>NC_136062.1:298882921-299482921 GCF_964261635.1 Lissotriton helveticus
CAGGCCTCATTACACCTCTGTGCAACGCAGCCCCCTGGCGCATACTGGAGGTTCCTGGTGGGCTAGTTGGCCCCCAGGGAACCCCAGTATGCAAGGGGACTTAGTCCCCTAACTTAAAACGTGCTATGGGGCGCGTTTGCACAGTGGTGAAGGTAGGGGTGGGGCTTGAGGTGATATGTGTGCAAACATGCCCTGTGGCGCGTTTTAAGTTGGGGAATTAATTCCTCTTCAATCCAGAGGTCCCCTAGGGGCCAACTTGTCCAACAGGTACCTGCAGTAAGTGCCACGGAGCTGCGTTGCAGGGTGTTTTAAAAAGGGGGTGTGCCCTCTGAACAAATCTCTGCAACACAGCTCCCTGGCGCATACTGGAGGTACCTGGTGGGCTAGTTGGCTCACAGGTGACCTCAGGATTGAAGAGGAATTAATTCCCCAATCTAAAATGCGCCACAGGGCGTGTTTGCACACGTCACCTCAGGACCCGCCCCCTTCCTTCACTATTGAGCACAATATTCCTCTAAAATCAGCGGAACTAGGAGTTCCGATTTACTCACCTGTTATCACGAGAGACGTCAGTGCTGCATCATTGAGCCCAGTACGGACCCTGAAAAGTAAATCTAAGCGTACTTACCAGTAACTTGGATTTCCTTCCATAGGAATCTATTGTGTGGTTTTCACCGGAAAAGTTTCTAAGTGTCTATTTTTGAAACGTACAAATATTCCTCTAAAATCAGCTGAACTACGAATTCCGATTTACTCACCTGTTATAAGGAGAGACTTCAGTGCTGCATCTTTCAGCCCACTACTGATCCTGAAAAGTAATTCTAACCATACTTACAGTAACTTAAATTTCCTTCCATAGGCTAACATTGACTGGTTTCACTTGGAAATTTTTCTGTGTGGAGTTTTGGAAGTTTAAAAAATTCCTCTAAAATCAGCCGAACTATGAATTCCGATTTACTCACCTGTTATCAGGAGAAACCTCAGTGCTGCATCTTTCAGCCCACTACAGATCCTGGAAAGTAATTCTAATCGTACTTACAGTAACTTGAATGACCTTCCATAGGCTAACATTGACTGGTTTCACTTGGAAATTTTTCTAAGTGTGGAGTTTTGGAAATTAAAAAAATTCTTCAAAAATCAGCCGAACTACGAATTCCGATTTACTCGCCTGTTATCAGGAGAGACCTCAGTGCTCCATCTTGTAGCCCACTACTGATCCTAAAAAGTAATTCTAACCATACTTACAGTAACTTGAATTTCCTTCCATAGGCTAACATTGACTGGTTTCACTTGGAAATCTTTTAGCCCACTACTGATCCTAAAAAGTAATTCTAACCATACTTACAGTAACTTGAATTTCCTTCCATAGGCTAACATTGACTGGTTTCACTTGGAAATTTTTGTAAGTGTGGAGTTTTGGAAGTTTAAAAAATTCCTCTAAAATCAGCCGAACTACGAATTCCGATTTACTCACCTGTTATCAGGAGGGACCTCAGTGCTGCATCTTTCAGCTCACTACTGTTCCTGAAAAGTAAATTTAACCCCTTCAGTGCTAATGACAAGGGTAACTCGTCATGGAGTTTCCATTGATTTCAATGGAAAGTCAATGGAAGAGCCTCAGGTGCCTTAGCAGCCAAGTGGTTAACTATACTTACCAAGTTTCCTTCCATAGGATATCATTGCCTGCTATATAATACATATATAAAAAATGATTTAAAAAAATATTACAATTTCAATATTTTTTAAAACATTTTTTTCGATTTATATTAAAATATGTAATGTAATTTAAAAATTAAAATATATAAAAATAAATACTTTAAAAAATTTAGTAAATTAGTATAAAACAATATAACAATTAATACATTTAAAAATTATCATTTACAAAACCTTTGAAATTCACCGAAAAAACCATAGGTTTCAGCCACGTTATAGTTAGGAATTAGCATTTAAAAAACCTTAGAAATTCACTGAAAAAACCATAGGTCAATATATATATATTGCTAATGGTTTTAGACATCACAAGTCTATACACTTGTATAGATCATAAGCAGGGTCTCGAAGCAGTCGCACATGCTTTAAAACAACGCCAATTGAAATATGCACATCACAACGAAATGATCTTAGAGTTCATTGAATTCTGTCTGTCTAACAACATTTTTCTCTTTGAGGACCAGCTGTATATACAAACCTCAGGGACGGCGATGGGTACCTGCTTCGCTCCCAGCTACGCGAACTTGTTCGTTGGCTGGTGGGAGGAGCAGGTGCCCAGGAGCTGTACAGTTGGTACAGACACAGGACAGGTCAAATGCTGGTATCGTTATATTGACGATTTGTTTATCGTGTGGGATGGAGGGATGGATACGGCAGAAGAATTCATAAAGATCCTTAACACCAACGGCCTCAATCTGCACTTCTCAGGTTCAGTGAGCCCGGTGGCAGCGGAGTATCTGGACCTGAGAGTGTACATTGAAGATAACCTCCTACAGACTACTCTGTACAGAAAAGCAACTGCTGGTAACTCCACACTTTTTGCCAGCAGCAGCCATCCCACCCCACTAAAGAATAGCATTCCCTATGGAGAATTGCTGAGAATCCGCAGGAACTGTTCCAAAGATTCTGACTTCGAGGCGGCTGCCTCGGAGTGCCTAGCGAGATTTTCAATGAGGGGCTATGGCAATACCTTATTGAAAAAGACCCTCAATAAGGTAAGGAGGATACAGAGAAATACTTTATTGGACACAGTTGATCCTAACGTGACAAGAAACAGAGACACCAACAAAGAGAGTGGAAAATTCAGATTAATCACTCCGTATTCCAGGGGAGCTAAAGATCTGAAAGCTATGCTTAACAAGAACTGGCACATACTGAAGACTGATAGTATATTAAAGGATGACCTACCCGCACATCCTTCAATTACATTCAGTAGGGCAAGGTCATTAAATGACATGTTAGTCTCGAGTCATCTAGACAAACTTCCTCCTAAAACCAACTCTTTAAAACAGATGGCTGGTTTCTTTCCTTGCGGTCACTGCAAGGCTTGCAGTGGCAGCAGACGTGTACTGTCATACGTCATTCCAGACACCGGCAAGAAAGTGCAAATCAAGCACTTTATCACATGTAGTACACAGTTTGTAGTTTACTGCCTAGTCTGCCCATGTGGCCTCAGCTACATCGGCAGTACTATTAAGGAACTCAAACTGAGGATTCTTGAACACCAGCGAGCAATCGAAAAAGTAGATATTACATACCCGGTTGCTCGGCATTTTGCTGAGGAACATGACAAAGATCGCACTAAATTGCGATTCTTTGGATTGGACATCGTCCCACCGAATGCAAGAGGAGGTGACCGCTTAAGGAGACTCCGCAGACTCGAGTCTAGATATATCGTAGACCTTTCGGCTAAACATCCGGGAGGGATGAATAGCGGTGAGGAGCTTTCATGTCATTTGGGGAAATAGAACTATGGCCTGTACTAGGACCCATGATAAGCACCCTCTATTTACTACCAGCCGGAAGACCATGTGTACATCTTGTAAACTGAATATTTTGTATATTTTGTGGATAGTGTAAATACTGTATCTTAATAACATCAAGAAAATCCCGAAATATCAACTCTCTTTGCTGGAATGAAATTAATTGAAATTAATTGCATTTACTGCATTTCTTGTAGAAGACCACTAGATTGCGCTTTACCCATTTCGCTGGAATGTCAGTTCAAAGTAAGGACGTAACTATGTAGATATGTATATATTCAATATATGAAAGTATGTATGTACGGAATCTGATTGGCTCAAGTCGGAACCTGAATTGATAGAAAAGTAGGTTTTTCCCTTTCTCTTTCTTTCTTTTGCTGCTCCCCATCATGGGTCTCGAATAACCAGAGTAATATGTAATGAATAGCAGCACAAGGATGATTTGACCACTCTAGATACATCGTACTTACATATGAAACTTTTTTCCTTACGTCCCTGCATTTGAACGTTCTCTTTATATGTTTGAGACCATAGTTATTGTTATTATTTTTTGCACTGTTTTTCTGTAAATATGACATTTACTTCTAAACATAGGACATTAGCCGATCCACGGCTTTATTTTCACCTTAGCATCAATGGATGAATTGTAACAGATCCAATATTTGGATATACACCCTTCCAATATGGCGCCCATAGAGGCACAAAGGGTCATAGTCCTATGTTTATGTCAACATTTACAAACTTTTGTATTTCTATGGGATGTTTTGAAATTAACAAGTGACACACTGACGAAGGCTAACGCCGAAACGCGTCTGTGCTTCTTTGTTCCCGAATAAACAACTTGGACACCTCTTGGTTTGTGAGTGCTGCCTCTTTGAGCTATACGCGAAGAGTTTGAGCGTCATATATATATTTGTGTGTATATATATATTTGTGTGTATACATATATATGTAAATATAAATTTGTGTATATATGTGTGTATATATACATATATTTGTGTGTGTGTGTGTGTGTGTGTGTGTGTGTGTGTGTGTGTGTGTGTTCCACTGAAACCCCCCCCCCCCCCCCAAGGTTACAGGAACGTTATAGTTAAGTTCAGATTTCACGCGTGCAAAACCATAGAAATTCAGCAGGTTTAGTTCCATCAGCAATTACAACGTATTCCCTCGCAGTGCTGTACTGCTTATGACCTCACATAGTACATTACTCATGACAGTTAGTGTTGGGTCCGTATGTTTGCAAGTTGTTTTCCTTCGAGGAAGTCTTTTTCAGTCACGAGATAATGTGACTCCTTCTTTCGGGGATACTGCATGTGAGCATCGAATCCATTGTTAAATTGCCTCAGAATCAGGTTGAGGGAAGAAAACCGGTAACTCATCTGAATGTTAATATGAAAAGCAGAGAACTACTTTTGGAAGGAACTTTGGGTTAGTGCGAAGACCCACTCTATCTATATGGAGTTGGAAGAATGGATTTTCCAAGGTTAGTGCCTCAAGTTCACTGACACATCTTAATGAAGTGATGGCAATCAACAAAGCAACCATCCAAAAAGGAATTGCAATGGGCAATTGTGCAATGGTTCAAAAAGTGGACCCATAAATCGTGTTAGAACAATATTGAGGTCCCTTGCAGGTGCAGGTGGAACGTTTTATGGTATCACTCTTTTTTTTTTTTTTTTTTTTTTTGAAAACCTTTATTGAACAATGGAAGCTCACAAATACTGGCCTACAACCCCACGGGCTGGCCAGAAACAGAATGGTCAAATAACCAGCATACAAAAGAAGATCTGCACAGGATATAACATCAGGAGCACTGGTGAAGCAATAAGACAATCGAGCGTTCAGCAAGAGCAGGATAATAAAGGTTAAGTTTTCTAGCGCGGGGAGGGGACCAAAGGAATAACGGGCCGTATATGAGAATACAAGGGAGGGACCGCGGCAAGCCGCCATTTTATAAACACAACGTAAGAAAATGAAGCCATATAATCAAATCTAGCAAAGGACAAAAACAGAATCAGATCATCAAACAGCGACAGTGGCAACAATCAATCGCGCTCAACCACCTCCGCCCCTACCCGAACAAAGAAGACGTGTTCAAAAAGCCCCAGCACAAAGACTATGCAATACGCACCCCAACGGAAAAAGGGCACCTCCATAAAGGAGGAAGGGAAGGAGGGAGAAAAGGACAACAAAAGGAACACCCGCCAGACCATGCACCCCCAGGGGGAAAAACAGGACAATAAAACCGGCATGCGATGGAACAGAAACACGATACCAGAATAGGCAGCGAACCACAATCAGCCACACACCGGAAGAAGGACAGAAAACCCCCGGGGGAGATACAAGGTGACAGAGTCCCGAAAAAGTGAATACACAAGAGCCATAGAACAAAAAAGGGAAAATAAGGGGGGAAAAAGACCCCCCGACACAAACAGACCCCCCCCACCCACCCCTAAGCCCACCCTGCACCCCTGCAGAAGGCTACGGCCTACCCCCCCGCAGCGTGCCTGTCGCCCTAAGTAGAACCCGAAATTTAGTGGAGCAAGGAAAGTTAGAAGTAAAAGACAAAAAAGGGGGGGGGGGGAAGGAAGGGAAGGAAAGAAGGGAGTAAAGACATACCAACATACACACGGGGGAGGGCCAAAAACAGGAGTAAACACACCCATCCACCCGCCCGGGTTGAAGGTCCAAGTCCTCGGGAAGCCAAAGAGTATCAGGCCAAAGTCCAGGAGCACTAACCAGTTACACAGAACCATATCAGGA
This sequence comes from Lissotriton helveticus, assembly GCF_964261635.1. NCBI lineage: Eukaryota > Metazoa > Chordata > Amphibia > Caudata > Salamandridae > Lissotriton > Lissotriton helveticus. The sequence goes on from NC_136062.1 coordinate 298,889,158, forward strand.
CACAAAGATCATCCAAACCGTTCATGAGCTACCGCATATAAGAGCCAGGTTTCATCAGCCCTGACCCTTTTTATCCAAAGCAGTAAGGGTCCGACCCAACGAGGACCCTGCCAGAAAGAACAGAAGGCAGGCAGCAGGAGAGTCCAACGGCAGTCCAAAAAAGTCACAGGAAGAAAAGCACGGAACATCCAGGAAAATCACAGAATGTAGCAAACGATGCAGGCACAGTTCCAAGGATATATCCATAAAAACCGACCCATCCGGGCCGGCACAGGAGACGTCATCGGGCAGTGGTGATTGAGAGGGACCAGGAGAATCATGAAAGTCCGGCAAAACAAAATCCAGCTCCCGGGCCAAGGGCAGAGGAGGCAGCACAGGAGGAGAAGGCGCCGTCAGGTTGCGCACCTCCGGGGCGGCAGCCAGGGCAGAGGCCGCCAGGAGAGTACCAGCCACACCCCGCGATATCAATGCCTCATCCGGTCGCGGGGGCCCGGGAGGCCCGCAGTGAGGAACCGTCTCCAGAGCCAGGAGTGGCGCGGCCACCGAGAGCCGCCAGGATAGCAGGACGTTCAAGATCCCCTTAAGTGCAGGAAAACATTTACAGTATCCGACACCCGGGCCTTGCGGCGGGCCCCCAGTGCTCGTCCGGGCCCGGCCCAAACAATTGGGGTTGGTCGCCATCTTGAGAGCCCGCACAGGCCGCGCGGCCAACAACCTCCGCCGGGGCGGCAGTCAAGCAGAAGAAGTCCCGCCGACAGGCAGAGGAACACCCCGGACAGGAAGGGGGGCCACCAGAAGAAGGGGATTCGCCGGCCCCCCAATGTCGCCAGTCCCGTTCTCCGAGTCCGGGCGGCAAAGAACAAAATGGCCGGACCGGAGAACAAAGGGGGAGGAAGCTGAACACACGAGGAACCCCAATAATGAAGGGCAGCGGCACCATCCAAGGCTGCCGCCACACAGGAGTCTCTCAGCCAGGAACCTCCGGCTCACACGAACAGCGGCCCTCCAATCACCTCCAGCGCGCTCCGAAGGGCAAGCCCGCAGGCTGCATCCGGCCCAGGAGCCGGGACGAAGAACCAGGCCAGTCCGCTCTCGAGTCCCGGGAACGGTCGGGGGCACTGCACCGGACCCACAGCAGCCAGGACAACTGGAACAAGTGGTAAGTGCCTGCAGAGCGTCGGAATAATACCACACAGCAAGGAGGGCTTCCCGGGGCAGGATAAATGTGAAAAACACAGGCGGGCGAACGGAGCCGAGCTAAAGCGCGGCCATCTCGGTCGCGAGCTAGGCTCCTCCCTCCGGTATCACTCTTTTAAAGCCTTCCATAAAGGCTTTAATTACTGGCAGTCTGAATAGGAATAAGTGTTGTCTGTTTTGAAGATATGCAGCCAGCGCTGCAAGGTGTAGGCGTATGGATTTGTAGGCAAGGCCTACATGTTGTAGGTGCAGTAGATAACAAATGATTTGTTGTGTAGAAACATATAGTGAGACAATTGTCTGGTTATTGCAATATATAACAAACCTTTTTCACTTTGCTGCATAGCATGCTCTAGTGGTAGGTTTCCTTGCTTCTTTAAGAATTGTCATTTTAGGTATCCAAACTCTATGACTTAAGGAGCCAAATCGCTAGGTTGAGCTTCCTGGGGTTTGGATGTCTGATTTCTCCATGGTTCTGGGTGAGAAGGTTTGAGGTGAGGTGAAGCTTCTGGAGTGGAACTACCTAGAGTTGTAGTAGTGGTGAACCATGGTTGATGAGCCCATGTGGTAGCTACTAGAATACGGGTGAGAGACCATATATATATATATATATATATATATCTATCACACGAGGAGTCCTTCCTCCCCAGTCAGGTGGCGCACGAGTTGGGCGGACTTCTCACAGCCGAAAAACAATTTTCATTCCATTTCACAGTATGCCTCAAAGCACAGAATGCGCACTCGGGAAGAAACAGCCAAATATTTTATTCTTAGTTACAGGAGTTGTCATGAGTGATGTCACTGACCATGTCATGAGTAATGTAATATGTGACTTCATCAGCAGTGCATTGCATGCGCAAGTTATAGTGAGTCCAACTAACTATAACGTGGGAATTTCATTGGTTTTATGCGAGTACAATTTCCAGCTAACTATAACTGGTGTGAAACCTATGTTTTTTTCAGTGAATTTAATAGGTTTTTTAAATTCTAATTCCTAACTATAACTGGTGTGAAACCTATGGTTTTTTCAGTGAATATATATATATATATATATATATATATATATATATATATATCTATATAACGGTGAAACAGACGGCAGCGCTGGAAGGGATTTGGTTGGGGATGATTCCCCTTCCAATCGTTCGTTTAACAGATGCTTGCAATTGGAGTAAAGTGTAAAATCCTGCACTACGCTTTTAAAATGACATTTGACTGCTGAGCATACTCTAAGGACAAAGTGCATCAAGGAGCTGAGCGGATTAAAATCTTTCTGCCATAACAACGAGTATTTTTCTCTATCTACCCGTACCTGCAAAGAATGATGCACTGTGGGAGATGCAGGCTACAATCACACAGGTGCTGCAAAAAGAACTATAAAAACGTTAGCACAGATGCACTTTGTGTGACTTCCTTTTCTGTGATCAAGGCTATATGCCAGAAACTGGTTGGACTGTAGGAAGCGCTGTGCTGAATTTACCAATTAAAAGCTTCATGTCTCTCGTAGTGGGCCTCTTTTGTGTGTGTGTGTTCACGGAGAGTGGAATTTGGCTAGCTGCTCCGTGCCAATCTTTGAAGAGGCCGCCCTGCAGGGTTGGTGGCTCCCTAATTTCTTAAGTTTCAACAAAACATCAGCATTACTATAGTACATATAGTAATGCTGATGTTTTGTTGAAACTGTTAAGTAATTCATGTCATGAATAGAAATTTAATTCACAGTAATGCTACTGTTTTTACTGAAACTGATAAGAAAATCATGTACAGGAATTATATATAGCTATTCGCATTGTATCACAAATGTTCCAAATGTAACTGTTAAGTGCTCTGATACCCAAGGGTCAAGTCCGCGCTATATAAAACTCTATGAATAAAAAATAAAAAAAATAATCCCTGTGTACTACGCATGCAATACTCTAACCACCTACACACTTCTCATTCGCTCCTTCAATTCCCCAGGTAGTACCCATGCAGTCCCGCAATCATACTGTCACTCCCCATGCACTCCTCCAGTCACCCAGCCACTACCATGTACTAATCTAAACAACTATAACACCTATAGTGGTCAAACACTGACAGGGGGATTGCTGGAGTACCTAGGTAGTCCTCAGGGGATTGTAGCACTACATCTGTTAGTGCCTGGGTCATTCCATAAGTACATGGTTATTGACTGGATGATTAGAGTACAGCAAAGAGAGTACATGGTGAATTTATAAGTGCTAAGGTATTGGAGAAGTGATTGGATAAGCACACAGTCCTGGCAAGGTGTTCGGAAGAGTGCTCACGGAGTGACAGGTGAATGCTGGAGTGCATAAGTACTGCTCTGGCGATTGTAGCAGTGACTGTATTAGTGCCTGGGACATTGCATGAGTACATGTGTACTTACAAATTCACCATGCACTCTCCTTGCAGCCCTCTAATCATCCAGTTGCTACTCCTGTACTCATGCAGTGGCCCAGGCACTAATTCATGCAGTGCTACAATCCCAAGAGCCGTTCCATTCATTCAACTTTATTTCGGTCATAAAAGGCCATAAAAAGTACAAAAATACATATACATACATATATAGCTCTTTTAGGACAAATCATGAAATTTAATTGATAGCAGATTACAAAATATGTGCAGATAAACATTTTGGTTTGTCTAATGACTTTACACCAGCTAGAAACGAAGATGGTTAAAACAAGATAAAAATGTTTAAAAATGTTAAAAGTAAAAACAACATGATTGGAGGGGACATTTTTTACAGTTGCTGAGATATATTACAAATGGCCCTACACATGTGCCACATAGAATTAAGGAATCAGGACACGGCAAAAACTATGGGGTTTGTGTGTGTGTGTGTGTGTGTGTGTGTGTGTGTGTGTGTGTGTGTGTGAAATCTTAAAATTCTATACACCTCCAAACACTGTGTACAGCCCAATTTCCTACATAGTGGTATGAGCCAACACCGTCTGGCAGATTTGCAGTCGGGGAAAAAGAAAAAAACCATGAATGTCGGTCTCATCAGGACTGTTGCAAGCGGGACACCATGCAGAGTGGTCTTTTGACCATTTATTCGTAAAAGCGTTAACCGGGAGGCTCCCTGTTCTAAGCTCGATGTACAGCTTCCTAGCCATAAGGTGCGGTATATCGTCCAGAAAGTGCTCAAGAAGGTACTCAGCTTTTTTGTTGAGGATGTCAGCCGTTAGGTGCCAGAGTTTGGTGTTCCCCTGCAGATCGGCTAATTTGAACTATCTATATGCTCTTACAAGTTGAAGTCGAGATATTATTGGGGACACTACCTCGGGATTGCTCCAAAAGTTGACTTGCCTATACTAGTGCAGGCTTCTTTTATAAACTTGAACCATGGCAGTTTTCCAGTCCCCGGAAGTCCCAGGACCCCCTTGAGTTCTTTATGATAAAATACTAGTTCAGGAGTCGCCCACAGTCTGCGTCAGAAGGTCAATGGTCTTAGTCTGATCTCCTCTGCAATGGGTTTGATTCCTAGGTCCAGGAGCAGGGGGATGAGTGCTGGGCGGTAAGCCCAAGAGCTTTCTCATAAATTGGTTCTCTTTTTTGGCCAATCCGCCAGAGGGGCGGTGACCCCATAGTTCCGCCCCGTACATTCCAGCACTCCTTACTTGAACTTTATATATTTCAGCAACCGGGCCAGGCGGTTTGTATAGGGAATTCCTAAAGGTTTTAGTGATACCCCCCACCATCTGCGAGCCTCACGCCTGCCTGGTCTAGTTGTGGGCCCCATTCGAACGTTTCAGACAAAGTGACACCAAGGTATTCAAAGACAGTCAACCTCTCTAACAAGGTGCCATTTAAGGAGGGGTTTGGGCGAGAAGTTTTGGCCGGGTTGAAGACCATAAATTTGGTTTTCGTAGTGTTAATCTCCAACCCTCGGTTTTTACAAAATAAGGAAAAGCTGTCCAGAAGCTTTTGAATGCCCATAGGGGACTTAGACTACAGCAAAGTGTCATCCGCAAACATTGCTGGCACCCTGCCTTGCACCAGCTTTGGAGCGTCATTGTCCGCTACTTCGTTTAGCTGGGCCACCAGGGTGTTGATAAAAAGGCAAAACAGGGTTGGGGCTAGCACATACCCCTGTCTCACTCCTTTATTAACTGGGAAGCGGGGGTCAATTCTCTGTATTTCCCATACCTGACGTGGGCAAACTTGCCTGTATGCAATCGCATAATCAGTGACAACAGGTAGGGCGGGATACCCAGCTGCTCAAGAACCTCCCACAGTTTGGCTCAGGGGACCAGATCGAAGGCCGATTTAAGGTCAACGAATATCAGATAGAGGCTGCTACCCTCTATTGACACAGTCTTCCAGTATAATAGTTGGAGCCTGAAGAGCTGGTCGATGGTGGAAATATTCTTCCGAAACCCGGCCTGATACACACTCAGAACTTCCCTCTCTTCCACCCAAGAGTGAAGTCGCTCAAGGAGGGTCCTGGCGAACAATTTCTGGGTGACATCTATCAGGCTGATTAGCCTATAGTTGGAGGGCAAGAGGGGTGCGCCTTTCGTAAAAAATTGGAAGATTTCGGCCCCTAGCCACGTGTCCGGGATCTTCATGCCTAACAAAATGGCGTTGAATATTATCCAGAAATAGGGTCCCCAAATATTAGGTTCCTCCCTGAATAAGTCCCCGGGGATCTTGTCTAGCCCAGGGGCCTTACCAAGGGGGAGCTTCCCAATTGCATTTAAAACTTCTTTTAGAGTAATCCATTGGGGGTCTTCATTAGGATTCCCTATAGTTGCTAGAGACGCTGCATATTTGGGGTCTATGGGTTCCTCAGTAGAATAGAGACCTTGGAAGTGCAACTTCTATGCGGCTGCAGCGATATTTGGCTCAAACGCTGAGTTCTCTATACTGCCGTCTGCGCTAACTAGAGACCAAACTTTCTTCATGTCCCTATTAAAGAGTGCAGCCTTGATGTCGTCCCATCTTTCAAGCTCCCAGTTCTTCTTGGCTAGCTTGATACTCTCTCAATACTGGGCCCTGCTTGAGTTTATTAAGGATCTATCCTTGAGTTTAATAGCGTCAATAAGGGCAACCTTTGCCTTAAGGCAAGAGTTATTAAACCAGGTTTGCTTGGCACCCTTATTGGGCTTAGAATGTGTTAAAAATATTAGTCCGGCTTGTTGACAGTTCTTTATCCAGTACCTCTAATCTACTAATGGTTTGTGGAGTGTTGAGTTTTGCGGCAGCCGACTCAATTTCCTTTAGGGGCGAGATGGTTAGAGAATATAATGCAGCTCCCTTGTCTGGTGACTGCTTGAGTTTTCCCCACCTTATTCTCCTTCGATTGTTGGCAAGAGGTAAGTTGGTACCTACAGGGGAGCCAATAGTCTGGGGGCTCCAGCTCCACTATCAGGGCGTTGTGATCACTGTCAAGTCTTGGCATGATGGCGAAGTCAACCACCCACTGCCAAATGCTTGTCTGCACTAGGATATAATCCAGCAGGGAAGATTGTCCTGGTCTATTAAAGGTTAGGTTCCCTGGCTGGTTTGACTTGGCACGGCTGTTACACGCCCTCAGAGAGTGGGTTAGGGTTACTGCATTTATCTGGAGTACCTAAGGAGTCCAGGCTTTTACTGGTGGTATTTGAGGATTAGGGATTAACCGAAGACTATCCTCATCGCTAAAGGGGGCATCAGTGGGGGCAGCCAAGGGCTCAAATTGGCAATTAGGGTCTCCCCCAATAATCAATCTCAGGGGTACTGTGTTGATGAAGGTGTTAAGTAGGTCTATGGTATGGGATTCCTGTGTGATGTTTACAGAACAGGAATAGATGTTAATGAGAGCGAGTTTTAAACTAGAGGGTAAAGTGAGTACAATACACTGGATATCGTTGGATGCGGTGTTCAACTGAACTGCGTTACAATCCAAATGGGTGGCAACCCAGGTGCATAAGCCCCCCGAGGGCCTGCCTCTTACCCCTGAGGTGGCCTGGACGTTGAAGGATGCATAGCCCCCCCCCTCACTATATCCTCTCTTGCCCAAATCTCCTGAAACATACACACATCAACGCATTCAGAACGCCTTGGCTCGCCTGATCCTCGACATCCCTCGCCGCAGCCACATCACACCCCACCTGAGAGACCTGCACTGGCTCCCCATCAAAAAGAGGATAACCTTCAAGCTCCTCACCCATGCACACAAGGCACTCCACAAAACCGGACCAGCGTACCTCAACAGACGACTAAGCTTCTACACCCCCTACCGCCAGTTTTGATCCGCCGATCTCGCCCTCGCCAAAGTTCCCCGCATCCGAAGAGCGACCGCCGGTGGCAGATCGTTCTTCCACCTCGCCGCCAAGACCTGGAACACCCTACCCATCCACCTACAGCAGACCCAAGACCTGCTGACCTTCAGAAGACTGCTCAAGACCTAGCTGTTTGAGCAGTAGCAGCATTCCGCCCCACCCCAGCGCCTTGAGACACTCACGGGTAAGTAGTGCTCTTTACAAATGCTATGATTGATTGATCGTAGTTGCCTACGAACTGCCCCCAATTTGGGCAGTGCAGTTTGTTTTTTATTCCAGCGATGTTCCAGGATAGGATCCTTAACTTATGACCGGAGGAAGAATTACCACTGTGTGCATCATGGCAGTTGTTGCTAGGACTTCGATTAACATCTAGATGAGCCATGGGAATTACTTTGGCTTCTTTCTTTGTAGGGACCCTCCTAGCTTGGCAAGGGGTTACATGATCCAAAGGAGTTAAAGAGGGATTGTTATGCATAGATACACCTATCCCGTAATGATCTACGGCTCCCCAGAGAAATTAGGGGTGTTGGTCCCCTGGTTCGTCTTCGTTGCTATTGTGGATATGCTGTGCCTGTTTCCCACTAATATTAGTCACAGCTACCCTCTTGAGTGTTGGGGTTGTAGCTGTCTTGCAACACAAGTCAATCTACCTCCTCGAGGGGCCCAAATCTGTTTGCCACTGGGATGTTAAAAAGAGGTCTAAGGGGTTGAGCTGCTATTGGATAAGGTTGGAATCTATTTATTGGGTCCCTCTGTACTGGAGTCCAAGGTGGGATGTAGTTGCCTGGATAGAAAAAGTCCCGAGTGTGGGCTTGGACATCCGTGCGCAGTGCGTGGGCGCTAGCGAACTGACCTGCAATTGTTTGTACGGTCAGGGGGTTGCTAAAATTGATAACTGTGCAGTCTCCTTGGATTGTTTTTGGATTTTCGCCCACCGATTCTACTCTTCGAACCATTAGACTTTCCCCAACCCTGTCGTAGGTGAACTGCTTGTGCCTGGTTAACCAAAAAAGACACTTATTCCTTCGATCTAGCTGCTATTCTTTCTGCCCATTATTGATCTCATGAACCCCTGTTAATATTATGACATAGGGGAGTGAGGCTGGGGGTAGGTTTATGGTTGGTCTCATCTGTAGCACTGGTCCTGTAACCTCGGCCACTGCTGGATGTAGCCATTCCCCGCCTTCCCTCTGTTCTATGTGGACGGGCCCTCTTCTATGTGGGACCTCCCTAGGAGAGGCAGGGCTGAATGTCGCCCTAGGATCATGGGATTAATGTATGGCAGGGTTTTCAACACGTGCCGGGATGTTAATGGCCGCGCAGCACTAGGAGCCTCTGCCCTTCCGGCACTTGATAGGGCAGCGGGGTTGGGAGCCATCGTGGATCCCTTCTGGCCAGTGAAAGACTGGACTACGCTGTCTGTCTGGGAGCTACAGTCTTTCCTCTTCCCTAGGATGAGGGTGATTCTACCAGGGGAATTGCCCTTGCTGCTCATCTCACTCAGTAGCCCTGTACCTACTTGTTTGAGTATGGGCGCCAGCTCTTCCTTTACACTTACTCTCATCTGGTTCTCCAACTCTACTACAAAGTTCCTCACCCAAGAAGGACAGTCAGAAGCTGTTAGGGGGTTGGTAAAAGGCTCAGCCGTTCGATCACTGCTAACTATTACAGGTGGGCTGTTTGCTATATCTGGGTTTTTCCTTCTCTAGGTTTCTGCCCCGTTTCCAGTCTTGCGTTTGGCCGTCTCAAGAGAGGTGGTGATGGTGCCACCTTTATGGGATTTCGGCTTCACTGGGTGTTGTTGAGGTGATGGTGAGGATGACTCAATTGTTCTGGATAGGGATTCTATTGTTCTCAGTGGAGAACCAGGAGTTGTTGGTTGAGGAATGGGTGATTCAGGTCCTGGTCTGAATAAGTCTGGGGTTAGAGACCGACGCCTCTCCGTTAGTTCTATTTCGGTTGACACCACCCCAATAGCCCTCTGAGCATCCTATCTATTGAGGTTTGGGGCAAAGGGGCGGGGATGGGGACCTGGGGCCCTTTTTTTACTGCACAAATGTGCTTACCCATATTTAATTCAAGGACTGGGCAGCCCTAGTGCAAGCCTGTGAGGCGTAGAGCCAACTAAGGCACAAGGCCAAGTTTGGAATTAAAACGGGAGATATTTGATACACGAGGTGTGTGCCAAAACAATAACACTAAAGTTATAAGCTAAAAATAATGAAAAAACAATAAATTAATATGAAATGTGCCCCAGTTAATAAACAACTTAATATGGAGCAGTTCCGCGTGTTGTTCCCCTGGGACTCTGGGTTACAAGTACCCTGTATTTCGGCACCAGTTCCATCTAGCAGTTGCAAGGAACGGGCTAGCGCTTCTGCCGGATGAATTGGGTGTGTTGAGGACAAATGACTAAATTAAGGGTCCTGAACAGTCTTACCAATGCCTCTTTCCGACAAGGACGGGCCCGCCCGTGGCCCAGCCCGCGCATGTCCTGCGCCGCGTGGGGAGAGGCTGCGCTATGTAGCGCGATGGAAGCGCCTCCCCCTCACCTGCGGTAGCAGAAGCGGGAAGGTTGTAACCCTTGGTGCACCCAGGGACTCGTACTCCCACCAGGGTGAATGGCAACCCCGAGGCGTCTCGGGAAACTTTCCAGCGTGTGGAGGTGAAGGCTCTGGGCTTAAGCTCCTGCTAGAGTATGGAGCTGAATGACAGAAGCAAGCAAAAAAAAATTCTGTTAATATATATCTGAAAAAAACCCATAGTTTTCAGGGATGTTATAGTTAGAAATTAGCATTAAAAAAAAAACTTTGAAATTCACTGAAAAAAACAGGTTTCAGGGGCGTTATAGTCAGTTGGACATTTTACTCGTACAAAACCACAGAAATTCGGCCGTTATAGTTAGTTCAGCTAACTATAACTCGCGCCCCCGCAATGCACTGCTTATGACGTCACATATTACATCATTCATGACATGGTCAGTGACATCACTGATGACATCTCAAATGACATCACTGATGACATCATCCAGTGACTTAGTGTTTCTATAAAGTTTAAATATGTATTATATATATTCCAAGGTGTATTGAAGAATGAGTGCGTGTATAAGTGTCTGCATTGAGTATTTGGTAGGTGCATGACTGACTGTTTAAGTGAGTGATTACATGTGTGTTACTGAATGCATGGGTTAGTGATTAACTGTGTCAACGTCTGTATCAGTCTGACTGTTGTTATATAAGCTGCTGCATGGGTTGGCCAGTAGGTACATGAGTGTCTTATATGGGTTATTGATTGGTTGCCTCAGTATTTGTATGGGAGACTGAGTGTGTGTGGGTGAGTGGTAGGTGTGGGACTGCATACATGTGTGAGTAGTTGATTTACTGGGTGTTTGAGTTGGAGTGCATGTGGAAACATGGGTATGTTGGTGAGTGAATGGATGTCTCACTGGTACATGTGTAAGTTAGTGCATTTGTAAAAGGCAGTGTATGTGAGAGTTGGAGTATATAAATGACTATACTTGAGAGTCAGTGATTGTGAAAGCAGCTGTATAGATGAGTGTGTACTTGTATTACTGATTATATAAGAGAGTAAGTATGCGTTAGTATCTGTATGAATAAGTGAGGTGGTGTATGTATAACTGTAGGTGTGTAAATGGGAGTGTGATTGATTCTTCGCATGACTAACTAGGTGTGTGAGTAACTCCATGGACGAGTGGTGGTGTATGACTGTCTGTATAGGTGTGTGAGTGCATATGATAGTGTTGGATTGAAGAGTGACTGCATGTATGAGTAATTGTATGGGTGAATCAGTGAGTGCGTACTCGTATTGGTGTGTTGATTGTTTCGAAAATGGTAGTCTATATTTTATAGTGGGTATATGAAAGTTTACATTAGAGTGTGAGGAGGTGCATCAGATTTTCACGTGGATGATGTCATCAGTGATGTCATTTGAGATGTGGTCAGTGACATCACTGATGACATCATGAATGATGTAATATGTGATCTCATCAGCAGTGCATTGGGGGCGCGAGTTAGGTGGAATTTCTGTGGTTTTGTACGAGTAAAATGTCCAACTAACTAGAACGTCCCTGAAACCTATGGTTTTTTCAGTGAATTTCAAAGGTTTTTTAAATGCTAATTTCTAACTATAACGTCCCTAAAACCTATGTTTTTTTCAGTGAATTTCAAAGGTTTATCTAAATGCTAATTTCTAACTATAATGTCTGTAAAACCTGTTTTTTCAGTGAATTTCAAAGGTTTTTTAAATATTAAACTGCTATTCTGCTATTTGTCATTAGTACTGTTTTTTTCCAACTTTTCCACTACTGTAAAACTGTTGTGTAATGTAATATATTTCACAAATTTCAGTATTACTTTATCAAATAATACAACATAATTTAACATTTTGAAAACATATTTTTCTCCTTTTTTCTGCTGTTATCAGGTGTTTATGGTAGTGTAAGTGGTGTTGGGGTAGTGTAGGGGGTCATGCTGACACACAGAGCTGTGAGCCGACGGACTGGCTTCTAAAGGCATAGCCGCGACTTGGTGATGTGGGGAGAGGCAGCACGAAAGGGGTATCTCGCACAACAGAGCTCCGGTATATTTTCAGTGCTGCCTCGCAGAGGTAGAACTACGTACCCGATAGGCAGGGGCATCTCGCACAGACAGAGCTGCGGTATATTTTCAGATATTTTCAGTGCTGCCTCGCATAGGTAGAATTACAGACCTGATGGCATTTAGAAGGAGAGATGCGAGCTGACGGACTGAGTCACAAAATGTCTTGACAGCTCGCAGAGGTGCGAGCCGACGCACTGGCTTCTAAAAACATAACCACGAGCTGGTGATGTGGGGAGAGTGACCATGAAAGGGGTATCTCACACAGACAGAGCTGCGGTATACTTTTAGTGCTGCCTCGCAGAGGTAGAACTACGGACCCGATGGCTTGTAGAGGAAGAGATGCGAGCTGACGGACTGAATCACAAAATGGCTGCCAACACTTCCTAGTTTCAACAGTTCGTAGCCAATGAGCCGCAAGCTTGTGCTCATAAGGCCAATAAGATGTCAGAATTCTCAAATATCGATATCTGTAAAATTTGATATTTCTCAAAAACTACTTAACAGATTTACCACATTGAAACAAAAGCGTGCTTTCTGCACCAAGACCTTTCTCCCTGCCCAATTTAGTGTAATTCCATTCAGCAGTTTGACCTGTAGCCTTTTCTAAAGTTTCCTATGGATATTACATGGAGAAAATCTGTTTTGGGATCCCCCTTTTTTCTCAGCCCCCCTTGAAGAATCACCCCCAAATTTCAAGATAGGAGCTGATCTAAAAAGAGAAACTTTTTGGAAAATTTCGTAAAGATTTGTCGAACGACGCCAAAGTGATAAGCACATCAAAAAATGCTATTCCTATGGAAACGTGGTCCTAACTATAACTACCTACTGGCGACTGCAAGTAGGTTATATATATATATATATATATATATATATGTATATATATATATATATATATATATTCTCAAACGGTGCCAAAGTTATTGGCAAATGAAAAAACGCTCTTCCTATGGAGACTACATTCTAACTATAACTACCTACTTGCAACCACTAGTAGGTAATATATATAGATTACCTACTGGCAGTTGCAAGTAGGTAGTTATAGTTAGGATATAGTTTCCTTAGGAAGAGCGTTTTTTAATTTGCCAATAACTTTGGCACCGTTTGATGAATCTTTGTGAAGTTTTCAAAAGTAGTTTGCCACACACTTCAGCTGCTGTCCTGAAAGTTTTGGGGTGATCAGTCAGGTGGGGGCCCAGAAAAAGAGGGAGTTTACCCATGTTAATTTTCATAGGAACTTAGACAGAGCCCTACCAGCTGAGCAGAATAACACCAAATGTGGCAGAAAGGTAGATGTTTGTCCAGGGTAGTGCCGTTTTGTGATTTGTTGTAAATCCGTTCAGTAGTTGCGGAGTTACTTAAAGACATTTCTAATTGTGTATATAGGGACATTGGAGGATCCGCAACCCCCCCGATCACATACTGAGATATGAATGGCTGCCAACACTTCAAACCAGGAAGTGTTGGCAGCTATCTTGGGACTCCGCTTGTGCCAAGTCCCCGAAACAAACGTTAAAAAAGAAATGGGGCAGGGTAGAAATACCATGACCCCCAGGCATCTTTGGGGGGGAGGTCCTACAGGCCCAAAAAAGCATTAAAAAAATATTGATTTAAAATTTGGCGCGAACCAGCAGAAAAAACCCGAAGGGTGGACTTCCACGCTTCGTTAATAATTGGCTTTCGGGGACATTGGCATAATAAAGGAGGGGCGCACGGGTTCCCTCCTTCTGGGGCTAATCAATACCGTGGGGACCACCACCTCCCCGGGACTTATTTATTTAATAACATTGGGGCCTTTCGGACTCCCCCAGGTCCCATGAACCACCACCTTCATGCGACCACATGCTAAAGTGAACACGTGCTCTGGGGACCAACACCTCCCTAAGGCTAATTCACTGTTATGGGGGGCTTCTCCGAACCACTACCCCCCACCCCCATCTGCAGGAATCACCACCTACCCATTACAAAACGGCCTGGCACTGGGCATGAGGTCCCTGGACTGAAATCGGCCCAGGGAACGATAAAGAGGTTGCCAAGTCGCCGGAGGCCATGCCCCCCTTCACCACCACTCTGCAAACTCACCTCCTAGCGCACTACTAGTTGGTGTGATGAAGTCCCCTTGCATGTTGATGGTTCTTGGGGGCCAAGAAGCCCTCCTGTTACCTCCAGTGAGTCCCATACAGCGCAATTCCTGAGAGCTGATAGGAGGACCCTCCCCCTTTCTCCACCACTATGCAAACGTGACTACTGGTTAAACAAGCATTTTCAATGCAATAGGTCTCACATTTGCAAGAGTTTGAACTATTGGCATTGTAAACGACAATACCATTTGTTTGTTTTGCAAACCTGCATGCAGTGCATAAATACGCACTTTGTACGTATAGTCCTTGCTTTTGAGAAGCAAGGCTGGCAGCAAAAGAGGTGCAGTTACTGCCAGCCTTGCTTCTCGTAAGCAGCAACTATAAGTACAAAATGTGTGTTTATGCACTGCTTGCAAGTTTTCAAAACACATAAATAAAAAGGCATTGTCATTCACAATGCCAAAAGCTCAAACTCTCGCAAATGCTAGACCAATTGCTTTGTAAATACTTGCTATTTTTAACTTTTACTGCAAACGTACATGAATTAGCCTATGATACAATCATTATTTTACACATAGGTTATGTATGGTTCCTTCCATTATCCAATAGTTCACATTTATGTATCCATTGAGTAACTATTGAAAAGTACATACACTCTAGCCATCCCACGTACTCTACAAGTTAAAGTCAATCTGGTGAACACATAAAATTTCAATTTCACTTTCTTCTGTAATAGGGTGAGGCATAATAGGCATTTCCTCCTTATGTAACGGGCCCTCTCAGTACATTTTAGGTGAGGTACATATTTTGTGTCATTATGTGTGCACGCTGCTTCAGAACTGCTAAAGAAATACTGGGCAGCTTCCTGTCGCCCTCCGGAGGGGCAGTAGAGGTGCCTACCTATCATTACAGGCTGCTCTGATTTTACAAATGACATTAATATTACAGTGTAAACAGGTGTAGCGCCCTGCGACAAAACGTAAAAACAAGCGGTGTGTAAACACGCACTTTGTACTTATAGTCCTTAATTAGGAGAAACTAGGCTGACAGTAAAAGAGGCACAGTTACTACCAGCCTTGCTTCTCGTAAGCAATGACTATAAGTATAAAGTGCATGTTTACGCACTGCTTGCAGGTTTTCAAAACACAGAAATAAAAGGCATTGTTGTCTCAAACACTCGCAAATACAAGACCTATTGCATTGCAAATGCATGTTGAGCTCTGACACTGTGGCAGCAGCGACCATAGGAAGGCAGGGACCATGACGCCGGCCGTGCGTTTCAAAAGCAGGAGGGAGGAGGAGGAGGAGGAGGAGGAGGAGGCAGCTGCAGCCAAACAGACTTTGGTCTTTGATTGGACAGCAAATGTGGCAGCCTAAGAGCAAGATTTACAACCGTATTTATAAGAAAGCTCTGTAAACCAGGGGCACTGGTCTCGACTGCTCTAGCTTAAAGAAAGAAATAGTGCTCACAAGCTCTGAGTAACAACACATGTAACAGGGGCAGTCCTGGAAAATGGGTGGAGCTTTTGAAGTCCATATCCTGAATACAGCTTGTCCCGCTGAGATAACGCAAGCGCTGCCTAGGTGAGACCTAAAAACCATAGAAATTCCCTGGAAAAAACAATGGTAACAGGGATGTTATAGTTAGGCTCAGATTTCACTTGTACAAAACCAGTGAAATTGTGCGTTCTGTGAAAGGGTATGTGTAGGTCTGTGAAAAGGTGTGTGAGTGGGTGTACAGGAGGTTGAATGGGGTTGTGAGTGGGTTATTGATATATATATATATATATATATATATATATATATATATATATATATATTATTTTTTTTTTATTATTTTTTTTCACTGGAAGAAAAAAAAGGTTACAGGGCCATTATAGTTCGGCTCTGATTTCACTTCTACAAAACCAGAGAAATTCAGTTATAGTTACCTGACATCATTGATGACATCTCAAATGAAGAAAGATTTGGACACATTTGAAGCAGGTTCTCAACTATCTTCCTCTTCTATTTTATTGAAACATTCTGGCATGCAGACTGAAACATGCTGTTCAGCACCAGCAGAAGACTGCCAATTAACTCCCTGGTGATCAGCAGCTTTACTACAGTGTTCTAATGAACAACTAAAGTGCTAACAGTCTGAATTTATGCCAAAAGTGTGGCACATCTGAATGCCATTTTGATGGAATCGTAGTGGAAAACTGGAAGCAATGTCTAATGAGGATAATGCAGTAAAAGATGAGATTAGGGAACTTCATAACAAATAAGTTTCCCAAGATGACCACCAAATAAAAAAGAGCCCAAAGGTAGCCCAATGACAGAAGCGTGCAAAACACTTAATTGTGTTGTTGTTTTGCAGCTTTATATAGCGCAGACTTGACCCGAAGGTATTGGAGTGCTTTACTTGAGCATCAGGTACATTACACAAGGACACATTCATTTTGATTTTGGGCATGGGGAGATTAAGTGATTTGCCCAGAATCACAGGATGTGAAGCGGCAGGGGCAGTGGCAGCACAACGGACTATGGAAGGCAGGGGAAAGGTAAGCAGGAGGAACAAACCAACCATGCTGAACAAGACAGAAATGCTGTGACAATATAATAGACCATTGTTGGTAGAAGAGGCAGTGGCAGTACAACCAGACATGCCAACAGACCCGATTCAGGCAAAATTACTTTATTTTATCTGTCTCCTGCCTAAAATCTACTCTTTTTTTCAATGCAAGTCAATGGGGAAAATCCATTTCCCAGGTTTTTTTTCCAAAATCTCTTACCAATTTCAAAAAGTTGGCAAGTATGGTGAATTGCATCACGAAGGTCAGGAGGAATGGGATAGGGACATGGACTCGGATACCAGAGATGAGCAGGGGCACCAAACTGATGTTACAGGGCAGGCGTCAGGGGTGTTAGCAGCTGAATACACCTCACAGGGCAAGCGGGGTGGCAGTGCAGCACAACAGATCATGGAAAGCAATGGTGAGGGGACAGGGCCATGCAAGTGAACAAATGAGAGCAGAGTGGAAAGAGGCAAGGGTACCAAGCTGACCCTACCAGACAGACCAACAGGAGGGACAGTTGTAGTATAACGGACAAAGAAGGGCAGGACGGAGGGAGCAGGTGCACGACAACAGATAAGGCAGAAAGGAGGGGGTAGGTGTCTGCACATGGTAAATAGAAGGCAGGAGCCTAAGGGGCAAGACAGGAGAAGCAGGTTGATCATGGAGGGTAAGCGGAATGGGCCCTGTAAGCACAACACACCATGGAGGGTTACAGTGAGACTAATGACATACACCCAGACAACGGAGGGAAGGTGGGGGTTAGGTACAGCAAGCTGACCGCCAGAGCTGGTGGGAGAGGTTGTGGCAGCCCAGAAGGCCATGCACGGCAAGCAGGAGGGTTAGAGGCAGCTCAACTGCCATGGAAGGCAAGAAGTAGGGGACAGAACCATACACCAAGGACCATGGAGGTCAGAAGGGAGGGGTAGTGGCTGGACACAGGCAAGAGGGTGTAGGGGGAAGGGGCTTCACAAAAGACCTCGCAGGGCTGTGGGAGCTGTTGCAGCACAACAGAGCATGGAGGACAGAAGGGATTGGCAGCAAAATGGATCATGGAGGACAGGAGGGAAGGGATATGGGCATGGAACTCGGACAGGCAGGGTGGAGATGGCAGGGACAGACTGCAGCCATTTGACCATGCCCAGTACAATAGAACACTCACAGTAGAGAAGATGGACAGTAGTAGGTCCATTGGAAGATGATGGGCAAAAAGGAGGGAGCAAGGGCATAAACTCAGACATCGGAAGGCAGGGGAAAGGAGGGTAGGGGCAGCAAACTTAGTACAAAGGCTAAGCATGAGGACAATGATGGGGCATAGATTTGGGCAACAGAGGACAGGAGGAGTGGGCAGGGACATCACGCTAAATGAACGGCAGTGACAGCATATCGGACCATGGAGTGGGCTGGTGTATGACTCAGACAACAGAGGGTAGGGAGACGGTGGATGGGGCAGCTAACTAACTGTTCAGGGTAGGCGGGAAAGACAGTAGTGGAACAACGGCCACACAGCCCTAAAATGAGAAAGCAGGGCCATGTACTTGGATAATGGATGGCAAAGAGGGGGATTGCAGGAGCAGCAAGCTTGGGTGGGGGCAGCACAATGCCAGGCCAGACCCTGCGTCCAACCCCCCCACCCACTGTGCATTGCGATGGGCATCTTAATTAATGTTGGAAAAAACTAGAAATTTACAGAAAAACCAAAGGTTATAGAGACGTTATGGTTATGAAATATATATTTTTTTAAACCATAGAAATTCGCAAAAAAAACAAATATTACAGGGACGTAATAGTTAGGTTCAGATTTTACCCACTGAAAACTATACAAATTTAGCTTTTATAGTTCGAGGTAATTCAAGTAACTATAACTCATGCCATTGACATTCATTGCTAATTACCCCAGATATTACATCACTCATGACCTCTTCATTGATATTATCACTATAACATTTGCAGTAACATTACTCATGAGAAAACTGTGCATGGGGAGGGCGCTACTTGAAATAACTAACTCATTTCTATGGCTTTGTGTGTGTAAAAACTGAACCTAACTAAAACGTCCCTGTAATCTTTGGTTATATATAAAATTTCCGTCCACAACAGCAAAGAGCAGAATGCCAGCCCATTGTCTCTCTTGTGCTTTGAGTCACACTGTTATCCCTTATCACATGTGCCCATCCGCTCCACAGGAAAGGTAGCCACGCTGATAGCAAATAGTTTACTTTGCTAATGTTATTTTCTTTACATTGTTTTTCAGTTTTTTTCACCATTTCTGTGTGATTAAACTGTCTAGGTCACCAGGGGGCCTTCTCGTGCCTAAGTGATGGGCGGGCGAGCTGGAGAAGGGAGCTGGGGAGGTGTGGGGCAAAATAATATATATATATTTTTTTTTAAACTTCCTGATCACCAGTGCCTCCGCCGTCCGCTCCATCGAGCTCTACCTGCTTTTGGGACAGATTCCCAGACTTCACAGTGGCCAATCATGACGCAGCAGGAAAGCAGTGTCAGGATTGACCTGAGCGCTTGGACTTCGCACTACCAGGCAGACTGGGAGCCTGTGCCTGCTTTCTCCAGCCCTAACAATGCAGCTGGGGCTGGAGAAAGCTTCAATGTGCATGAGGCCAAACCCTCATGTGCAGGGAAGGGACATGGGAGTGCACTACCACCAGAGGCGCAACTAGAGTCAAATTTCGGGGGGGGGGGCTGAATCTTTAGGCAATCGGCAGAGTCGAGCTGCAGGGGCTCTTAGAAGGGGTGAAACAACATCAAAGCCCCATTAACATGCACAAGGTCTTTTAAAGACCTCTGAAGTACTCAGGTGCGGCTGTGAGCGGGTCCGGGAAGTGTCTCGTCCCGGGCTGCCACACACTATGGGGGATGGGGGTGCTGAAGCCCTTTGAGGCCAATGGGTGTTGCGCGCCTGACTGCCACTCCCCCACAGCAGTGTCATCCCCTGGACCCGCCGCCGAGGCTCTTCAGAGTCCTGGGGACGGGTCCGCGGGGATCAAGATAAAACAATAATAAAACCGGTTTAAAAACCGTTTGTTTTATCATTTTATTTGTGGTGGGGGGAGGGGGTTGTGGGTCGTGGCTTGTGGGGCGCTCCTCCGCCCTCATGGAGGGCCACCGCTGCTTTAGGTCGAAATAATTCAATGATTGAAGTACTTTTTCTTAGCACTAATTAGAATCGTGTCTTACTCTGATTTGCATTGAAACTAAAGGTTTCTATATCAGCCTAAAGGTTTATTCAAGGGGTATGTGATGATCCGTTTTAAAAGCTGTAAACCCACTGCAGAGGGGTTAGTTTACTCGCTGGATGACGCGAGGGCCGTTGAATGTGTGAATAGATTGGAAAGGGTTCAAGCTGTTTTCATTTTCCACTTGTTGGTCTACTTCTGGTTGAATGAAAGTAGAAAGGGTATTTTGGCTTAAAGGGGCAGACTGATGTCAAGGCACCCCCCGCCCGCTTTAAGAAGACGTGACAGTTCTCAGTACCTGCCTTTTATGGAGAGGTGACGTCATGGTTATACTGTATCAATTTGCCAAATGCAATGGAATTTTAAAACTCTTCTCTTGTGTTCAAACAGGAAGCGGTCGTCCAAGCCCGAAGCCGTCATCGACTCCCTCCTGCAGTGAATTTTAAAGAATTCTAGTAGAACGTCTGCTGCATGGCCTGGCTCCCGGGGAAAGACTCTGCTAGAGCCTTTTGGGGTGATGTTTCAAGAGAAATTAATAGGGCATTGTTCACACTTCCACAGTTACCTTTCATTTAAGTGCAAGCGTCCCTGCTTGACATGCCTTTTTATTTTTTGTTAAATTATACAAACAGTTTTAAATATTCTTGTTATGTAACGTCCACCTCACTGGTCATGAGCGCTCTCCTTCCTGCACTATTGCTCGTGTGGTTCTGGCGCTGTAGCTTGAATTGCCATTAACCCTACAATCGCCATACAGCTTGCTGTGTGTTACTGATAATCACAAGGCTGGACCTTGTTCTACGTAATCTCTGTTTACCCAGGAGTACATGAAGAAGAAGGGTAATACGATGGTAAAAGAATACTGTTTAGTCAAATTAAGGCAGTCATTTTAACAGGTAATTTAACATTAAAAGCTGTAGAATATAGGTCAGTTCTTTATAGAGTGACGAGGCTTACTGACCATTTTGTGTAAACGTTTATTGCACATGTGATATGTTATTATATATCTTAAAACTGACCAGGAGTAAATGTATTATGATATCCTGTTTTACTTTAGTCCTGTTTGTGCTATGCGGGGAAGTAAGAAAACAGCCCTGCTTCCTTTAGCAGCAGAGTACACCATCGGCAGTGTCTGTGTAAAGTAAGAAATAGTACATAATTTCAGAAACCAGAACACAGATCTGGCCATTTTTCATCATAAAAACCAACATAAATGTTTAGTCCCGAGTTGCTATGTAAAACTTGAAAGTTGGTATGACTGTGGGAATAGGGCAAGGCTCGTCGACCCTCTGCATAGTAAAATTCATTCAATTTTTCATGTTGGCCATAATGAATATGGGCAAGGAAAATTTACATAAAATGAATTGCACTGGAAATGTTTTGTATTTCTTTTTGTGATTGTGACTGACTGTATTTTACCAGTCGGGGATCTCGCATAGCAAAACCTCATGGTGATTGCAGGGGTAGTAACCTGTTGCTCTAGGGGATTCAGATGATTGTTGCAACCCATTCCAAGAGTTTGACGCTGTTTGTCGCTTAATACCTGTAGTGTACGTATAATGGGAAGAAGTGCTACAAAGATTAATAATGTGTAATGCACATCCACAGTGCTACTGTATATGCCACTGTTTTCTCAGTCACACCTATGAACACATATTTAATTTCATTTTAACATGAAAGTATGCTGAGCACTTATCTTAATCCCCCTGACATTATTTAAATGTCACTAAGATTGCGGTACTGTCGCAGAATTTGCTGCACATATTATGGTATTCTACTTGAAAGCGACTATCCCAGGACCTAAAATGAACCTTGCAGCTTTTGGACACAATGTTAAAGTTGGCTAGTCTGAATAATAGTAATTTGCCTTCTCTCCTTAAGAGGCCCGCTTAGCAGAACTGACGTGCTATCTTAAATGTGGCAGCACAGTATGTAAAATAAAAAGTTTTTCTTATTTTAAAAATTGATTACATGAATATGGAAAATTGCCACTAGTTAGTAATATTTTGTTTACAGATCCTCCTTTTGGTTAATACCCCTTCACATTTGTGGCCTATGTGTGTTTTTTCTTTTTGAGCTCTTTGTTTATTCGTCATTAGCGTCATGTAGTTTGTTTTATGCCTGGAGAAAGTATAGCAAGTTCTATTACCTCCCTTACTTAATTTAGATCAAAATAGTGTTTCCCCCTGCGTCTTGTTACAACAGCTAAACCGCTGAAGTTAATGGCGCTCCCTCCTCTCCTGATTTTAGCACACTATAAAAATCGAGGCTCTAAGGCACAACCAAAGATTATTTTTTTACAAGATTATTTTATTTACCTTTGAACTAATTGTGTTTTTTATCATTCATAGCAAACATACTTTTTAATGGTTCTAGTAACAACTGCTAACTTTATTACCGAAGCTGGTGATTGTTATATCTTGTGTTTCCCTGCTGCTCAGCTGGTATGCATGTCATATGGAAAGTTGGATGATTAGAATGTGAGTAGTTCATGAATGTCAGTTGAGTGAGGGCTGAGCAGCAGGACAGCTGCTCCTGATGGGGTTGTCATTATAACTTATATCTTTACATCATAACTAAATAAAGCAACATAAGAATCTACAAAAAAAAAAAAAAAAAAAAAACCATCCTCGTCGCCAAATGAAGTAATCGGAAGGAAGCTGGAACTGTAGATTCTTAAGTTGCTTTATTTAGTTAAGATGTAAAGATATAAGTTATAATGACAACCCCATCAGGAGCAGCTGTCCTGCTGCTCAGCCCTCACTCAACTGACATTCATGAACTACTCACATTCTAATCATCCAACATTCCATATGACATGCATACCAGCTGAGCAGCAGGGAAACACAAGATATAACAGTGATCAATTCTTTTTTCTGTTTGAGTACTAGCCACAGTTTTCCAGTTAGTAGTCTGTTAGGATGTCGCTGAAGTCGGAGGCAACATTAATGCATTTCTCGTGGACGCATTTCTGTTGACATTTTTTCATACCATGACCTACTTTGAAGCTTCAAATTGAGGAATCTGCTTAGACTTAGGTTATTAAAGAGCTATGAGAGACGTTGTTAATGGTTACAAGTAATTCTCTTCATGCTCTGCCAGCACTGATGCCACAACACAGGAGCCAGGGTTAACCTGGGCAGGGGCTTGCACACTGTGCACCTGTGACCCCCAGCATCACTCGCAGTCTAAGAGTAGGACCACTTTTCTGGAATAACAAATTAAACGTGTGGAGATCCCTGTAGGTGATAGTTTCCTTCAGGCTGTTTGGCACATTAATCTCCCCGTTCCTAACTCAGCATTTCATAGCATCCTAGCACTTATGGGACGTTTTGAGGTAGCCATTATAATATGTATCTTTCTGGGTGGAAAAGCTACAAACAGTTTGCCAGGTTCATGATCTTCAATTGATTACATGCCTGATTGCTTAGGTTCACATACTTTGGTTCGTCCCTAATAATCTTGTATAAAATATGGACATTCTCATCAGAAAACTTTGTATATTCAGGCATGCAGTAGAAGTGAGAAAAAGTAATGAGAATAGAGAGGAATGAACAGAAATAAAATTTAGGACCAGGTGCCAAAGGTGCTACTGGAAGTGACTTGATCTCAAGAAAGATGTAAGGAGAGGCAATTCCACGAGTAAAGGTCTAGAAAATGAAACTTGGAATAGCTGGAAGAGAAAGAGTTATTTGAGAACTATGGGAAGTGTGGGCAATCCAAAGAGCAGATACACTGCAGAGTTAAAAATGACTAGTGATGCTATAGTGATGAATGGTCATCCAAGGAGAATAGATGAACATTATAGAGAAGAGTGAGGGAAGGAGTGAAGTTATCGTAACTGAACATTTAAGAAAGTTCTGCTTTTGCATATCTTACAAAATAGGTATTGACATGTACAGACAATGGAGCAGTTGTGATATATTATTCTGAAAGATGAGTCGGAAGTAGCGCCCAGATCTCAAAGGGTTAATTGAGCAAGAGGAGATCTGTATGGGACATAAAGAAGAACAGTGATAGTAGTAAGTTGTACATAACGCTAAGCAGGTTTTTCATTGGTTTACAGTTACAAGGTAGACATAGTAAGTGTCCACTCAGATGGAAACAATATTATGGAGAGGCCCAGGAAAGGAGGAAATGTATGCGTGGAATAGAAGAGGGAGGAAAAACTGTAAGGATTGATTATAGAATAGTGCATTTGGAGAAAGAATGAGAGTAGTCCTTGATAGCTGTGGTGGCTGGATCCAAATCCTGGCGTATTTCAGGAAGTAAAGAATTAACGGTTGCAAAGGTTGATATGATAACTGTGTACTGCAGCAGGCAAACATCTTCCGGTGATGATTGTCTGAATTCTACACAGTGTCTCAGTTCTTCACATTTGAAAGTTTTCACAAAGTGTTCTAGGTAACTTTTTCCCAAAAATGTGAGTAAGATTTGTATAGGAGCATTACTGCAAAATTAACCTTTTCCAATACATTTCACCAAACATTTTGATGAGAAAGACGACCGCTCTTGTAGCCAGTTAGAGAGCATGTTCAATAGAAACCATTACATTACAATGTTCTATTTAATGTATTGTTGTCAGTGTGATCTTTGTACTCGAACAGTGCAGCCAAAAACAATAAACATAATATTAAGAGCTTACTTGATAGAATGTATTTTGTGAGCACACAACTGTGGTGCTGAAGTTACCATATTCTGTGTGTGTTCCTCTTTCTTCTCTCATTACACCATAGGAACATTTGAACCAATGGTCATTGTATCTTATAATAATGAATGCCTATTAAACGTACATGGATCTTTCTTTTGCAAGTTGGGCTGCTACTTTATATTTAACATTTAGTATACTGTAACATTTTGAAGTGTGTTCAGATTATTGTATGCCGTATTAAGTTGCATTACTATTGTTGAGACGCATTGAAAAATGACATAGGGGTATATCTTAGTACGTTCATGAAGTTAGGACATGCAGAGTTTACATGCTGTGCTAGAACTACAGTCTTAAAAATACATTTAATTTCTGTGACATTTAGAACTCTGAAGCTTACAAAATATTGCTGGATGAGCCAAGTGTGAATACTTAAATGTTTATTGAAAGATTTAACGTTAAATTAATTTAATTGTCCATCTAACATTAATATATGTGTAATGTATGGTCCGGGATATCTGCACTACCAAATGTAAGGTAATGTGTGTCAAGTATATTACTTGAAATGTAGTTGATATTGGTCATTACTTCTCTTTGGAATCTCTTAAGGATGCATGATTCTAGGGGCACACACTACTTAAATCTTAGAAAATGTGGCACATCTATTAATAAATTGAGAAATCAGTTTTTTTGGTATATGTATTTACTGTAATATGCTATTAAGGAGAATACTGTTGGTGACACCACTAGTGTCCACGCCAGCCATATGGGGGCCTTGTAATGAGACTGAGACGCAGCTACGAGTTAATGTCTTTAGTTTATGTATCAGGAGAGCGCTTGTATTACGCTATCATTTTTTATGGATGAAAGACTCCTTCAGCAGTTTGTCTTGGTCAGTGAGTCTTCAGGAGTATGATATATATTTACCCAGCTCACAAATTATCTACTAATTTCATTAAATCTGATATCTTAGGTTATTGAAAAGCATTTACTGAAAATGGTGGGAAAAGATAAGTATTTATTGAACATCTACAGTTCATCTGCTGTACACAAGTAGACTGTATGGGATCATGACTATTTCACTGAGGGCACATTGTAGCATTCAGTCCCTTTTATGACCTTATCTCTCTATTTCCCCACTGAATCTGCTGTAAGGGAAGCCAGACGTTTAGCCATGACAAAGCATTACAAAAAATGCACATTAAAAGTATTTGGGTATATGTTGACCTTTTGCATGTAAGGCTGTCAAACTTTTTACTTGCATTCAAATCTAATGATTTGCCTTTTTGAGTAGGCTTTCAAGGTAATGTGGTATAATAGATTTGCATAAATGTTTAAAGAACCTGAGCTATGTCTGTAATTTGATCTGTGTTGTTGTACATCAGTGCGACTAAGATAAAACTTTCTTTTCTACTTGCTCATTGCCCTAGTTTTGATCGTCGTAGTTTTTTTTTTTTACTGCTTTGGAAAAAATCCCAAATTCTCTTGTCCCTGTAAAAAGATGTATTTTCCAATACTGCAGTCATGATGAAGTCATCCCTTTTATAATTATTTGTTGGTCACATGGCTACCTGAAAATGCCTTCGTCGACTTAGTTACCATGATAAATGCTGGATTCCATTGCAGAATATACCCAAAGTAATGGAGAATGGAAACCTGCTACCCCAGAGTGCCTTTCAATTACTTAACCATCGAAACCTTTAACATGTTATGTAATAATTGATATTTGCTAACGCTCTGTATATATACACAAATTAGTAGATGTATAATTTGCTTCATATTTATTAGCTTGTTTTGAGAAATGCATTTCTCTGAATTCATTGCATTTGTATATATAAATTGTATTTAGGGTGATGTTTAACTTAACAGTATTGTTATCTGTGTACATGAGGCATGTTTGTGCCAATAAAAAAATGCTTAATTAAAAAAAAGGGTTTTTTTAGTCATTACTAGCCATATATGCGTATTGTACTTTGTCTATTGTGGACAGAAGATGTACATTTATTACTAAAAAATAAAACCAAACCACTTTTTAAAGAGCACACTAAAATTCACCTGCTCAAAACTGCTGAGAAGTCGATGAGCGGCTCACTAATTTCTTGAGAGTTAGAGATCAGTTGGCAGTAAAAAAGGATCGCATTCTCCATTGTGGTTCACGTTGTGCAGATTACATCACAAACAAGCATTGGCATAGCCAATAGGTCTCGCTTTTGGGACCTTATAAGTATTTAGTTATGCAGCACAATATCCTTGGTGCAACAACATTAACTGTTGTGTGGTTAAGTACTTATAAGGTCTATAACAATGCTTGTTTTGAAGATGTTAATACATTCCAACATAAAAGGACATCTATGGTATAGGCTGGGCTGTTACGTATTGATTTGCTTCTCATTATTGTATACTTTTGACTAGCTGTGTTAAATTATACTACAATGTACATTCCTTTTTTTTATTGACTTAAACTTGAGTTTAATTATCTGTGTGGAAAGTGTGTTAACTTTTTGGAGAAAAAACATAGAAATACAATAAAAAGAAAACTTTGATGCCCCTAGTGACAGTCGCCGCATGTGCTCCCCCCGTCATCCGTCTGGATTTGCAAGGGATTTTTTCTTGTCTACTACCTGTATTTTTTTTTTTTACTTTACAAAAATGTATGTCTGTCGGGACGTTTGCAAGCTTTCGAAAAATAGCAGAAGAAAACGTTTCGCTAAAACTAGGCCTGCACGGTAAAATTGACCCAAGGTGCTTTTTAGGTGGTCGGTTCTGTTGCAAAAAGTTCTTTCAGAAATTTCTCTTGTAAAACTTCCTTTGTGTGGACAAGTTATATTTCGTAAAAGAAGTCCTGCGAAGTTGGTAAATGAAGTATTCCACAGTCGATTAGTTGTTCGCTTTTTAGTGCGTTACGAACTAATTTTACCCCACGTGGTCCCGTCTCACTTCTCCTTCCCTGCAGCTATTTATTGAAGGTTTTTCAGCTCAGAATCCCCACACAGGTGCATACACAGCTTGGCTCATTGTCGCTAGTGACAGTATATATTTAGATATTCTATACGTTTATTATAAATGCTATATATTTTCACTCTATAAAATGTCCTTAATGTGGCTCAGCACTTCTTAGAGTCCCAAAATGACGCACTCATCATGGTCTTAAAATTATGCTGCACTATTCGCTTTATTGCTTCGGGCTAGGGACAAAGCACCTCCAGAAGGGGAATCAAGACAGCGGTGCTGCAGCGCCATCTACCAGCGGTCAGTAACAGCAAAACGACTTTAAAAGGCCGTTTATTCTGGCCTCCGGAGCACTTCATAGGCAACATAAAATTTTGCATGGTGTTGTGAATTTGCCCCGTTCCTGAGGCGAGTTTTTTACGTGATTGAGCTGGCATGCTTCGAGAGTCATGAAGGGTGGGGCTGGCAAATGCCAAATTACTTCAGCTTCTTTTGAAAGTAAAAATAAATCACTGTTCTGTAGAGGAGATAAGTGTTATCATTCACCCCTGCTTCTAGCCACGGCGTTCCACCCCAGGAGGGGGCAGAGGCAGCGACTGTGTGCAGACTTCTAAACACAGTACAGTTGTCCTTCTTAGAATGTGCTTGTATTGGTTAAATATAAAGTATTATAAACCTGGGTTTCACGTCATGAGGTGCTTCAGCGCTGGATGCTGCCAAGACCTGTGAGCAGTTGGTGTTCTGTAAAAGGACACATCCGCCCCCATGGGACTTTAAAAATGTAAAAGGGAAAAAGTGGCCCGACGCTGTCTGCATATTCAGACACAGTTCCGTGGGAAAATCTCAGCTTTCAGCCTGTGTCTTGACCCTCAGTTCAGCTCTTCTGCGTTTTTGTGAAGACCTTTTCAGCATAATTAAATGTAACCGGCTGTGGAGGGGTTCTCTGTGTAGTTATTAGGCTGTGGCGGGGTTCTCTGTGTAGTCATTGAGTGAAAGGAGATGAGGATGAAACCGGAGAAAGGCGGAGAGGTGCGCCAACAGTGAAAGAGAGTCGAAGTGAAAGGAAGAGGGAGATGCAGTGAAAGGGGAAAGATGAGGGTAGATGGTGAAAGGTGAGCAAGGGGGAAGCAAGAAAGTACTGAAGAGGGACAACACTAGAAAGTAAGGAAGAGAGACAACACTGGACAGGGTGGGGCTAGGAAACAATAATGAAAGGTAGAAATGTGTGGCAGAAAATAATAAGAAAAAAAAGAAAGTATCAAATGTAGAGGGCGAGAGAGGATTAGCAGTGAATGAATGAGGGGCAGAGAGGAGGCTCTGAGGGAGAGCGACGGCTAAAGACCGAGAGGAAAGCCAGATGGCGTGGCGCGTGAAGTGGCTGGTGTGAAAGAGCAGCAGGGATGGGGTGAGAGGGGGCTCTTAGGGAGAGCGACTGCTAAAGGCCGAGAGGAAAGCAAGATGGCAGCTGCGCGCATGCACACACGCTTAACCGCAAACTTGAGGCCAGTAAAAACGCGTGGTAGCACTTTGAAAATCCACTTAACAAATGTCTCGCACCCAGCGCATGAGCTGGCTCAGGCGAGACCTATAAACCTTCACAACGAGTACCTATCAGTGATTACAATTTGTGAACACTAATGGTTCAAAGTGCTCGTGTACGGCTGATGTGATACTGTATGAGATAGCAGGTGCTGATTTTTGCCTGCCCACACCTCAACGACATATACCTCAACTCGTATCTACAAGCTTCCATGTATCCTCTGGTCGCTGTATTTATAGTTCATTCTATTTTGCAACACATAAGCATTATTTTATTTTTCGCTTTTATTTTTCACTTTTATTTTTCTTTTCTGCGTCCTCATGAATATTGGTGCCAGATGGGTTTTTTCGAGAATTGCCGTGCACACCTGTTTAAACATTGTACTTCTTTTTTTTAAATCTTAAAGCTGTTTGCGTGCTCCCTGGGTTACGTGATCTGCCATTTTTCACGTGAAAGTTCAGAGTTGGAGCGACACTTCACTCCAGATCCAGGTGCACAGCTGATATCGTGATTGTCACACATTTATCCAATAAACCCGGGGCTCAAACGTAAGTTAATCACGTGTGAAAAGAAGAAAGAAAATCAAAAGTAATGACATTAAAGTCTTGCAGTACATGGATTAATTATTGTAGAAATTGAAAAAGAAAAAGTTATTAGCAAAATGTGTGGCAATCACGATATCAGCTGTGCGCCTGGATCTGGAGTGAAGTGTTGTTCCAACTCTGATGTTGCCATGTGGGTTTTCTCACAAACTTGACCAGGTGGATGCTTGGGTGTAATTGTCACTTATTAGCTAAAACCTCTTCATTCATATTTTGACTTGTACTTGACATACATTTTTAAAATTGCGTGAATATAAAGCTACAGTATTTAAATCCCCAGGCTGATAATGTGTCTGCTTAACATTCTCGTTAGGTTTTGGGCCTTCAAACAACAAATACATGATACTGTTTCACTAAATGAAAATATGAAATGAAGAGAACCACTTCCCTTTTAGCAATATATCCTTCACTATTCTATAGGTAAGCGCTATGGGCTATTCTCTTTAGTTATAAATGTGAACAAAGGGAAAGTGTGACAATCCCAGTGCAAGCCACCAGCCGCTCGTTAAATCATGTCATGGTATCAAATAATTAAGCTGGTCCAGTCACAACATCACCCACAGATATAGTGTATGCACTGTTTCTGTTCATACACCAGACTGGATACCCAGTGTTTCCCGAGGTTATTGCATTGAGTTTCCCATCCAACATAATCCAGGGAACTCTCATCTCCTTCTCCCAAGGTTCTCATCTCGTGTCAGGACATAGAGGCACGGAATATGGACCTGATGACCAAAAGGGCTATTGTTTCAGTTTCACTGGATGAGTGGATATCGGTGTTCTACTTGATAACCTTTGTGGTACCCAAGATTATGGGTTGGATCTGGGTGACCACTGCCTGAATGCCTGGATACCCAATCTTTGGTTCAAGGGGAAGAGGTTGCAGCAAGCGATTCCAGTGGTGATCCCACAAGTCATATCTCTTGTTCTCTGTGATCAGCAAGCCTTCCAGTTAAACAGTAAACATAGTCATCCATTTGTGCATGACTGACAAGATACATGCTCCGTCTAGCAAGGCTCTACACTTGGAAAGTGTGTGGGGTGTTGCTGCAACATGGCTTCCTGGTCTCTTCGCGGAACTCCTTTCTGT
Organism: Lissotriton helveticus; assembly: GCF_964261635.1. Classification (NCBI taxonomy): domain Eukaryota; kingdom Metazoa; phylum Chordata; class Amphibia; order Caudata; family Salamandridae; genus Lissotriton; species Lissotriton helveticus. Next base: position 298,919,899 of record NC_136062.1, read on the forward strand.
TTCCCAGGAATTAGATTTAATTTGGCTGACTGTAGTACCCTGCTGTGCATCATTTGTCTTTGGGAGCAGTAAATTGTGTTCTTCAGTCCAAAATATGTGTCCTGATCAGGACAGAGGCGGCTCCTGTGAGGAATTGTTGAAGGTACAGGGTCTTGTGGCGTCAACTGTGTTTTTGTGCCCTAGGCACATTTTCATTTTTAGGCCATACGTGCAGCAACTATTAAGTATTGGGCCCCGGATTAGGAGGGAATTAATCAGTTGCTGGTGGCCCCTGCTTCTCCAAATTCTGATTTTGTGGTGGTTGCTTGACTTGTATCTGAGAAAGGGGATTGATGTGGACCCCACCATCATTTGTCACTGTAGATTCCTAGGGATCTAAGTGCATCTCGTTATGGTTAGCTCTGCACAACCTAGAGGCACTTGGGAACCCAGAGTTTGTCAGTGGATTGAGTTCCAACTAGCGTTGAGCCGCACTGTCTCAGCTCTGGTCTGTTAGTCTTTACAATTTTTATGAGGTAAGTTCTGCCTTGATAGGATCAAAAATGCGTTAGCAAAGTCCTATGGCAGCAGCAGATGTAGTGGAGAAGGACCTGATAGAATACTTGAGCTGACTCTCATTTGGGCAGAATTCTGTTGTTACAGGAAGAGTTCCTACACTCCTTTGCTGTTAAGTGAAGTAATAGGGGCGAGGCTGCACCTACTCAGGGTAGCGGAATCAGGATAAAACCTCAGTCTAAGGAGTCAAGTGGGTCACGGGTTCTGTCTGTGAGGTGGCATGCCTCATATTGTAATTGAAAGGTGAAATGAGAGGCTAAGGTAATGAGGATTACCCCAACTTCTGTTGCCTTTGGGGAAAGATCTGAGAATCATATTTTTAATAGAGAATCCCTGGAAAAAGCGAAGCACATCGTTGTACATTTGGTAGAAAACATGCTAGGCTTACACTGGGTATAGAAAATTATGGCATTGGACTAGATTTTCCCTACTACATTGTGCTTTTTCAACACCATTTGTATGTTTCTTTCAAAGTTATGGTTACACCTTTTATCCTTTCTAGGAATTCAAGTATTGTATTGATTGCATCCAGACAAAGCTATAGTTTTCACCACTCTCTTAAACCACCCAAAGAAGTTGCTAAGAGACCAAATTACTGATCTTTATATACCTCGCTCCCTTAAAGAAACATGGGAGAAGCCTCGCATGTACGTAATTTATGGTGAAGCATTGATACAGTTGAGGCAGGAATGGTGGACATTGTTAGCAGAGTTATTACAACCTAATGAGAAATTCTGCTATAGAAAAGGTGGGAGATATGGGGCACATCAACAGCCTACTAATCACAAATCAGGAGCTGACAGATAGACTCAAGAGGCCAAGCTTACAATGCTGCTCCAAGGTCTCCTGCCCAAAGCCCCATCTGAGAGGGAGCATGTTTATTTGTATACCAGCCAGCTTCAACTATGTCAGGCCCGGGCAGGCATAGATGGATATGACGACATGTGTGTTGCAGGCTGGGTCAGATCTGCTGCAGAAGCAGGTTCGATGGAGCGAGTGTGGAGGAAGCGGGCATCTCAGGCACATCTCGGGAGCATCTCAGGCACATTGTTTGAGTTATCAGGCTGGCCCCTTGTCTCTGGCAAGGGTCGACCAGCATGTGCCAGTCATCTGGTTAGGGAACATCCATTCCCTGCACTGCAGTGAGGTTTGTCAGGCAAGGGACGCACAGAGCAGACTGCGGTTTGGCAGCCACTGCTAGGTGTCACATACCGTGTACAACACAAAGGGAGAAAAATAAGCTGAGAAGGGCCCGCACCTGCATCTCAAGTAACTATGAAACATAATGATGGTGTGCTGTCCTTATATTGGCAGTGTCTGAAGGAAATGATAGAAGCAAATCAAATAACTCAATTGTATTTAATATAAAGGAAGAATCTTATGCCTTTGTCTCCTACCGAAGGTGGCAGTTCCAAGAATTGGACACGGTGGGCTCCTTCGCGAAATGTGACATGCTTCATCATAGGCCACCTCGCCCCACGCCATAAGGTGGCACATACCCAACATGGTTACAGTGGGTAAAGAGGTCTGCATGATCAGCTGCCTGTATAACCCAACAAGATAGTTAAGTGAGCTGAGGCCTTGTAGGGCTCCAATACGAGCTAGCACTGTCCCTTCCTATTGTACTGGCCTACTGATTTTTTCGTAGTTTATTGAGAGATAGCTCTGAGCCCAGCTTAATGCTTTGCTTTTCTTGGAATAGATTGCAGTTGCTAGGCTCTAAGGAAGAGATGCATGCTTTACGCAGAAAGTGTCTACTGCCCAAGAAAATGCGAGGAAGGACCTCCCTTTGTAACAAAGACCTTTTACTTGCAGCTCTCATCTGTATTTCATCTGAGAAACATGCCCCTTCTAAGCAACCCAGCAGATTGTGGGGCTACATGGTAAGAGTACAGTAGAGTGTGCAAGCCCTGTGTTCTAAGTATTATTGGCAATTGCTTGCTTTGAAGTTTACTAAGTAATGGTGCAAATCTGGGCTTGCGGCCAAGGTTTCTGAGTGTCTTGTGGATTGACATAGCGCCATGGGACAGGCATTGGATGGTCCTGGGGGAGGAAAAAGGTAGGCTTGGGGAAGACTTTGGAACAGTGAGATGATGGGATTGGCAGAGATGGATTGCACCATAATCAAGTGTTTCTGATAGACTTCTAGCCGCAGATTCCTCACCATATGAATATTCTCCATGCATCAGACTGGATCCTTAAAATTTTCAGCAGTATATCTGTGTAACCGTACACGGCGATGTGCAGCCGCACCGTGATGCCGTTCCACTCCGGAAATAATGTGCAAAGCCTATATTGACATCACTCCTGTATGCTTACATCCGTTTCTTTCTTTCCGCGCCACCAGATGCAGATCCAGAGCTACCGCTCTTCTATCTGCGATTTTTCCACAATCAAAATATTCATTTTTCAGTGTGCATGGGATATGTCACCTCCGAAAACATGTTTTAAGCACCGTAAGAACTTAACGTAAATTTTCCAATAAATGTCGAAGCAACTCCACTTATAAATTATTCAAACATTAAACTTGCCGAAACTTGGTTAAGTTGTATAAAAAAAAAAATTAAGAAATATCTCCCAACTTTCCGATGTTCTGAAATGGTGCTTTTGTCCTGTCGCTTGTTGTATCAACCTGTATTTTGTCATCGGCTTAAAATCCATGTTTTGCACGAGTAATGTAGGAGTTTGCATTTGGATCGGCTCTTTGGATTTGTAAGTTTCACGTCGTTTGTTCTGGCAGGTGGTTGGACGTGATGACAAAGGTGTGTAATCCCCAAGCCGCGCGGGAGCACGGTTTGTCTGCATGCCTCGACACCTCCACCCGAGACATTAAGACCTCATAGAATGTAGTAAACAGTCTGTTTATCCTGTGACCGTACACTTGGCTGCCAGGGGGGACCTGTAAAGCCGATTCCTTTCACACAGAGGATAATGCAGCCTTGCCCGCAGAAAGCTGGCACGTGCACAGATATTTAAATGCCTTGCCCTTTCTTCACATTTACGCTGGCGCTAATTTCTATTGAACCCGAAATAATTGACTAAAACTTCTTTTACGGACAAGTCTGCCCACTATGGCTTTGCATATTAGGTTGCAGATAACTCGTACAATCAGATAATTAATTTCTTAATGATTGATTGATGCTAGAGGATAAATATAAACACAAAATCTAGCAAGAACTAAAGAGCAGCCCAGCACACACCCTTGTGTTATTGACCCTTCACACACCCATCACTGCTCTCATAGTAAACCTTCTTTTAATCCGTGCCAGGGGGTTTCATTGAGCCAGCAGTGCTCCCCGGTAACCGGATTTCACATTTGTGCATGGGTTGAAGGTTGGTAAAATCCCTTTCTGATTAATGGGTCAACCGTATCCGTCCACATGGTGCCACACAATAGCATTCACACCCTGACCTTCACGTATTCTGTTGTTTTCGTCCTGAACATTGTTGCTGAATGTAAACACTAGAAGGCTTTTTGTGTGCTGGACAAGCAAATCCTACTATCTGGTAAATGAGTCTTTGTACCCCGTAATACTGGTGAACTGTTATAGCTTTGCAGTCCTCCTGCATAAACAAGGCAAATATCTCTGTGTGTTGTATGTAAGGATGTTATGGTGGTAATAGCTTATCAAATGTAGCGAGGATCACTCGCATGGTCCTGGCCACGTTCTATGCTCGGTGCCTACATTGATAATGTTGATCGACCAGTGCTCACCAGGTTAAAAGGGAACCATTCAGGGGTTCAGGAGGGGTGTTTGGGGGTGTTACACCCCCCCAATACATGTATTTTCTGTCGGATTTCCCCAGCAATATTTTACATATACATAGACCAAAAAGCAAACACTCTCCCTCTCTGTTATAACCGTCTTCAAAAATTTCGTTTATTTGTCCAAATATTGTTTTCCCTTACTGTGTACCCCTACCTATCTGCAGTTCTCTCTGTTTCCACATCCCCGTCAGCCCAATTCTTGCACCCTTGCTTGTCGTATAATGTATTTTAACATTATATGCCAGCATGATTGTTGGAAAGTCTGAAGCTCACACCCCACAATCTTACTGACCAAGCTACGCCCCTGGACATATTTTGTCAATGTGGAATCACCCGTCTTTAGTACTGAGAAAGATTTGCATGCATCTATCAATCAATCCTGTAAGGGCTTGCGGCGGCTATTGCAATTCCCCACCAGTATCTGTCATGCTGTTTTGTTCCTTGGCCATTGCTCTATCTTATCCTTGCCACCTGCCTATTGTGCTGCTTGTCATCAGTGCCACTATTCCTGAGGCTCCCTTGCAGATATCCTGTCATCCGGTGGCCCACATTTGCAAATCAGTGCAATTTTGAACTTGTAAAGATACGCTCTATAGATGTTTTGCAAGGTTTGGGAGAGTGCATGTATTTGTGTTTGCTGCATACAGTGCTCGTGGTAATATCCGGGAAATCAAATTTAAAAACCAGTGGTCCAAATGGCTATAAAGCTGCTAATAAGTCTGCTCACAACCTGAACTGTCAGACCAACTCTCTAGCAGATTGCTCTGAAGGCCAGTCTGACCCTGGTACCTACACACTGAACTGCACGTAACAGCTGGTTAAGATATATCCATTCTCACGCCGACTTAAAGGCTAATAAGTTTATTTAAAAAAAAAAAAGCAACAAATAATAGTGTGCGAGTCAAGGAATTGGGTGGCAAGAGGTACCCCCTGAACTCTGCGATAATGAATGTGTTTTCGTATACAGGCACCTGTGAGGATGACATGGCTGAAACCAAAACTACAAATATGTTGCGGGTGCAGTCAAGACCTGTGAGATGGTGCACATTTAGCTTTCAAAATGATACAAAAATTCAAACTTTTAGGTGCTGAACAAACTGCTTGAGAAATCTCGCTTACTATTGCCAAGCATGAAAGTGAGGCTTAATACGCCACAAGCGGAACATCTTGGCACTACGGCTGGAACAGTGGTCACAATAGCACTAGTGCAAATTGATACATTCTAAATCGCCTATACCTACCGTTCCAAACTGTTGTCAATTTACCAACCCTAACTTAACCCTCCCTTTATTTTTCTCTTTACTTTTATGCTCCCGTCCAACCTCTCCACTATTTCTATACCAGAGCTTCACAGCTCAACCCCTTTCTCCATTACCTGATCTGTGTCAGCTGTTCAGGATCCAAGCTAACCCTACTGTCAATCGTCCAACTTGTAAACAAACCAGAACTCTTCAATCATTCAATCACAAAGTCTGGAAGAGAGCTGATTTTCACCCCAGGAGGTGTCCAGGCACTGAGTGGAAGTGGGGGCCTTGTTCGGAGAGGTGTTCATTGAAGAGCCAAGTCTTGAGGTGTTTTCTTAAGTCCTTCAAGGATGGAGAGGTGCAAAGGAGGGGTTCGTTCCAGGACACAGCAGTGAGGTAGGAGGAGCAACCTCCCCAGCAGCTGTGACAGATGCGGGTATGTGGGCCAAGGCAAGGGTGGAGAAGTGGAGCTCTGGTCAGTTGGTTGAAAGCCAGGCGGCTGTTGATGTAGGTGGGTCTAGTTCTATGGAGGGTTTTGTAGGTGTGTGTGAGGAGCTTGAAGAGAACTGGAACAAGAACTTTCCCTAAGGCATCTTCCTGCCCCACTTAAAAACTTTAACTTACTGCTTATGACTAACAAAAACTGGCAGCACTTCCTCTTCTTACCACATAAGCTCTCCCAACATTTGCACAACTATGTCCAATATTCCAATAGATAATATTAATTCCCAGGAATGACACGCGCACTCTGTCCTCCCTAAACAACCCGTGTTCTTTAACTTTCATCTTTGACGCCTTATCCTCGCAAAACCTTCTTGCAGAAACCCTTGAACCAGCGTGTGTGAAAATATGTATAAAGTTAAAATTTTGTGTGAAAACTGTTTCTCATAGTTTTTTTAAATGCAGTCATAACCGATGAACTAATGATGTTGCAACTAAAATGAATTACCCAAGTCATTTAGAAAAGTAGATAATGAAACGAATAGTTATGTCACATTTGTGTGCGAAACATCATTATTTCTAATCTGGATGTGTATTCTGATTTTCTCTTCAACCTGGCCATGCTAATTCCTCCTCTCAATCCGTGTCCCGCTGCAAAGCCGTCTCTCCCCTTGTCTCCGTAGAACATAAAGTGAATCACTTAAATATAATAAAGATGTACAACATTATTAGACCGACTGTATTGGGAATGTAGCTTCCACCATGTACCCAAAATATCATTTTCAAGAACTTCAGCTGGAAGTGTTGGTTTGGACGTACAGATTCTTTGAGCTACTGTTAAAGGGATGTTTCATTTTGTGTTGATTATCTCCGGAGGGTGGTTGCTAAGGGAAAAAATTGAAGATTTCTCTTACTTCAAGAAGTGGGTTAGTGTTAATGTCTTTTAAAAATACGCCGATGTTTCTGATATACCAATGTGACCCGAACCATGATCATGCTGTGCTGAATTTGCAGAATCTCTTTTTAGAATGTGTTATTTGTGTATAAAAGTTCTTAGACTTTAGCTGTTCAGGTTTAGTATGAGCTGGTCCTTTTTGGGGTTCTGTTGGATTTTATGACTGTCATTAGGACTGCTGTTACTGTAAGGTGGCAGTGGTGGTCTGCTAATGTGATATGAAAACCGCCTCCACTTGCTGCATGTGGAAAAATCTGTTCATTCCACTATTCCTTTTGTCCAAACACAGTCACTCTATTGAGATTTTTCCAGAAGGCGGCCATTGATGGCATCTTCAGTCTAATCCTAACATGAGGAAATACTTCCATCGACATAGCAAAACCTAACCATCTAGGCAACTTGAATTTTGCATGTATAGCCCAGCATGCGGATTCAGAGGTCACCAAAGTGCCTGTACTTTCAGATCCATTTCCATAGCTTCCAAATGCTCCTTAATGAAATAAATCATTGTCCCTATTATGTCTCCAGGCACATACATCTGCGACCTTTCCGAATGAAACTTTGCAGCAACAAATGTCAACTGTGTAGGTCGATACGTTTTCTCTGGTGTCAACAAGACACACAGCTCATCCATCACAAGCTGAAACTGCTCCACCACCATCCTATTTTTACCTTTGCTCTCTTTGCTACAAAAATAATAATCATCTATGTAATAGGCAACTTCCCCTGATCCAGTCGGTACCAAAGGATCCCACTGAAAAACAGGAAATATATGTCCCAAGCAAAGAAAATGACATTGAGCAACCCATCAGTCATAATTTGTCGAGAAAGATAAACATGTTGAACCGAATATTCAGTGTGAGGTCCTAGATTGTTAACTAGGGACGGTGCTCTCACAGTTTGCCAGGGTTCAGCCATGTCAGGCCACTTGGAACACTGCACTGCTCTCTACTCTGAGGTCAGGCTCCACACGTTGTGAAACCTGGCACCATGTTACTGAAATGTATGTGATGTGTGTGGGTGAAGCCTACAATGTAAATGCTCAATGTCATTCTCAAATGAGGCAAACTTGCATTGCTTTATACGGATTGTGCTATATAGTATTGGGTGAGATTACTTCGTTCAAATGTTTTATTAGGTTTACATTTCATAAAAGAAAATATTACAACTCTTATAACATCTGCTAGTTTCGTCACCCTTTACTCCTGGTATTTTCTTTTCAATACTACAATGTTATCCCTTGTCAGTGATGCTTGTATGCCCTCCTTAATTGTTTCTTAAAGATGGCTTCACCCTTGCAGTATAATTTGAATGAATTCCACTACTGTTTCCAAACATTCCTTCTCATGATGCCGGGGTCAAATAATGCAACCCAGGTTATTTTTTTCCTTCATAGTATTGATCTTTTCTTTTTCTTCATACTGCCTGAGACCCTTTTCCCGTCTACACAATATTTGACCCTCTCCTTGGTGTTACTGGCCTGAGATGTTTTCATATTCAGGGCCATCAGGATCATCGATGTCGAAGGCACAGACGCAATATAAAAACACCATTGTTTGTAAAATTGAAGGTTTATTATGTCAGAATTTGCCTATCAAATGTTTAACAAATAAGCTGTTAATCAAATATTTAAAATATGTAATTGATTTAGTGCCAGAAGGGCAAAGACAACTGTGTGGGGGGGCTCCCTCTGCAGCATAACGTGCAGACGGTCCCCTTGGGTTTGTTACGCCACGGAGAGCTTCATTGCCGTTCTGACTCGCCTGCTCAAGATTTGTTGACTTTACAACCTGTTCCAGAGTTTCTCCTGCCCAGGAGTTTTTCTGTCTCACAGTGCTTTGATTGTTTGATTAGTTAATGTGTCTTTCTACTGCTAACTTCAGACCTGACTTGTGAACGGCTATTTGTCTCCACATTCTCACTACTTCCCCCATCTTTTATTAGTTCACCCCTCATCACACATTGAAACAAGTACGAGCATGCCCATAAAATGGCCAGCTACTTCTATTACAAGCAATAAGGAAGTCCTCTAGTCTTATAGTCTTAGGGCCTCATTAGGATGACGGGCGGACTTTGCCCGCCCGTCATCCCATCATAAATCGGGACCGCCCGCCATAAGGGCGGGGGTCCCGGGGGTGCTATTAGGATGTGCCCGCCACAGTGGCGGGCACATCCTGTATTTTCAGCATTGTGGCGGGCGGTGCTCTCTGCACCGCCCGCCACAATGCTGAAAATGCACTTTCACATTGTCATTTACAAAGCAGCAGGCACCGCGCGGTGCCTGCCGCTTTGTAAATGACAATGAAGGGGGGTACCACAGGTAACCCCCATGTGCACCCCCCACCTGTACTTCACTCTGGGGGCCCGCAGGGGGCCCCCAGAGTGAAGACCGCATGCCTTTCCGTGGCGGCATCGCCGCCGCGGAAAGGCACTGAACACCAGACATCATAATATGGCTGGTGGTGTCTGTTAGACACCGCCACCATATTATTCCTTTTCCGCCCCGGTCGCAAGGCGACCGGGGCGGAAAAGCGGCGGACGGTCTTTCCGCCCGCCGTGGTCCCCCCCGCCATCCTAATATCGGGGGAGGAAATCTGGTTATGATATCAGGCGCATTGCCTCCGCCAGGCTGGCGGTGGCTACCGCCAGCCTGGCGGAGGCAATCCGCCCGATATCATAATGGCCCCCTTAGTATTGAGAGACTTGGAGGCCCTCTGATTTAGTTCTGTTACATGTATTATTACCACTTGTTGGTAAATGGCTCTCTCTGCAGGGTCACCACTAAAATTTTGCCTACCTCTTCCCCCTTTTGGTGAATTGTTTTTTGTTAGCTTTAGGACTCTTAGCACTTTATTGCTGCTAACCAGTGCTACAGTGCTACTGTCTCCCTAAAACATGATAATATTGGTTTATGCCCAATTGGCATACTTGATTTAGTTATAAGTCCCTAGTAAAGTGCACTACAAGGGCCCAGGGCCTGTACATTAAATGCTACTAGTGGGCCTGCAGCACTGCTTGTGCCACCCACTTAAGTAGCCCTCTAACCATGTCTCAGGACTTCCATTATAGAGTGCCGGTTTGAACTGCCATGATGACCTGGCAAATTAAACCTCTTGCCAAGACCAAACCTTCCATTTTTATGCATATGACACCCCTTGGTTAAGCACCGGACTGCCCAGAGGGCAGGGTGCATATATTTAAAAAGTGGGGCATGTAGTCTTAAGTTTTACATTTCCTGGTAGAGAAAAACACTTTCATTCATATTTCACTTATGCAAGGCCTATCTCTACCATAGGATAATATTGGAGTTACCTTATTATATTTTATAAGTGTCATTTCCAATTGGGAAGTGATAGGACCCCTAGGTTTGATGTCTCTGGAATCGCTATTTAAAATCACAACTTATGGTAAATCAGATTTTAAATTGTAATTCTGAAAATGCCAAGTTAGAGCAAAATGGAGCGACTGCGCACCCCAAGCCAATCGCACTGCTAAGGCTGCTTTGCCACATTATTTGAAAATTATTCTTTTGTATAACGTCAGTTTTAATCATGTGTTCCTTTTATATTCATTTCTTCTGATTCCACTTTTATGTCTTTCATCACATTTAACACTTCCACACGCGGGATAATTCGCAATTTCCCAAACTTCACATGCCCAAGTTGTGCCTCTCCAGGCCTCTTTCAAGAACACGACAAAAGCGAGAGGTTCGTCGAAGCAGTGTTTATTAAAAGACCCAATGCACTTCAGGCTTAAACAAGCCCTTTTTCAGGGGTAACTGTAAACAATAATACATTTCAATAAGACTGTGAATATTTACATTGTCTCCATATTTATACATGTTGATTAATCTTAAATCACTATATTATGTCCAATAAGCCCCATATTAAGCAAGTTCATTTATGTTAGCACGAGGATCTTCACAGGTTGTTCGAATCCTTAGCCCCTTAGTTCATAATTAGCTGTTCCCACTATTGCAACACATATCTTCTTTATCAATATGAGTACTTTAACTAATTGTCGAGTACATGTTTCCCCATGCATATGACCTAACGATTCCCACTGTTTCAACAATCATTCTATCTCCTCCACTCCATACTGTCCCGTTGTTTTCAAATCACACTCGCTAATCTCTCCCTTTAACTGAAACGACATCACCGTCTCACCCCTAATATAGTTCACTCATTCTACACACCATTCGTCCTTCCTTGCACTCTCCAACATTCAACCACAATTCCACCTCCCCACCATCATTTACTTCACACTGTCTACACACCATTCACCTTCCCTGCGTTCTCCCGCTTTCACCCATAACTCACGAATCCGCCTCCCTAATATCCTATGCCTTTACTCAGCCATACGTCATCCGTACACACTACACATAAACACACTCATTTATTCATCTCCACCACTCATTCTCTATTACATTACTGCAACCTTCCTTATACAAACAATTAGCAACACTTTATTTCCAGTACATGCACGACTTGTTAAAACAGGTCCATTTGCATCTCCTATCCATACCGATGCAGCACTGTGATTAGCATCGCGCCGTGTCAGTTCTGATGAGAGGCTTAGAGGTCCACATTGAAGATGCCTCACACAGCGGTGGTTCAGATGAGCTGGGCAAGCTGTGATGCAGTTTTGCATCAAGGCTGCATAATGCTGCGTCAGTTCAGTAGAGGCGCTGTGAAGAGTTGCTTTGGGTTTGCGTCACACTGAATTGGTTGTGATGAGACCATAGCAGAGCTGTCAGACCTTTAGTCCCAATTCCAAGAGTCCAGTACTAGAGGGAGACACTTGGTGGGCTAGGGCTCATAGCAGGCATGGTTCAAGATAGTTGGAGCCTTTTCTATCCTGTGGCTCTGATCAGGACAACCAACTAGCCCTTGGAGACCCTCTGGTGGTTCTGGGCTTAAGGGTCGGGTTCACTTCCTCTCACTCTTCTGAGTCTTCCACAGGTCCCAGAAGTGTACTGAAGACTTGGGTCTGTGGGTGCAATATTTTCACTTGGTGCATTCTTTGAAGTGAGAGAAGATTCTGGAGTTTTCCCCTACATAGATGTCTGGAATTTCCAGCATCCCTGCCCTGGTCCCAGTCTGTCTGGGGACACAACAGGCTAGTGTGAAGGTCTTTGTGTGTAAGCTGAGCCAGTGTGTTTGAAGTGCATGTGTGGTGGTTGACAACTCGACCCCCTCATTAAGTCAGGGATGGCCTATCCTGCCAACACCCAAAGCCTCTTTTGTGATTCTGGTTAAGAGGAATGTACAAAGGCCAACTGCACTTAGTCATGTGACCCAGGAACAGGCTGCAGGCAGAAAATAGGAGCGGAAAATTCCAACTTTCTAAAAGTAGCATTTTCAAAATTGTGCCTTAAAATCCAATTTTACCATTACATAGGTTTTTTAATTACAATTTGTCAGACACCAAACATGACTTTTCTGCCTGCTCCCAATCAAAAGTCACCAAAAGTCAATAATCCAATGTTATCCAAAGGGAGAGTTAGGACTCACAATAGTGAAAAATTAATTTAGGGTTTCTTCACTACCGGGACATGTAAAACGTAACAGTACATGTCCAACTTTTTAATTACAGTATACCCAGCCTTAGGGGCTGTTTTGAGCCTCCCTGAAGTGTAACTTACATGTATTAAAAAAAGAGTTTTTGGCTTGGAAAAGAGGTTATTTTCCAAGTTGAATTGGCAGTTTAAAACTGTCAATTAGGGATTTTTGAGGGGGTGGAGCGTGGCGCGAGCGAGCAGCTCTGTCTGATGCGGAGCGTGAGTTTGTTCCAGGTCTTGGCTGCGATCTAAAAGAACGAGCCGCCACCCGCTCTGGCATTCATGGTCCCCTGCATCCACGGCCCCCTGTGGATGCAGGGGGATTGGCTAGGGCAGCAGAGTGCAGGTTTCTCTTGGGGCATGGAAGGAGATTTGTTAGTTGAGGTATTGGGCTATGGTGTTGTGGAGGGCTTTTGTAGGCCTGTGTGAGCAGTTTGAAGGTTATTCTTTTATCGATGGGGATCCAGTGGAGGTCGCGGAGGTATTGGGTAATGTGGTCATGTCGTGGGATGTCGAGGAGGAGTCTGGCTGCGGCATTATGGACGGTCTGGAGTTTTTGGAGGAGCTTTTGCTTGATTCCAGCGCAAAGGGCGTTTCCGTAGTCCAGTCTGTGGGTACTGAGCACGTGAGTGACGGTCTTCCTGGTGTCTGGGGGTGGGGCAATCCATTTGAAGGTCTTGTGAAGTATGTGGAGGGTGTTGAAGCAAGTGGAGGACACAGTGTTCACCTGGCGGTTCATGGTGAGTGAAGAGTTGAGTATGATGCAGAGGTTGCGAGTGTGGTCGGTAGGGGTGGGAAGGTTTCCGAGGGCAGGGGTCCACCAGGTATTGTCCCATCGGGAGGGGTTGGAGCTGAGGAGGAGGACTTCTGTTTTCTCCAAGTTGAGCTTCAGGCAGCTGCTGCTCATCCAGGTTGCGATATCCTTCATCTCTTCTTGGAAACTGTGCCTGTTGATGTCGGGTTCCTTGGTGAGGGAGAAGATGAGCTGGATGCTGTCGGTTATGAGACTATGTTGAGTCTGTGTTTCCTGACGATGGTTACGAGGGGGGCCATGTAGATGTTGAAGAGTGTGGGCCTGAGGGAGGATCCTTGGGGTACTCCGCAACTGAACTCTGTAGATTTGGAGAAGAAGGGCAGGAGTCTTATTCTTTGTGTTCCGCATGAGAGGAATGATTGAATCAAGTCTAAGGCTTTTCCCTGGATGCCGCATCATAGAGTCTGGCGGCTAGTGTGCAGTGGGAGACGATGTCGAAGGCTGCTGAGCGGTCCAGGAGGAAGAGGTCTGCTGTGTGGCCTTGGTCGAGGAGGGAGCGGATGTCATCGGTGGCGCCTGTGAGAGATTTCTCAGTGCTGTGGTTGCTTCGGAATCTGATTGAGAGGTGTCAAGGATGTTGTTGGTTTCTACGAAGTGCGCTAGCTGGGTGTTAACGACTTCTTCAATGACTTTGGCAGCAAAGGGAGAAGAGTGATGGGCCTGAAGTTCTTGAGATCTTTCTGTTCTGCGGGGGCCTTCTTGAGGAGAGGTTTGACTTCGGCGCATTTCCAGTCATTGGGGAATGTGGTGGTCTTGCAGGAGCAGTTGATAGGTCATCATAGTTTGGGTGCGATGGAGGTGGTGGCCATGTTGAAGATGTGCGGCAGGCAGGGTTCAGTAGGGGCTCCGCAGTGGTAGCTTTTCATAGTCTTTGTGGAGTCTTCTGTGGTGAGAGAGGTTGAGGTGAGATGGGTCTGCTGGATGGTGTCCCTGGAGGGCCTGGGGGGTTGGGGCGGTGCTGTGGTCCTGGTCGTAATCAGGTTGTATTGCTAGGCCTTAAACATATTTTAAAGGGCTACTTAAGGTCACAGTAGCAAAAAAAATTCAAACAAAAGAAATAAAAAACAGCATTCACAATATCAATGTATCATAGTCTGCAGTGAATGCAATTTATTTTCAAAGCAATATGCACTTAAGTTGTGGCAACACAGTTGCTCTTCCATTTATGGTTTAATAAAGTTTGTAGGAAAAAAAGTTTAAGAAAAAAGGTGCTGTAGTGTTGGGGAAGGAAAGGTCAAGGTGTATTGGATCAAAGTGAGAAAGTGGAGGTGGTAGACCAGGGAAAGGTAATGTGACATGTATACACCAAATTCACATGGTGAGACCAATCTGGCCTATCACAGGCCAAGTGTTTCAATTATAACACATAGCATTAACAAGACACTGATAATGAATTTCAGATGTAGGAGCTTTTGCAGTGGTAGTAGTCAACATTTCGACCCCTAAGATGTTCAGAGCGATTCAAACCTTAGAGTGGGGTCTTCATCAGGATTGTGTGAATAGGGAGCACCTAGAGACAATTGGATACTCAGTGTTAGGGGGGGGTCTGATTAAAAAAGGTAAGTAGTGAATGCTCATACTAGAAGTTGAGGATTACCTAAATATTCATCCAGCGCGTGCAATCAGGCTGGGCAGTCAAAGAGAGAGGGCTCTGCAGAGCTCCTAAATACAGAGAAAACACAATTAAAATGCGAACTGTTCAGTCGAATGTGGACATTAACTGTATATCCCCGAATCAGAGAGACACTAAATAGGGAGATGTATGGCCTTACGTGCATGCACGAGCTTCTGGATAACAACTGTGGGTCACAAAAATCCCTCCCAGAGACAAGATAAATCTAACAAATAAAGAAAAACAAACTAAGAAACAAGGGCAGGTTCCCAACATCCATTAAATGCTCTATAAATAGTCTGAAGGTGATGCCACCTATTCAAAGAACTGAACGATTCCCTCAAAAAACAAACAATACAACTCTGTAGAGATGCTGCCTAGTTCAGATGATACAATGGGAACAAGAACCCGTAACTACATTGTGCGTGTCTGCTTGTATTAAAGGACCCCTAACTTGCATGAAGGCTTAAACTGAACGGGGCACGGAAAACTTCCGCGCACCAACATCAAGGAAAACCATCAATAAATGGCTCCTTGAAACATGGTAGTTATTGCTAATGAGTCTACCTCTTGATGTAACGAAGAAGGTGGGGTGGGGAGAGCGCGCTTAGAGCCGTTCTGTATGAGCGCACCTCGTTGTGGCTAGACCCTGTGTAAACCCATAAATTAAACAGTCAAAAAATCATAAGCTGCCGTACTAGTGCTTGATCGAACAAAGGAGGTGGCAGGCGTCAGCAAAAGGCAGGGATGGAAAAACACCCGGGAAGTACAAAGATCTCTCTTGTGGGATGGCAAACCTCAGATCGCCCTGGCTAAACTCACCCTTAACTGGAATGACGGCGGTATCAGTCTTCCAGACATTAGGAAATATCATTGGGCGGCCCATCTGACCGCAATAAATCAGGGGATGTATGGTCGTCCGGATGATCCAGGATACGCCATGGATAGATGGCTCCTCCCAGGTGGTGATTATCTTAGAGCACTCTATTCTAAACCTCGTAAATACCCCCTCACTGGTCCGACAGCACACTCAGTCCAAGTATGGCATGAGGTTAATTAGCACCTGGGGCGGGACCGTAGGCTCACGTGAGTAACGCCCCTTTGGAACTCCGAACGGCTGGGGAACCTTTGGCAAACTAAAGGGTTTGACAAATGGGATCTGATTGGTATTTCCCAGGTCAAGGACCTCTGGGTTAGGGGCGAGGTCCTCTCCCTCGCTTCCCTTCAACTGCAGTATAGCCTGGCGGGCACCGATTACTATAGATATCTACAGGTCCGGCACTCACTCCGTACCCACATATTAGTGAGTCCTTCCTTCCTGACGCATCCCCTCTCGAAGATAGAATCCTTGACGTCACCTCCCTGAGAAAGCTATTTCTCTAACCTACAAAAAAGTAAAAAAAACAACATCGATGACCCGATCCAGGCCCTAAAGAATAGATGGGTTAAAGACAGCCTGGAACTGGATGAAGAGGACTGGCGGGAGGCAGTCGCCTCCCCTAGGGAAGTTGCGATCCAAGCAAGGCTGCGTTTAGTGCAATTGAAAATTCTGCACAGAATCTATATTACCAGGCCAGGGTAGAGCGGATTGTGGAGAGTGTCGACGTGATTGTGGGGAGGTGGGTACGTTCATTCATATTATATGGGAATGTGACCGGGTACAAACATATTGGCGTGCTTCGCATCGCACATTCCTTGAGGTGCTCACAGTCGAATTGCAGCCCGAGGCACGTACGTGCCTCCTGAACATGTGGGAGCCTACGGATCTTACCCCTTATGCGAAGCAATGGGTAACCCTGGCTATCATGGTGGCTATAAGAAACTTAGCACAGACTTGGGGGCCCCCCAAAACCCCCAGAGCTTGTGAAATGGAAGGAGAATTTGGATTTGTGCATGTTCAAGGAAAATCTGTCTATGTTGCCAGTGGGTGTCCCAGGAAATGGAACAAAGTATAGGGGCCTTGGAACACCTATAGAGGAACCAGTTTCCCTAAATGATGATGAGACTTCTTGTAATCCCCTGATAATCTTGTATTGCTAAATGTGATTTGCTCTTCTGTAACCCAGCTTGGAAATTTGAATGGTATAAGATCTCCTGCTCATGTTGAAAAGTGATCTGTAATGTCGATTTGTTTAACAATAAAAAGATATACAAAAAAAAAACCCGGGAAGACTAACTTCAGTAATAAAAAAGGGGGTATCAGGTTCCCCTGCGTGGTCCATTGTTAAGAACTTGGGCACACAAGTCACGTACGTTCAAAAGTAAACTCACAGCTCTAACCCTCGAGAGGAAGTGGTTTTCTGCGCTTTCCTTCTGCACTGCGTGAGTGGAGATGTGCATGTAAGGTGCAGCAGCTCGTTGCCAGCACCTATCTAAACGTGTAAAACTGGGAGCCTGTCACTGCAAGGCAACGGATTGTCAGGGATAACTAAAAAGAGCTATAGTCGACCAAAAACGTACAAGGTTGCATAGAAGAATCCCTGGCTGTTGTTGACATATATTTAAGCGTATTTCATGGATAAAGCAATGCGGTGTGTCATAATGTCAGATAGCGCATTGATATAGTGTGTACTCCTGAAGTGCTTCGAACTGTGGGGTGGACAGACTAAGCCATGGTGTTAATAATCACAGTTCAAAGGATGCACAAACATGATGTGTGTGCTAATTATGGCTCATATACTGTGGTGTGGTTAGACCACACAAAGGCGTTGTATATACAAGGGAACCTTGAGCAGGTGAAATGTATGTTACTAAACCCAGCATTACAAAACAGAAAACATTTAAAGCATATAGTATACAGATGAGGGGCAGACATATTGGCAACAGTGAGGGGTCACAGCTATCATGATTAATGCACATTAGTCAATGTTGAGAATAGAAAATTGTGCATTAGTGCATTAAGTTAGTTAAGGCCATTATTCACTGTGTCCATGGCATGCATCCATTTACATTCTTGAACATTCAGAATGGAGCTGATATCACCACCCCTGGTGCCCAGTCACACCTTTTCCAGAACTAACCATCTTATTGATTTTTGGTTTATGTGCTTTCTCGATGAAATGTTCAACAAGGGGTGCTCCAACTGAACCACACGGAATCCTACTGCAGTGTTGCAATATCCTAGTTTTTAGTTTTTATCTTGTTTGACCTATATATAACTCATTACATGGACACAGAATGGCATAGATCACATTGGTTGAGTTACAATTTGAGTGTACTTTAAGGTCTATGGTGTGTTTGTAGCAGAATGTCTTGGTCTCAATGGTCAGTTTGCATGCTTTGCATTTCGAGCATTTGACAAACCTTTTAGGATATCCTCGTCTTGTGAGGTGGTCTTCTGATTCCCTAATGAAATCATCTTTGCGGGAGCAATTTCTCCAGATACGGAGAAACTATCCAAATGGTAAGTTATCACGGAGGCTTCGTGTGTGATGGCTGGAATATCTCAACAGCGTGTTGCGTTCTGTGGTTTTCTGTATAACGTAATGCAAAGGTGATCATTCTCCGTTTTTATTGAGCTATCTAAAAAATCAATGGTGTTCTTTTCCAGTGGATGGTGAATTTAATGTCCTGTGATCTGGCATCGTAGAAACCTTGGAGTTCTGTCTCATCGCCTGTTTAGATCAGGAGAATGTCATCTATGTAGCGTCGCCATTGTGTCACATTGTCTTTGTAAGGGTTGTTCTGGTTAAAGATGAACTGTCCCTCAAAGTCATCCATGAAAAGGATAGCCAGGTCAGGGGCGAAGGCTGCCCCCATCACCACTCCTTTGGTTTGGAGAAAGAACTCATTTTGGAACAGAAAAAAATTCTTCATCATGGCTACTACTAGTAGCTCCACGGTAAATTCGGTGGGGACATAGACTGGGTGACATCATTGCTTCCAGTGCTGGTCGTTGTGGGATGCTCATATAAAGAGACACTATATCCAGTGTCACTAGTAGTTGAGTCTTGGGGTCAAAAGGCATATAATCGATCAGATTGATCACTTGCATAGTGTCACGCAGGTATGCTTTAGTTGATTCAGCCAGTGGCTTGAGAAAGAAGTCAATATACTTGCATGCTTGTTCAAGGAGTGAACCACATCCAGAGATGATAGGCCGTCCGGAGCGGTGCTGCAAGTTTTTATGCACCTTCGGTAGAGTATAAATCGTTGGAAGGCGTGGTTGTTTGGCATTAAGGTTTTCGAACTCCTGGTCTGAAAGAAATCCTGCTTCTTTACCTTTTTCGTTGATGGTTAGGATCAATTTCCTTACATCCTTTGTAGGGCCCACAGTAAGGGTAGTGTAGCTTGTGCCATCTCAAGTTGGGAATAGATTTCAGCCTTGTAGTCTTGTGTATTTTGAACAACAATTGCTACATCTTTATCCACCTGCTTGATCACTATCATCCTGTTGTTCTTCAAAGTGTCAAGGACCTCACGTTCTCCCTTGGTAACATTATGCTTGGTGTAATGTTTGGTTGAACACACTTGCATGACATCTCGGAGTACCACACTTTCAAAGGCAAGTATTTTGTGTGAACTGCAAACCCGCCAGAAATTTTATCAATGGTAAGACCAAATAACATTGAAAAGTCTGAATCTCAGATCATTCCCATTTTCAACTTGTCCAAACACACCTTATCTGAGGCCGAAGTATCCCTCCTCAAAAAAAGACTATCCTTTGTGCCTACCACTCCCCCTAACTATCTTGAACTACATATTGAATTACTTAGATTCTTCAGAAATGTACGCCTAAAAGCCTACTTCCAGCTCAACCCCTCACCCAGCATTTCAGCCAATACCTCTTTTCACCCACCATCCACATTTTTACCCACATCAGGGATGTTACCATCTGAAGTTGTTACTTTTGAGAAAATGGTAATTAAAGATTTAACCACCTTGAAAGAGACCAAAAGATTTATACCTTACAACTTGTCCCTTGATGAGAAAAAGGCCATCAAGACCCTCAAATCCAACGAGTCACTAGTGATTAAGAGTGCTGACAAGGGTGATGGTATTGTCCTCCAGGAAAGGGATTTATACAGTGCTGAGATCCTAAGACATCTCTCGAACACTGATCACTACATGAGATTACCAACAAACCCTACTAGAGAATTACAGGGACTTATCACCCAAATCACCACTGAAGCTCTAGACACAGGATTCATCAGCAGGAAAGAGTTTCTATTCCTCAACGTCAAATCACCAAGGACTCCGGTGATTTATACGCTTCCAAAAGTACACAAAAATTTGACCAACCCACCGGGAAGGCCCATTTTCTCCGGTTGTGGCTCGATCCTAGAGCCCCTGGGCCAGTATGTTGATTACTTCATTAAAGCATTTGTTCCATCTACTGCCTGCTATCTGAGAGATAGTATGGCTATGATCAATTTAATTGAACACCACCCATTCAATGAAGACATTGATTCACTCTGTACGATGGATGTGGAATTGTTATATATACAAATATACCCCAGAAAGAAGCCATGTTTGTCATTCGGGAGGTGCTTGACTCGAGACCTCGTCCTCACCCTATGCCCACACTTTTTATTCTCCAACTTTTGGAGTTATGCCTTACACGTAACTTCTTTATGTTTGAAAATCAATTTTACCAACAGGTGAAGGGTACTTCGATGGGGACCGTTTTTGCCCCCAATCTGGCGATACTCTTCATAGACCATTTTGAAATGAATACCATCCTCACCCCTACTAATCCATTCTTTAATGAAATAACACACTGGCGAAGATATATCGACGATATATTTCTGATTTGGCACAACAGCACAGATACACTCAACCAATTTCTACACTGGCTGAATAACAACTGCCTAGGCCTTACCTTTACCATCACTACTGACAAGACATCAATAGCATTTCTAGATTTGACTATTTACCACTCACTAGGCACTCTATACACCAAACTCTTTCGGAAAAGTACAGAACGCAATACATTGCTCAGTTACAGCAGCAACCACCCATGGGCTCTAAGGGATTCATTCCCTTATTCTCAATTTTTAAGAATCAGACGCAATTTTTTGCAAAAGAGCACTACTTCCAGGAGGCCGCCATCCTCTCAACCAAACTGAGGGACCGTGGCTACCCGAAAAAGCTTGTGCGGAATGCACTGAAAAGAGCCTGGTGTTGCCCAAGGGAGGTATTGCTAAGCCCTAAAATAAGAGATCAAGGAAACAGAATTGCTTGCGTAACCACTTTCTCCCCCATTTCCAATCCACTTCGCAAGTCCATATTGAAACACTGGCCAATACTGAATGGCCGGGGCTTTGAACATTGAACACCCTTTATTCTCATTTAGAAAGAGCTCCAATCTCATATCATCTAGTGAGAGCTGCACTTCCCAACCCTGCTCCACCCTCAACTCTCAATACCTTATGGGGCCTTGCTTCCTTAGTCTGTCATTCCAAATGTGGTGCATGCAATGTTTGTGTATTCAGCATAGAAGGCAAATCCTTCACTCACAATAATGTAACTGTGAATTTCAACGCTTTCTCTAACTGTAATACATCTAACGTTGTATATTTGGTTCAGTGTCCATGTCCTCAAGTATACATTGGCCAAACAACGCACAAAGTAAAGACCAAAATCGGCCAGCACAGGAGCAGAGTCCGGTGTAAGACACTCAATGCACCACTTGTTGAACATTGCATACAGAGGAGTCATACTGAGGATGACCTACATTGGACAGTATTGAGCGTACTGAAACTACCCCCACGTGGTGGCAATATGTCTCTTTTGTTGAACAAAGAGGAGTTAAAAATGATAATTCGCTTTAATAGCATCAAAAATGGACTCAATCGTGCAGAAGACTGGACTTCCCTGCTTTAAACATGAACATTCTCAATTCCTGTCACTACAACCTGTAACTGCACGGCCCAAATCCAAATACCTTTCTAACTTCTCAAATGCTCACCTGATTATACCACCCTAGTTTATCTGGCCATACGTTCATTGTTAGCAGAACTACTAATTTGTTTAAACATGTTGCACTACCTATTCGTCAACTCTGCCGATATTTCATCTATATTCGCCATTATGCTTACATTTGTGTTACCATATTGCCCTTTTAACTTGTAATTCATGCTGAATCGCCCTCATGCTTAAATTGTTTTACCATATTGACTTTTTAATTTGTAATTCATGCTGAATCGAATGCTAATCCACATATATCGGTCACTTTGTTTTCCAATCTTTCTTCTATATTCTAATTGTTCCCTTCCTCTTGTATTCTGCACAGCTCTCACAATCACACGCAATGCTCACCTAATATGGCCGCGCACATGTACGCGTCACATTTTTTCAGTATTTAAGGATAGAGCCACACCCCCACGTTAGTGCGGGCACTTGCGGAAGCAGCTTGCAGCCATTGTGCAGTCTCAATAGGTAAGAGGAGGATCCTATGTCCCTTACGCTCACCGAAGCATTGGTTGTACTGGGCCCTAATGCCTTTCTTAAGCCCCCCCAGGCATTGCCCTACCTCGTATGGTTGCCCTTTGGATTATCACTCCAGCAACCCGATAAACTGCTACATCGCGGAAAACTGCCACATCCTGGAAGTTTCCCCATCCACTGACCAAGGTAACTACCGCCGCTGCTTTACTCGTAACCTTACCGAGCCCAGCATTCCCGGACCACGTCCTTAACCCGTTGTTCTCCCCTCTTTAGGTGTCCACACTGTTCTCAACAACTTCATATTGTGGACTCACCATTTCCACATAACATGTGAGTACTCTGCCTGCCTAATCCAGGCCTACGCATCCTGTGCACATTGTTCTACCATGCACACATGCTCGAGTGCACTTCGGTCTTTCACAACACAGACCAATCTTTGAATGCGCTGTAATAGCAGCACGCTACCATCTTATATAGTATCGCCGCTCTACCCACGTCTATCGGCTTTCCCTCTGCCCACCAATTTCCTATGCAGATTATAACGTGGAGTTTTTCCGTTTACATTGCCTCTAGTCTCCCTACCAGCACCGCCTTCTTAAATCTCCATCCCACTTAAACACTGCGGCCGTCAGCACGTAGTTTTCGATCACAACCGACGCTCCCTGTACCATCGGCATTCCACCTTCAAGCTCCATTAATGAACCGCAACCGGGCATTCTCATCACTACGTAATTCTTTGAGCACTTCACTTGCAATAAGATTACTTTTACCCTCCTCAATCTTTACTCCCTGCACAAACGCTGTCACTTCGCACTTCAGTATTACGCGCCATGTCACAGATCTTTTTCATCTCTAGAAATCTTCCGGTTTTCCCTGAATTCACTGCGAGAATAGGACTTTCACATGGCCTTGAAGTAATCAGTGCATGGTCCTCTAAGGCAGAATTCTCATTCAGGCATTTGAATACAGTCGTCCTGATGATGATCCCAATATACGCTGTAAGGGATTGAAACGCCGTTGACCACTTGTATAGTTTCACACAGCTGACCAACGAGTCCTATAAGTGTGTTAACTATCCCGGATAGCTTACTTATGTATCCTCAATGACCTAAGCAACTGCCTGAAAAACCTTTTGCCCAACCTATTATTTTTCCATGTTTATTTTTGTGTGTTTTATGTTTGAATCGGATACAGGATTGTGTCCTTTTGTACTTTGTTTTTCTATATGAATTGGATGCAGGATTGTGAAAGTAAGGTCTTAACCTGACCTTCCGGAAGAATTGACACAGTTTAATTTTAACGTTATAATGAATCGGGTATATAGTAGTAGGCCCGAATGAGAGGCCTTTATTTAGAACACTGGTTTCATTGTCAGAGAGCCCATAAGTGGAAAGATTGATGATGGGACTACCTGTATCCATTACCATCTGTATGTTCGTTGACGGGGTCTGGATCTCTCCCTGGTTCTCCTGAGGGAATCTCACCTGCTTCTGAACCTGTCCCGGTTGTCAGCCCGTGTCCCAGTTCTGCTGGTTCTGGCCTCGGCGCGTGGTTCCGTTCAAGTTGAAGCCTCTGCTTCTCGGTGGTTTCCATTGGCCCGCCTCTAATAAAGAAGGTCCCGTGGTGGTTGACACCAGGTGTCATGGTACTGAGAACCTCCGCTGCTGCCTGCTAGCTCACCCTCACTTCCGGTACTGTTGGAGCCCAAGGATTCAGAGAAAGTGGTGTGGTGTAGCGTCTACTTCCTCTGTTGTAGAAGCGGCCCTGTGTGTCCTGCTTGAAATAGTCTTCCTGGAGATACGGGTATGTGGCCTTTTTATCATAGAAACGTATATCTGTGGCCAATTTATCGAATTTGTTGGCTTGAGTATTCGTATTGAAGTCCTTGATGGTCTTTTCCAATCTCTCTAGTGCTTCTATGGTGTTGGTAAGTGCGGAGTCACCACTAATTTAAATCTTCAGGTCACTAATCTCCTTCAGTAGTTTTTCAACTTGCTCGATCTCTGTCTCAATCCCCAGCACCATCCAATGGCGCAAGCAATTATTAGCTGCAAAGCTGAAGCCTTCCTTAAACTTAGGGAGATCTACAAACATAAGTGGCTCATTCCGGACCTGCAAGCCCACAAGGATAATGTGTTAGCCTGAAGGTATTTGGTCAAAAGGTGGCCGTGCAGGCGGGTGCGGACCAATTTTTTCTCAAGGAGATCTGGGGCCTCATTTATGAAGGCCTTGCGCCACTGGTGCGTCACTTATTCCCATGTTAAAAGTGACGCATCGGCGGCGCAAGTCCTTCATAAATAAGGCCCCTAATTTGTTGATTTTTCTCATCCAGTGAAAAGTCTATGTTGGGGGTGTTGGATGTTAGGAAACCTGAACTTGATGGTCCTTGTATTAGTCTATTAATGTAGTCTTCTGTGTAAAAAAGCGTTTCATTCTCTGACATGGCTGTACCATCAAGTTCCAAAAGAAACAAAAACCCTTGCAGGTAAGCACCTGCACTAAGAGTTATAAGTATCAACGGTGTTACCCGAAATGCTACCAGACCCGGGTCAAAATTGCAGTACAATAAACGATTGATCACAGTAGCAACAATTAATAGAACTGCAATTTTGACCCGGGTCTGGTAGCATTTCTGGTAACCTCTTTGAATCTTACCATACTTAAGGTGGCAAAATAAGTGCTGCAGGCCCATTGTTATCATCTAATTTATAGGCTCTGGGCATATGGTATATTATTTAGTAGGGACTTCTAAGTAAACAAGATATATCAATCAGGTGTAAGCTAATTTTACCATATTTTACAGAATGAGCACTTTAGCACTGGTTAGCAGTCCTAAGTCCAACTAAAACTAATTCAGAAAAAATAGGAGTGACGGCAAAATGTTTGGGGCACGACCACCCTTTGGCTGACAGGTCTAATATGTGTACACATGAGTGTACACACGGGCAGGTTGAGTAAGGAAGACTGTTGTCTGATTCAGTCTGGCATCTGAAACACAAGTAGCACTGGGGGAGATGTGACACAGACTAAATTTGTAATGTCTTTCTAAGGCCTAATAATTCAATTGGTAATCCAAAAAAGAAACGTTCCCCCCATTTGGCTGAAACATAAAATCTTCAGGCATTAAATTGTGTAAATACTTGGAAGAAGTAGGCCTAATTTCAAACTTTTGATAGGCATGAGTTAATTCAATTCAATTTATTTAAGTAATCGGTCTTTAAAAACAAAAACCATTACACCCATGCTAATAATATAAAGAGAGAGACCAAACTGTTGAGGTGGGTAAGCTCCGGAACCACAGCGCCAACCGGAACACCGCATACAGCATTGGAAAGGTGAGGCAAAGCAGATGGACATCGGCTATACACCAGCGTAACATTTATTTTGGAAGGGACAAAGCACGTTGTGGGACAAAGTAGTCCGTTGGTAGTAGCACCAGCTCTGAGGTGGGCGTGTGCGTTCAACATTCTGGTGGGCGTGTGCGATCAGCATTGTAAAGCGTGAGACACCTGCAGCATTGTAAAGCATGAGAATAGCGTTCTATCACGTAGAAATTTGTGGCGTCTGAGTACGCTGCCTGCAGCATTGGAAAGCGTGAGAATAGCGTTCAATCATGTAGAAATGTGTGGCGTCTGAGTACGCCGTCGGATGACGTTGACGCGGTGTGTGGCGTTCCAGTGCACCACGCCGTGTGTTTGAAGTGAGTGAACATACGAAGGCACCCGGGCACATTGTGCAGACCAGACGGCTGTGGCGCATTTGCACACTGTCTAATTGGGAGCGGGCACACCGGCTCACCGTCTGCGCCAAGGACAGAGAACTTCAGAGCGGGCACACACACTGAACGTCGGCGCCTTAATCAGCGGATGCAAAGGCACATGAGCATCGCTGGGGCGCTATTTCACATTTAACGGAGAAATATGGGACACGCACAGCATCGAGGTGCCGCTTTTGGACACTGTGAGGCCAAGGGACTTGACAGCAGCCACACATGCTGAACGTTGGCGCCGTCATCAGCGGATGCTGAGGCACATATCGCTGGGGCGCTTTCGGGCAGTGGCTGGACAAACGGAGACACATGTTCAGCTGCAAGGTACACCCAGCATTAGCGTGTCTGTACGGATCGACAACACAGGTAAAAAACTAGGTTTTGAAATAAAATATTCTTACCTATTTGAACCATTGCAGACATTCTTTTTCATACCCGGACAACGTCGGGACCGGCCGCTAGTACTTGTATAAACAGATACAGAATTTTTGCCCAGTTATCTACAAACTACTTCTGTACAACAATTTATTAAAATTCATTGAAAATAGAGATTTGGGAAGTCCATGTCTCTGTAAAAGCCTTTATATAGAACAGCATTTTGCTTTTTGGAAAATTTGTATGGTTGTCCAGTAGTTTTTTGGTTTCAACCAATTTCCTTTAAATACAAATGTAAAAGTTTTACCTCCTGCATACTAGGGGGATTGAGGACCCACCAAGCCAGGAGATTTCTGTTTCTCTACACGTTCTTATATTCATACTGTTCAGTAGTGCTTTTAGTAGTGACTTACGTACTTTTAATAACTTTGGACACACTCAAAAAATATGTTCACCCGGCTACTGCGAGGAATAGATTGGGGTGGCGACTGGGAAGATAGAGTGTCACTGTACGCTGACGATATGTTGGTATACCTGACTGACCCGGCAGAGGGAATTCCGGTATTACTGGCGCTATGTGAACGACATGGTGTAGCCTCAGGATATAAAATCAACTGGGCGAAATCAGTGCTCTACATGTTGCATGGGACTCCGCCGCACTTGCATGGGGAATGTCCTCTGTTACTGGAGACCGCCTCCTTCAGGTACTTAGGGATCCAAATCACCCAGGACCAAGTGGCCTTTCAGGAACGGAACTTGAAGCCACTGCTGGACAGACTAAAAGCGGATGTCCGCCACTGGAAGACCCTCCCGTTAACGTTATTGGGCAGGGCGGCGCTCTTCAAGATGATGGCGCTGCCCCGTTTCCTTTACGTCTTGGAAAATACACCCGCGATGGTCCCGCCGTCCTTTTTTAGGCAGGTATCAGGGCAGTTGTCAGGCCTACTATGGGGAGACCGGCCGGCTAGGGTCGCTCAAGCGAAGATGAACAGAGACTGGTACAGTGGAGGTATTGCGCTCCCGAACCTAGAACTGTATTATTGGGCGGCGCATCTCAAGGTGATTAACCAATGGTTACATGCACCACAGAATGACCCGGCATACCTTGCTGACAGGAGGCAGCTAGGCACTAATACCCTTCTGGCCCCGCTCTACAACAAAGGGTTAATGGCGAAACTGATAGGCCCAACTAAGCACACTGTCACGCTATGGCACAAGGCCCAAAGACGTTTACTCTGGGAGGGTGTGATCACACGGCTTACACCTTTGTGGGACTCCAAGGCCCTGGGCAATCTACGACACAGCAAAGGCTTTACCCAATGGGACAACATAGGGATCTCCACGGTGGGTGACATGTGGTTGAGAGATGAAGTAATTCCGTTCGCGACCCTGAGAGACCAGTACGAGCTGGGCGCTACTGAAACGTACCGGTACATACAGATCAGGCATGCTCTACTGGCTGCCATTACCCCGGGCACTAAGGTCCCAGAATCGGCTCCTTTGGAAGACCGACTCCTTACAGACTACATGGAATCCAGCGCCACCTCCCTCACGTATCGCAAGCTGGTGAACAACTTGCCTGACCCATTACAGAAACTGAAGGACAAATGGGAGGAGGAGCTTGGGGACTTGGACGAGACAAACTGGAATGCGGCGCTAGCGTCGCCTAAAGAAGCTGGTATCTCGATGAGATTCCGCTTAGTGCAATTCAAAATACTACACCGGGTATACTACACACGCACCACCTTACATAAAATCCAGAGGGCAAATCACCCATACTGTCTGCGAAATTGTGGGGAAGAGGGCACACTGTTTCACACCCTATGGACATGTCCCAGCATGGTAGAATACTGGAGGCGGGTAACACGCACTATTGCCCAGACTCTGCAGCTCCCCTTCACACCTGACCCTAGAATCTGTCTGCTGAATGTCTGGGGCCCGAACAACCTGACTCCGCAGGGGCGGCACTGGGTGGTCATCGGACTGATGCTAGCAAAGCGGGACATAGCACAGAAGTGGGGGGCCTCAGAGGCACCGACTTTGACGCAATGGTGCAGAAACATGGACATGCTCATGGTGACGGAGCGGGCGGTATACCAGCAAAGAATCAGCCCACGTAAATGGAACAAGATATGGATGCCATGGAACATATATCGAGGGGAAATTTGTGAACCACTGCCAGAGGAGGAAGATGTAGATAGTTCGGATGAGGAAGGGGATACGGGATAGGTGAGGGAAGAGGGAGGGGGCTGCAAGCGCGGCGGGAGGGTACAGAGTATCCCTTGCCCTCCTGACATGGAGGATGAATGTACTATCTGTGGAACAATAGGCCTTACTCGATATGTTGATACAATGGGATGTAATACTCCGTATACTGAATGCTACCTAATTGCCAATCTATGACCTTAAAGTTGAACGTTATGTTAAAAAAAAAAAAAAAAAAGGGAAAAGTTGCGATAACGGTCGGATGCAGCCGAATGTTGAAGCGGCACCGACAATGATATGACAATGTACACTATTTCTCTGACTGCAACAATAAAAATAATTAAAAAAATAAATAAAAATATGTTGAATAGATTCATATTTGTATCTGCATAACCTACAGTTTCAGTTTTCCCTTTGATAGGCATGAGTTAAGAAGACACTTGACTCAATTTTTGACTCAATTTTCCCTACCAATATTTGTGACTTGGATGCCTTATCAGGGTTAGTTTTACTCTGGTAGAGTTCCTTTTTATGCTTTACGATTAGAAATATTTCCCTCAGCCTCCTGAACAACAGATCCATCCTGAAGGATTAACCTTTTCCTGGGAGAAGCATGGAGTTTGAATAATATTTCAATGAGATAGTTTGTTGCCTCTCTCTGGAAAGTACTGGCAGAGTGTTCTGACTTAAGACCGAGGGAGCGCAGGCAGACCTCTGGCACTAGTCACCACAAAGTGTTTCTTTGAAGTCTTGGGAGGAGGGGGGGATTAAATCAGACCTAAATGGGATAAGTGTTTCTCTTCAAGCTGCCATCCTAAACCTCCCCTGAATACAGTGTTTAGCTTTGGACAGCCCTCGGGTTACTCCCATGAAGTGTCAGCCATGGCTGCAAGAGTTATGATATATTTCTGAAATGTTTTTAAACCCCGCCGCTGGAAAGAATCCTTGAAATGCGGAGGAGAAACAGACACCACAAGTCATGGATGTATCCATTTATGTAGTGGAAGGACTGTAAACTAGCACTTCTGGGTCATTTGTTGGACTTTGTATCCAGAGCTAGAAGCAGTAACTCCCCACCTCCCTCCAGAGAGTGTACTTGCCAAGAATCCTGAAAGAAGAGTGTAACCCTTGCACTTCTGTGGACTTGTCCTTGCTGTGAGTTACCCTAAGAGTTGTTACTACAGGCTTCGACTGGTCACACAGGCATCAAACATGGAGCTCATGTGGACTGCAGACATAAAGAGTGGTCTACCGAGAGGACTTTGGGGAGCTGCTGCTGGAAGACTCCAGAGGAGGAGACTACCAAGGGCTGGACAGGCAAGCAGGTCCTATGGTCTTTTGAGACTGAGAAGGCGGAAGCAGCAGTATCAAATGTCCGCACAAAGTAACAAAACCACCCAGAGATAGACTTCTAAATTTTTGAGGGACAAGATTCCCTACTAAAATACTCCAGATGACCGAAACGCTACCAGGATGCAACCATAAGAAACTCACATTGCAATTATCCCAGAGTGATCTTTAACAGCACTTGCTCAACAGGTGCATCTCCAAAGGTACAGTGGCAAGAGCACCGAGGCGCAGGTGCACATTTGATCTTCAGTGGGATCTTCTTATCATCCCCAAGGAGCCAGTTGCCAGGCAGTGCCCACATGGGGATGTCGTGAACTGCTTCTGCTGGAAGTGGAAGACCGCTGGGCCTGTGAAGCATGGGAACCCGCAGGCACATGGAGCACTGTTTGCTCTCCCTCAGCTCCCCTTAACCTTGTCTCGGGCTAGTGGAGTGTAGGTGTTAAGGAGGCATTGGCTCAGCTGCTTGGAACCAGACAATACTGTCATGCAAGGCAGAGGAGCTGGCACAGACCATGTGGCTGGAAAGAGCTGCAACTCCCTCTCTGCTCTCACCTTACTGGGCGACAATGCAGGCCATAAGGTGCATGGCATTAGCCCTTGTATAGGTTTATAAAATTTGAATGCTTGGGCTTGTGCTGCCTTACAGTATTTTGGGAATCGTCACCTTAATTTTCCAAGGGTATTACATTTGAGAATCCAAGAGAGGCTTACCATTGGTTCTAGCATTTCTGTGATTGATATTGTAACATGCTGTAGGAGAGCATGAAACAATTGAATTTCTGGGTGCTCAGCGATTGTTCAATTGTGAAAGTATGTCTTTTATTGAAAGGTTCCTTGCTGGGTATTGTATACTGTGGAAAATATGTCAAATTCCACAGGTCTGGCTGAATTTATTGTGAAAGTCAAAATATCTGCATATTTGCGGTAGCATCCTGGAATCTTTAATAATGGTGAAATGCTTATATTCTGTTGTATTTATGGTGACATCCAATGTACAGTCACATTATATATCGACATGTTTGTTTTTGGGGTATTGTTGTAGGAGGTAGGATCAGATAGTGTATATACAACTAAAGGTGCCTCAAACCAAGGCTACAGGCCCTCATTCAGTGATTTAGAGTACACTGACCTTTCTATATTCAATCAATCCGTTTTCTTGTAATGTGTGACTACTCACCTGTAAGGGTCTCAAGGCACAAAGTGGGGGGAGGGGTGGAGCTGCGGTTAAGCCAAAGAGCCAGGTCTTGAGGTCCTTCCTGAATTGAGGCAGTGACAGTGAGTGCCTGAGATGGAGAGGCAAGGATTTCCAAGTCTTCACAGTGAGGTAGAAGTATCTTTCCCCTGGCTTGGTCTTGCAGATCCATGGGATGGTGGCCAGGGCCAGTTGGGCAGAGCGAAGATGTCACTGTGGAGGGCTATGTAGACGTGAGTGAGGAGCTTGTAGGTGATTCTTTTGTTGATAGATAGTCAGTAAAGGTCTCTCAGGTGACCGGTAATGTGGCTACGACGGGGGATGTGTGTGGCGGAGGCGTTCTGAAGTTTCTTTAGAAGTTTTTGGGTTTTGCTGGCATAGAGTGGGTTGCTTTAGTGGAATCTGCTGCTGACAAGCGTATGGGTGACAGTTTTCCTGGACTCAGTGGGGATCCACTTGATAATCTTCTGAACCAGTCTCAGTGTGTGGAAGCAGGAGGACAAGATGCCATTGATTTGGCAGTTCAATGACAGCGAGGAGTCCATGATGATGTCCAGGTTTAGTGTGTGGTCTGTGGGTGTGGGCCACCAGGAGTCATACCAGGCGGAGGAGCCCAGGATCAGGCCTATTGAGTACAGGTATAGTTTGCGAGGCCTTTAGAGGGTGTCCTCATTGATTTTGCCATTTATACATATCTGTAATTGTGTGTGTATTATTTAATTTTTAATGTATTAAGATACTTTCCCTTTTTTATAGGAAAAGGAACACTTACTGGACATAGATCTAGAACTATTTGTTGCATTGCTGAGTTCTGGGCAATAGCCTCAGTACCTTCCTTAGTAAGTGGTAGGTTATTTTGCCTTGCTACCCTGATAGTGAAGTGCTGAAAGGGGTACTTGGATCCCATTTTGATTGTCTGTAGAATGTGGGCCCCAGGATACTAGGTGCAAAGATTCTGAATGTTACATCTGGGGACCAGTAACTTCTGATTGCCAAGTAATCTTCAGACTCCACTTTCTCACAAGGAGGGACTGTTTTTCATATTTTCCATGTCCGGTACGTCCGTCACGAGACATGCATTGGGCAGCAATGATGTAGTTGGTGTACTTAGGGATAGGATGGGAAAGTATTGTCTTTTACAGTAAACTTAACCCCTGCAAAAAGAGAACCATTTGGCCAGGCCCCTGTCCATTCAGATTTGACACTCAAAAACCCAAGCCAATAAACTGAACAATGAACAAAGCGAAGCAGACTCCATAATGTAGAGTACAGCCCTACAAAGACACACAGAGGAAAAGAAGGTTGTGAAGGCACACAGAGAGAAGAATACATAGACAGTGGAGGGTGGGCAAAACTCAAGCAATTCAAACTGAAACTTTAAGCAAATCACTGTTGCACACCTGCATGCATTAGGAAGGCTGGCCTAAATCCTACACTTCCCAAGATAAAAAGGTGGGAAACTGCTGACATGGGGCCCACATCCAACTACTCTGACTTAGTTGGCAATAGAACTTTGGCCCTGAAGAAAAGTGAAAAACAGCAGACAGGCCACCAATGACCCAAATAGTAGATCATTCCAACACTTTGCAACTGCATCAAACCAAAGTTAATTAACCTTCCCTAATACACAGAACTTAATCTTAACCCAAGGCACCAACGTAAAGATTCAGATCCATGGGAAGAGCTCAAGCATGCTCCCAAGAAGGAAAGTCGGGTAAGACCCAACCTCAATGTAAAACAAGCACTGGTAAAGCCAATAGGTCTGGCATTGTCCCCAAGCCTTTTACCAATTCTTGATTGGTTTTGTCATGGTTTTGCAAAACTTTGTTGTTCTGGAAGTTGCTGGGCCCTCATCAGTTTAGACAAAAAGCATTGTCGAACGGCAATCTTGCTGTTTATGTGTCAGAAAAGCACATATTTCCTTAGTACTTCACTACTTTGTTTGTTGATGTGCTCCTTCTCTGAGGGTATCAAACTGTAACTCATAGTGAAGTCAGCCAGTGGCTGAATTCAGATTACACATTGCCCCCTGATGCATGCTGGGGTGTCTGGAAGAAAAATGTGAATGGCAGAACCACAGACAAATGGGCGAAGTCTGCCTGAAAACCTTCCATAGGTATCAATGTTATAAACATAATGTTATTAAAATGAAAGACGGTTTTGGCTAACACAGATTTAAAAAAGCCAATTGGTCTTGCATCGCCAGCCAGCCATTTGCCTTTGGGAGAGAAGGTTAGAAAGAAAGAATGACATAAAAAAGAAAGGAGGGGGACAGCAAGAAAGAAAAAAAGAGGAAAGGAAGAAAGAAAACGGATGTCTAGAAAGGGAGAAAGAAAGGCAAAAAGAAAGAGACAGGCAAGAAACAAAGAGGAATGCAAGAAATAAATAAGGAAGAAGAAAAGGAACAAGGGAAGAGGAGGGCAAAAAAAAGGCAAGCAAGGAAAGAAATAAAGGCAAGAGGGAAAAATGCAAGAAAAAGGAAAGAAAAAAAAGAAAAAAACATGACAACGAAAGGGGAATGCCAGATAAAAAAGAAAGAAAAAAAAAAGAAGGAAAGGAAAAAAGGAAAGAAGAAACGAAAAACAAAAGAAAGAAGGTAAGAATAGAGGAAAGAAGTGAAAGAAAGAATGAAAGATAGGCAAGAAATTAATATGAAAAAAGTTGGAGGAAAGAGGAAAGAAAGAAAATAGGAAAATGAAAATGAATGAAAGAAAGAAAGAAGAAAACTGAAGGAAGGCAAGCAAGAAAGAAGGAATTCAAGAAAGAAAATGAACAAGCAAAAGAGGCGAGAAAAAAGGAAAGCAATAAAGGAAGGACAGAAGGAGGGAAGCGAGGAAAAAGAAGCAATGTGGGAAGGAAAGCAAGGAAAGAAAGAACAAAGGAAAGAAGAACAAAGAAGGAAAGAAGTAAAGAATGCAACAAAGAAAGAAGGGAAGAAGCAGTATGAAAGAAAGAAGGAAAGTAAAAAGAATGAAGGAAAGAAAGGGGAAGACAAAGAACAAAGAAGGAAATAGAGGGGAAGGAAAGAAGGAAAAAGAGGAAGACAATGAAAAAATAGGGAGAAAGAAGGGAAGGAAAGAAAAGTAATAGAAGGAATAAAACAGCAAAGAAGGAAAGAAAATGAAGGAAAGAATGAAAGAGGTAGGCAAGAAAGAAAAATGGAAAAAAGAAAAAAAACACAAAGAAAGAGAAAGCCAAGAAAGTAAGAAGGAAAGAGGAAGGTTAAAGGAGATAGAGAAAAAGGAAGGAAAGAGGAAGACTAGAAAGAAAGAAGAGAAGAGGTACGCAAAGAAAGAAGAAAAGAAAGAGGAAGGCAAGAACGAAAGAAGGAAAGAAGGTATGACAGACAGGGTTGCAAAGACAGAGAAGCCTTATGAGCTTATATTCAGAGTTCATGTGAGCTGCTGGTATGGTGTAAAAAAGCAGCAGACAATTACCACTTCAAACGAAATTTACAGCAATACCAAATTTTGATTGGTCTGAATGCCATAATTCGGTGTTCAAACGTGGACTGGTGGCCTGAGCATGTACTCCACCCAGGCTGTAATGCACTGGGTGGAGAACATGCTAAGTGTATATGACTGGTTGGCCGGCCCAAGACGGCTGGCCAAAGCGCCATGCACACTTCAGTGTGCCCACAAGTCCTCCCTTGCCCTGCTCTGTGTGCAGAGCAGCCTCGCCCCGCCCCATGCTGCTGCAGCAGGAACAAATAAAATGATAATAACATCACGTTATTATCATTTTATTTTTCCTCTCCTTCACTGCTGCAACGCAATGGGGCGACACTCCTCTGCTTTAGCTTCGGAGCCACCACTGGATTTGTCGACCTCACTGAGAATTAGATTATTGAGGACAATGTTGGTGTTATCAACTAGAACTGACACTAGTACCCTGGGATTGGGGATGTTGCCAGGTGATGTTGTTGGTGGTTGTGCCAACGCATATATTTCCAGCCATTTAACTACTGATAGCCATGCTGCACCTGTGATAATGTTGCACCTGGAGCTAATGTTGATGTTGTGGAGAACAAAGCAAACGCAAGCAGATGATGGATGGAGCACTGAAACTTTTCAGACAATCACAGATGTGGGTTGAATCCATCATCGTTCTTTAGCTCACTTCCCCACCTCATTTTAGAACAACTTCCACAGTGGAATGAAGGCAGTAGGCACTTAGATGAAGGATAGCTACCTCAAGCTCAACTCAGACAAGACCAAAGTCCTCATCATGGGCCCTAACTCCTCCGCCTGGGACAACTCTTAGTGGCCCGCCGTACTCAGAACCCCCTCACAAAATGGAAAAAGCACGAAACCTCAGCATCCTCCTGGACTCTCTGCTTCGAAACTCTTCACCTGCTCTGAAAGATCTTCAAATGGATCTCCACTGAGACAAAGAAAGCAGTCACCCACGCACTCGTCAGCAGCAGACTTGACTACGGCAACAAACTCTACGCTGGCATCACAAAAAAACTTCAAAAAAAGCTGCAAAACATCCAAAATGCCTCTGCCGGACTCTTACTGAACGTCCCTCGCCGCAGCTCCATCACCGACCACGTGAGAGACCACCATTGGCTCCCGGTCAACAAAAAGATCACCTACAAGCTCTTCATGCATGCCAACAAAGCCCTCCACAACGCCGGATCCACTTAGTCCACACCCCACCAGACATCTCCGCTCCACCCATCAGGCCCTAGACACCATCCCATAGATCCGCAGGACCACCGCTGGAGGAAGATCCTTCACCTACCTCGCTGCATGAACCTGAAGCTTCCTTCCTCTACATCTCAGGCAATCCCCATCTTTGCCTCAATTCAGGAAGACCTCAAGACCAGGCTCTTCAATCGAACAGCAGATTCCCTCCCCATCCCCCACCCCCACAGCGCCATGAGATGCTTACGGGTGAGTAGTCACAATCTACAAAACCCTGAATAATTTATTGAGAACACAGGCCCTGTTTCTGGTTGGAAGAGCCCTGGGCACATGCAGAGTCAGAAAGCCAGCATCTAATAGTCAAAATGGGTCCAAAAAAGGGGGGGCAGGGGGGTGGGCACTGCAAACAGGTCCTGATTTCTCACATGCTGCTTGTCCTTCTACTGGTGGTACCACCTGCCAATGGCGAAAGGTATAGAGGTTTTACTCTTTTTTTTCATTCAAGCTAATCCTCCTTTTTTGAACTTTTCTCAACTTGCCTAAATTTATTTAGTTGAAGTCATATTGTTATCCAATTAACATGCAAATAACAAAGTCAAGAGAAAGGGGACATATGAGGGTTAAGCAACATGCATCAGATTTATGCCAACTTTTGTTGATAGAGAATCCCATAGATAATTAATACTGGAATTGAAATTGAAATGAATAAGTTCACAGATTTGTCAGTTGTTTTGTCCTATTCTTGTTATCCATTTTTCTCTCTACAATTAGGAAGAGGCAAGCAAGACTGAGCTGCAACAATTTTGAAAACACTTAACTTACTGGGGTAAGGTTTTCCTTCTGTTATTTCTCCCCTTCAAGGATTCTCTGTCCCACCCCCACTTTGGAACGTCATGCCCTACCTCTTGGAGCACCAGCATCGGAGTATCAAAGATTTGTCTGCCTGCTTTTTCAAAATGTCCTCTAGTGGCATATCAAGGGTACCATGGGATATAGTAAGGGGTGAGCTTAAAGAGGGCTAGGGTTGAATGTTGGAGAGTGACGGTATTAGAGTTGGAGGCTCTAAGGGTGAGAGGGTTATAAGTGAATGGTGAGGGATTTAAGGGCAAAAAAGTCATGGGTGATGGGAAGTAGGTTGAAGGGTTTAGGGGAGAATAGGTAAGCATGAAGAAAAAAGGGTTTACGGGTGAAGGGTAACTGGTTTAGAGGTGAAAGCTTTAGGAGTCAAGGGATAAGGCTCAAAGGATTAGTGGTGACAAGTCAAGGGCTTGGGGTTACAGGTTAAAGTGTATTGCAATGAACGGCTAAATGCTTAGGAGCGAAGTATGCAGGGTATAAGGGTGAAGAATTTAGGGGTGAAGGGTATAAAGGATGAAGTGTTTAGTGGCAAGAGGCAAGGGGTTAGGAGTGAAATGTAAAGCATTTAGGGGAGGAGGGTTGATGAATGAATGGTGGGTGGTTTAGGAGTGAAAGGTGAAGGATCTAGGGGTGGGTGTTGAAGGGTTTAAGGATGAAGTGTAACATGTTTAGGTGTTAAGTGTTTATGGGTAAAGGATTTAACAGTGAAGGGTTTAGGGGCAAACTGTAAAGGGTTTAAGAGTAAAGGATTAAGGGGTTAATGGTGAATGTCAAGGTCAGTTTCATTATTTAGTTAATAAAAACCATCACAACTTACATACAAATAATATTTAGTAGCAACCACCTTCCAAGTGCAAATATGACTAAAACAGAGAGATATAGATGTTTTACTCTTATGAAAAATGTTTCTAAAACTCAAAATCCACACCATTCCAAAGAAGTGAATAAAAATAGATTTGAGTAAAACCTCCTATGTTAACAGTGCTGGAGCAAGAGAAGGGATAAAAACCAAGTGTTAAGTGATTATAGTGCACTGTACAATACATTATCGTCCCCTTGGACTAAAGTACTTACATGAGGTCTGGCGGGAAAGGAGGGATGTGTCACATAATGCCTGCAGTTACTTTACCCAGGGCTGTCCCCTGTGAAAAGCGGTTGCAAGCAGCAGAGTTGTAAAAACTAACAGTCATATTCCCGAATGCCCTCCCAATAATAGGGACTAAAGTTCCTAACAGGAATCTAGGCAAAGGAAGAGGAGTCTATCACATGATTCATGAAGTTCCTTAACATCTGGATGTCTCCAGCAAATTGCGGCTGAGAATGATGGTATTACGAAAATTAACCATAGTATCCCAGTTTGCTTTCCCAAAATCAAATGCGCTTAATACAGTTAATGGATTAGGAACCCCTTACCACACGAGTTCTAATTTCCAGATTTCTGCATTCAGTAGTCCATTATAAGCTTTTAGATAAAGTGACAAGCAAAACATGGTCTGAGGATCGCTTGCCACACCGATTCCCATTTCAAAGTTTTTGTTTGCAGTAGTCCATTAGAATAATGGGGCAGGCTAGGGAGCGGCAGGATGAAGGTAAAGTTGAGCTCTGACTTCATTAACATATTTTCCACACCTCGCTACAGTTCTATTATCAGTTTGTGAAAAACTTAACTATGATGCCTCCAGACAAGTGTGAACCGCCAGCATCAAATAAATTGGTTTCAGCAAAGACTTCCTGTCAATCGTGGGGTACTAACACAGAAGATGGAACCATGATTCGCTCATAAATTTGCTAAGTCTGCAGGCGCCCTCCTTACCTGGGTGAACAAGGTGTATCCACCCCCACACACCCTGTAACATTTTCTAATGAGCTTAGTCTAAGTTCTAAATCCACTAAACTTGAGGCTATGGATTGAATTAAATCTATCTGAAGTTCCATTTTCTGAGATTGCCATAAAAGTGCCCTGGCGATGGTGTCTTGTTCGATGCTAATGGAGACCAGAGAAGCCAGAAATGGTCTGGGAAGGCCAGTGAGGGGGGATGTGGGTACCCCTGTCCGCATGGAGTTGAAGGAGCCATTTTGTAGCTCCCGTCCAAATACTGGTGGTTGTGCTATCAGAGATTCAATCTGTGCTTCTAGGGTTGCTAGAAAGTAATCCTCCTGATGCTTTCCATCCTGGGTAGCTTTAAGCGTGACTGAGTGGAATTAGTCTACAGTATTTTTTTTCTCAGATCTTGTTCCCTTGCTCTTGTCTGAGGCAGAGATACAGTCATGCTTACATGCACTTGTGCAGTTTCTTTCCTTTCTTTATTCTTTATTCGATTTTAGATTTTAAGACCATAAAAACACAAATAAAATACTATAAAACAGTCCTTACAACAGCATACCAAAGTATAAGGACATAGGTTGGACCAACACTAAAATGTGTAAGCACACATGGTTTACACACAGTACCACTGTGATAAGTGGTTGTTCGGGTAGCACAGTATATCGCCGCTTTAAGAGTTCAAAATGATCAGACTTAAGAGCCAGCCCTTACACAGTGCCTAGGACCAAGAAAGCTGAATATAACGCAACCTAATTAATCGCAATTAGACCTAAGTTTAGTGGCAGATTTTAAGAAATTAAGTACATAAAAAACAGTGTTACCCGTGAGCATTTGTAAAAAGATAAAAGCGGTTCAAACTTGCCTAAAATTGGCCTTTTTCAGAACCTGGGTTAAAATGGACCATGTCCTGTGGGGATTTTCTGTTGCATCCACAGGATGGTTGTCATATAGTCACTGTTTATCTATATATTGTGTTAAGTTAGCGTGAGCTTATTAAATGTTTAAACGCCATTTTTCCTTTTGCTGCTTCTGCACACGACACTTACTTGTTGATTTAGCTCACAACCTACAAGAGCGTTGTGATTTACATGAGAATAATATGTTATTGCTCTGATATCAGCTTTGCTTAGTAAACTATGTTTGTACAGTGAGTGCTGAAGCCTAGAAGATAACTCACCACAATTGTTGTGAAGTCTGATCTCCGCACCTTCATAGACATAACATAAGTGCAGCTCCTGCCAAATCCTGGCTTTAGGCGGGTTTTATATTGCTTTGCTTAGAGCACACATACACACTTGATGCGGTTCGCATGCAGAGAGAGCTGGTGGAAGCAGATGTGATCTCTTCATACTAGGATCTTGAGGTATGGGCCCGCCCTGCTAAAACCCAAAGAGACCTTCTTAGATATTAATATAATATGCGAGTTAGGGAGGGTGAGAAATAGGTGTTGTTAACCCTTATTCGTTACAGCATGTTAACATGCTGTCACCTTTTGCTTTCTATGGACTAGTAACTATGCTGATAACTTTGCTCCTGATAATATGTTTCCTTGTATTATCTAAGATACTGCGTTTGAGAAAACGGCATTAGTAAATAAATATTTCAAATGTGCACGTGTCCTCATTTACTCCACGTTCTGGTTTGAAATGATTGTATAACGAAAGAGTGCTCATGTGTTCCACGTAACCTGAGGTATTGTAAGTTCATGTCTCAGTTTGTCTAAACATTGGGAGTTTGTTATGACCAATGAGACACTGTAGCTAGCCTGGTAAGGGGTTTTGGGTACTGAGGTGAGTTTTGGGTCACCCTAATTCACTGAGGTTCCAAATCTCTATGCACAGTTCTGTGGGAGAACGGAAACCCTGCGACATGGCGCCCAACCGTTGGTGGTCTTATATCATGGCACTCAAGTAGTATATCATTCAAA
Organism: Lissotriton helveticus; assembly: GCF_964261635.1. Taxonomy (NCBI): domain Eukaryota; kingdom Metazoa; phylum Chordata; class Amphibia; order Caudata; family Salamandridae; genus Lissotriton; species Lissotriton helveticus. The sequence continues at coordinate 298,960,388 of NC_136062.1, forward strand.
CCTTAACCCCTTCACTATCGTTTCCCGAAAACGGTGGTGTCGGACAAACCTACCTATTTTGAAATAGGTCTTTTCAAGCTTGAATCTTTCTAAAACGGTTTCCTTGAATTACGACCCAGTTGTGCTACAAAGTTCGCTTTGTTTTTCTACGTTCTGGTGTAATCATGGCCCAGGCTGTGGACATCCCGCAGCATAGTCGCATTGCGGTGCGCAACCATTTACAGACTTTTCAAGTCCCAGTGGATGGCTTGGCGGTGATTTTGGTGGTGTGTGCAGATCCGGCGTACCCTTACGAACTGTTTTATTCGTGGGTGACGTTTCCGGCAGTGGACGCAAATTCTGGTGTGTTCCACACCTGCACCCCCTCGCCTGTACCGGCTGAATATAAACCGTACAGGGCACTGGAAATACCTATTGATCATTGGCAGCATCGCGTTTGGTTTGGTGGAGCCCTACCCCACTCTTTGTCCGCTGCGAGGTTAGGTCCTTTGTCCATTCCAGGCACAAATTGGCCTGCGTTGGCTGGATTTACCCCGCACCCGAATCACGGCGCATGTCCCCTAGCGGATATTCGCAGACTACATGTTGTTTCGATTGCCGTGATTCGTGCATTAGTGCAATACATTGGTCGTCATCTCCCGGGTGGTCCCCCGGGGGTCCGGCTGTTCAGACGGAACATGGTGGTTTAAGGCTCAATCCGGTTATGGTCAATGCAGTTTTTGGTAAGCGCCCCGATGACAAGGACGAGTTTCCTTTCTGGCTTGCCGAGAAGTTTGACCAACTGGAAGCTGTGTTTCCGAATTCAACTCCTGCTGACAAACATAGAATGTTGACGATTACTTTACCTAAGGATTTAACTCCTGAACTCGTTGACTGTGAAAGTTGGGGGAAAACTTTTGCGGCTGTTTATGCGAGGTGTTTCGGCACCCCGTCTATGTCTGTACTGCCTACGATCGTTAAACGTGTTCAGGATGATCACGGACCGGAGGCGGCGGTTGAATTGGGTATGCGCCTGTGTGGTTCTTTTGAGATTGTTAGCGATCTCATTCTTTCAAATATTAAGGGGGAAGCGGTGTACTTTCAGGTGTCTAATGGTTTAGCGGCTCTACCCGATGCCGAAAGGCCCCGACAGTTGGCGAAGATAGTTGTGGCCGCATATAAAACTATAGGTCGCACGAGTAAAGGTCTGAAGTATTTTGCTGTCAAGGAGAAAAAACAGCCACAAGGGCAATCTGCTGAGGCAGATGTCCAGCCCAAGTCCAAAAAACAAAATTGGCCTACAAAACAGAAACAGGGGAAGCAACAACAGCAGACTCAGGATTCTTATCCTGCGCCACAAGTTACTGCGCCGACAGAGAGAGTTTATGACTTGCGCGATAGCGCGATGATTAAATCACCTGATCGAGTTCAGGTTTCTGATCAACGCTCTCCTCGTTCCTTTCAGGACTCATCGGCCCCGAAGACCGGTGGAGGAGGAGGCGGAAGGGGACGTGGTGGCCAACAAGGACGTGGCCAGTCCCGCCAGACAGACGGCGCAGGGAAGCAGGAGGACTCTACGCCAAAGAGACCGCAGTTTGCGAAAAAGAAAGTCGCAGCATTTATTTATTTTTTTTGCAGAGTTTTATATAGCGCGAACTAGACCCGAACCGAATCAGGTATCAGAGCGCTTTACATATTTTTCCAGTTACGTTAAATTTTTTTACGTTTCCAGTTACTTTCATTTAGGCACGGGGAGATTAAGTGATTTGCCCAGAATTACAGGAGGTTTTGGCGTCGTTACCGAGACTCGAACCCAGATCCCCAGGTCCGAGGTCGAGCGCCCTAGCCGTTAGGCCAACTCCTCTCCCCATTAACAGCGCATCGATATGCCACAGATAGTAAGAACGCGGCTTCGGAATCTGACGTGGGCTCTGACCTTGCTGGACAGCGCGGCGGAGATTACCATAGTGAGAGAGGCCCTGCGTCCACTACTGAGGGTGACAGCGACTGATGTCTACGTTGTAATAGATTCAGAAAAGGGGGTGGTGATGGACAGAGCATCTGAATTAAGCAGAACACTCATACCCAGTCAAAAGATCAGGGCTTGATCCATCACCGTTTTTTAGCTCACTGCACCATCCCAGTTCAGAACCTGGCTACATGCAAATTAGTCTGTCCCTGGCCCAGTGCATCATGGGAACAGGTCAGACCAAACTATCAAGCCAATTCTTTACTGGAAAGGAAACAAGCTTCCGGGGACCGGTTTCTGGCATTGCAGCCGTCTTTGGCCCGGCTTGCTTGAATCCTGATGGTGCAGTGAGCAAGGGACTCATGTCTGAGCATACCCTTCCACTCCTATAGTGGCCAAAACGATTCAGAAAAGGGGGTGGTGATGGACAGAGCATCTGAATTAAGCAGAACACTCATACCCAGTCAAAAGATCAGGGCTTGATCCATCACCGTTTTTTAGCTAACTGCACCATCCCAGTTCAGAACCTGGCTACATGCAAATTAGTCTGTCCCTGGCCCAGTGCATCATGGGAAAAGGTCAGACCAAACTACCAAGCCAATTCTTTACTGGAAAGGAAACAAGCTTCCGGGGACCGGTTTCTGGCATTGCAGCCGTCTTCGGCCCGGCTTGCTTGAATCCTGATGGTGCAGTGAGCAAGGGACTCATGTCTGAGCATACCCTTCCACTCCTATAGTGGCCAAAACGATTCAGAAAAGGGGGTGGTGATGGACAGAGCATCTGAATTAAGCAGAACACTCATACCCAGTCAAAAGATCAGGGCTTGATCCATCACCGTTTATTAGCTCACTGCACCTTCCCCTTTTTGAATCGTTTTGGCCACCACAAGTGTGGAAGGGTATGCTCAGATGTGAGTCCCTTGCTCACTGCACCATCAGGATTCAAGCAAGCCGGGCCGAAGACGGCTGTAATGCCAGAAACCGGTCCCCGGAAGCTTGTTTCCTTTCCAGTAAAGAATTGGCTTGGTAGTTTGGTCTGCCCTGTTCCCATGATGCACTGGGCCAGGGTCAGACTAATTTGCATGTAGCCAGGTTCTGAACTGGGATGGTGCAGTGAGCTAAAAAACGGTGATGGATCAAGCCCTGATCTTTTGACTGGGTAGGAGTGTTCTGCTTAATTCAGATACTCTGTCCATCACCACCCCCCTTTTTGAATCGTTTTGGCCACCACAAGTGTGGAAGGGTATGCTCAGATGCGAGTCCCTTGCTCACTGCACCATCAGGATTCAAGCAAGCCGGGCCAAAGACGGCTGTAATGCCAGAAACCGGTCCCCGAAAGCTTGTTTCCTTTCCAGTAAAGAATTGGCTTTGGTAGTTTGGTCTGCCCTGTTCCCATGATGCACTGGGCCAGGGTCAGACTAATTTGCATGTAGCCAGGTTCTGAACTGGGATGGTGCAGTGAGCTAAAAAACGGTGATGGATCAAGCCCTGATCTTTTGACTGGGTAGGAGTGTTCTGCTTAATTCAGATACTCTGTCCATCACCACCCCCCTTTTTGAATCGTTTTGGCCACCACAAGTGTGGAAGGGTATGCTCAGATGCGAGTCCCTTGCTCACTGCACCATCAGGATTCAAGCAAGCCGGGCCAAAGACGGCTGTAATGCCAGAAACCGGTCCCCGGAAGCTTGTTTCCTTTCCAGTAAAGAATTGGCTTTGGTAGTTTGGTCTGCCCTGTTCCCATGATGCACTGGGCCAGGGTCAGACTAATTTGCATGTAGCCAGGTTCTGAACTGGGATGGTGCAGTGAGCTAAAAAACGGTGATGGATCAAGCCCTGATCTTTTGACTGGGTAGGAGTGTTCTGCTTAATTCAGATACTCTGTCCATCACCACCCCCCTTTTTGAATACGTTGTAATAGAAACAGCCGATACAAGACTTGCTCCCCCTGATAGACTTTATGAAATTGTCCTGTTGATAGAAGGTGACATACAACGTACCATCAAAGGGGTATTTTGGGAGAATCTTTCATCTACGTATGACATTTTGCTTTCGGAGGCTGACTGGCCCCCACCTTTTGTGCTCGCGGCGCCGCGAGGGGTGGAGGTGATCCTCCCCAGTTTCGCGAACACTGTCTCGAAAGAGCATGCGCAGCATTTTGCAGAAGAGTGGGCTCGACCTCTTGCACCGGCTCTGTACCGTAACCAATGTGGTTGGGATAAATTATCCCCGTGCCACGAAATTCCCTTGCGGTCTCAGCCGCAGCCTCAACCTCAATATCCCATCCGACGTGAAGCCAAGGCTTCCGTCGCGGAAATCCTTGAGTTATTGAAACATGTGTGTCACCGATGAATAATCCTCTTTTTACTGTCACCAAGCCTAACGGATCGTATCGTTTGATATTGGATTACCGGCATTTGAACTCGCATTGCCGTAACTGTGCTGTACAGAATACTCACGGCTCTGCCCTAGTGGATAGTCTAGTGCGTAAGCGTTTTAAAACAACGCTTGACATTTCCAACGGTTTCTATGCCCACAGATTGGATAGCTTTAGCTCCCAATGGACCAGTTTTACATGCGCTGGGGTCCAAAAACAATTCCGGCGTCTCCCAATGGGCTATAAGAATAGTCCTGGTATATTTACCGCACGCATAGTCTCTCTTTTGGAGAGAATCGACCCAGATGCTTGCTCGTATGTGGATGACATATATCTCACGGACGACGAAATTTGGGAGCATCTGTGTCATGTAAATTCGATTATTTGTACCTTTGCAGACATGGGTTACAAATTTAACTTTGCAAAATCGCACATTGCTGAGTACACAGTGTTGTTCCTGGGCTATGAGCTCAACAATGAGGGTAGAGGTTTGGCTCCTCACTTCTTGGAGAAATGCGCCCAGTTGCGCGCTCCTACAACACTGAAAAAATTACAGTCTTTACTGGGCTTTTTAAATTTCGGGAGAACATACATTCCGGAATATGCCCAGCGTATCAAGCCTTTGTATGCTTTGATACAACCAACTTTTTCCAAATCATGCTGGCTGCCTGAGCACTCAGCCATCTTGCAATCCTTGCAGGCTGATCTGCTCGCTTCTAAATTCTTACTGACTCGTGATAACCACACCAACCTGGTGATAAGAATAATTCCAGGGACAGTGGGTTTCACGTACCTCACTTTTAATGAAGGAGACACAGTACCTATTGCTTACAAGTCACACTTGTACACTTCGGCTGAAATGCGGTTTCCCACTGTAGAAAAGGTTTTAACAGCTGTGCAGATGGCGATTCTTAAGGAACGAGCTCTGTCACAGGGGAAACGCATGTTGGTTGTTACACCCTGTCCTCATTTAGAGGCAGTCACGAAAGCCAGTGTACCAAATTCAAAAGCTTTGCACCCTCGGTGGATTCAATGGGCTGCGTCCTTGACGTCCACGGATGTCACGTTTATTTTTGATGCCTCATTACGGTCGCAAGAGTACTTGCAGTATGAGTTCGTTCATCCTGCTCCTCTAGCTATGCGACCTTTGGAGGACTTCCATTGCATCATTTACACTGATGGTTCGGCGCAGGTTGCGTATGGCTCAAAACATGCCTACGTTTCCGCATGCGCCATTGTGGTCGGTGCCATGGTGAACGATGAGTTCAAGTCCAAGGCAGTACACACGCAGCCTCTGGGGGACTGCACCGCACAATTGTCAGAGCTTCGTGCTCTCTTACTAGCGTTGGAGTACGCAGATCCTAGTGTAACTACTCTTATTGTGAGTGATTCTTACTACTGTGTCCAGTCTTACAATGAAAACTTGTTCTTTTGGATTCAGAATGATTTTCGTGATTCCAAGGGTAGCACAATAAAACACAAGATGATCTGGTTTCGAGTGGCGGAGCTTAAGGCTACGTTGCCACTCGTTTTTGTGATTCATACTCTCGGCCATCAGCGTGTTGGAGTCCACGCTGTCGGTAACTCGCTTGCTGATGAAGCAGCGAAATCAGCGGTTTCTACATACTTGCTTGCAGCAGTTACTAGGTCCAAAACTAAAATTGATGGTGACATCTTGGCGGCTGTTGCTGCCACTGAGAAGGGAGGTAAACATCCTACGGGGTTCCCTTTGAAGTACACTTACCACTTAAGTCCCGAAAAGGTTCCTTTTGTGAAAATTCCTGATGTTGGAGAACGTTTGATTCCCAACTCGGATCGCAGGGCTGACTTGATTACAGCAGCACATGAAGGTGTGGCGTCTGCGCATGCGGGCGTCTCGGCCACTGTAACTCAATTGCAACAACGTTTCTGGTGGCGGGGACTGTACAAACAGACGCGTGATTATGTCCTTCAATGTGACATTTGCCAGCAGATTAAACCTTCGACTGCTGCGCGTCCGCCACAGACACAGTTGTACATTTCTAATAAACCACTAGGTTGTGTTTATTTAGATCACTGCGGTCCTTTTTCCTCCGATACTGCGTATAAGTACATCTTAGTAGCAGTTGATTCATGCACACGCTTTGTGTGGGTCTGGCCCCATCGCAGTGCTGATTCACGGACTGTCATTAGAGATTTGCGTATCTTTGTTGGGATTTTTGCCTGTGGTACCTTCCATTCGGATCAGGGTCCGGCTTTCGCCTCTAAGGCGTATAAGGATGCCATGACTTTGATGGGGGTCCAAGTCAAGTTTTCGTCTCCCTACAGGCCTGAGGGTAATAGTGTAGTGGAGCGAATGAACCGTGATTTAAAGCAATCTTTGACAGCTCGAGTTATAGGCACTGGCAGAAACTGGCTGGCCCACCTCAATGGCGTGCAGCGTGCTCTTAATAATCTCCCTAGAAGGTCTCTGGGTGGGCGGACCCCATACGAGATGCTCTTTGGCATCAAGATGTACGACCCTGACCTTGACGGTCTAGACTGCGTGGCTTGCGCCACAACCTTTGACGTAGATGAACATTGCAATGTTTTACAGGATCTACAAAAGACCAGAGACAGTCTTGCGGAGGAACATTTGCCCTCCACATCGGATGTTGCGTTGCAGATCCCGGTAGTCGGCTGGCTACCCCGAGTTGGAGAACTGGTTCGAGAAAAGATCGATAACAAGAAAGAATTTGGTCCTTCCTATCGAGCTCCGGTTCCAGTGCTTGGCGTGAAGGGCACAAGAACAGTCATTTTACCACCACTTCCTGGTCGTAAGGAAAACAGGTTTATCTCAATTGACAATGTCAAGATACACAGAGTGCCGATTCTTCTTAGCATAACACCGGCAGTTTCCTGTCCTCCCATTGTGAGAAATTCAGTTGTGGCCACTGCTTCTAATCCTGAAACTGAAGTGGCCATCGAATTACCTGCACTTTCCTGTCCTTTATTAAGTACTTTGCCCGGTACAGACCATGATGGAATAGACTATACTTACCCCACTGACTTATCCATGCCTGACCTGCAAGCACGTTTGGCCACCAAATCCAGATTTTCATTTGACACTGTTTCCAATGCTTCGAAAAGACCCTCACGTTTTGCAGTTTATGCCAGCTTATTTAAAAAACATTTTTTGACCCCCCCTTGGACATATATTTGGCTGGTGCTTTTTTCAATTTACCTTTTTATGTCATTTGGGTTTGTGTTTTATTTTTTCCGGATTATAAATGGACACTATGTCGAGGAAAGAACATGCATTCGACATCTCAATGGAACTTTGGCCCCCCTTTCCTCATGGCATTCTGCACACAGACTGAAAAAGACTTGACTTTTGTTAACATCACTGCTTGGCCTGTCCTTGATGGGATAGTGTGGGATGCCGTTCGATTTCAAATTCATGGCCCTACTGAGGTTGTTAATGTCCCTAATGTACTTAGAGTTAATATGGGGGATGTGGTGAAACAAAACATACGTTCTGATGATTGGGATGTTCAGGCCGTAGAGTCTTTGTTTTCTGATTAGAAATACTATGCTGCCTTTGATGCGGAAGATTTGTACTTAGAATCTGCTAATTATGGTGATTTGTTTTGCTTTCAACATTTTGGCAATCACTTCTTACATAAGACGACTTCCAGAAGGAATACTGTAAATTATACACAATGGGAGCATTGCCCAGCACCTAAACAAGGCAGTTCAAGTACTTTTTTGAAAAAGTACACTTATTTTACTGACTTCAATCAGTCTAATCCCGAGTCCTTTTATTTCAAAATGACACAGAAGCCTATGTCCAAGGTTAGACTTACCGATACCAAATTATTGTACTCGAAGTCCTTTCTTGATCAGCTGGCTGTTGGCGGCTATGAATTGTGGAAGGAAACTATTGACCTAAAATCAGTTTGGGGTTCTAAAAGCTGGCAGGTACAAGGCACTGAGGCTTTGCACCGTGCTTGTCTCATCCCAAATCAAATGTTGTTTTTGAATTCCTCTATTTCACAGACAACATGCTTTGGATTGGCTACTTCTAAAAAATTAAATTCTCCAACCATCCCAGAGTTAGAAGAATATTCTGGCTGGAGTAATTATACTCAGTTTTCGATTAGGGACTTACAGACCCTATTACTGAATTCATCCTTTAATATATCCAGTTTGGATCCAAAAGGTTGGCTGATGTGGCACAGAAGTGCTGATTCATGCCAGCACTGTTTTCTGGGTTTGTCTGATGGCTTTACACAGGTCAGACCTGATCCACGTTTTGACTCTGAACATTCTGTCACGACTTACTCAGTGGGCAAGTTATGTCAAAATTGGCTGACACATTCTAAATTGTCTGCAGTTAAACTACGTCTTGCAAAGCTAAATGGTGATGTAGATTTAAATGATTTCATTAAAGGCCCGGCTAGTGGTAGATCAAAAAGGTGGATATATGCTGTTTACAATGAAATCTGGAAGACATCACAGATTGAAGCGGCGACACGCCTTAGAGCTATAGATCAAGCTAATCTGGAAAAAGTGCTTGCAGTAGTAGACAATAGTATTAACATGCTTTCTTCCCGCATTTACACGTTAGATAATATCGTGTCTTCTGTGGTAGATATTGTGCAGGATGAAGTGTCTGTGTTGTACCATGGTCAAAATCAATTGCGTTCTATCATGCAATTTGCATGGACCCTTCAAACACTTAAATCTGGCAAGGTGCCATGGACATACATGAATGTTTCTTCTCTCTTTGCCCCCTTTAATTTAACTGACAAGCAGCGCTTGCTTTCCATGCGAGATGCTTCCTTTTCTATGTTACATATTGAGAGATTAGAGTCCTTGCCTTTTTCTGTGGCAGAGGCCACCGCTGCTACGTGGCTTATCCACGGTTTGATAACATTACCTTTTGCTTTGTATAAATTTACAAATTGTATGCAATATGTTGCCATAGGTCGCTATGAGCCCTTAGGTAGTGCGTTTCTCCATGAAGTCTGGTCCCTTCCTTTCACTTATAGATGTTTGAAAGACGGACAGGAAGTTTATCTGAATGGGGAGGAGTGTACAGAAACACCAGATCACTCGTTAATGTGTAGGCACATACAATTGCACGGTTCTTGTAACCAGGACCGGCCAAACTTAGCCTGTGTTTTAAAAGGGACTCCAGTTCCTGCAATCACCCCGACTTTCACCTTGCTGGGAAACGGAAGTTATTTACTTTTAAATAATGAAGATTGTTGCGGGTTAATTAAAGGTGTGGCTTATGTAGTAACGGTAACTGAGCGTGTCGTTTGCTGCAAAAATGTGCTGTACCCACCCACGCATGGGAATGGGGATGTTTCCATCTGGCCGCGCATCCCAACCTTGAAAGCGGAGTTCAATGGCATGAGCAGAATAAGAGCTCTATTGTCCCAAAAAGAAGTGGCCTTGAGTTCGGCTCGAGAAACATTCGTGCTTCACATAGCTAACACCCGTACAGAGGTTCAGGCCCTTTTAAATACTGATTTACCGTTGCATTTCAGCGAACTGGTTCATTCTATCTTTAACGCTTCCTCGACGACAGGGCTGGCTCACTTTTTTAAAATAGTTAGCAGTGGTCTTGTGACTTTATTTGAGAAAGTATTTGGAGTCATTCCTGCTTTCTTCCATTCCATTTTTTCGAGTCTGTTTGGTGGATTCCAGGTTTTGCTGGCACTAGCGGCAGGCGTTCTGGTGATTTTTTGTTTCTTTAAATATGGATGCCCTTCATGTGCAAGAAGTCGCGCAGCCCCTCCTGGCACTGTTTCGCAACAGGATGCTTGAATATTATGGCACACTGCCGCTTGCGACTTTAAGCACGGCGTTTGGATTATCGTTTCGATTTTCCTATTTCACCTGTGTCCAGCCTGTATTTCATTGCCTGAGCTGTGACTTTGACTGGGCCATTGATTTGTTTCTCTGCAAGACGGTTTCTCCTGACGTCGATTTTAATCAGCTGATGTGTCCCGTCGTGGCTCACGAGTTGGTTTGTTCGGGCGATAGGATTATGGCCTTGGCATTGATGCATGGACTAATGGGTCCCTGGAACATACTCGCAGCAGCGCAGGATTTCTTGGCACAGAGCTTTATTGAGAACCCACCGAGTTGTCCTCTGATGGTGATAGAGGCTCCGGTACTAGAAGAGCACATATGTTCTTTCCCACTTTTAAATTGGATGGCTGAACTGTTTTTGGATGAAGACGGTGATTTCATGTTGGAGGCTGTTGCTGCATATTTTGCATATTCGGTCTTACCATAAAAACTTCCTTGATTTCTGATCATGTCACCTTTTACTTTGCATGTTTTCACCTCCCAGACCTATTGACTTGAGTGCTGATGAACACAGTATTGACATTTTGAATTGGTTCATGGAATTTTTTTCCGTCGCTTTTTAAATTATAACATTGCTCATCGTTCTTGAACTCTGTTTTCATGAAGAGGCCCTTATCTTATCTTATCTTATCTTATCCGTGCTCGGATCATGGGGGGGTGTCATATAGTTACTGCTTATCTATATATTGTGTTAAGTTAGCGTGAGCTTATTAAATGTTTAAACGCCATTTTTCCTTTTGCTGCTTCTGCACACAACACTTACTTGTTGATTTAGCTTTCAACCTACAAGAGCGTTGTGATTTACATGAGAATAATATGTTATTGCTCTGATATCAGCTTTGCTTAGTAAACTATGTCTGTACAGTGAGTGCTGAAGCCTAGAAGATAACTCGACACAATTGTTGTGAAGTCTGATCTCCGCACCTTCATAGACATAACATAAGTGCAGCTCCTGCCAAATCCTGGCTTTAGGCGGGTTTTATATTGCTTTGCTTAGAGCACACATACACACTTGATGCGGTTCGCATGCAGAGAGAGCTGGTGGAAGCAGATGTGATCTCTTCATACTAGGATCTTGAGATATGGGCCCGCCCTGCTAAAACCCAAAGAGACCTTCTTAGATATTAATATAATATGCGAGTTAGGGAGGGTGAGAAATAGGTGTTGTTAACCCTTATTCGTTACAGCATGTTAACATGCTGTCACCTTTTGCTTTCTATGGACGAGTAACTATGCTGATAACTTTGCTTCTGATAATATGTTTCCTTGTATTATCTAAGATACTGCGTTTGAGAAAACGGCATTAGTAAATAAATATTTCAAATGTGCACGTGTCCTCATTTACTCCACGTTCTGGTTTGAAATGATTGTATAACGAAAGAGTGCTCATGTGTTCCACGTAACCTGAGGTATTGTAAGTTCATGTTCTGGTTTGTCTAAACATTGGGAGTTTGTTATGACCAATGAGACACTGTAGCTAGCCTGGTAAGGGGTTTTGGGTACTGAGGTGAGTTTTGGGTCACCCTAATTCACTGAGGTTCCAAATCTCTATGCACAGTTCTGTGGGAGAACGGAAACCCTGCGACACGGTAGTATGCGGCCCTTACTCTGTCCCCTAGGGTGAGCGCATTAAATCATAATCATAAGTACATTGAAAGAAAAAAATATGAAACAATAATAGAAGGGAAGTCACAGAGGTTTAGAGACTTCTTGTTGACACGGAGTACGTGACAAAGAATGTTGAGCACTCATATCAATGAAATCGGTAACAGGAGACCACAAAGCTAAGTGTTTTCTTGCCAATTGTAGTGGGTACACAAATGATGTGTCTAGCCTGTGATTGTAACAGACAGCGTACCATCAAGCCTGATAGGACAAATTAGAAAAGTTTTTCCAATTTTTGGTGATTTTTTGAAAAGCTACTGCTACTAATAAATCAATGATACGGATGTTGTAAGTACTCCCTATCCAAATAGGTGATAAACTGCCCAGAAATATGTGTGAAAGGGATAGGGGATGAGCAGAGTGAAATATGGCATTAATCTGAGACCAGACCTTTTCCCAAAAAACCCTAACCAGTGTACAATGAAAAAGCATATGACAAAGGTCAGCCTGTGGTTCTGAACATGACCAGCAAGTGTCAGGAAGGTGAGAATGGCGTGTGTGAAGGGCTAGTGGAGAAAGTAAGGGCCAGATGTAGGAGCCAAAATACCGGGTTCGGCCGTTACCGACCGGTATTTGGGTTTTCAGATGTAGGGGCATATATTTTACAGATTCGGTAAATTTACCGAATCGGTAAATTTACCGATTCTGTAAAATACCGAATCGGTATTTTTACCGATTCGGTATTTCCAAATGTAGGTGGCACTCCTGAGAGTGCCACATGCCTTACAGATTCGGTATTTTACCACCCAATCCAATTGGGTGGTAAAATACCGAATCCAGGTGTGCATGCACATGTGTGCATGCACACCTATGCCATGTGACAGACAGACATGCCCTTAGGGCATGTCTGTCTGCCACATGGCACACATACCTGTATTTAGGGTGCTGGAGGGTGTCAAAGTGACACCCCCTGCACCCTTGCAAAAATCGGTATTTACCGAATCGGTAAATACCGATTCGGTATTGCCCATTGATTCCTATGGGCTTCAAGGCCCATAGGAATCAATGGGCATTACCGAATCGGTATTTACCGATTCGGTAAATACCGATTCTTACCGATTCGGTAAATTTAAAAAGAAATTTACCTACATCTCAGTACTTCTATTTTACAGATTCATAAATACCGAATCGGTAAAATTCGGTATTTATGAATCGGTAAAATAGAATTACCTACATCTGGCCCCAAGAGCCTATTATATATGAAAAAAAGGGTTTGAGTAGTGTTCGCAGCTCTAGATGATTTCCTAAGCTTGAGCCATACTTTGTCCCAAAAATCTATAGTCCATGAAGAATCCAAGTCCTTTTCCCAGAGTAGTTCAACTTTGGTTTTATCTCTGGACTCATGTGTGTTGTGAAAAAATGTATATATAACAGAAGCTTTGGAATTACTAAGAAGAAGGGATCTCAATTTATCATTGCAAGAAGCATTAAAAACCAATGGTGCGGATTATACAAAAGCGTCCTGAACAGTTTTAAGCAAACAAGAGAATTTAGAAGCAAGATTAGAGGGGAAGCCAAATTGAATGCAAGCCTGTGTAAATGAAATGGGATGACCATTATCATATAATTGATGTACCCAAATCAACCCCCCGGTTCCTCCAAGATTTCCAAAACAGAGGCTTGTTATTGATCATAATAAGTTTATCATGCCATAAAGGGAGATTGAGAAAAGAAACTGAGGAGTCAGCTGGGAGTAATTTAGACGTAAATTTAAATATAGGGGAAGAGACCAATTGTGGTTTACGCGTGAATAAAAGATATTCCTGAAAAGAAAAAGGTGAAAGAAAAGATTTCTCAAGAGTAGTCCAAAGAGGGTGAGTAACAGATTAGTCAGAAAGCCAATGTGAGGATTGACGTAGTAGGAAGGATTTATGAAGTAGGAAAGTCAGGAAAGTTTGTACCACCTTCTGTTTTTGGACGTATTAATTTGGAAATGGACATGCGTGATTTTTTGTTACTCCATAGAAAGGAGGATAAAAGTGAATTAATCTTTTTAAAATATTTGGAAGGAATGGGTATCGGGATGTTGGAAATGGTATATAAGACTATAGGAGAGAGCATCATTTTAATAGTATCTAAACGACCCCACCAAAACAAATATAGTGGGTGCCATTTTGTTGTCAAAGACGAAAGCCTTTGTATACAATCATCCACGCAACGAGATAATGTTCCGGAAATGGAAGAAGTGAAATGTAAACCCAGATATTTAATAAATTGAGGATTCCATGTAAAACCACAAGTATCAAATTCAGCCTTAAAAGTATATTTGTTAAAGGGTAAAATTTCACATTTATCTTTATTAAGTTTGTAACCGGAGACTGAAGCGAACGAGTCAACCTTCTCTAAAAAATGTGGAAGAGAAATTTGAGGTTGTGAAAGGAATAAAAGAACATCATCAGCGTAAGCCGCCATCTTAACATTAGTAGTTTTAAAAGTAAATCCATGGATATCATCATTCTGACGAATTTGCAACAAGAAAGGTTCTAGCGCTTAATTAAAGAGAAAAGGAGAAAGAGGACACCCTTGTCTAACACCTCTAGCAAGATGAAAATAGGGAGAAACTGCATTGTTGGCTGATATAGCTGCCCGTGGGTTAGAGTATAAAAGAGAAATAAAAGCAGTAATCTTGGGGCCAAAGCCAAACCATTTTAATGTGTTAAAGAGATAGGGCCATTCAACTCTATCGAACGCCTTTTCCGCATCCAAGGCTATAGCTGCCAGTGAATATTTAGTAGTTGAGGTCTTAGAAAGTATACCAAAGAACAAATGAGTATTGTCTGTGAGAAGTCGACCCTTAACAAACCCAGATTGCTCAGATCCCAGCAAATCGGGCAGATGGGATTCTAAACGTAGAGCCAAAGCTTTAGAATTTTTTTAATAATCAATGTTGACTAGAGATATGGGACGATAATTTTTTCAAAATTGGGCATCCTTGCCATCTCCAGGTATAATACATATAAGGGCCATGAGACGCTCCAGATTGCAAAAAAGTGAGTATAAGGGTGTGTAACTTAGGAATGAGTAAGTGAGCAAAATGAGTAAAGAATTCTACAGTGAAGCCATCCGGACCTGGCGCTTTGTCTTTTTTTAGCGTTTTTAAGGCGCTAAGAAGTTCTTTTTGTGTTATATCTGTCTCTAAAGGGGATAAGTCAAGGTGTGAATTCGAAACACGCTGAATTGTAGAAAGGAATTGAGATACGTCTTGAACAGAAGGAGAGCATTCAGAAGAATAAAGAGACTGATAAAAAAGAAAAAAAATAATTTAAAATGTCTTCATCTTTAAATTTAAGTTGGTGAGTCTGATCAAAAATAGAATCGATATTGAATTTGTTTTGTTTAACTTTTAAATAATTAGCTAATAGTTTACCTGCTTTATTCTGTCCACCATAATACTTTGCACTACATTTTAGTAAATAGGTAGAGGCACTATTGGTTGTGTCTTGATTGAATTGGAATTTAGCTTTGATAAGGTCAGACAAGCAATCATTAGATTTGGAAGAATAATAGGAGTGTTCTAATTGCTTGATTTTGAGTAAAAGGGCATTAGTGGTTTGTTGAGTTTTTTTACGTTTCTTCGAGACAAAATTAATAATAAAGTCTCTAGCTGAGGCTTTGAAAGCATCCCAAACTATATGAATAGATATGTCATCCGTTTGGTTTAAAAGAAAATATTCGTGAAAGAAAGAAGTAAAAGATGAAGTAAAGAGAGAATCTAAAAGGAGATGATTGTTAAAACGCCATTTACGGGATTTTGTAGAGGGCTGCAAAATATCGAGACAAATAGACACAGGAGCATGGTCTGATATTAGAATAGAGCCGATATCCGCATCTACTAATGATTGAATAAGATTATGTGAAAGAAAAAAATAGTCTAATCGTGATTGAGTATGATGTGCTGAAGAATAAGTGTGGGGTTACACAATCTCCATGCGTCCATCAATTTGTGCTGTCTGATTAATTGTGTGAATGACTTATGGGATTTATGAGGAACAAAAAGGTCTGAGGAGTTTCAGTCTATGAATGGGTCAAAAACTTCATTGTAATCCCCTACAAGAATAAAGTTATCATCGTAGTTTTGTGTGATGTGTTGAGATAAGGAAATCCAAAAAGCAGGATCAACAGCCGTAGGTGCATGGATATTCAAGATGGAGAGTGGGACATTATCTATTAAAATTTTTACCAAAACCCATCTACCTATTTGGTCTGCAGAATGTGAAATTATCTTAACAGAAAAAGATTTTCGAAACAAAATAAGCACACCATTACGGTTGCCATCATCCGGGGAAAAAAGGACTTCACCCACCCAACCTCTTTTCAATTTTGCAGATTCGTCGTCTGATAAATGAGATTCCTGTATACACCAACATCCGTTTGTAGTTTAGCAAGATGCGTCAGAACTCTCTGTCGCTTAATAGGTGAATGTAAACCCCTGACATTCCAAGATACAATTCTTAAAGGCATAAAATGAAATCAAATGAATACATTAAATGTCGAAATAAGCCAAAAACTAGAAACATATATGTAAATTCAACAATGAGCCAACTGTATACGTAGTAAAACCTTTGAGAAAATAAGAGGAAAGAAGAAAGAAAGAGAGGATAAAAAATAGGTAATGATTGAGCATAGTGAGCGTAGAAGAGAGAAAAGAGAAATTGTACTGCATGTAATAGTAGAGGGAAGCAGTATGAGAAATAAGAACGGATAAAAAATAAAGAAAGAAAAAGGAGGACAATACAATAGCTCAGAAGAAATAGTGAGAAGGAAAAGGGGAAGGAAATATAGTGAGAAGTATGCAGTAATGTAATATAATGAGCACATGATAAAAGAAAAAAAGAGTTCAATAGATGCAAAAATGAAGACAAGTAATATGAAAGAAAAAAGAGTGGAGAAGAAGGAGAAAAAAAGGGGTAACTTACAAAAGCCAAGAAGAGTAAGTAAGAAGAGAAACGTACAAAAATTCCAGGTCATACAAAGGGTTGAGGGGGAGGAAGGCCACAAGGAACAATGACGTGTCCGGGACTCACGAGGGAAGGCGGGAGAGGAAAACCGTACTAACGGAGTGTAGCAAAACATCAGGAGAGGAGGAAAACATGAAGGATGAATCTGTGGACCTGTAAAGGAAAAGAGAGGTTAAGCACAAGGTGAAAATATTAAGAGGAGGAATTAAAAAGAAGTTAATATAATTCAAAAAACTGGGTAATAAGGAAATATATAGTAATGATAAACTTGAAACAACAACACATTAACCCTATCTCTGGAGAGGCAACTTGGGTATACTTGTGATCATATCACAAGAAAATTGGGACCTATGCCAAAAAGGAGAGACCAAACAGAGTCATAATGCACTATTACGAGTGTGATGATGCGGAGGTGTCCATTGATTCAGTTGAAAAAGAAAAAAGGAAGCTTTTATGCTTTAAAGTAGTAGTTTTATTGTTGATAGTTATTTTAAATAGGCACGGATGAAAGAGACCATATCTCGCTCCCATCGAGCAGCGCTGGGGTCTCATTGCCAGGAATCCTTTACGTCGATCTACAGTTGATTTAGCGTAATCCTGAGAGAAGAATAGCGAATTCCCTGACCAGGTGATTTTATTCAAGACTCTAGCGGCAGAGAGAACTTTCAAGAGATCAGTATATTCAAGGAAGTATAATATCACTCCTCTTGGTTTGATTCTTGAAGACGCAGGAGCCAAGTGTGACAGGGATCCCAATCGATGAGCTCTTCGAATATTCAAATTGGTGCTTTCCGGAAGATGGAGAAGCTTGGGAAGAAAAGATTTGAAGAAAGCGACTGAGTCGGACCCTTCTGTCCCCTCCGGCAGTCCATAAATATGGAGATTATTGCGTCTGTTTCTGTTTTCTAAATTCTCCACCTGTTTGTGTACGAGAGAAACCTGAGAGCATAAGGTCTCAATTTTAGAGGTAGAAAACGTCAAAGATTCGACATTCTGTTCCAAAGTAGTGACTCGAGTCTCAACACAGGACCATTTATTAGATAGTTCTTGGAGTGTGGATGTAGTCTCTTGAAGAGTAGAAGTAGTTTCCTCAACAAATGGGCGCAAAGCCCTGATTTCCTCCAGCAATAAGTCCATGGTGACAGAAGAGACTTGCTTAGTAGGAGAGGGGGGGGGTCTTTCTTCAGTTGCTTAGAAGAAGCTTTGGTCCCACCAGACGCCATGCTGGTCACTGTAGAAGACATAGTTTTTGGCGATGAAACAACGAGGTCGTCCATAACTAAACACTGATAGGGTGAACTAGTCGGAAGGAAAAAAGTAGTTTTAGGTTGAAATGTCCCTTTAAAATGTTTTCCCATGAAGGAGCAAAAAAAAAAAGCTGCTATGTAAAATCAACAACAATGTCTCTGTAAAGTAGAACGGTTAGATATCACTCTCTGTAATCTAGCAGAAATCCTGCATTAGCGTGGGTAAGATGAATACAGAAGTAAAGAAGCAATAAATCATTGCGTAAGGCATAATAAACATATTCCAAAATGTAACCATAAAAGCAGGAAATAAAAAGAGGAAAAAATAAATATGCCCTAAAGAATCACATTTATATATCAAGGGAAAATGCGAAAAACAGAGGTTTAAAACAGCAAATTGCAATAACAATATTTAGCTTAAAAAAACGAGAGCTACCCAAAGAACCAGAAAGGACTGGGTGTAAACAATGACAAAAAAGGAACAGCCTTTTTTGTCACAATAACAATATTTATCCAGAACATGCACAGCAGGATAAATGACCTCCAATATGATGAAATGGTGAGAACACAATACGCAGCATTCCTATATGAAAGACAGCCTACAATGCAGTAATTGGAGAAGCAAGTAGAAACAGCTAAAAAATAGAGTCAAAGAGATTGCAGGAAAAGGAGCCAGCCAAAGAAACGTCAGTGAACACTCCTTGCCAAATACAACAATCCTCAGGAATCCAAAATGGTGGGCATGCTAGAACGAGAGTCACTTCACCACATTTGTTTAGTCAAAGCATGCCAAAAGCACAGAAAATGTGCAGGAAAGCAGAAAAAGTACTCGCATTGCAGCAAGTCTGCTCGGCGTTGTGAGGGAAACACTGACGCTACCTTATTGCCCAAGTGCGCGCCGTTCGTGAGGAGGCATAAAATGGCGAGCGCAACCTCAGAAGCGCTCCGCCTCCGGTCCAAGTGTCCAAGCTGTATTAAACGTTTAACATTTTCTTGTAAAACTTGTTGGCTTGAATGGACGGCGCTGGAGGTCCTGGTAGCCGCCAGCTGCAGCGAGCTCCTGTCGGCTTTTGGTAAAGCGCATTGCAGGATGGCATTTGCATTACAGGTGCCATTGAGGTCCTGGTAGAGGAGAGCGCTGCCAGCTGCCGCAAGCTCCTACCTGCTCTCGGTAAAGCAGGATGTGCATTTCAATTTCCGCCACCATGCTGTGGTAAATAAATAAATAATACCTCTATTTTTGGATGAATAAATGAATAACAGATAGCTCAATAAATAAGAGTCAAGATTCGAGGTAGTAGGAGTTTTGCAGGTTTAATACAGTATAAGGACAGGAACAGGACAACCTGCATAGGAATAGGATGGCCGGGCCCAGCAGCTGCTGGGGCTGGATCTGGGATGAGCGCGCCAGGAAGGATAACTTTTTAATAACAGTACATGAGCATATATACATAACGCAAACACATAGCATTACATCGCAATAGGCGTAGCAGTGGGAGGAGCAATAGGCGTGACGCGTAGCAGTCGCGAAAGATAAGGGTGAAAAGAGGTGTAACAGGGGCGTATACATAGACATGTGATGCAAACGTAACAGAATATGTCATGAATGGGGCGAAAACATGGAGGGGGCTACCTAAGGAGCCGGGACCTCTAACCTGATGGTGCGCGCAAACTGGCAATGACGTATTACTAGGAGAAGCTGGGGGCTTCGAACTCTGTGCTAGGAGCAGAGACTGAAGTCTGGAGAGTCAGGGCGACATGTACCTAAGCAGTATCTAGTATCTGATGTTTAGGGAACATGTTGATATGAACTAAGAGTCAGGAGGGGAGAGGCTAACGGACTCTAAGACTGGAGCATGCATTATTCTACATGTAGTGCGTGATGAAGAATATTAAATGACCATTAATACAGTATTTCTCTAACGTGGAGACGTGAAGGCTAGACAATGACGGAAACTATTGATGCGATTCAGTAGCTTTAGGAATGCAGAGAAGGAGGGCTGGACTGATAGCTAGAATCATAACATACTCTTGGCAGACTCAGAGGCAGAGCCAAGCTGAGCCGGGCACTGTGAGGCAGGAAGTAAGTGAAGGGTCGAGGATACAGGTGGGGGCTGTATCGCTCCTCAGCGAGGCTCAGGAGACAGGAGCTGAATCTGATGTCCAGGCCCTTTTGAGGCCTAGAAACGGGGACTTTACAATGGAATAACGTGCACACTGAGAAACGTGGCAACGTAGCTTTACATAGGCCTGATATTCGTAGTATTCACGAGAACTGGAAACTGACATACTAAAGGTGGACACAACTATAATTGCGTCTTTAATTGAACATGGGGAATAACATATGCATATTAATCATGCACAGATAACATATGATGGATGACACGTAGGGACACAGAACATGGCAAAATTTACTTTTCCACATTCCCTCCTTGTCACTACGTTTCCATCAGGAAACATCAATATTCATGATACCATCTATCATTTCATACAGTATCATTTGCTCGTCACGAATTTTCTGGGAACGTGTTTTAGAACGGGGCTTGGGACTAGGAATACAAGAGGTAGCACAAATGCCGCAAATCGCAGGGCCACATTGTATACAGAGGCAGCAGCTAAATATGATCGCTACTGCAATACCTAGAAAGGACAAGACTTTCCATCCCCAGGCGGAAATTATATTCCAGAACCAACCGGACCATGTCCAGGTGCCTGGATCTTGGTGTAACAGATGGGCAATTTTATGAAGTCTGGTTATAGCTGAATAAACAGACGGCGCGTTATTTGGAATGAAAATGCAGCAACTAGATCCGATGACTCTACAGGCCCCGCCCCTATCGGCCAATATGACGTCAAGGACGAGACGATTCTGTAAAACGACAAATCTCATAGCAGATTGCTCTTCGGTTAAGTTACCTAGAGCAGAGGCAGTCTCATTGACTACTACTTCAAGGGTTCTTGTTAACCTACGGATTAGCTTACTATTCTGGATAGGTCCTATAAAGAAGAAGAAACCTCTATTGAAATCTGTATACTGTTCTAGAGCAGTTTCAGTATAATCGACAATTGGGGACTCGATCTCCCTTCTATGTCTAATGTGTACTAGATGTGTGTTTCTATGATAATCAGGTGGGGCTAGGAAAACAGGTGGCAGTAGGAAGGCAATGTAACAGGTTCCCTCCCAATCGAGGGGCAGACGAACATATGCGGTCTGACCACAAATAAAATAAGAATGACGTGAAGCTTTGAAAATAGATTTCCCACTGTCACTGTATTTGACTATAGTAGTACAATCGCTATGTCCTACATGTACGGAACCATTATTTCGGACACATAATTCGCCTTTGACTGGTAGTACTGAAATAGCAGGTAAATCTGGAGTAGAATCAGACTGAACATTCAGGACCATGAAATTCGAAGAATAATTACCTAAATTATACACTTCATTTTCTAGATCTAACCCGGTTCTGTGGGGGAGACCTTGCTTGGCTGGAAAACACGTACTGTTAAGAAAAGACATATCTGTTGAGGATGACGTTAACGTGGACCATGCTCCACACGAACCATTATGGGAAAATGGATAAGGAAAAAGTGGCAGAACTCCCTTCGGTGTCTGGAAAGGGGGGAGTCGACCACACACCCAACAATTAGTGGCATTGCTGGTCTGGTGTGAATAATGTAACATGCGGATGAAAGAATTATTTCGCATAGCGAGGCGGTAAGAGAGTTCATGAGGAGGCAGATCACTAAACGTGTGCTCTACTGTAACATTAGAAGACGTATTTACATGAGAAACTGGAAAATACAGGTAAAATGCATAACTGGTGCAGGAAATCATAATGCTGAGAAATAATATGAAACATAGAAAAACGATACATCGGATTGAGTTTTGACTAACTCTCTCACTATGGGGGTCTATTTTATACATGTCAGAAACAGTCTAACCGTTTCACCTAGGGGAGGACTTAGACAATCAAACTGGCTGACTTATTTTACTAGACCTTAACTTGAGTTTATACTCCTGTTGCGGAGTTTTCTCTAACAGGGAAGGGTTCGTAGCAATGTCTTTTGCGGGACAGTCCTTAAAAATAGTACTTTGGCAGTCCTTTGAATCCTGGGAAATGTTCTTTGAGACTGGTTTCAGTCCATAAAACTTCTTTATATGTGAAAGGTGCACCCAGCCTTTGCGTCCCTCCAACTTCACGGCTGTACGGGTGGCGAGGAGGACCTGTCGGGGCTCCTTCCAGCGAGGCTCCAGCGGACTTGAGCGGTCAAAATTCCGGACAAGGACCATGGATCCTGGAACGATTTCATGCGGTGCCACCTCGGTATTGGCTGGAAATGCGGCGGCAACCTGTGAACAACAAGAGTTGAGGGCAGACATCAAGGAAGCTAGGTAATCTGTCAGCATATTACTTGAAACATCGGTAATACTTCGGGGTCTGGGTGTACCCCACATGTTAGGGGGGTGGCCGAATACGACCTCATACGGGGACAGACCTGATCTGGAATGTGCGACCATGCGCATGTAGAACAGAGCAACTGGCAGAGCTACTAGCCAGTCTACACCTTTCTCTTGACAAACTTTTGCGATACGGATTTTCAAAGTCTGGTTATATCTCTCTACGAGACCGGCTGCTTCAGGATGGCGTACACAATGGAACTTCCACTGGTACCCTAACAAAAGGGAAACATGTTTCATTAACTCTGAGGAGAATGGCTGGCCGTTATCAGAATATACGACCCTAGGGAGTCCATAACGGGGGAAGAACTCACGAACCAACTGCTTGGCAGTGGTCGCGGCTGTGTAATCTGGAACTGGATATGCTTCTGTCCATCTGGACAAAGCGCATACAACTACAAGGACATACTTGAAACCTCGACATCGCTCCATCTGAATATAATCCATCTGGAGGACTTCAAAAGGGTGGTCAGGAGGTTGGAATCCCCCTTGTTCCACCGGGACACTTTTACCTGGATTAAACTGGCAACATATCATACAGGTACGGACTTTCTGCTTGGCTGCAGCTCGTAAATGCTTGTTGAACCAAATGTTCTGGATACTGTCTATCATAGCTTTTTCTCCTAAATGTGCTGGACTATGTGCGGTATTGATAATGACTTGAACCATAGAGTCGGGGAGAAACCATGTGGCTTTTCCCTTCGTCACCCATCCCTGATCTGTCTGTACCCCTCCTTGTTCAGACCATTTCTTGATTTCTTCGGGAGTAGCATGTAACTGGATATCTATGACATCTTGAGTAGGGCCCTTAACTGTCATACATGTAGTCGGATCTGGAGTGTGTGTCATGTTAACTGGAATGTCTGGAGTCTGTGCTGTAAGCTTGGCTGTGCGATCTGCTAGATCGTTACCCTGGGAAATAATGTCAGTAACTTTCGTGTGTGCTTTGCATTTCATGATAGCAATAGATGTCGGTAAATGTATTGCATCTAACAGAGCTTGAATAAGGAGACCATGTTGAATCTTGGTTCCATGAGAAGTCATGAAACCTCTCTCCTGCCAGAGCACTCCAAAGTCGTGTACGACTCCAAATGCGTAACGTGAATCGGTGTAAATATTAACTTTCAAGTTCTTGGCGTGCATGCAGGCTTGAGTCAGAGCAACTAGCTCTGCTGCTTGAGCGGACAGGGTATCAATACGGTGTGTCTCAATAACTTCAGTGTCAGTAGTCACTGCATACGCGGCGACTAGTTCTCCTGTACTTGTTCTCATACATGAACCATCCACATAAAGTGTCAGGTCGGGATCTGGTAACGGAATATCTGTCAGATCTTGTCTTGGCTTTGTCGTAATATTAACTACTTCCACACAGTCGTGTGTGTCCGGACTTAAAGTAACTGATGGTAACAGTGTAGCAGGGTTCAGGATGTTGCAGCGTCTGATTTCTATGTGTGGCTGAAACAGTGTCAATTCATAACCTGTTAAACGTGCAATTGTCAAGTGCTGAGTTTGTGTTCGGTTTAAAAGAACTTCCACGGAGTGTGGAACTTGTACTGTCAGGGAGTGTCCTAATACTATGGAATCACTTTGTCTGATAGCTAGTGCTGTGGCTGCAACTGACTTGAGGCACACAGGCAGAGCCTGGGCTACAGGATCTGATGTGCTCGAAAAATAAGCACAAGGCTTGTATTGTCCTGCTTGATCTTGTGTGAGAACAGATAATGCTGTACCTTCGCGTTCTGTGACAAAAAGTGTAAAAGGCTTACTGTAGTTTGGTGTAGCTAGAACTGGAGCTTGACATAGGGCTTTCTTTAACTCATTAAAACTAAGTGTATGTTCAGATGACCAAGGGAGAACAGTCGATACGGCTGCCTCCTGTGTCGTTAACTGTATCAGTGGCTTGGCTAGAAATGCATACTGAGGAATCCATTGTCTGCAATAAGAAGTAAGGCCAATAAAAGCACGTACCTCCTTCTGGGTCTTGGGCTGAGGAAGACTCGCTATTAACTGGATACGGTCAGGTGTCAACTGCCTACCCCTCTTGGACAGTAAGTGTCCTAAGTAGACCACTTGCTGGACACAGAATTGAAGCTTCGAAGGGGACACCTTGTGTCCCATCTCGGCTAGGAAATACAAGACTGTAAGGGATGATCGCTCGCAAGCACGTTCAGAACGGGCTGTGATCAGGAGGTCATCGACATACTGGAGCAGGGCAGTGTCAGTTGGCATGTGAATGTTGTCTAGTTGTCTCTTAAGTGCTTGACTGTACATACTAGGACTTTCTGTGAAACCCTGAGGAGCTCGTGTGAACATATAGCTCCTTCCATTTAAACAAAATCCGAAAAGAAACTGGCTGTCTGGATGAATGGGAACACTGAAAAACGCGTTCTTGAGGTCAATTACAGTAAAGAACGAGGCTTCGGAATCGATGGCTGTCAATAGGGAAGAGATGTCTGGGACAACTGGGTACTGAGGAATAATACATTTATTAAGTTCTCGTAGGTCAATCACTAATCGATATACTGGGGGTGCATTTGGATCAGTACGTTTCATAACTGGAATGATCGGAGAATTGCATACATTGGAGTCAGTTTCTACAACCACTCCTTGAGCGATGAGTTCGTCAATAATTTTGGATAAGGCTGCTACAGCCTCAGGTGGCAATCTGTACTGTCTGATTCGTGGTAACACTACACCTGGCTTGAGAGTCACACGATGGGGTGTGATTTGCATAAAGCCAACATCAGTTGGACCTTGCGCCCATAGATGCTGTGGAACATTAGACAATCTGGGATCAAAATCTCGTAATACATAGTGACCCTTGAAGTCACGTAGGAACAATCGTATTCCCTCTGGGGAACAGCATATAACTGCACCTAACTCTTTCAGTGTTTTAATACCTAATAGATTCTCTGGACATGACTTAGTAAGTAACAGATCAGTAGTGCGGGACAATGGACCTACTTCTAGAGTAACTGGCTTTGATATTTCATTTACAATGGGTTTTCCTGAAAATCCAAGGGAAACATTTCTTGAGCCTGAGAGCGGAGCCCCTGGAACTTCGGCGTGACTTATAGTGGTCCTACTTGCCCCTGTATCAATCAAAAACTTTCTATCTTTCCCTAGTACTTGACTGTGAACATAGGGACCTTCTTGATCTACAGGTATCTCGATGAGAGGCAAGCCTACCTCCCTCTCTAGGCTGTTTCATGAATATGGCTGATACTCTGGATACTCAGACTGTGCATACTGGTACATCTGCTGTGTAACGTGCTGTGTTGCAGCGATGGGCTGCGGTGCTGTAACTGTCTGTGGTGCATTCTGTGGCTGAGGAATCTGTGAAACTTGTTCTTGTCTAGGCGGACGTGGTCTTTCTTTAGTCTTACCAGTAGCTATGTTGTGTTTCAGAACTGCACACTCGTTTATAAAATGACCTGGCTGTTTACAATAATTGCAGTTTCCTTTAACGGGAGCTGCAGGATGACTGACTTGATTCGGACCCCTCTTCTGACTGTCTTGAGGAACAGATTGTGCAACTAGTACTTTCATTTTCGTGTCTTTCATACGTTTTCTCTCGTGTTCTTGCTCTTCTCTAATTCTATTCTGGTGGTATTGGAGCATCTGTAACATCTGGGACGGGGTATTAGCTTGCCAGGTACTTTCGACTTTCAAAACTCGATTTTTAATTTGTGGACTTGAATTCTCGACTAATTTAGTAACAAAAAGATGAGGGTATGACTCACTACTTGTCTTGAGGCCACTATTGATGCTAAAACATTTCTCAAATCTAGAATAAAAATCACTAATGTCTTCGTCTTGTTTCTGTTTACAGGCTGAGATTGCATCCCAGTCTTCTTTTCTAGTTGTCAATAATCTGGGTAAAACTTGAATCAATAATTCAGGTAATTCTTTACATTTCGCTCCAAGGCCGGTACCTGGTACTCGTGCCTTATCTTCAGCTTCTAGAACTGCCCAATCGATCTTTTTCTCTCCCACCTCCCATTCTTTTTCCTTGAGCTTTTCATACACCCCTGCGGGCAGCAGAACCTTTAACATTTTAATTATATCTGGATACGTGTATTCTCCCATACGGAGCATGTCTTTTAATTCTCGATGGAACCCTGCTGGATCTTTATCGTGACAGGGGATTAATTTTTTCATCTCTAAGAGTTCCATCTTTGTGATCGGGGTGTAAACAAACACTCGTTCTAGTTCGCCACCCGTTCCTCTAACTGGGTGGACTTCTCGTAACGGATTCTGTCTCTCCATGTAAAATGGTTTACTTTCTGGGGGTGAGACATGAACAAAATGCGGGTTCAAAAACGTTCTATATTTGTGACGCTGTTCTAGAATGACACTAATTAAATCGGTACCTAAACCCTTCCATCTATACTGGAGTAACTCGTTCAGGATATCATGTAACGGGCCTGGATCAGAGTGCTGACCCTCATACAATGTAATGAGGTGCTGAATCATATACATACCCGCCAGTCGTTGCTCGGCTGGGGGCATTTTCAGAAACATTTGTGCCACTATTTCGTCTGGAAAAGTGGTAGAGTCAGTAATCCATCGGACTGCTGATCGGGCTAGTTCTTGTTCATGCATAGTACTTAACTCACTATAACCGATTTGTGATTTCAGAATGTGATCGGTAGCTTGAAACACTTGTTCTAGAGAACCTTGTTCTAGTGCTGGATGATGGAAAGTTGACTTGTGTTCTAGGCGTAAATGGCGATCTGGAAATCTAGATTTTCCTACATACGCTATTCTGTCGGGATTCTCGTCCTCTACCTCTTCTGTAGAAGAGTCATTTTCTTTCTCGCTTACTTGTGCTGCTTTACGTTGATCGTGTAACCTTATTATTTCTTTACGGATTTTCTTGTACATACTCTCTATAGCACCGATAGTCTTGTGCTTACCCTCGGCTATATTATCACTCCACTTTGTCAGGGTTCTCATTTCGGCTTGATCTTTGGTCGGATAATCTTGTTCTCGTATTAGACAATTAATCAGAAACTTTAATAGCATGAGCTGGACTTCAGCTTTTCTTTGACACATGACATCACTAATACTTTCTGGATCATTCCCGGTACGGATGAAACGATATATTCTGTCTAGATCTTCTTTCATATCAGGTAGGGTGACTAGATACTCGGTCACCTTTCTTACGCGTAATGAATACAAAACCATACTATCCTCGCCTGGGACTGGATCATAGCCACATTCGGTAAGGGCTTTTCTTATTTCTGCAACAGACTGATACCTGGGCGTACGCTGTGACGCTTGTGCATGTAATTCGGCTGACGTTAAACGCTTATGTGGCGGCGGGGTCTGAGGAGGACCTCCTCCTGCGGCCCCTAAACTAGAATCATCGACTGATCCTCTTCGTCCTGGCAGAGTGGGAAATGGAAATGCAGGCTGGACTTGTATGGCGGGCTGGACCGGGGGTACCGTAACAGGTACTCCGGTGTCTGGAGGAGCGGGAAGTGCCTGATTTACAGGGACTGGCGGAGCGCGAACAGGATTTGCATATTCTGGGACTGTGTCGTCCAAATAGGACGAAATGAAAATATCAGCTGCGGTCTGTTTGTGACGTAGCTTGGTCGGAACTAATGGTGGCGGGAAATTACTGGATGCCTCTGGGGTCGCTTTTGGCACGCCCTCGGCAAGAAGAGGATACATACCCTTAATAAGGGCATGCCTCTGTCTGTCTGACTGTTCGGTTCTAACTCGTTCACCAATCTCGATTAATTCCTTTTCTTGTGCTCGTTCTAAGGATTCTCTACTTAATTCTGACTTTCTGATTTCTTTTTCGGTTCTTTTATGAGATTCTTTGCGCCATAACTCGATGGCATCTTTCTGTGACTGTCTGGCTTTCTTTTTCCATAATGCTTCTTCTACTCGCATGATGCACTCGGCATCCCATGTGCCTGATACAGGCCATCTATACTTTTCCTCTAACTGTCTGGTATACTCGACCCATAAGTCTAGATACAATATGGCGCTTATGCCATGCTTCTGATACATAAAATGACCTGGACTGTCCCTAGGCGGGACAGGAACTGCTGCTTCCAGCAGACCTTTTCTAGTTCTCAACTGACGCAGTTTTGAAAAGAGCGGCATGACTGAACTATAATCTGGACACAATACGATACACAATAAACACGATAACTACTTCACACTCATTCCACGACATCAAGATACATGAAGAACATTCAGAATAACAGTTCGAACAGAATACTACCTGGAATACGGAAAACAGAATACATGAATTTTCTCGAGAACAGAACTGACTAGAACAGGAACTAGATGCACTGCTGAAACAGTACGAAACTTACCGGTCTCATACAGAGACACGTCCGGACCCGCATCCACCGAAGTGGACACTTCGTTTGTGGGACTGTGTACCACCAACCCACGGACCAGAGTCAATTAAATTGACCCTGTCTAGATACTACCCCAGTAATGGTACTCACCGGGCAGTAAGAACGGAAGGCCTCAGACTAGACTGGACTGCTTCGACGACGGACGACGAACTTCGGACTTCAGTTACGGGTGGACCTCCGGATACCTCGGACCTTGGACTCTCGGCTTGGGCTCTGGTCGGGACTCGCCGCGTTCCTCCACCGCCTCGTCTGGATGCTGGACCGCCTCCTCCGTCTCCTCCGTGGGCCTGAGGGATACTTGAAGCAGAAATATCTGCACGTGCACGGTATGGTTCCGTCACGGCTGCAGAGGGTCAGGGGGCCGGCGTGGCTTCACCGGCGCGTGGGGAAAGGGCAAGTCCCTGTTCGGGCGCCATTATGTGGTAAATAAATAAATAATACCTCTATTTTTGGATGAATAAATGAATAACAGATAGCTCAATAAATAAGAGTCAAGATTCGAGGTAGTAGGAGTTTTGCAGGTTTAATACAGTATAAGGACAGGAACAGGACAACCTGCATAGGAATAGGATGGCCGGGCCCAGCAGCTGCTGGGGCTGGATCTGGGATGAGCGCGCCAGGAAGGATAACTTTTTAATAACAGTACATGAGCATATATACATAACGCAAACACATAGCATTACATCGCAATAGGCGTAGCAGTGGGAGGAGCAATAGGCGTGACGCGTAGCAGTCGCGAAAGATAAGGGTGAAAAGAGGTGTAACAGGGGCGTATACATAGACATGTGATGCAAACGTAACAGAATATGTCATGAATGGGGCGAAAACATGGAGGGGGCTACCTAAGGAGCCGGGACCTCTAACCTGATGGTGCGCGCAAACTGGCAATGACGTATTACTAGGAGAAGCTGGGGGCTTCGAACTCTGTGCTAGGAGCAGAGACTGAAGTCTGGAGAGTCAGGGCGACATGTACCTAAGCAGTATCTAGTATCTGATGTTTAGGGAACATGTTGATATGAACTAAGAGTCAGGAGGGGAGAGGCTAACGGACTCTAAGACTGGAGCATGCATTATTCTACATGTAGTGCGTGATGAAGAATATTAAATGACCATTAATACAGTATTTCTCTAACGTGGAGACGTGAAGGCTAGACAATGACGGAAACTATTGATGCGATTCAGTAGCTTTAGGAATGCAGAGAAGGAGGGCTGGACTGATAGCTAGAATCATAACATACTCTTGGCAGACTCAGAGGCAGAGCCAAGCTGAGCCGGGCACTGTGAGGCAGGAAGTAAGTGAAGGGTCGAGGATACAGGTGGGGGCTGTATCGCTCCTCAGCGAGGCTCAGGAGACAGGAGCTGAATCTGATGTCCAGGCCCTTTTGAGGCCTAGAAACGGGGACTTTACAATGGAATAACGTGCACACTGAGAAACGTGGCAACGTAGCTTTACATAGGCCTGATATTCGTAGTATTCACGAGAACTGGAAACTGACATACTAAAGGTGGACACAACTATAATTGCGTCTTTAATTGAACATGGGGAATAACATATGCATATTAATCATGCACAGATAACATATGATGGATGACACGTAGGGACACAGAACATGGCAAAATTTACTTTTCCACAATGCTGCTGCTGACATTGACCCCTTTCATAACTGCGCTTCTGCTTCTGGGTAACATAGCTGTGTGAATCACGACTCAAACGGACAGGTCATGCAAAATAGAGCGCATATCCACTCAGCCAATCAGAGAGAAGACAAGCATTTACAAAAGCAATAGGACTCGTATTTACACGAGACCTATTGCATTGTAAACAAAAGTGAGGGCGTCCAAGAAGGAACAAACGGGAGTGGGGGGGAGTGAAGGTGGGCAGAGAAGTTACGGAGTGCGGGATGGAACGGGAGGAGGTAGGGGAACAAAGAGTTTTAAAAGTAAAGGAGCCGATAGCCATGGAAGGAGAAAAATGATGACATGGCCATCTGGAGGAGGAACTAACAACTCGAAAACGAATCAAAATGCAGCATTTATGATTGAAGCCAATCAAAAATATGGCCGGAAAATGGGCAGAGCTTACCCCCACTTTAGTGTGTACTGCATGATTCGCAAAGCGAGCAGCGCATGGTGCTGCATGCTAGGCGAGACCTGAAAAAGGGCCAGGATGCAGCCCTGACGGACACCACTCTGTATGGGAAAGGTATGTGAGACCTTCAGATCACCTGAATATCGCAAGGCAGCATTAGTGTTCCGTAGATCTTGTAAAAAGAGAACTATGTCTTCATCCACCCTCAAAAAGAGCAGAACCCACCACAACTTACATCTATTCATGCAATCAAATGCGTAAGAGAGGTCCATTAGGTCAAGAAGATGGTACCAGGGCGCACAACTGTATATTTTTTCATTATCATAAAAAGTTCAGGGATTGGTCTAACGATGAATGACCGTGGCGGGAGCCATATTGTACAGCCGTCAAAATTTTATTCTTTCCGGCCCATATGGACAGCCTGTCTAACAGAATCCGTCCAACAACTTTAAGCACTGAATCCAAAAAGGAAATCGGTCCGTAACAATGTGTGCTGTCTCTGTTCCCTTTTTTGAACACTGGAACAATAATGGAGGTGGCCCAAGAGGCAGAAGGGCCGAACCTAACGGCCACATTTATAACAGGAGCGAGCACTGGCACCCAGAAATTTACATGGGACAAGTCGAGGTCGGAAGAGCCTTATCCGGGTCATGCCACGTATTCCCCGCCTCACTTCACCCTCTGAGACTATCAGGGCTGATTTTCCATTTCCTACCCCAGATGGTATACACTGAACAGTGGGACCCCCAAACATACCCTCAAAATGGCTGATCTAATCATTCTCTGTAATGTGGGCATCTAATGTGTTTGCTATTCCCCTCCCCACCCCCAAAAACGGGCTGTTAACAATGTTCCAAAACATGGAGCTGCTCTTGATAGTACTAGCTTCCAAGAGTTTACTCCAAGCGTACTCCTTCAGGGCTTCCTTGCAATTATGAAAGGCCACTTAATACTGCTTTCTGTATATTATAATTAAGGCATTATTTCTAGGAGTAGCATGCAGTGCCTCTTTAAGTCTCCTGGCTGCTAATGAACAGCCTGAGTCAAACCACCTGGGTGCCCTGACATGTTGGCTCTTGGTCAATGGGATCGACAATTGATCGGCAAAGGTGCAGGAGATAGATTCAAAAGCTTTAACAATTATCTCATCCGACTGTGTCTGAGCAGCCATGCAAATCTGGATCTCATTCTGACATTTAACCTGAAGGGACTCAAGGGAAGTGTCCAGAGTGATTTGTGCCAATTTAAGCCTTCTTCCCCTATCTGTTGTCTGAAGTGTAGCACCCTCTCTTCTGGGTCCAGTTTACCCATAGCTGATTGAAGGTCGATATCACATACTAGGGTGTTTAGAATGTCCCTCTGACCACTATGTTCAAGGTGTGCGAAAGTATAGCGCAGACAATAAGAACCCTTGTAATCTTCGGTCCCCGCATGGATGAATATTAAAATCTCCCGCCAACACAATATTAGAGGTGTAGTGAGTAGAGATATTAAAATTATTCAAAAAGGTGCCCAGACGCTTTATATTACACACTTCGGGGAGAAAGGAAGTAGCATTATAGAAGTTCAGGAGCAATAAATTGCTAGTCTCTATAGAAATTAGCAAGGCCTGCAGACAAGGGTTATTTGTGTTCAGTTCTACAATGTCACCTTTTAACCTTAGCAAGACTTAAACAATGAGACCCCCGCCTTGGTTCTGCCCACCGTCAAAGGAATTGCAGGCACTGAGAAGGACTTGTACCCTTCCCAAGGAGGGGGGTTATCAACAGCCTATGTCTCCTGCAAACAAACAAAATCAAACATTTTAACAAAACAGAACCACTCCGTAACTGGGATCTTACTGGCCAAGCACTCTATGTTCCAGGAGATAAGATTACAGGTCCCAGGATCCCTAAAGTGGAGTCCGGGGTTGATATAGCCCAACTGGTACAAAGGGGCTGGTAACAGTGATAGGGCTATGGGGGTTCGTGTTTATAGGTCCTTCAAGTCAATCACAATTATTAAGATGCCCAAGGGGTACAAAAAAATAAAACATTTGGACCGGTGCGGAGGCTTGGAACCATTCCTGTGGAGCTGTCCTTTTAGGTTTCGTAGTGAGCCATGGAGTTGGAGCTGAAATTGGGGGCAGGGTTCTATAGAAAAACTCAGCGGAAGGGCAGTGATAGAAGAAACAGGGCCTATTGTGAGAGAGTCACTGGCCGACTGAAAAATTCCCTTCGCCAAGTGTGGCTGTTTGAAGTTGATTATTACACAGTCTCCACTGCTGCACTTTTTCCTATCCAGGCCATGATGCTGTTCTTCTCCACTCTAAATCCCAAGCATATATTTCCGTTCAACCAGTGCAGGACTTTATTTTTAATCTTGTAGAAGTCTTCAGTGGCGCTGGGCTTTAGCACTGGTTCATTACCCAGGACCACAACATACGGTGTTTCTTCTGGTGGTAAATGAATAATATTTCAGCCCTGGAACGGTGCGCCTGGGTCCCTGATTAGGGGGGAGGTAACTCCACCTACTCCATTTAATATCCTGGGGGGCAAATTGCTACTACGATGGTGCTTTATCCCAACAGACTCCATAGACAGCGTCCCAGCCTGTGATCCCTCTTTTAGAGACCATGACGGGCTGGGCCGCAGCAGGGTGGAGGGCAGGAGGGATGATACTCTCCTGCAGTTGAAGGTGGGTCATGTGTACCCTGCCTTGTACCGGCACGGGGGCAATTTGATCTTAGGATTTTTGCCTCCCATTTGCCGAGGTAACCATGTGTTCATTGGAGACTACTTTACTGGTCCTCTTGTTGTGTTGGAGCCAGAGGGAGAAACCCCTTTCAATTGCGGTCAGGCGTTACTTAATTGGATCAAGTTTGGAGTCTCGCCCCTCAAGGAGAGGGCCCACACAAGCATCCAGTATGAATGCTAACTCATCTTTCGTAGGTGGTGCTGCTCCCGAGGTAGTTGGAAAGGAATTATCTGCTCTAGACCGTTTAG
The DNA here is from genome assembly GCF_964261635.1 of Lissotriton helveticus. NCBI lineage: Eukaryota > Metazoa > Chordata > Amphibia > Caudata > Salamandridae > Lissotriton > Lissotriton helveticus. The sequence goes on from NC_136062.1 coordinate 298,994,344, forward strand.
CCTTAGCCCCCATCAAAGTACACTTGCGCTTGGTCCCAGGTCCTGGCCCCCTGCTGGGCACCCCTTCTCCAACGTTCTGACGGGAGGAGTTAATGACGGACACGCCATGAGCTATCGAAATTTCTAGTGCAGAGGGAGCCCCACACGCCCCCCCAATACTCTTGGAGTCTCCTTGCTAAAGACCCCCGTGGCTCTCTATAAAAAGCAGTCTATGGTAGTGATGAATGACTACTGCTGTCTTATGGTTCCCCATGGGTCCAAGCTGGATAAAAGGACCTTTTAGGGAGAGCGGTGTTGCTCTACGAGTCCTTATAACACGATAACACGATGACCGGCCTTCCCTCCAAACAAACAAGTTGTTACGAAAGGTAAAGAGTACACACAAACTGGTTAAATGAATAAGTACCAGAGATACACCTGGCCCCTGAAGTAGATGGAGAAGTCCATACATGGTCGAAATCTCACCTCTCAGTTGTATTGCAGTGCCGGGATGTATTAGGAGGGAGTCATGGGTGTCTTTGCAACATTAACCCAAAAGGGTAGAGCCCACCCCATCCTCCTCTGGGCTCTGACAGCCCTCCCTTGGCTAGGGCATGTATCGTGCAGGGGGAGTCTGCTGCTGTACTTAGGCGCTCCTGTACAGGAAATGTCAATGCCGCGGCCCCTCCTGCAGCCAAATGCTTGGTGGGAGCAGTAGTCTCCCCCGCTGTAATGCCACAAAACGCTGTCCTGCACAGGGGGAGTCTGCCGCTGTACTTAGGTGCTCTTGCGCTGGAAATGGCCATGCCGCGGCCCCTCCTGCAGCCAAATGCTTGCTGGGAGCAGTATTCTCCCGGTTGTGATGCCACGAAACGCTGTCCCAATTGAACAGTTGCCATTACCGCCCGCATGCACTGTTTTCTTAGCAGCTCCTCCATTTCCTGAGCTCCTATGCTCGCTGGTCAAGGAGGTGGTTGTTTCCTTCTGTTTCTGATTTCTCAGTGATGGTTCCTTGAATTGGCGTCTCTTTATGGTCTGGTAGAAACTGAAGTAAGGGTATCTCCTCATTGCGTTGATCCGCCCAGCGTGGGCCAGGGAAGGAACATGACCTACAAAGTTTTGGCACAACTACAGGCAGCTGCTCTTGACTTTCACTATATGAAGTCATTGAAAGCTTGTCATACGCCCATAGGCAAAATGGGGATGGTGGTTGGTTGCCTTGGAGCGCAACCTTTTGAAAATATTCACTGAATAACCCCTGAAAGGGTGGTTGTGTTCTTTGGACAAAGGTTTATAAAGATGTTCGCTAATGAACCCGAGGCATGTTAAGACTGGTGTTGTGGCCATGAGTAAGGTCATAGGTGTACCCCCTTGACTGATCTCCATCACCCCTTGGTCTTTCAATATAGTAAGGGAGGGTGCTGATGACAATGTGAAGGTGTCATCTAGGAGAGCACTCCCTTTTTATTGAGGGAAGGCTTTTCTTTTGGGCGTTTAACCTGGTGCTGGTATCACAGTGTGATATATATGTGGCTCCTCTGTGGCCGGTTACCTCTTATTACTCCGCACTCCTTGATCTCCTACACTCCTCACCGCTTTCTGGGGCCAGTCAGAGCCACAAACACCACTCCAGGCCCTCGGGGGCCGCTCTTCGAGTCCTCCTGTTCCTCGTACTACAGGCAGCCGACTGGAGTTTCGGGATGTCTGAGGTCGGGCTACCAGCTGCGACAAGCTCAGTTGGCTTCACAATACGGCCTCCTAATGCCCATTATGCCCTCCGTCCCCAGATGGCAGAGAGCAGGGCTGGAGCGCCTGAGGATGATCAGCTAGGCAGCGTTTCAAGGCAGCGTTCGAACTGCGTGGCTCCGCCTCCTCTGTGCGTGCGTCCGTTCGTTCAGCTAGAACACTGCAGTCGTGATAAGGCTGATCAAGATTCCAAAACGTGTCAGTTGTACTTAAGGGTTTGTTGGTGAATGGTGAAAAGGTTAGGGGACGGAGTGAAGGGTTTAAGGGTGTAGTGCAGCTTTAACGTGTGCATGCTAGAGATTGCAGGCCAGGTGAGAAACGATTTCCTAATTACTAACTGTGACGACCGAGGGGGTTCTAGTCAGGTAAAAACACAATGCCCCTCTCTGAAGATTGGTGGCCTAGAGAGTTAGGCCCCACTCTCCGACCTGTACCTCTGCCAGAAATGTAGGCATTGTTGATAACCATCTCACGATGGCCAACCAAGTCACTGCCATCTCAGTCAGCAGTTGATTTCGAATTTGTTAACTGCTCCATAAAACCATTTCCTGGCTGCCCATCCGTAGTCATAAATCTGTTATTCAAAGCTCTGATTGCTAGTTGACTGCACTATGGCAATGTCTTCTATGTTGTCATGCCAGAATATCTGACCAGAAGACTTCTGGTTGTGCAGAATGCTGCAGCGAGACTGGTCATCAATCTCCCAGTGTGCTCATTTCGTCTCCCACCATGTCCAGGATCGCCACTGGCTCCCTGTGCTCAAACGTGCACTCTTTGCCCACAAAGCCCTGACAATATTGGTCCAATCTTCTTAAATCTTAAACCAGTGATTATCTTTCATAGTCACTCCAGGCTCCTAATTTCCTTTCCGCTCCACCTAGCTCATACCCCAGGCATACTGATAGAGCGCGCAGGTCACCCGACTATAATTTTACCATATACACATTGGGCCCATAAATTCAATTCACCATATTTATTAATCGGGTAACCTTACACTCTACTACCAGTAACCCAGTTCCTTCCTATTTATTTCCAATATACCCGACTTACCAATCCACTGTTACGGGTACCTATGATCACAATGGATCAGGGAGCTAGCTGTAAAAGAAAGGCAGACACCAAAATACAAATACCATTTATTATATTTGCATTCATATAATAACCAGAGACACAGGAAGTTTTCAAAGTCTTTATCTAATCTTCTTCAAAGTCAGAAAGTAAAAGATTTACAGCAATTAAACTATCAATAACCAAGAGCATGAATATCGAGTAGCTATGCAGATTAGGCCAACCATTTAGAATTCTAACGGGAAGGTAAGAACAGGGAACATGCTAGTAATTATTTCAGAAATTAGACTGGGTATGGTGTGTCTAAAGGACGGGAAAGAAAAGGAACATGCTAAAATATCACAGTTAAATACCCCTTCAAGGTGGGTAAGGCAAAAGAACTTTAATCAGTCTATAGAAAATTCGAAGGTAACATGTAGCTATAGGGAAGGTAAAAATGGAACACGCTATATACTTCAGAGTACCCACATTAATCAACTAAAGAAATGGGTAAAGAAAAGTAACATCTATATTTCATGAACTGTATGTAGGAAATGTACCTATAGGATGGGGAAGAATGGAACATGCTAGTATAACAACTATAATGTAAGATTTTATCATTGGTCAGCACAGGAAGGGTAAGACAAGGAACAATGTGAAAGTACGATTTTATTAAACGCAAGGATGATAGAGAATGCGAAATGGGTTCCCTCAGATTTATATTTACCTAGAACGGTGTGGAGACCAACCCTGGCCACGGGTCAGTTAAGGTCAGGAGAAACCCCAAGGAAAGGACAGTCGCCAGTAGGCCAGCAGGTGCAGAATGGACAACCTGTACAGGAAAACCAGATTAGGATCGGGACAGGGCCACCAAGGAAAGACCAGCACCCGCAGTACGGTAGCAACGCCTGCGCTACACCCTCTCTGCAGCTATCAGTCAAACCCCGATTGGGTTCTCGAATTCCCCAGCAAAGTGCTCCGCCAGCACTTAAGATTTCAAAAACCCCGATTGGGTCTCTGGAAATTAAGGACAGAGTGCTCCGCAGCACCTCTGTTTCTGGATCAGCTATTGAGTGCGTTGAGTCAGTGACAGGTCAGCTATTTGGACAAGTCGGACAATTTCTGTAGCTAAACCTAGGCTAGTTATACTGTTTTCGGGTCAGTGTACCACCCCCCAAATGTTGCAAGTGTAAGAATCCCCAATTTCGATTGGTCCAAAGGAAGGACAGGTCAACACACCAACCAGAATTTGACTTTCTCAAGCCCTAATTTACATCTTTTGGGACCGCCTATTGAATTTGGGGTTCCCATGACATCTACAGTTCACCTAACAATGCCTAATACAAAATGTATTACAATTGTTTCAAATTCAGTACAGTTCAGCTTCGTCTTGCTGGGTTACAGGTCGGTTCCCAGGAGCATCTTGTCTGTGGCAGCCAGCTGGCTGGGTTCCACTGGTACAAGGTTTTCTTTCCTCTGCCAGGGTGACATGCGCAGTAGGGACTTCTAAGATGGAATAGTAAGCACCTCCCAGGCCCAAATGATTCGATACATGAAAAGTAAAGGAAAACAATTTAGAACACAGAAATAAATGATTACACTGTATACCAGGAATCCCTATATAATTCCTATTACTTTATAATAACTATAGCATTTAGGATTAGTGCAGACAAACAGTATAGCAAAGAGCTGCAGTGCAATCATCAGACATGTGAGAACATAAAGCAGCCATCTTATGGCTAATGCGCAAGTGCAAAGATTTCCCACCAGAACTGCGAGTACGTCACGTCACGTGAGTGTGACCGACACATGCGCAGAAGAAATTCCCGCATAGCAGCAGCCATTTTTAGTGGCAAGCGTTTTAGGATAAGTAAACACATAGGCAAGCGTCACTGGGACACCCCGTGTAGTGTAGAAATGTACAATATTAGTAACACGAACAGGTTGGTTATACTTATTAACATTATTTGAGGTTCTTGATACAAGCAAGTCGCTTTACGTGCGAATCCTTGCTCCAACAATCCCCTCTTTGATGATATTTTATATCATCACAAATTCATGGAACCAGATGCCAACTTTTCGCATTTTTCCAAGTTCAATCTCTTCAAACATTCTGTTCAGCTTTTCTTTAGTTTCTTTATTAGGGTGAGAATTTTTCACCCTTTTATAAATCTGATTATTCAGTTCCTCTAATTCAAGTTCATTCACATTTCTCTTCACTCCTCTCTTGTTCACAGTGTACTTCTTTTGGTGTTTTCGACATTTACAGCAGATGAATATAATGAATACTACTAAATCTATTCCCGCACTTGGCATCAGTACTTTAATCAAAAGACTTTTACCTAAGTTAGAAAACCAATGACCTACGGCGGCGAGACCATCAGTATGTCTCTTCCAGGCACTGTCAACCTCAAGTGGTTTGAGCTCCTTTGCCAAATTTGTAATGTTCCTCACATACCCTTTGATCTCCACACTTTTGTCAGGTATGTAAGTGCAACATTGTTGCGCTTTCAACATTCTGCAGACTCCGCCCTCTTTTGCCAATAGGGTGTCAAGAGCAAGTCTATTTTGTAAAACCATAGATCTGATCGCAACCACTTCGGTATTGACCATCAGGAAACCTCCAGCAGTGTTGGTTGATAACCGATCCACAACTGTTGACAATTTGCAAATTCTGTGTGTATTCAGAACCACTCCCACTGTAGGTATCAGTGCACTAAAAATATCTCCTACTATTTCACCAGCATTTTCTCTTTTAGTACTCGCTAATTCATTAGTTGCTTCCAGTGATTTTCCCCACATGGTATATCTTTGGGAAGACAATACCAAAATAACAACTCCCGTACCAATGGTCGGGCAATTTGAAACAAGCCTTATTCCCACATATAAAATAAATTCCTGGAAACACAGGCTCTGACCCATCTTTGAAACCCCAATCCCCAATTACCTTGTAATTATGTTCGCATTCACTGGAACCAATGAAAATATTGTTATAATAACTAGTTTTCTCTCTTTTAAGATAAAGTTTCCCTTTCTTTTCGAAATCCAGCAACATTGCAGTGTTAGCTCCACCATTTGAGGTGCTCGCTATACTTTCTGCCCATTTAGAGATTTTCTAGTTCTTGTCCTTTGCTTTCTTTTGGAAACTTTCTCTTCTATTTTCTACCATATCCAGAAATTCTTTCTCTTTTTAATGTAAAGAACATGTCAAGTTATTTTTGTGTGCGTCATCTATATTTATTTTTCCTACAGTTATAAAATAATCACTCATGTATTTAGCTACGTCTCTAGTTGTATGTACAGGGTTCAGGTTTCTTCAAACAGGAAGTTCAGAAAATGTCACGCCAGAGTTTGAATAATAATACTGTAAAGGTCCTCTTTTATAAAATAAACTGGTTAGTATACTACAGGAAATTCCATAGGTTAAGGGCAAGTGGTGGTAAGTCACACCTTCAGCTACTGAAGTTGGTAGCTTCATGCAGACATAACAGTCGTCTATCTCCATAGTTTCTACATAATGTACTAACAGGTTTGCGAAACCATTTAAATGAGTCTTGTTCTTTATTTTGTTAAAGTGTAATCCTTCCTCATCTGGTGCTTCTAAATCAATGCTTGTTTGTTTCAGGCTAAATGGTTTGTCTAGTACGTCTACTTTTTGTGGTGTACTTCTAGTGTGTGATTCTACAGTGTAATCAGGTAGGTTATTATTTGGGTACAGACTCGGGTTTTTACTCATCATAGAAGGAATAGTTATAGTTAGTCCTATCCAAAGTATCAGTACTATTGCTACACTACATATACATACTTGGCAGCATGTTTTTAAACAACCTCGTCTCGGTCTCCCATTCACAGAAGAATCAGACATTTTTGGCTCAAAAGAAGCTTCAACCCCTCTTTATAACTCTGCACAGCTTGCTTACTCAAGCAACTTTTCAGGTTGGTTCTGCTTCCTCTTCGGTCTGTTCAGCACTCAATTCTTCATCACTTTCGTCACTTATTTCCAGATTCTCAAATTCCTCCAATACAAAGTAAGTTCACTCAGGACTCGGGTATTTGCTATTCAGCTTTTTGATACGAGCACCTCTTCTCTTAGGCTTTACCACAATTGGATCAGTCTGACTTGAGACCCCATTTATCCGTTCAGGCTCTTCGTTTACCGTCTTTAGACGCAATCTCAGTCTTTTCACAAATCTAGGTACTGAGTCACCTTTTCTGAGTCTTTTAACTGGCACTGTGTCTTGGCCTTCTTCAAACACTCTTTTGTTTTCATTCAGTTGTTGCACATTGGGATCAAATTCGTCCTCTGTATTATTCCCTAACTGACTAGGTCCAGGTCTTTCATCTGTTTCTTCTGCCTGGTCCTTAAACTGGCCTTGTTCAGGTGTATGCTGATTTTGGCTTTGATCTGTTTCGATCTCTTCTTCCTGAACACAATTGTCTAGTCCTATGTGTTCCTGTTCAAGCCCTTCGAGCTCTTGATTTTCTTCCGCTTGAACTTCCGCCCTAGTTTCTATCTGTCCCTCCTCTGACGCAGGTGTTCTAGAAGGAGTGTCAATTACTTGCTCTCTCCCTATCTGGTCCTCCTCAGAATCAGATTTAGCGTGAATTTTGATGATCTGAGTAGCTTCTTCTTCACCTGTCTCGTCCTCACTATCCCACTGTCTATCTAAATAGGTCTGTCTTCTGGTTCGTATAGGGTCGATTGTCAGATCGATTATTGGGACCCAATCTTCTTGACTGGAGCTCGGTTGTTCTTCTTCAGCTACTTCAGGACCGATGTCTTGGGATTCTTCAGCTGCGCAACCTTCAGCCTCAGTATCGTCAGGTTCAGTCACTTTCCTCGTATGGCTGGCATGGATCCAGCGAGGTACTCCTGCACACTTCACAGCTGTGGTGGTTACCAGTATCACCTGTCGTGGCTTTCCCCACCTCGGTTCAAGGCAACTTTTCCGAGTGTGCTTCTTTATTACGACCCAGTCACCTGGATTCAGGTCATGTGCTGGAGTCGTCGGCCTGGCGACGGCGTCTCCCCCAACCTGGTGAGAGAAAGAACACACTTGGTCAGCCAGCTCTTTACAGTATTCCAGTGCCAAATCATCAGATATGCTTATTATTTTGTATCCTGGTACCCATGCTTGCCGCATTGCTCTTCCCATCAAGATCTCGTGGGGACTCAAGCCCGTGTTCCGGTCTGGAATACTTCTGAGTCCTATCAACACAAGAGCAGAGCATCTGGCCATTCCAATTGAGTGTATTCACACATCTTTCCCAATCTTGATTTGATTGTGCCATTTATCTGTTCTACCACTCCAGAAGCCTCTGGGCGACATGCACAGTGCAGTTTCTGCTTGATTTTGAATGCTTCACAGATTTGTTTTATTATTTCATTCTGGAAATGACTTCCTCTGTCAGATTCAATTAAGACTGGGAAACCGTAACGAGGTATAAGTTCCCTAAGTAATCATTTTGCTACTGTGATGCTGTCATTTCTACGTGCAGGGAAAGCTTCCACCCATTTTGAAAACAGGCAGACAATGACAAGTAGATATTTCATTCCTCGACATGGGGGCAACTGAATGAAGTCAAGTTGTAGTCTATTAAAAGGGCCTTCTGCCTTTCCAATTTTCCCTGGTAATACTATAGTTTTCTTTCCAGGGTTAAATTGTTGACAGATCAAACACCTCTGGCAGAGTGCTTCTGCTACGCTTCTGAATTTCGAATTGAACCATGTCTGGCGGAACATGCAAATCATCGCATCTGTGCCTACATGTGTGTCTCCATGTATTAACCTGTCCATAGGAGCAAGCATACAGTCTGGCAACACTGGCATATCATCAAGGTAAACAATGACACCATCTTCATTTCTCCTTCGGCAACCAAAGTTTCTCCATCTTTGTTTTTCCTGTGGCTCTGCTGCTTCCTGTAAGTCTTTCATTTCCTCCCATGTATTCACTCCCTCTAGCATCAAAAGTTGGCAGCTGTTTCCGTTCCCCCCAACCTTTATATTGATTGAAACTCTGTATTTTGCACAATGTTTGGCTAACTGGTCAGCATATCGATAACCTGCTGTCACTTTGTCATCGCCAGATTTGTGAGCAGCACACTTGACCACAGCCAATTCTTTTGGTAACTGGATTGATTCCAGTAAATCCTGCACGTATTTTCCATTTCTGATAGAGGTGCCTGAAGAAGTCAGGAACTCCCTTTGCATCCACAGCTGTCCGAAGTCATGCACAACCCCATAACCATACTGGCTATCAGTGTATATGGTTATTTTCAAATTCCTCCTAAATTTACAAGCTTTTGTCAATGCCACCAATTCAGCTATTTGTGCAGACTTGACTCCATATAAATAGGATGCCTCCACTGGACCTGCCACTGTGCATGCTGCATAGGCATCGCTTAGGCCACCTTCCTCATGTCTCATGCATGAGCCGTCTACAAACAATTCATAATCTTCACTAATCAGAGGGTTTTCTTTTATATCTGGGCGTGGTTTTGTACTGAACTCAGTTAAATCAATGCAATCATGTGCAAATTCTTCCCTTACCTCTGCTGCGAATGAGCTAGGTAGTAAGGTAGCTAGATTCAGAATGTTACATCGTTCGATGGTTACGTTTCCTGCACCTACAAGGATTCTTTCATACTTAGTCAGCCGACTAGGTGTGAGATACTGGGTCTTTGTTCGTGTCAGCAGAATTACAACAGAGTGGGGAACATACACTGTTACTGGATGTCCCATTATGATGGACTCACTCTGTTCAAGACTCGTGCAAGTAGCAGCTACAGCTTTCAACATCCAGATAATCCAGCTGCTACGGGGTCCAATGTGGAAGAAAAGTATGCCACTGGACGTCGAGTCAAACCATGAATTTGGGTCAGGACTGAAAGTGCACAATTGTCTCGTGTGTCACAGAACAGTGTAAAATCTTTTGAATAGTCAGGCATTCCCAATGCAGGAGCAGTACAGAGACATTCTCTCAATTTTATAAAAGCAGTCATGCTTTCGTCATCCCATTCCACAGGATCTTTTGCTCCTTTCTTCGTCATGTTTATCAATGGTCTTGCTAGGACTGCAAATCCCACAATCCACTGCCTACAGTACCCTACAACTCCAAGGAACATTCTGATTTCCTTTTGGGTATTTGGCAATTCCATGTTTTGAATTATCCTGATTCTTTCGGTGGTGACTTTTCTGATACCTCTCTCTATCTGGTGCCCCAGATATTTTACTGATGTGGTACAGAATTGTAGCTTTTCTGGTGATACTTTATGTCCTCCTTCACCTAAATGGTTCAGCAAGGCAATTGTGTCAGTTACACAGTCTCTTCGACTTTTAGACGCCACCAATAGGTCGTCTATATATTGCACCAAAACTGATTTTCCGGGCAATATTAGGGTTTCAAGGCACTTTTTCAGAATCTGATTAAAAATTGAGGGGTTTTCTGTGTACCCCTGAGGGACGCGATTCCAGACGTAGACGTGACTGTCGAATTCAAATGAGAAAAGAAATTTTCTGTCTGGATGCAATGGAATTGAAAAGAATGCATGACATAGGTCAATGGCGGTAAACCATCCTGCATTCCATGGGATTAGGTATAGAATCAATGCAGGGTTTGGCACAATAGGACAACAAGGAACCACAATTTTATTAACTTTGCGCAGGTCCTGTACTACCCTGTACTTCCCACTAGGTTTCTTTATGCCAATTATCGGTGAGTTACAAGGACTGCTCATCACTTCTTGTATGACTTTTGCTTCTAACAATCTTTTTATTTCAATGGCTACCCCTGCCTTTACTTCTGCACTCATTTTGTACTGTTTGGTATTTGGGTAGACTGCATTTTCTCTTATGGCTATTTTAATTGGGTCAACATTTTCCATTAATCCTACATCTTTTCCAGTAAAATCCCATGCTTCTGGTTTCACTGTCTCTTGGAGCTCTTCAGGTAAGTCTTTTAATGTCAGTCTTTTAATTTCTGAGTCGGTCTTGCTAACATTAGTTTGTATATTCCGTCTTCGTCTGGGGCCTGAATTTCGACGCCATTTGGTGTGCAAAAGATAGTACAGTTCATTTTACACAACAAATCTCGTCCTAGAAGGTTTACAGGACTGGAATCACAAACAACAAATCTATGCATCTCTTTAAAATTTCCAATTTTAATTTCCATAGGTTCTGTAACTGGGGTACTAATTAGTTGATTAGAAACGACCACTACTTGGATCGCTTCTCCCGAGAGGGGTAGGTTTGGAACGTCTGCTGTTTTTACAGTAGAACGGGTAGCACCAGTGTCCAACAGAAAGGTGATGTCATTTCCTTCAACCTTTCCTTCAATGTATAGCCCTGTCTGGTCCACCGGCAAGGAGGCGCCAAGCACGCACTCCTCGTCCTCCCCCCTCAGGCACCGTCAGTAGGTGTCATCACAGAGAAATGTGTCATTTAACAGAAATTGTGAAGTTGCTGCATTTCTATCCTCCCTTCCTTCCCAACCATCCGTGTCTTCACTCTGTTGTGCTTTGCTCCTGTAATTTGGCCTAGGGGCACGGGGCAACTGATTCAATTTTACCTGTTGCTGGGTCTTTCGTGGTTTCTCATTCTGCATCTGTGGATTTAAATCATTGATTTGAACATTACCATTTTTTACAGCTGGACACTCGTCTCTCCAGTGACCTATTTGTCCGCACCCGTGACAGGGGAACTTCTTTTTGGCCTCCTCTCGGATCATCTTTACTCTGGGCTTTCCCCCACCCCCCGGGGCCTTGATTCTGATTACTGGTCAATTTATTTAGCTGCTGTTCCTGGTGTTCGGCTAATTTTACCTGAGCCCACATGACTTTTTCTTTTAACTCCTTCCGCTTATCTGCCAATTCATCCTCGCAATATTTAGCATACTTCAGAACCTCATCAATTGGTTTAGACTGCCAACAGATTTTATTGTCTTTTATCCACTGCAAAATCTCAGGCCTTAACCCTAGCCCGAATCGATAAATGAAGTGGGTCATGTCTTTCATCTCAATGTTGTCCAGACCACTATATGTCTTGAACACCTGTAACAGTCGTTCATAATAGGAATGCACAGTTTCATCTCGATTCTGGGTAGTTCTATCTATTCGGGTCCAATCAGTTTCCTTTGCAGGCACCTTTCCTTTTAGATGCAATATTACCTGATTGTATTTTTTCATTACATCTGCTGAAGGAGCCCCTGTCTTTGGGTCCCTCGGGAACTCATCACTAGGCCAATCAACAGCAATTTTACATTCTGACCATAGATCTACAAGAACTACAATGTCAAAGAACCCATCTAGATCTTTTAGGAGACATTTCTGCACTTTCACAAATCTCTCGACCTGCCTGTACCAATCTACAGGTTTTTCTCGTAATTTTGGGAAGTCATTTGTAAAGGACACAATATCCTGTCTGGACCATGGAACATGTACATATCCTCCACCTGGCACTTCTCGCATAGGATATAATTTTTCTGCCTTGTCTGCTTCTTTTAAGACATACTCAGAAGCCATTTGTTTTGATCTAATTTCCTCTTTTTTCTTTGCCCATCTGGCTTTCCATTTTTCTAATTCTCCCCATTTTTGTAACAGGTTTAACAATTCTCTGATCTGTACCTTTTTCCCTGACACATTCATGTTTTCCAAATCTCTGTCTGTAAGGTTTTTGCAACACTATTTTACAATATTTATTCCCATAGTAGCCGCAGTGTCCATTAATTTTTCATGGAACACTCTGGTATTTCGGGTGATACTTTTGCAAATAAACAGCAATTCTTCTTCAGTAAAGGTGTTCCGTCTGTCCAAACCCACATTTCCAGCCATCAGTTCTTCCAATTCTAATCTAAGTTTGTAAATATCTAATGGTTTTGACTGAGGATTTTGTTTTTCTAATTCTCGACTCCACCTTTCAATTTCTTCAGGGAACACTACCGTGGCACTTCTAGTACCCGTAGATGACTCAATCTGTACTTCTCTCGAAGTGAAAGGAGTGTTCTTCCTCTGTGACCCCCCTTCTGGTTCCCTTATCGGTAAATCCATCAATGAAATCACAGATTCACATTCACTTGCCTGATCATCTACAATTAAGGGCTCTTTTCTTGGCTGTACTACAGATGGGGTAATTATTGGAGTCTTCGGGCTATTCTGCTTATCCTCGTACAAAGGAACAACTGGTCCAATAGTTACTGGGATTGTCAAAGCTTCAGGACTTGTATTTAGTTGGGATATCTTCTGAATTAATTCTGTTCTTTGTTTAACTAGAGCCTCTCGTTCTCTATCCTGCAGTACCCTTTCCATGGTTGTTTCGTGCACTATTTGCGGAGTTAGGGTAGGAGTATAATTCGGGGCAGTCGGATGTGTCAGACTAGGTCCTTCGCCATAATTAGGTTTCAGGAATGGATTTCCTGTACTTAAAGGTCTCGACTCTTCCTGATAAGTAGGTCTTAGACAGGTGTCTCTCGCACTTACAGGTCTTGAGCCTTCATTATAAGGAGGTGGATTCTTCATTAACAATTCCTCCAAATAACCATCATCTGAATCCCCACTGGTCATCAAATGCTTTATTTTCTCTGTCCCAGGGGTGTTCTAGTGCTATTACAGGGTACAGTCCTTCTACCATCATGTTCTGTCTCCATTCTTTCTTCTCGGGTCTCTCTATTTACTTTCGGGTAAAACTTTGTTAATCCTTTGTCATTTCTGGGTCTGTCTCGCTCAAAAGCTTCTATTTCCCATTCTTCTAGTACCTCATATTGCGTTAGTCTGGGTCTGGGATGTAAATCATTCATTCGGGTCCTCAAATTGAACAAAATCCTGCCATTAAATGTACCTTCTAATGGAAATGCCAAAATTCCGTCATCTTTAGTATATTCCACCCAATTTTCCAACCATACGCAAGCATGGTACCCTCTGTCAAACATCATAAATGATGCGGGAGTATTAGGCGGTGGAATGATAACTCCTTCTCTAGTTTTGATAGGCTTGTCTTTCTTGAAATAATTCTTTACTTTATTTACAAGAGTCATTTTCCTCTTGCTTCCAAACATAATACAATTTCTAGATGTTCTCCACTGATCCCTTACAAACCCTTGATATCTAGGATCCGGTCAGGACTCTGGATGTCTCGAATACCACATATACCTTTTTTCGCAAATTACTTTTTGTTTACAAATAATCACTTCCAATACAAATGCGTCTTTTATTTTCCTGCAACCAATCAAATGCTCGATTTCAAACCGTCTCAACCAATGGGTGCGCGGCGTTTCTCGTAAACGAGTTCTCACGCTCCTGTGCTCACCCCTCCTTTACAATTCTGTCTCAGCTACACGCCCGCTGTTTTGACCAATACCAGCGCGGCACTGAGTGACGTCAGCGTAGCTCCGCAACTGACTCCCTCCTTCACAAGGTAAGGAAAACTCAATTTCTACCTTTTAAAGTGCAAGTGCTCTGTTTAATTTACAACGCAAACACATTCGCCACTGTACTCGAGTGTCTAGAAAGAAAAGATTTGTTTTACTGCAAGTAAATCCCTTCCATTTACTTTTCAAATACTACAAGTAGAACCCTTCTGCCTACCCTTCACACAAGCATCAGAGAACCTGCTACTCCTTCGACTCATCCACTCAGGGATGTATACTAAGCCAAAAGTTTCACCAGCGAACCCCTTTGCTACCAAACAAGCTTAGACGAACCTGCTACTCCTTCGACTCATCCACTCAGGGATATATACTAAGCCAAAAGTTTCACCAGCGAACCCCTTTGCTACCAAACAAGCTTAGACGAACCTGCTACTCCTTCCGTGTGACCCTTACTAGGTTATATCACAATAGACGTTTTGCCAGCGAACTCCTTGCTATCATTTATTCATACATTTATTCAGGAAACCCTAATTAGTGCTTCCAGTTCTGCCTAACCTGCACCAATTTTCCTCAGGTAAGAGACCTCACTTGCGACGTGGATTCTCCTCACCACTCGCTATTCTGCCCCCGAGGATTCCAGACAAACATGTAACAATCACTAACGAGTGTATTAGTACATATATCAATATAACAGTAAGAAAAACAATTTAAAACATTTCATAATTTTCAAAGCAATAAACATCAATATTTGATCGATCGATACTTTTAGCAACAATAAAATTTCACAGTTAGCAGCAAATAACCTATCTTAACTAGTCCTACCTACCTTTAACTAGTCCCTAACTATTTCCTCTGCTACAAGAAAATTACAGATAGAGCGCGCAGGTCACCCGACTATAATTTTACCATATACACATTGGGCCCATAAATTCAATTCACTATATTTATTAATCGGGTAACCTTACACTCTACTACCAGTAACCCAGTTCCTTCCTATTTATTTCCAATGTACCTGACTTACCAATCCACTGTTACGGGTACCTATGATCACAATGGATCAGGGAGCTAGCTGTAAAAGAAAGGCAGACACCAAAATACAAATACCATTTACTATATTCGCATTCATATAATAACCTGAGACACAGGAAGTTTTCAAAGTCTTTATCTAATCTTCTTCAAAGTCAGAAAGTAAAAGATTTACAGCAATTAAACTACCAATAACCAAGAGCATGAATATCGAGTAGCTATGCAAGTAATAGATTAGGCCAACCATTCAGAATTCTAACGGGAAGGTAAGAACAGGGAACATGCTAGTAATTATTTAAGAAATTAGACTGGGTATGGTGTGTCTAAAGGACGGGAAAGATAAGGAACATGCTAAAATATCACAGTTGAATACCCCTTCAAGGTGGGTAAGGCAAAAGAACTTTAATCAGTCTATAGAAAATTCAAAGGTAACATGTAGCTATACGGAAGGTAAAAATGGAACACGCTATATACTTCAGAGTACCCACATTAATCAACTAAAGGAATGGGTAAAGAAAAGGAACATCTATATTTCATGAACTGTATGTAGGAAATGTACCTATAGGATGGGGAAGAATGGAATATGCTAGTATAACAACTATAATGTAAGATTTTATCATTGGTCAGCACAGGAAGGGTAAGAAAAGGAATAATGTGAAAGTACGATTTTATTAAAAGCAAGGATGATAGAAATGCGAAATGGGTTCCCTCAGATTTATATTTACCTAGAACGGTGTGGAGACCAACCCTGGCCACGGGTCAGTTAAGGACAGGAGAAACCCCAAGGAAAGGACAGTCGCCAGTAGGCCAGCAGGTGCAGAATGGACACCCAGGACAGGACAGGAAAACCAGATTAGGATCGGGACAGGACCACCAAGGAAAGACCAGCACCCGCAGTTCGGTAGCAACGCCTGCGCTACACCCTCTCTGCAGCTATCAGTCAAACCCCGATTGGGTTCTCAAATTCCCCAGCAAAGTGCTCCGCCAGCACTTAAGATTTCAAAAACCCCGATTGGGTCTCTGGAAATTAAGGACAGAGTGCTCCGCAGCACCTCTGTTTCTGGATCAGCTATTGAGTGCGTTGGGTCAGTGACAGGTCAGCTATTCGGACAAGTCGGACAATTTCTCTAGCTAAACCTAGGCTAGTTATACTGTTTTCAGGTCAGTGTACCACCCCCCAAATGTTGCAAGTGTAAGAATCCCCAATTTCGATTGGTCCAAAGGAAGGACAGGTCAACACACCAACCAGAATTTGACTTTCTCAAGCCCTAATTTACCTCTTTTGAGACCGCCTATTGAATTTGGGGTTCCCATGACATCTACAGTTCACCTAAAATGCCTAATACAAAATGTATTACAATTGTTTCAAATTCAGTACAGTTCAGCTTTGTCTTGCTGGGTTACAGGTCGGTTCCCAGGAGCGTCTTGGCTGTGGCAGCCAGCTGGCTGGGTTCCACTGGTACAAGGTTTTCTTCCCTCTGCCAGGGTGACATGCGCAGTAGGGACTTCTAAGATGGAATAGTAAGCACCTCCCAGGGCCAAATGATTCGATACATGAAAAGTAAAGGAAAACAATTTAGAACACAGAAATAAATGATTACACTGTGTACCAGGAATCCCTATATAATTCCCATTACTTTATAATAACTATAGCATTTAGGATTAGTGCAGACAAACAGTATAGCAAAGAGCTGCAGTGCAAGCATCAGACATGTGAGAACATAAAGCAGCCATCTTTTGGCTAATGCGCAAGTGCAAAGATTTCCCACCAGAACTGCGAGTACGTCACGTCACGTGAGTGTGACTGACGCATGCGCAGAAGAAATTCCCGCATAGCAGCAGTCATTTTTAGTGGCAAGCGTTTTAGGATAAGTAAACACATAGGCAAGCGTCACTGGGACACCCCGTGTAGTGTAGAAATGTGCAATATTAGTAACACGAACAGGTTGGTTATACTTATTAACATTATTTGAGGTTCTTGATACAAGCAAGTCGCTTTACGTGCGGATCCTTGCTCCATCAATACTTCACTCCAGGTGGAAACTCCTTCTCTTACCTGGCAGCCAAACACCGGCATCAACCCTCTCTAACTCTTCACACTTCCAGGTCTTTCGTGGACTTCAAAAAGAGATCTAAAACTTGGCATTTCTAACTCCTTTTGTTCCTCTACATCTCCTGTCAGGTCAGCAATCAGTTAGCACCAGAAAATCCTTTCCAGGGTGATATGTGCGTTCTAAAAATCCCCACAGCATAACATAACACAAGCTTTTAAAGGTGAATGGTTTATAGGTAAGGGTTTAGGGGTGGGGGTGTGGCGTTTAGGGTTGGAGGTGCACGGTTTAGAAGTGACGTTTTTTAAGGGTTTAGTGACAAAGGAGTAAAGTGTGAATCCTGACGTTTTTAAGGGTGTGAAGGGTTTAGAGGCGAGTTGGTTAGGGCTGAGGTCGGTAGGATTGCACAGACTGCACCAAGCCTCTGCAGTTTTGCACCATCATTTCTGAATGACGTACATTGGCTCAGTGACTTATTCGTCTGACATTCACACAAGTGGGAAAACAACATTTGCAACGGTCCATCAGTTCAGTGTTGACCCCGAACTCCCAGTAGCAAAAGTGAGATTCCTGTAATCTGGAAACGTTGGTTAGACATTGTGCTGGTGGAATATTTGATGGGTAAATAAATCTACCCCCACGTCAAGCAGCAATGTAAGACTACCTCCTGGCCATGCACCAGGGGCATTAAGATTGTGAAATATTCCGGGAGTCTGATTGTGTTAACAGCGGCCTCACTTGCCAGACCGATGCAGCAGTTTCACGTTTGCTTTGAAAGTGCACTGAGTGGTAACAACAATGCCAGAGCCGCTCCTATGGTAATTTGAGGAGTCTGCCAAACACGAGCAAACTGACGGCGAACCAATGGGATTCGGCGCTAGGACGTTAGCATTTCACACAATACTTATTATCGATTTGCAGCTTGTTGTTGAAGGTGAGTGACATCACCAGGGCATTTGCCTGGCAGTGCGGTGTCGTTTCAGATACTCTGTGCTGAGCGCGACCTGCAGCCCTTCCTGTACCATGGCTCGAGGTGCACTGCACTGGGTGAGTGATATTCGGCTTGAATAGGATCAGATTAAATGAAGCTTGTTTCCATCTTTATTTCTAATGGAAATGTAAAGTACAGAATATGAATGTCATATTTCACAGTGTCGCCTGGAGTTATCCTGCTCATTTTGCACCCGAGTCATTGTTTTTCTTGTGAATTAATGGAATGCATTCTATAGCTCACATTGCAAGCTTGACGCTCCCAGTTGATGGCAGATAAGGGGCCTAGGGTGCAGGTAGTTGGAGTGATTAGTCCTGGTTTAAATCATGCAGCAGGAAAGTTGGGATTCACACTTAAGGGCATATTTACTAAGGTTTTACGCAGACAGAACAGCAAGGAAAGTTGCATAAAACGATGCTGAATTTCGTCATATTTACAAAGATATGGGACAGCACATCTCCCTCTTAGCATTGGTGCACTTGTGGCTGCCTAGTGCCAAAGCAGGCATCCTTGTGCCATGGCAGAAGGATGCCTGCTTTACTGGCAGGATTGTTTTTATGCAGAAAGACAACTATGTAGGGCTGTGAAAATAATAGCTGGCCTCCAGCCTGATGAGGAGAATGTCTGCTTTGGTGCTTTTGCAGTACCAGAATCTCTCCTTCATTCAGAAAATGACCATGTTCCAGGCACTTTTTTGTTTATTTGATTCTCCACTTTCCTTCTGAGTCATACATGTAGCTGAGCGTCATCAGCCTCCATCTGTAAATTAAGTTGGTTTTGTTCTATGATGACGTAGAGTTACATGTTATGTTATGTTATGTTATGTTAGGGCTATTTGTATTGCGCACGGCTGCTCCAGCGAAGGAGCGTCCCGGCGCACCGACAAGGTGGCGAACACAACACAACAGAAAACAGAAAATATTATTTAAAAATGGGGGTATTGGATTTTAACATAACTCAGAGAACAGAAGGGTTTTAGCGGCCTTGCGGAAGGAAAGCAAGTCGCCAAGGGTCCGGAGTTTCAAGGGGAGAGCGTTCCAGAGCGCGGCTGCCCGCACCCTAAAAGAGCGACCCCCCGCCCGACTGAGTTTGAACCGAGGGGCTGCCGCTAGTTCTTGGTCCAACGAACGCAAAGTGCGGCCCGGGATGTAAGAGCACAAAAGTTGGCACAGTAAGGGAGGCGGTAGGCCCTTCAGAATCTTGAAAGATATGCACAGTACTTTAAAATGGATCCGCTGCCTAACGGGTAACCAATGCAAGGCTCGCAAGGTTGGACCGGCCGAGCAAAACCTAGGAAGACCTACGATTGCTCTGGCCGCTGCTTTCTGCACTCTTTGAAGTCGGGTTAGCTCGGCCTGGTTTAACCCTATGAAAAGGGAGCTGGCATAGTCCAGCCGAGCCAAAACCGTTGCTTGTACCACAAGTTGACGGGTTGCGGCATCAAAATATTTAAGGGCAGGTCGCAGATTGCGCAAGATGCCAAAGCAGCACGCCGCCGTCCTTTTAGTGTGACCAACAAAGTTGAGGGAAGGGTCCAGCCAGACACCAAGATTTTTGATCTCCGCAACCGCAACCGCAACATGCAACATGTACCATTTGATATGCAATTCTCTGCTGCATATACTTTGCTGCTTCAAAATTGTTGGTTCCAATATGCCAAGAAGTCTTAAATCAAACTAAGAACCGTATAGGATATTCCCGCCCAGTATTTCAGGTATGAAAGTCGAATTTGTTGGTCCATCTTGTCGTACGCTGCCTAAAGGTGTAAGGCAGGCAATAGGTCTTCTCTATCTATCAAGTATGATCCTGTTCCACCATGATCTTATGATCCTTCATCTTCAGGTGTTAAAAATGATTCTGTTGTACTGGCAGGTCTTAAGCCAGCTTGACGATGGCAGAGTAGGCCACATGAGTTAATTTATTCTTAGAGTTGATTAGGGACCTCAGGTTTTAGGATTTGGATGTTAGAGATCAATCAAGTATTTTGGGAGTCGGTGGTATTGGCTCACTCATTTTCAAGAAGAGGGATTTTTATAGCACGGTTTAGTGCTCCTCGTGTTCATGGAGGAGAGAGAAGTGCAGGATCTCAGTGACATCTTACACTAATGGTTCAAAGAATTTGCTTATCCTTGTAGTGGCACATAGTGCGACTGGAAGGCCTTAAACTTTGATCCCATTGGCTGTATTCAGCAAATGATCCGGGCTTAAAGATATCAGTTGGTGGGGAGTGGAGAAGGTTTTGCTGGAGGATATGGCAAGACCTTTGCATTTTTGACAATTGATTCATGGATCTTCATGACTGAATTTATGAGAGGAGCTACTAAGTTTTTCAGAGGCAGTAGGTAACCCTTGGTAGATTTGGAATTTATTTGTGATCGTGTCTGATCTCGATGGTGTAATAATGTTTCTGTTTCTTTTCAAAGTACTGTGGTTTCCTCTCATTCTTACTTAGTAATTTTTCAAAGACTCCAACTTAGCTTTCACAGTCAAATGTCCATCCAGTGCTACCAAAGGTTGTCTGTTGAAAACATTTAGGGGCCTATTCAGGAAGGTAAACTTACACAAAAGTAAATCTACACTTGTAAGTTTACCCTTATACTTTCGAGTAACTTTACTAATGTTGGCAATTCTATTCACCATTTGAAAGTGTAAAGATACTAAAAAGTGTAGAATTACATGTCCCTTCTCGCCTACCTCCCCCCAAAAAACAAGGGGTGGGACCAAATTTATGAGTGTAAAGTTACTTAAGCCAAAAAGGAGCATATTAAGTGCAGCACCACACATGGCTAACCACTGATCCTGCAACACCCTCCCAAATAAAATAATAGAAGCAGGACTTAAATTACAACCCCATAGGCATAATGTTAAATTAAAACAATTTATTTTGACTTTTTATTTGAAATAATTTTATAATTCTTTAAAAAAATACGTTAATAGTTTAAAATTACTACTGGCAACTTTTCCGATGAAGCTGGAGGTTTTTGGGACCGGGGCAGAGATCTTCTTATAGTATAGTATAGGGAAAAATGTTAAACTTTAAAACAAACAGAAACCATATTTGAATGTAAAAAATTAATATGAAATAATTGCATATACTTTTACTTGTACAAAAATCTAAAAATAGTTGTAGCATTAAGTTAATTTAAAGGAGACATTTTATTATTTTTAATTTATTCAATGAAAGTAAAAACAAATTCTGAAGTTTAACCCCTTCATTGCGGCGCACGTTCAGCGGACGTCGCGTGCACTACCTCGGTTGTGCTGTGCACGTCCGCTGAATGTTCTGCCCCGCCCACGCAATAGAACGTTCCGCACCAGTGCAGAACGTTCGGCGCAGCGGAGGGGTTAAATTACATTTATATTACTAACTAAAGTACCCACTCGCCCACGTATACAGCCACTCGCCCACCCACACAGCCACTCACTCGCCAGTACAGCCACTCACTCACCCATACAGCTACTCAGATAGCCACTTACACATGGATACAGACAGTCACTCAGCCACTCAGATGACATATGTTAGATATAGTATCACTCATTAGTAGTACAGAAAGAATAGTAATTTAACGTATGCAGTAGCTTAGTATATATCTTTAATTCTCAGAAACATTTACAAACCACTGGCTGGAATCATCAGTGATGCCATTTGAGATGTTATCAGTGATGCCATTGTTGATGTCACTGACTATGTCATGAGTGATGCAATATGTGAGGTCATAAGCAGTGCATTGCAGGGGCCTCAGTTATAGTTAGCTCAGGTAACTATAACTGCTAAATTTCTATGGTCTAGTGCGAGTGAAATCTGAGCCTAACTATACCGTCCCTGTAACTTTAGTTTTTTCAGTGAATTTCTTAGGTGTTTCAAAAATATATTTCCTAACTATAACACCCTGTAGCCTTTGGGTTTTTTTACGTGAATTTCTATGAGTTTTTAGCTAGTAATCGTATTTGTAGAGTGGTGGAGGAAAGGGGCCTCCGACCACTCAGAATTCCTGCTGTGTCGGAGTTCTTGGAGGTAACAGGAGGGCTTGTAGGCCCCAAGAACCTTCAGCATCCTATTAACAATTAAATGGCTATATTAGGATTGTACCTAGAGTTTGAGCTAATTTATAAACCATCCAAAAATATTTACCTTCCCTCTTTCACTTATTAGAATGGGAATACTTAGCCTACCCACAGCTAACCTCACTAAATGCAGGATCACTTCTGCCAAGGGAAAAATTAGAAATCATTAGCTACCCTTTCTTGACCCATTGCTCATTACACAAACCACTCCTACTTAGACACTGCATGCATCTTGCCCCTGATTACAAGTTAGTGAGTTAGCATTTTCCACACCCACATGTACCAGGTATGGAAGAACCTGACTTGATTTTTTCTGGCCGGTAATTCTGGCCAGACGAATTGCATAAAGTATGGCTGCAGTAGCAGCAGCCAAGTCTGATTCCACATTTGTTTCAAGTAAGAGGAAGCATACAATGTCCTCACTATCTACAAAAAGGGTTCACCTTCCCTTCATTTCTCCCACACCCACTTCCATCAGTCCCTGCTCCACCCCGACCTGCTAGGAGCAGTTGGAAAACATATGTGGTAAACCTCCATGAACAGGGCCGGATTGGCCGTAGTGGGCACAAGCATTTCCCTGGTGGGCCGGAGTGGTGGGGGCCGGTTTTGTGCCCATAGAAGCCACTTTTGCAGCAGTGCTGCAATATTGGCACCCTGTAACAAAAGCGGGAGAGGTACTTCTTTCGAGCAGCACCCCCTCCCAGGGCTGGTCGAGCAGCAATCTGCCAGTCCGGCCCTGCCCATGAAATAGCTAATTCCATGTGTTTTCGTGACTGTGAAAATGTAATCCACATTGTAATGCACCATGCTATTGAGTTCAACTTGTAATTTTGCAGTATTGAGGCCATGTTATGGGAGGGTAACAATAAAATTACCTGCGATTTTACTTTGGTCCAAGTACTGTGCAACTGCCATGGCCTTTATAGCGCTAATTTCTCAATTGGCACAGTTAATTAACCATGACTCTCAGATTCCATCACACTAGAAACCTTTTTAGGTCTCGCCTACCAGCACGTATGTGCTGCATAGGAAAAAGACCTTTAGCCATCTAGTCGGTTTTGAGGCCAAAAACGTGCACGCGTTGGATTGTTTTAAATGGCAACGGCTGCACGTTTGATGATTCCCTTGCGGGAGCGAGCATCGGTGCCATATGTTAGCAATTATCGCGCCTTGCTGCTTGCTCCCACAAGGGAATCCGGCGCAGGCCCCCTCCTCTCTCCCCTCCCCCTGCTGCTGCATGCGCTTGTTTTAAGTACAGATTATTATTATTATTATTATTTTTTTTTTTTTTGTGGTTAAAAACTTTTATTGAGCAATCACATAAAATTACATAGATGGGCCCACAACCACACGGGCTGGCCGCTAAGTCGCATAGTACGACACATGAAATAAGCAATCATTTCCTAGGTCAGGCCAAATCGTAGAACGAAATTGCTCAAGACATAGAACAGGATACAACAATTTTCTATATAAAACATGAAAATAAACAACACAAACATAAGGCGAGTGCAATAATCAAGTCAGCCCAAATAGCAGAGGGGGAGGTCACGAAACAGGAGAACAGAAATACATCAATGAGAGTCGGGAAGGCCGTGAGGGGGGGGGGAGCAGGGAGGACAGGATAATCCTAGAACAGAGCGTAAAATTTCGGGAACGTCAGCCTAAGGAGACAGGGTAACATCGGAGGTGGCAACCAAGGGAGGGGTACAAATTTCTCCACGGTATGCATTCCATTGACCCCAAATTTTCGCCCACGCCCCCGGCCTGCCCCTAGCCACGTAGACTGTCTTCTCACGGAACATGGACCAGTCCATGTTGTCCTCCCACACTGAAACATCAGGAGGTCGGGATGCGCCCCAGAGTTGCGCAATGTCACGCTTCGCGACCATGTAACCCAGGGTCGCCCATCTAGTCTGGGCCACAGAGTAATCGGAAGGTTCCCACACATTCAGCAGACATCGACGGGCCTCAGGCCGCAGGTCAACACCAGTCACCACAGTCATCAACGCAAGCACATCCACCCAATAAGCTGCCACCACAGGACACTCCCAAAGTATGTGCATAAAGGTAGCGCTCATCCCACAGCCACGCTTACACAAACCATCCGGGGAAAAACCCATCACGACCAGACGCGGACCAGTCACATACACCCGGTGGAGGATCTTAAGTTGCAGCAAACGAAGACGGGCGGGAATGGCGACCTCCTTCGGGGAGGAGAGTGCCGACTGCCAGTCCTCGTCATCTAGTTCCAATCCATCACCTACCCACATCTCTCGGAGTCGGACCAACAAATCAGCGCGATTATGAATCAGCTTCTTGTAGATGAGAGAGATGGTGCTGTCGGGCAAGTGTCCATCTAGTATACGATCTTCAAGGGGGGAAGACTCGGGCAGGGCCACATCAGGAGTCAGAACCGAGGCCAAGGCATGTCGGACCAGCAGATACCGGAAAAACTCTCTATCACTCAAGTCGTATTCTGTCTTAAGGGCCTGGAATGATTTCACGCGACCATTCACACAAACGTCACCCACTTTACAAATCCCAATCACATCCCAGCGGTCAAAGCCCTTAGAAGACCAGAGACATCCCAAACGTTCAGAAGCATAAAGCGGAGTCGCCAGCGTCAGACGATTCTCCCATCCCAAACTCACATTCGCTGCGCGCCACACGTTGACCGCTGCCCTGGTCGGGCCCACAAGATGGCGCCCGGCCGATCTGGAGTATAGCGCTCTATTAAAGTCCCCTCCCGGCAACTGGAGCTTATCCATCTCAAACGCCGGATCGCGACCCGGCGAGTACATCGCATGGTTAATGGCCGATAGCTGGGCTGCCCAGTAGTACCTCTTGATGTCGGGGAGTGCCATGCCCCCGTCGTACCAAGGGATAGTAAGTTTCGCAAGGGCTATACGTGGACGCCCATCCCAAATCAATTGTCTTTGCAGACTCTCGATTTCTCTGAAATAAGTAGCAGGAACATCGTCGAAAGAGTTCTGAAGGGCGTAGAGGAACCGCGGCAAAGACATCATTTTAAAGAGAGCAGCCCTACCCAGAGGAGACAGGGGCAGCTTACGCCAACGGGCCACATCCAGTCGCAATCTAAGAAGCGGGGGGAGGAGATTACGCTCAAACCGGAGGGAGGAATCCCGGGTAATAAAAATCCCTAAATACTTGAAGCCAGACCGGACCACCTGGATAGGGAATCTGGCCGGCAAAGAGGGCAAAACACCCGAGAGAGCATACACACAGGACTTAGCCCAATTAATAACAAGGCCCGAGTTAGCACTGAACGAAGTAAGAACATCAAATAAGACGTTCAAAGATTTACGCGGGGATGTCAGATAAAGAAGAATGTCGTCCGCGTAGAGAGAGACGCGGTCTTCAAAGTCCGGTGACCAGTGGATCCCTTTGAGGGAGGGTTCCCATCGAAGCCACGCAGCTAACGGTTCCAAGGCCAGCGCGAAAAGCAACGGAGACAGGGGGCAACCCTGACGGGTCCCTCTACCAAGGCTAAAGGGGACAGAAACTCTACCGTTCACCACCACTTGCGCTAAGGGTTCCACATACAACAACTTCACCCAGCCAATAAATTCAGGTCCAAAACCAAATTTTTCGAGAGCTGCCCAAAGATAGGGCCACTCAACCGTGTCAAAAGCCATCGAGGCGTCTAACGAGGCCAAAATGGCCGGCTCCGTCAGAAGCCCCGCCCTCGCAACAGCGCCGTGAAGACGACGTAGGTTAAGAGCCGTGTTGCGATGTGGGATAAATCCGGACTGATCTGGATGAACCAAGTCGCTAATGACCGTCAGCAGGCGGGTTGCCAGGAGCTTAGCCAGGACCTTAGGCTCAACATTTAACAGGGAAATGGGCCTATAAGACGAACAAAGGTCCCGCGGTTTCCCGTCCTTGGGAATTACGACTATCGTAGCAAGACGCTGGTCATACGGGAGAATACCCCGTTCCCGGGACTCCAAAAACATGGCACGGAGATAGGGCGCTACCTTGTCAGGGCGTAGCTTGTACAGCTCAATTGGCAACCCATTCGGGCCCAAGGCCTTGCCCGAACGGAGCGAACGAATGGCAGTCGCTATTTCATCCGTAGTAAAAGGGGACTCCAACGAGACACGGTCCAGATCGGAAACACTGGGCAAAGCTATATCTCGCAACAAAAGGCGAGAGTCAGCCACATCTCGTTCAGACACAGGGGTATACACCACACGAAAATACTCAGCAAACATTCAACTATTCCAACCGGGTCTGTCGCTCCGACACCAGTCGACAACTGAATCACAGGCACAACACGATTCGCTCTCTCTTTCTTATCCAACCATGCCAAAAATTTACCCGCTTTGTCCCCCACATCATACAAACGACCCTGCTGTTCCCGGAACATCAGTCTAGCCGCATCTGTGACCAAGGATTTATAAGCAAATTGTTTCAGACCCAGGGCGTGGAGTTTATCAGAGGTGATCTCAGACTCTAAGTCGGCCTCCCTCTCAGCAATCTCTATCTCAATGTCCACCACCTCCCGATTCCTAGCCTTCTTGGATTCAGCAATTAGAGAAAGGGCCTGCCCACGAATCACTGTTTTAAAGGCCTCCCACAGGGATACCGCCGAGGAAACCGACCCCTCGTTGTCCAAAAAGTAAGCATCTAAAGACTTAGTCAAAAGGTTTCGGGTCTCAGGGGAGGCAATATACCAGGGGTTAATTGGAGCCACTCGGCCCACCGCCTCCACCCCTAACCCAAAACAAAGCCAGAGCGGAGAATGAGCAGAGATGCCCCGGGGGAGGTGTCTGATCTCACGTACCGCCGGCGTCTGCGCCGCGGGCATCAGGAAATAATCCAGTCTAGACAGACTTCCGTGGGCCCCCGAATGGAAAGTGTATTGAAGCTGGGTAGGGTGCAGGAGCCTCCAGCAATCCACCAAACCAAACGTATCCAAAAACCCACCTAACCACTGTTGGGCTAAAGGAGTATCCCTAGGGGGGTAGCGATCTTGTAGACCGGAGATCACAGAATTAAAATCTCCTGCAAGAAAAAGAGTACTATCAGGAAGGTCCAACAACACACGGCCCAAATCGGCAAAGGTAGAAGTCTGTAGGCCGGGGGGCACATAAACAGTAAACAAGGAGAGGGTACGACCTTCATAGCGACCCACGAGGACAGCATAACGCCCCCGATCATCAAGGATCACATCATCAATAGCTAGGGGGAGGGAAGCCCGAACAAGGATACCCACCCCCCTGGAACCTGTGGTAAACCCCGAATGTGCAGCAAGGCGATACCCCCACCTATTCATCGCACGACAAGTATTGCCCACCAAATGAGTTTCCTGCAAGAAAACAATATCGGGAGATAAACGGCGTAGACATTTTAACACCACACTCCGCTTAATGCGATCTCCCAGACCATTAACATTCCACGAAACAAGCCTCAACCCGCTACCCCCCATCCCACACAGCAACCCCGAAACCCCCCCGCAATGAGCATGACATAAAAAGGAGCAGAAGCCAGATTGATTCGCCTTGAAAACATAACACAAAAACATCGAACATCCCAACCACCCACCCCCCAACAATCAAGAAAACACCCCCCACCCTGCACCCCTGCAAAATGCTAAATAGCCACCCCAACATGCAGTGTGCCTGTCGCCCAAGAACCCTCATTCTACAAAAAGAACCCCGGAGGAGGAAAGGCTCCGGCTCACCCGCCACCCCGAGTAAGACAGATAATGAGGAGAATACACAAACAGCAGAGGCACTGAGGCATTAAATCCCTGAAGAGTTTACTCTATTCGAGGGCCCAGGCGTAGGCGAATTGTTCAGCTCTCCACACCACCCTCAGCACCACCCGGGTGGGCGGCAGACTCAGTCCCAGGAGACCGATCAGGCAGAGAGTCCATCCAGTCATTTACAGAATCAGGCCGATCAAAGAAGAAGGTTCGGTCGTTGTACTCAACGCGCAGCCTGGTCGGAAAAAGCATGGCGTAGCGAAGCCCCATGTCTCGGAGACGTTTCTTGACATCACGGAAGCCCATACGTTGTCTCTGGACCTGCTGAGAAAAGTCCGGATAGAAGTTCACCGTGGCGTTCTCAAAGGCCACCGGGCCCTTCACACGCGATGCTTGCAGGATAGCGTCCCGATCCCTATAATGGAAGAGTTTCGCAACAATAGGCCTCGGCAGGGCGCCTGGTTTACCCTTGCCCCCCCGGAACACGATGGGCACGTTCCACAGCGAAAAACTTCGGCAGACCAGATGGAGAGAGGTGGTTCTGGATCAAGTCCTCAACAAGGAGATCAACAGAGTGAGGTTCTGGATTCTCCGGAACCCCGACCACGCGTACATTACAGCGACGTGCCCTGTTCTCAAAGTCCTCCAAGCGCCGGGTCATGAAGTCGTTCACCCTGCGAAGGTTGCCGACCTCCGTCTGTATCTCCGAAACGTCCTCCGTGAGACTGGATGACTTAAGATCCAGTGACTTCACCTTCTCATTGGTTTTCGACAGGTCAGCACGAATCAAGTTTACATCAATGGCCACGGTGTCGATTTTGTGGGCCAAAGCTTCATATTGTTGGCCTATCGTCACCTTCATAGCAGAAATGGCGCCCATGATGTCCTGCAAAGAAGGCTCCGTTGACGCGTCCACAGAGAGATCAGCATTACTGGCTCCGGGCAGGGCGGTTCCGGGGGACCCTTTGGAATGGGTGTAGCGGTCCATCACGTTAGACTGGACCGGGCCCCCACGCAGGGGCGTCTTGGTCTTCCGAGTCTCTCGGTCCCCTCTGCCCGCCATATCAGAACTGCGTCACCAGGTGATGAACCAGGCTGGATGGAATGGCCACAGGAAAGTAGGGCCTCGGGACCAAAGAACCGCAGCTAGGGCACCACTAGTAGAAGGGCCAACAGATAGGAGAATAAGCTAGCCAAAGGCCCGACAGCCGTTCCATGCCCAGACCGCAGCCCAGGCCAGGCTCCTCTGCCAGATGGCTCAGTCTGAGGCAGAAACGAAACCGAAACTTAAGAGGGGGACCCACAGGTCGAATCCCCCTGCCGTTGTTGTTCAACTTCAAGACGGCCACTGAGCCTCACCCAGTCCCGGGCGTACCTCGAGAGTGGAGCCCGAAAGTTCGAACAGACGTAACTCCGGAACCCCGGGTCCAACTCGAATTCCAAAAAGTCCAGGGCAATCAGCCCAGTGTCCTCTACACAAATCCTCGTAAAAAGTCAGGATAAGTTCAGGATATCATGCCGGGAGTGGCGGGGGTCCGGGGAGCGCTGTGCTCACGCGGCCATCTCGGATGCCCGCCAAGCTCCTCCTCCTGAAGTACAGATTATTTAATGCATGACCTGGGCTTCCTATGTTTAGTTTACCTATTTTTGTTCGGAAGCTTTTAAAGTAATTTTATACATCTACATTTGTAAATGATACTTCCCAGCAGAGAGAATCATTCCAAGTTTGCTGTGAGCTCTGCGCGGGGAGCACAAGGCGAGCTGCAGGATGAGCCTGCCCATTAGGCGTTTATCACCAAAGGAAAGCACACCACGCGCCAAGAAGCACCCTCTCGAGGTCAAAAGTCACACATCCGGGGAACATCCACATGGTAAATTCAGAGAACCCCCGACGTTCCTCTCCTGCGCTTCTGTTTTTGCCGTCTTCTTGCAGTAGCCCCTTTTCAGCAAGAGTGGAGTACATGCCTCTGCAGAGTCCGGCAGAGTTAATATTTCATCCAGTCTGGATTTTGAACCAGAGAGGTTGTTGGTCCCACACAGCCGCCTGGTCCAGGAATCAGTGTTTGTATTGAGCGCTCCGCTGCGAATAGTTGCGATCCCTGGCAGGACTGCTGCTTTTCTGTCCCCGCAGAGACCCTTGAAGTGAATGGAAACAGAGGCTTCCTTCGGTGGAGGAAGGATTACCTCCTGCCTGCCTCGGCACCATCCTCAAGGGAAGGACAATGCAGCCATCGGCACGTTGCCTGGGCCTTGGCAACCAGCCAGCCATCGTCGAGTGGCAGGTTAGAAATGAACGCATCAATTTTAGCCTTTGGGAGTCGCGTTGCAGCCTCAAGCCCTTCTGAGTCAAGGTATTATCTATTGTCGTCTTACAGGGATCGTTCCAAAGCAGCATCGTTCTCAGCCTTACTACTTCGGTGCCAGCACCAACCTCCCCATGCGTGCACTGTTATGAAATTGCAAGTAATCGAAGTAACTGTGTGACCATATAGAGGTAGGTCCCCTCTGCCTTCAGTAATGCACGCTGCGACCGCTGTCGACAACTAAAGACAACAATAAACACCAAAATACCATGGGTGGATCACATACATTGCGCTGGTGTCAGAGAGCTTTGTGTTGGGGCAGTCTTTTATTCTGACCACTCACTACAAGGACATTTGCATAGATCAGCAATGTCACAGAAAAAGGGAAAAACAGTTATACCAGTCAAAGGGGAGGCAATCCCACCTAATGGGTGGGTTGTTAATTGGCTGATGGCAGCTTAGTTTCAGGGGCTCCTGGATAATTTTACAATAGGGCAAATATTAAGTGCTGGAAAAGACGTGGAGGAGTGTGAGACAATAGGTACCATTGGGTGGTATAATATTTCCATTTACTGGCTAGTGCACATGATAAATCTGGCACCTCCATCACCAACTCCTCCGAACATTTCTCGATCTGGGAAGACTCCATCTCAATGGCCCGACAACCTTGAACTCAGCACCTGTACTCTGGCATCTGTGAGTCCTACCTTGCCAAGTGGTGCCACCCCAGTCTTAGACCCTTGAAAGTGGGCCTGAAGGTGCTCTGCCACCCCATATGTGGATCGAGCAGAACCAACGCCTCTCCTCTGCTCCACGCGCAACCCCGAGCAGGACCGATGTATTGCCTCTGCTGCGAAGAATCTCCCAATGCAAGGACTCCGTATTGACCTTGTAGCCTGCATCAGAACCGTTGCCTGCGCAAAGCTTTCCCGACACAGGCCCTCACATTGCAATCTCCTCATCGATGGCAGCCTAAAAGACGACACAGGTTCTCGCATCTCTGTCTTACAACTCCTTGCAACCGATGCATCGCCTTAACTGTGCGATCAAGACATATGCATGAATTCAGGCCAATAAAGGTGAAGCGTAAGTTGGATAAGCTGAGTGGGGCACACCAGTAAAAATGTTTACCTTATGGCTCAGTCTATTTTTTGATCTCTAAAACCCTCCAGTAGGGGCCGGTCCAAGCTTGTAGGCAGAGAGGGTCTCTCTAAGTAGGAAACATCATTGTCGAGTTCCAGATGAAGCCATTTGTTTGAGCACCAAAAGTTCCAATCTTGATTTCATAGCCATTGAGGTCACTTGGGCCTAGATGTAGGTAATTTCATTTTACCACTTCTTAAATACCGAATTTTACCAATTCGGTATTTAAGAAGTGGTAAAATAGAGGGTGGGGATGTAGGTATTACAGAATCGGTAAATACCGAATCGTTAAGATTCGGTATTTACCGATTCTGTAAATTCCGATTCGGTAATGCCCATTGATTCCTATGGGCATTGAAGCCCATAGGAATCAATGGGCATTACCGAATCGGTATTTACCGATTTGGTAAATACCGATTACAGCAAGGGTGCAGGGGGTGTCACTTTGACACCCTCTAGCACCCCAAATACAGGCATGTGTGTCATGTGGCACACAGACATGCCCTAAGGGCATGTCTGTCTGTCACATGGCATAGGTGTGCATGCACACATGTGCATGCACACCTGGATTCGGTATTTTACCACCCAATTGGATTGGGTGGTAAAATACCGAATCTGAAAGGCCTTTGGGACTCAGAAGAGTCCCACCTACATCTAGAAGTTACCGAATCGGTAAAAATATCTAATCGGTATTTTACCGAATCGGTAAAATTGGCCCCGTACATTCCAATAACCCATTTACCGGTCGGTAACGGCCAAAATCGGCCGTTACCGGCCGGTAAATGGCCACCTACATCTGGCCCTTGGTCCCTGGAACAGATTTGCCGTCTCACCCTAACCAAGTTTGTTCCAACTCTGTCACTTTCAAAATCCACCAGCAGGGCACAGCCCGATGCTGTGCCTGGGCATGGCTCCCAAAGGCCAGATATCTTTAACACAGGGTCCAGCTGAACTAGTTTTAGGCACAGCAAGATGCTCTGAATATGGTGGACACTGTTCTCCAACTGCTGAGAAAGTTCCTTCTAGTCATACCTGCAGCCCCAAGGAAGGGTGCTAGGCACCAAGGTCCTCTCATGTCAGGACTTGCTGGAAATTGCCCTTTTTGCAGGGTTATCCCCAAACGTTTGGCTTCTTTCTCCTATGTTTTCCTGACCTTTTCGATGTTGGTTTTAGGACTCTTGGCACTTTACCACTGCTGGTCAGTGCTAAAGTGCATGTGCTGTCTGTGTGAATTGTGTTATGTATAGGTGTTTCCATGATTGGCATATGTGATGTACTGGTAAGTCCCTAGTAAAGGCACTGAGTGTGCCAGGGCATGCGAATCATATGCTACTAGTGGGCCTGCAGCATTGATTGTGCCACCCACATGAGTATCCCTGAAAAGGTATCTTAGACCTGCCACTGAAGGGTTTGCGCACAGTTTGTAACTGCCATGTCGACTGCACCCACTTGCCATGCCCTAACCTTCTGTTTTCTTACATATAAGTCACCCCTAAGGTAGGCCCAAGGTACCCCTGTGGGCAGGGTGCTGTGTATGTCAAAGGTAGGACACGCACTGGTGTGTGTGACTTACCCTGGTGGTGAATTACAGTTTATTTCGTTTTTCACCACTGCAAGGCGATCTGTCCCATAGGCTTCACCCCATGAGCCATCAGCCCAACGACGTTTAGGGCACGCAGCAACAGCACCAGGCAGATCTAGATAGATCAGGTAATAAATAGAGGAAATGCCTCGTAGCCCCGGACAACCGGCCCACGAGTGTAACCGTAACCGTACTAAGTAGGTCATGCCATGCCCACTGACAAACCAACACTGCTTCGATGACGCACTGTGCCTGCCCTGGCCTATTAGTGGCGTCCGGCCCACTTACACATTTATTATATCACATTAGGGCCGGCCGGGGTTAAGAAGTTGAAGGCCCTGCCCTTGAAGTATCCTCTATTCCTTCCCTAAACCGTTCCTCTTAAGAGTGGCTAAACCAAATGTCATGAAAAGCTGAAAGCAGGATGTTAAAAAAACTTGTTGATTGCCTTCTTTTCTATCAGTAAGTAGTTGTGCACATCTAATAAATGAGCCCATATACGTGCCTTAATGTGTATTACAGAGCGCAAAGTAAAAAAACAACTGACAGGAGTAGGTCCGTCAACCCGCAATGTCCTCCATTAATTTATTTAGAAGTGTATACGGTGCGATTTAATGGCTTCCAGCCCTGGTTGCATGAGGGGGTGTGGGTGTGGGAGTGGAGGGGGGGGGGGGTATGCTGGGGTCCTAATAAAGACAGAGTTGTAATTTCTAAAACAGTTTTGTAGATAAATCCAGCGTCTAAAAAACACACTCAGATGCACGATGAGACGCAACAGTGGCATTTACTTGTTGTCAGGTGTTTTGATTGCTTTGTCTAGGTGTAAACCACTTCGAGGAGGTTCTCGAAAGTTTGGCTAATGTAAGCACTATTTACGGTGAAATTGTAGTTGCTTTAACTTTCTGCTGGGCTCCGCTTTCACACCTCGGATTGTTGTATCTGCCCATTAGCGGTTTTGAAATAGTTTTTGTATGATCATGTGGCATGTTTTCAGTTTTGAAATTCCTGTGGTATCAGTTGATGCTAGTGTTTCACAGCAACAAGAGATTTGTGTTTGTGGTTACATGTTCCTATATATTGCCAGTGTTTTTGTTTAAATTGCCTCTTGTATATCTACCTGACATCATTTTGCCAATGAATATGAATGTGATATTCTTGTATTAGTGGTTGCAAATGAATCTGCTGTTGTCGTTTACATCTGTTTATTAAGCAATTTTAGTCTCTGCAATTGTAATATTTAAGACACAAATCTGAAGGTAAGAAATTATTTTCTTTTGAAAGTGCCCATAAGGCACCCTGGAGGGCAGCTGGTGTCTGTCGTTTTAAGACGTGGCGCCATTTTTTTCCTAGCCATTGGTAGTTCAGCGGTAGGTACAAACTCGACTTAAACAGCCTTGACTGTGTCCCATTCTTGACCAGAGATGTATTTTTGCATGCCCTTGTGTGGTCTGAGAGGTGTCAAGAGAGGAGTGTTAAACCGATGGGATGTCCGGTTGAGGTGTGTGGGTGAAAATCTCTAGCTACCGCCCAATTGTATAGGAAAACACTCATGTAAGAATGAAATTTATGTTGTGACCTTGTGACAAGCCCTATTCAATGCCGCCTGAGCATAATAGCATTTGATTAAACAGGCGGCCCCTTGGATAGTGGACTCTTTGTGCCCCTGGCTTTCTTGAGTGACTCGTGCAAATTTATTTTTCTTAATAATTCATTGTTTCTTCATTTTTGGCAGAGGCCGGCAGAGCTACAGTGTGTGTCTACTACGGAAATACCTAGGGCTTAATGAAGTTTATTTATGCCTCTACTTTCTTCACTTTATTATTACTACCAGACTGGTAGTAATAATAAAGCAAAGAAAGAGTACCAACAGCAGAAGCATGGTAGTAGCAAGAGGGAGATTGGACATGAAGAATAAGTGAGAAGAAGTTAGGGAGGAAGGGTAGGAGACGGGTAAAGAGGGAGGAAAGATATATAGAAAGGGTGTTGAGGGAGGGATAGGTAGAGAATGACAATCAGAGTTCGAGGTAGACGGGGTGGGAGTGACAGATTTAGAGAGAAAAATAGAAGCAAATAAGTGAGAGATAGAATACCGGGGAGGGCCTTGGGAGGTAGGGGCCAAATTAATTGCCTACTTTGCCTTACCTTAAAGAATCTCTGGGTGAGAAACCACCCCAATTTCGTATACAAAGTTGTGATCCTCATCCTCTCTGAATACTAATGCCCTCCAGCCCAGTTGATGAAACTTAAACCCTGGTGGCATCAGCCATGCATGAGTGCGTTTGTAGTCTGTTAAGATAAGACTGCAGTGTTGTTTAGTGCTGTGCAGCAGTATTTATGTACAAACTTGTATGAAATGTGCATTATTAATTTGTAACTTTTAAAAGTTTGCAAGCACAAGAAATGCACGTAAGGTGATGGCAGCACATGGCAGTGGTGGCCACAACTTGTGATTCAAACTTGGGAATCTTGCACTGTTGTCACCTTACTATGAGCAAGGCTTCCTTGCTGAAATTCAGATTGGGTATTACATCTGACTTTTTGCTGTGCCAGTTGAGGATGTGGGTGGAGGTGGAGCCAATAGAGTAAGTGGGTGGAGCCAGTGGAGGAAGTGGATGGAGCCGGAGAAATGTAGGTGTGGCCTCCGACAAACATTTGAGCACCTGTACTTCATATTTTACAAATTAAGCACTGCATTGCATCCAGCCCTGTCGGCTCTGTAGGGCCAACCCCAGGAGTGACTTATATATATTAAAAAGGAAGGTTTGGGTCTGCAAAAAGGTTTATTTTAGGAGGTGGAAATGTCAGTTTAGAATTCCACACACAGACTGCAATGACAGGCATGAGGCACATTTAAAGGGCTACTTTAGTGGGTTGACAGTAAGTGCTGCAGGCCTACTAGTAGCATTAAATTTACAGACCATGGGTACATGTAGCACCACTTTACTAGGGACTTGCAAGTAAAATAAATGTGCCAATTAGTTATAAGCCAATTCTATTATGTTTTAAGGAGTGAGCACGTGTGCTTTAGCACTGGTTAGTAGTGGTAAAGTGCACAGAGTTCTAAGGAAATGATTAAATTATTAACTATTAGATCCCTTTGAGATAACACAAGGTGTCCAACTGTAAATGAGTCCCATGGGATGATTGTGCGTATATTTTGCAGGCCCACTAGTTGCATTTAATTTTCAGGCTCTGAGTATACGTGGTACCACTTTATTAGAGACTTACAAGTAAATTAAATGTCCCAATTGGGTTTACCAAGTACTGCAGTTGACTCTAATATACCAGGAATCCAGGATCACTTATACCCCTATGACAAGTCCGAAATCCTGTAAGGTAAACACACAATTTCAAATATTTAAACCTGGGCTCACACCATGGTAGCTATTTCACATAGCAGACATGCTAAACTTAAGATAATGGGCAACGTATTTACACATTTAACAATAAACAAACTATTTAGAAGCACTAATAGTCAAAAAGCCAAACCAAAATGCACTAAAAATCTCACAACCAATTTCCAGAAATTAAGACAAATTTAATAAGAAAAAATGACATCCAAACAGCAAAAGTTGTCAGGCAAAAGGTGCTAGGAAAATGAAAGAACCATGTAGAAATCACTGTTTGCAGTTGCCTGGGACTTAGACCCAATTTCTGGCTGACCATGATGGAGCCCGGGTCCGATACACCTAGCCGGTCATCCAAGTTGATTTTTTTACCTTCTGACTTGGTCAAGGCAAGGTTGAAGGCTGTATCCATTGAAGTCCCCTTAAAACTGGGTAGCCGCTGAACAAGATCTTGCTGCAGCTGTTGGTTCGAAAAAAAAAATCAAATTTTGGGGCTGCTGAAGTCCTCTTGTCAGGAGGATATTTTTCTCGCCTTCGCCTGTTTAAGATTACTGCCTTTTTTTTTATAAAGCTCAAAGTGCTCCAGCAAGGCATGCCTGTAGCTGTATCTGAAGAAGTCTCATTGAAATGGGACAGTCTAGGTGCAAGGATTCTTTAAGTTCAGGAGGTCTTGAAAATCCAAATTTATCTGTCACAAATGTTTGGATTTTCTGGGGTAGTTTTTCTTAGCCTCTTCTAAGGTACCCAGGATCTCAGCACAGCACATAATGACCATGACACACTCCAGGACAGGCCTCATGAAAGCTCAAGTCCACTTCCAATTGTAACTGGTCCACTGATCACTCCCCGGAAAATTCTGCTTGCAGATTGTTCGGTCCATGTAGCCGCACATGAGGGCAGGTAGCTGACTCTTGGAGCACTTTTCAATATCACAGAGGCAAAGGTCCCGTATTAATACCGGCAAGGATATGACTGCCAGTTATTTTTTTTAACACAACCTGCATAGAGTGGGTGCAATGCACCACAGATTTTATTTATTCATGCCTGAATAAACTTCACTATTACTAAATCCTTGTTTAAGGGACTCCTCATTGGGAAACACATCCAGGATATCCTGTGAATAGGAGGGATTATTTCTGGACACAAGATATGTGTAGTCTTAACTGTGTGTCTAACATTGGACCCTATTGAATTCCATTTGGGACGGAAATACAACTGGATTTAAGGAATCTTCACGCATTGAGAATAGCCCTGAAGAAACCTTTTGTCAAGCCTAAGTCTTCTTTTTTAATACTTCTATGTCACCCCCCTAAAGTAGGCCTTAACGGCTCATTGAACAGGGTGCATGGTATTTATGAAGTAAGACATGTATTTACGTTTTACATGTTTTGGTAGTGAAAGACTCCTAAAGTTGATTTTCACTGCTGTAGGGCTATCTCTCTCATACCTTATTACACTTAATCAGTGATAACGCCATTTTGGGACCAGATAGAGAAAGGCTAGTTACACTTTAATGAATTGTAATTTAAAATCCTCTTCAGTGGTAAAGTTACAGTTTTGATAATGCCCCTGCTAGAAAGTTGCTATTTTTCTGCCCAAATCAACTGTGCATTTTTGCCAGTGTCCTGGGTCACATGACGGTAAATGGCACTCTTGTTGTGGGTTGTGTATTCTTTTAAGACATGGGAACAAAGACGACCTAAGTGTGAGGGGAGTAGGTCTTTCTGACAGGATGGCGGGGGAGGAGCTATACCCTGCCCAGATTGTACTTCAAAGGGCCCTATCTGCAGCATGCACAAAGGAAACCTTGCCTTTTTCACCTTAGCCAGTATGGAGCCAGGACCAGGGAAGGGGAAACACTGACCAGAGCGAGTTTAGGGGTAGGCCAGAGAATTCTCCCACACAAAGGCTGGCACCAGGTATAAAAGTGGCACCCTCGGAATCTTTCATTAGAACACTCCTGGACCTGTAGAAGAGTCAAAAGAAGAACTGTCCTGCTGTCTGAAGAAGTAAGATTAGACCTGCTTGTCTTGAACCCGGGCTTTTCATGGCTGACCTCCTGTTTGGGCTACAGGGAAACAACATGCTGCCACAGGCCTCCCTCAGCTGCTTAACTGCTCAGCTGATCCACACCAACTTGACACACCTGGACATGTCTAAGCTCTGCTGCTGGCCTATGCTGGAGTGAGTCTTGATCCCCCAGAGGTTCCCTCAGGTCCTGGACCCTTGGCTGGCATCAAAGTGAACATCTCAGAAAGAAAGGTGAAGATACAGAAGTTTTGGGCTCCTCGTGACAGTGAAGTGACCTCTTCGCACGAGAATCGACCACCAATGATGGCTGCCAGTACAAAGCACCAGCAGGACCTGCTCTTCACGCCAACAGTGACAGCCCACATCAACTGCCAATGTGAAGCTCCAGCAAGCACCAGCTTCTTGCCTTGCAACAGCGACCATCCACAATGCTCAACCTGCTTCTTGCTCCTACACGACCTCCTGGCTATCCCCACCAACCCCAGCAGCATCTCCTCACGTCACTAAAGACGGTAACTCTTCAGTGGGACTAATCTGGTCCTTGAATCTGACCTGTGCTCCATCATGGTTGGCCTGAAATTGTGACTTTGCCTTGGTTCAGTGTGACCCCACAACCATGAATAGTGCTGTGTGCTTTTTGGTCCCATTTTCACCTAAAATGTTAAGAACTCATATCTATGGTACAACTGATTCAATGTTTGTCATTGTGATGTCATATTATTTATAAACATTTACTATATTTTTTTAACTGGTTTGGGACTTTTCTTGTGCTGTGTTTTCACTTTATAACTGTTTGAGTGCTGCATACATATTTTATACATTCCCTCTATGTTAAACCTGTTTGCAAGTTTCTGAGTTCACACTAGCCACGATTGCGTTTATTATTTAAGTGGGGCTTCCTCTCCTCTCAACTATTACCCCAATTTCTTACACACTTTAGAAAAGTGCTCAGTCACAAGTTTGGCCCTGAGAACTTTCATGGGACGTTTAGGGATGTCCCAAAGGAGCCAGATCAGCTTGAGTTTTGTGAATGTGTCATTGAAGACAATGGAAGGTTGGGTGAATGGCAGCAAGGTAAGCAATTTTAATTGAGTATTTTAGTTCTATATGCACATAAAATGATGACTCACATTATGAGTCATCGTTTTACAGGAGTGTGCCAGCACCCAATTGATTCTATGCTCACTGATCCCAGGGAACGTGGCAAAGGGCTCAGCACTAGTGTTGCACAGACGTTACCAGGGGATGACCACAAGAAGTGTTGGTTAAACTCCAGCAGAAGAATGATGATAAAAAGCCCTTTTATCCAAAAACATCAGGGGGAAAGAGTCCCATTCCTCTTCAGGAAAACAGGAAATGTGAGAAGCAAAGGTGGGAAAAGACTTTACAGAATGGCAGGGGATTTTACTATCATCAGTCATGTCACAAGAAGAGGGACTGCTCCCGCATAAAGAATGTACTCACCGGTGTACATTCGAAAAGAAAGGCTAATGTAGCCTTAGGAGGATTTAATTCCCAGGAGGAGATAGCATAGCATGCCCTAATATCCCTTAGTTGGGTGGTGGACACACAAGGTAAGCTGATGATAACAGAATTCTAGGACATACTTCCATAGGGCACACAGTGAATGGCATCCTCGCCACTGCTGTGTGGGTTACTTGTGCCGGTTGGAATCGAGTGGTGAGGTAGCTGGTCTCCTCAGAATACTACCTGCAGGGAGAGTCATGTAAGGTGATTAATATCCTTGGGAGAGGGAGAGAGTGAGTGCCCCATGACAATGGTGTCTTTAGAGTGGAGGAGGATAGTTGTGCAGAGGAAGGTAGCTGCATGTGTCATTCACTTATAGCATAGAAGCAGTGAGTGAGACCATCTAGGTGGCATCATATCATGTCTCTGAGAGCACTGACCATAACATTAGGGTATAAGGAACCACGAGGAAAGTAATGGGTTGGAGGAAGGTGCCCCTCCCAATAGGAGGGCCAGTGAGCCAGGGGCTACCTGCTCTGTTAGAAAATGACCATACAACTGGCAGTGGTGAGTCCTGGAAATGTTGGCTGCATTGTCAGAGAGACAAGTGACATGATTAACAGACAAGTGATCATCCTTGGACAGTACATACCTTGAGCTGAGAGGCCAGTCTCAAAGGAATGCTCTGAAATTTTGGGCCTGTACATGGATGGAGGATGCCAGCAGCCTGTGGCTGTAGTCCCTAACTCCGAAATCACTAGGATGTGATAAAGACATCAGGAAGGTGTGTTAGCAAGTGGCTTAGGGTAAGAAGAGTTTCCAAAGAGAACAGAGACCTGACCCAAGAGAAAGAATAGGACACCTATCCTATCTGGCCACAGTGGCACTGTTTATATTCTGGGATTAACCTGTTAGTCAACTTGGGTTAGAACTCTTATTGGTGTTGTTATGTGGTCACATTAGGCCTGGGCGAGTACACCTCCATTTTACATGTTCACATTTTAAAGTTGACATCTTTCATGAAATGTTGATATTTGACACAAATCTGCTTGGCTTCCTGAATGCATAATATTCTCTGAAATGACTTTTGCTTACAATTAAATTTCTTCATAGGCATATAATCAGAGCCTTGAACATTCAGTATGAGAGCGAAAGTTCACTGCCCAAAATGTTGATGTTTGTTATTGCTCGCTCAGCAACCGCTTTGTCAGGATAGAATCAATAATGACAGCCTGACTGGGACTTCGACATGGCAGCATGATGTGAATTTTTATTATTATAACAAACATCACTCCTTTATTCAATTAGAGTAGCATTTCGCTGACACAGTCGAGGTTGCCCTATGCCAGAATTCCAGCCCATCTGAATCTTGTGTACCTCATGAGAAGGATGGTGCCCAGCTCTACACCAAGACAGGCTACCAGTTGAAGCACACCCACAGATAACTGGGGATTTAGGTTACCCTACAGGGATTCTGGCAGATTCACTTTCCCAATGCACACTAGGATAGGGAGCGCTAGGTAAAGCACAGATATAATTGTACTAATATGCAAGCATATAATCTATGTAACAGCACAAAGGGTGAATTGTTCATTTTTTTATTACTCTTGTGATACTGATTACTCTGTTTTGTTTCTTTCTATTAATAATTGGAGCACAAGTATTTTGCACAAGAATCTGATTGCTTCAATAAATAATTGAAATGCCAAATCAAGTATTTTTTGTATTACTCTTTGGGTATGGATGAGTTATCAAACAAAAGGGCTTTAGATCTGTTTCCAAGATTTCCTTGGGGAGTCAGAGTTGTCATGTTCTCAGTTGCACATATCACCTGGTTAGGGGTACTTAGGTTAGGGGTACAGACAGTGCACTGTGAACAAACCAGGACTAAGGCCTTCATATCCTGATGATGTGCGTTTACTCAGTCTTGCACAGTTCTGATGTTTATGTTGTCCAATAAATGCACAATTTTACTGAGAAAGTATGAGCTGAGTGACAGTTGGGTTTACAGGTGTGGAGATAGGCTCCCCATAGGTGGTGCTAATAGTGAGGGTAGATCTGGACAGATGGGTGCTAGGAAATACGGAAGGGCACAGAACAGACAATACCACTGAAGAGACAGGTACCTGGCCCTTTTCCATTGCCTGAGCAGGGTTGTCAATCATTTGAATAATTAGTCTCACCTATCTTTAGGCTTGGAGAATAATGTGTCGGAAAATCACTTTTTCTGTATGGTCACCGAGTTTTTCTCATCTTTTTCTTGACCTTATTTTTTCTTACATTAGGACTCTGTGTTCTATCATGTTGACAATTAGTGCCACAGTGTGTGTGCAATGCACCTAAAATGGTACTATAGAATTGGTTGCACCTAATTGGTATAACTGTCCAGTAAGGTCACTGTAATTCGGCACAGAAACTGAACCAATAGCATGGAAGTTAATGTAATATGCTGGAATGCAGTGATGATATGAATGCAGTGGTCATTGGTGTCATCCACTTGTATGTCACAAATGTATGGCTTTAGGAAGCACCATTGTGCTCTGTCTGGACTGTAGTTTTAAAGCACATCCATGACACATGGCACATTAATGTGCCTTCACATGTAGGAAATCTTTTTTATGTATTAGATTAGTCACTCCAAGTCACACCTACAATGTTCCTCTTCAAGCTACAGGCATGGATACTCTGTATGTGAAAATGTGGGATGCTATATAATGGTAATGGTATGCCTTCACAGTAAATATTTGTATGAAAGATTTTCTCAATGTGTAGGTAAAGCTGAATGTTCCAGGAACAGTCCTGGTTTGAATTAAACTATATATTTCCTGTCTGTGCCTAGTAACATAATAGAAAATGATTAAAAGTTACTTTCCACATTGTTTATAAAAATATAATTTAGCTGTTAACGTAGCTATTGATCACGTTAACGAACATGTAACTCATAAAAAGGGTACTTTGTACAGCATGAGAAAAAACGAGTTCAGAAACAGTTTGTCACTCATCCCCACACAGCTATATAGCCCTAAATCAGAGGGATCAATACACACTTCTGGCTGGAAGTTAACAGCCATGCTCCCAGAGCCTGAGCCCTACCTGCCCTCCCTCCTACCACATGACTGGTATTGGCGGTCAGGTGCTGCAATGGTTCCGCTCCTTTTTAGACGACCGCTCCTTCTGTGTTGCCATCCCTCCCTTCAAGTCCAACTAC
This sequence comes from Lissotriton helveticus, assembly GCF_964261635.1. Taxonomy (NCBI): domain Eukaryota; kingdom Metazoa; phylum Chordata; class Amphibia; order Caudata; family Salamandridae; genus Lissotriton; species Lissotriton helveticus. Next base: position 299,037,421 of record NC_136062.1, read on the forward strand.
CAACCGCTGGCCATGGGGGTTCCGCAAGGGTCCTCGCTGAGTCCCACGTTGTTCAATCTCTACGTGAGACCGCTGGCTGATGTCGCTAGGCAGTGGGGCCTAACTTTGGTCTCATATGCCGACGACACACAGCTGGCGGTTACTCTCAGCGGGGACGCGGAAATTGCGGCCCCCAGGTTTCAGTCTGGACTGAAGGCGGTGGCTAGTTGGCTGACAGGCAACTGCCTTCAGCTTAATGCCACAAAGACGGAGGTGATGGTCGTCGGTAAGGGAGTGGAGCTGTGGGGCGACCAATGGTGGCCTTCAGAGCTGGGACCCACTCCGATTCCGGTGTCGGAGATGAAAAATCTGGGGGTATGGTTGGATGCCGGCCTCTCCTTTGTAGGGCACACACAAAAAACTGCGGCCTGTTGTTTTGGACTTCTAAGGGGCTTGAGACCAGTACTCAAGTTCTTTGATGCCCCAACCAGGCAACTGGTGATCCAGGCTACTGTCATCTCTCGCCTGGATTATGCCAGTTCTCTCCTGGCTGGGGCTAACCAGGCCGAACTAACCCGTTTGCAACGGGTTCAGAATGCCGCGGCGAGAGCGATTGTTGGCCTGCCCAGATTCAGTTCTGTGGCAGGTGTCCTTCGCTCTTTACATTGGCTTCCGGTTAGGAAGCGCATTCTCTTTAAGATCTTGTGTCTTGCTTTTAAGATCCTGAGAGGTATCGGCCCGGAAATTCTGTCGAGTTGCCTTTCCTTTTATGTCCCCACCCGCAGTCTCCGCTCCCAGGGTTTGGCTCTTGCAGTGGTCCCCAGATTCAGGCTCAGTCGTATGGGAGGCCGTTCATTTAGGGTCATGGCTGCATCAGCATGGAACTCCCTCCCTGTTGAAATCCGTCTGATGGAGGACCTTTTGACCTTCCGGAGGGCGATAAAAACTTTCCTGTTTTAGTTGTTTTGATCTTATTTTCTGTTGTGTTATGTTCTGCCTTGTCCTTGCGCCGGGACGCTCCTTGGCTGGAGTATCTGTGCGCATAATAAATCACCCTAACATAACATAACATAACATAACATGACTCCACCGCCTAAAAGTATTTCTGGAATTATTTCCAGAATTCCAGATATACAAATGTACGTTTGCATATGTAAATGCAACAGAAAGTAATTTATAAATATGTAAATACTTAACAGCTGTATAAACTGAACAATGAAAAGATCAATATTTCAAATGATATCTGAGCTACAGTGGAAAATATTATTGAGAGTAGCAATAAGAGAAGGAGAGAGATGGTGAAAGGTATGTACACCACAATTGTAAGTCTTCTGGATAATCAATGGGGAAATTTTCTGTTTACTTTAGAAGTGTAAGGCTAATGGAGAATACAGGGGAGGGTTGCTCTGGAAGGACTGCAGGTGGGGAACCCAGGAGGAGAAAGCAAAGACGGAGTCAACAGAGTGAAGTTATATCAGTTTGTATTGTTTATACTTGATCAACATGTAGTGTTGAACTATCATAGAATTCTTAGATGCCTTGTAAGTGTATTAATTGGACGACACTAATATATGAAGGGGCTTACTTGGTGTGCTTTGATATTTAAAAGTGCAAAACCTAATAAAAATTGTATATAAAAAATACCTCACAGTTTCGCAATTGCTTCCAAAGATTTTTTCCCACACAGGAAAACTATTTTTCTCTGTGAATAAATCACTACTCCAACACTCTGACCAAAATTTGGGGTTGTACCGTCCCGATTCCTACCCTCAATGCAGATTTACTCCTTTCCTTGAAAGGGATTAATCTCTAATGGTATCTAGCGTGGGAATGTAGTTTGGAAATATTTCTTAATACTCAAAAACGTACCTGATCATTGGCGCTTATCGACTTTCAAGGTATGCCTGCATGAGAATGTCTACTGTCCACCCCAGTAAGCAGATTTGTTCACAGGTAAAAGAACCCTGTATCATGTAAGTAAATCACTTAGCAATGGTAAATTCACTTTTTATGTATGCAAAATGTAGATCTACATGCAGAAAACAATTCAGTTACACATCTAAGTCCAGTGGTGCTGGAACAATTTTCAGAGTACGGGTGCTGCCACCAAAGGTACATCACTGAAGTCATAGTGATTGTGAAAAATTCAAGTGCCACATAAAGAACAAATGTACCAAATGAGCCACACCAATTCACCAGGAGAGTAGTAAGGGTATGGTATGGAGCCAGTGGTGCATTTTGGAGCACACTGTTGCAGTGTTGTGTTGAGGATTTTTGGGACCCCTGGCAAGACATATTTTGTGGCTCAGTGTTTGTGACAGCTTTGAATTTGATTACCCACTTTTTTGCTAACTGTAGCCTACATGATGCAAACAAACTTTTGAACAGGTTTCGCACAAAAATTGTTGAAACATGCCTTTTCGATGACTTTAAAAATTGTTAGGATGACACTGGTTAAAGAGAACTGGCATGATTTTAAGTAACAGTATTACTATAGTACAGACACCTAGTACAAGAAGCCAGTACTCGTCCCAAGATGGCGACCGCATTTGCCGTTCTAGTTATTCATGACACTATGGGAGACAAATAAGTGGTTTGTGCCGCCTCCTTCCAGGCTGCATTTGGAAATCAGCAAGCTCTGCTAATGGATTTAGACCATCGCCTTTCCTAATACATGTATATTCACCTGCTCTTCGCTGATGGCTACCGCTGTAGGTCTGATGTTGGCAGATTATTACGATAATTTTTTTACTGTTCTATCTCAGATACAATAGTTCTGACAAGATCGAATGTTGGACTAAGGAGTAGCCTTTAAGGCTGTAAGCGGATGTAAATCAGATCAGACCATAATTTGATGTTGATCCTAGCACATTAAAGTTTCTAAGAGTAAGTGTAGAAAGTTCACGCTCATATTTACATGCATTGCATGAGCCCAATACACTATTTATTGTTATAACAATTACCAACGATATGTGGAATGACGAACCTCATGCATGGTACAGAAGTGCACATCAGTATGAAGGATATCACTGAGCACAGAGGCACGTGTTCCACGTTCTCGCAACCCCTAACCTAATGGACACTGAAATAGCCTACTCCACAACAGCTCCTGTGTTCATGCAATAGGATGATGCACCACTTTAAAGACATTTTTTGCAGTATGGCCCACGATTGGCATTGTGCCTCTTTCAATAAACACACGTTGTTCACGCCTGTGGGCCCCAACACCTGTGGGCAGATCCAGAGATTTCTACCACCTTGTTGTACAGCACTGCACGTGCCTCTGTGCCCATGGCATTTGTCTTTACACTTCGATTCACTGTTTGCCATTGTGAATATATATGTGTATTGGCTTATTGTTAGATTTCGCGGCACCTGGAATGAATGACGAGTAATAGGACACCATTACTGATAGTGATGTTCTATACTCATGGCGTTTCAACACAGAGATTTCTACAGTCAGGATTAGATTTGGTGAACTTGGTTGGCATTGTGCTAAAATTCTTTTGGAGCAGAATAATTAGGCTCTCACAGATGTAAGGTAATTATGTTGACAGTCTAGTGGTTGTGCAGTGGATGCACAATGATGTTGTTAGTTAGTGCATGCCCACACTGATATATATTGGTGAGTTTATTTTACATAACACAGTCTATAAACTATACAGACTTGTGTGTGTCCTTTGCAGACTGATGACTGGTTCGGTTTCTGTCTCCAGACCTATGCAGACATTGAGCTAGATGACTTTGTTCTGAGTAGACCCTTACAGTCACAAGGGGTAGAAACATCAGCATACATCTCCTTTGTTCCTTGATTATTTGTAATCATCATTGTGCTATGTTGTACGCACACGTATAATTGAACAATTTGGCTTAAGAACCAAGGAGAATTTGTAGTATCTTTTCTATATATTTTAATGTTTATGCACACACCTAAGCACTGCGCCGTCTGCACTTTGTATGAGTTATTGTAATGATGTAAGGTTCCAGTAATGTAAGTAAAAATAAAGTTTATTGCAGGAGCGAATGAATGAATGAATGAATGAATACATTTATTTGTGTGGTTACTCAAAACCATTACAATAAAACAACAAAGTAGAAAAATAACTCTCCATTTTAAAAATTTGAACAATTTAAAACAATAAACATTGTGATAAAATCTGAGGGTCTAAAATTCGATGATCATTGAGTCCAAAAAAGCTTTTTTTTTTTAAAATCAGCAAATAGTTGTACATGCTCCCGTTAAGCTAAGCAGTTAGTTCAGGATGGTAATTGACCTCAGCGAAGGTGCCTGCCTAATTGCTTGGCTGGGAGAGTCCATAAGCTTCCTACGAGTCTGTTGTACAAATTTACCAAACATAGCCATATGCTTCACTGTGTCCAGTGTGTACAGTTGATGGACTGCCTCCTTTGCAGTTCTAGTCCCCCGTTGTAACAAGATGGGCCTAAGGTAAAGTCTGCGGTCTAGACGCAAGGCCGGGCAGCAAAGTAGAATATGGGCCAAGGACTCACGTTTGTATTTGCAGGACCGACACTCCATGATCGCCATTTTTATCGACCCAGAGGGGTATAGTTCTTTAAGGGGGAGAGGATGTAATCTGAACGCTACAATCCGGTGTAGGGCTTGTCTCCCCACAGCCTGCGTAAGATGACGTTTTGGGTTGTACTCTGTATGTGGGAGGCTTTGGGTCTCGTGAAAGCCTCTTGCTACCAATGATTCCATGGCTGAGGTGCGAGAGCAAAGGCAAACTTAATTTTTATCGTACTTTTGATAGCAGTGTGTTTGATTGTTTTGGGGTCCCAGTTCTCTATTGCAAGTTTCAAAACGTCTTTGGCAGCGGAAAGGCTAGCTGACCAGGGATTACTGGGTCCAGAAAAATACTTTTTACGGTAGACTTCATTGTGTTTTCTGGTGCCGCCATGGTAAGATAGAAGTATTTGCTCAGAGAGGCCAACTCTTCCAGCCTTTGTTGGTTCAAGTTAAATTGTAACCACACTAGATTGTTCCTGGTGCATGCGGGTGGGTGAAATAACTTTTTATAGGCTGAGCAGTGGATTTTTTCTAGGTCTCTCGCTATTTTCCCTGGGAATGCCTGTTGTGCGTAATTAAGTGATGGTATTAATTTCGCTCTCAAGACTCTTTGAATAGCCGTTGTTGTGGGGCTATGTAGAGAGGCATATAGCTTGCAGAGGGCGAAAATTATGCTTTTCCCTTTCGTACGCATTTTGTGGAGATGGACTCCTGGGCGACCTGTTTCGCTGAACCAAAGCCCCAAGTAGTTGTAGTGTTGTGAACAATCCAGAGTCAGCTGGCCTAGCCTCCATTTTGCAAATTTTTTCTTAGGGTATTGCCCAAAGATTATTTGGATGGGTTGGCAACCAGTTTGTTTTTGGCATTGTAGGTTGCCAAAGCCAGAAGTGCTTTTTGTAGGCCTGTTTTAGTGTGGTCTAGGAGTACCAGGTCGTTGGCGTATTGCATTAGTTGGATTTTAGTGTGCCCAATCCTAGGTGTTGCTAATGTGGCTCCAATCAAGGCATTACCCATGTCCGTGGTGTATAAATTAAAGAGCATCGGAGCTAAAACGCACCCTTGCTTTAAGCCGCGATCCATGTCGATTTTCTCTGTGGCAGATACGCTTGAAAGTTTAATTCTTACCCACGTTCTTGAGTACAATGAGCGAATGGCTTGTAATAAAGATGGATCGTTGTTTCAGCGTGCCAACTACTGCCACAGGATGGATTGATCTACGCCGTCAAAAGCTGCTGAGTAGTCAATAAAACATGTAAAAAGCGGCAAGCTTTGTCGTGACATGGCTTGTTGTGCTAGATACGAGAGCGCTATTATATTGTCCACTGTTGATGCCCCAGGTATAAACCCTGTTTGAAAAAAGGGCAGAAGGCCTTCAGTACTGGCCCAGGTCGATAGTTCCGCCAGGAGGGTGCTTTAATTGGCCTAGCCCTCAATATCAAGCAGGGCAATCATGCGATGGGTTGGATTTTGGCCCTTTCTTATGTATTGGGTGCAATAACGACCCTCTCCAGGAATCTGGAACGTCCCCCAAAAAACGGCATTCAGCATACAACTTGGTCAAATTGTCCGTCCAGGAGTCTGAATCGGCCCTGAAGAGGGAGCCAGGCAGACCATTGAGTCCTGGTGCCCCATTGTGCCTGATCTTTTTTAAGGTTGTGCAAACTAAAGTTTTTCCTGGGGGTGCTCGGTCGTCCAAAGTTTTTGATGTGTAGCAGTGGTGTCTAGTTCTTTGCTCGTATTAGGGCCTTAATTCGGCAAGGTTATGCTTCCATCTTCTTTGTACAATGTTTTCAAATGAGCGGCCCAGGTACCTGCGTCAAGTGAGTTCTCTCTATGGTTGTCTCCTTGAGTTAGAGTATTTAAATATCGCCAAAACTCTTGGGACTTGCAAGGTCTCAGTAAGTCGAAGATCTTCAGCCATTTCGCCTCAGTGCATTCGCGTTTCGCGGCCCAGACTTCCTTCGAGTAACTTTTTGCAGCTTCTTTAAGTAGCCTTTTGGCAGATGCTGAGCCAGTTTTCTGGTAGGCCCAACGTTTGGCGTTTAATTGTTTAGCGCTCTCTTTAATTGATGGGACGTGTCCAATAGTGTGTGATGGATATTGGGGGGATCTGCTTATTGTGCCTCCTTGGAGCAGTGAAGCTAATTTGCGGGCGGACCGATCCCATTCATCTATATTGCCCCTGTTGTTTGCACTGTATTGCCAGCCAGCCCATATTTGTTTCCATTTCTCAAACTTATTAATTGGCGCTGGCCCCCATTTGATTCTTCTTGCTAGCATATACAATTCTTCTCCATTTGATGCCTCAATGCTTCGTAAAGTGTGACGAGTATCTACTGTGAGATTTAACATGGTCGTTAGGGCGGCATGATCGCTTTCGTTTCGTTGATGTACTGAATAGTTTACCATAAGGTTTTGTGTTCTTCCACTTAATAAGATGTAATCTATTGTCGTTTGGTTGTTGTATGTGGGAGCAAACAGTGCCCCTGGTCCATTCCTTATTACCAGAGAATGTGCTGTTAACAGATTATAGGACTAAATTAGGGCATTGAAGGCGTCTGTAGCCGCAGAATGGGTCCTTTGTAATCCGGAGGCCCCTATATTGTGTGTGTTAAAGTCCCCAAGGATGATAGATTCTATAGGAGCGAACTGTAAAAGTAGAATTTCTATTTGACTTATCAGCTGGGTCAACTTGTCCTTGGCGCCCGGCCCATGAGAATTGTGATAAACGTTAATTAGGAGTATTGGGAGCGGACCGTTGGTAGCAGAGAGGCCTTTCAGGGTGCCTGCCAGAAACATACTTGAGGTTGTTTGTATTTCTGTGAATTGTATTTTCAGGGAGTGCTTGATGTATATAGAAATCCCTCCTGATGGTTTCCAAATATGTTTTCTTTAATAGCTGGTTTGCAATATTCCATGCAACTTCTTATTGATATTGATTAAGTTGCCCACGTTTCTTGGGTGCAGATTATATCGGCTCCTTTTAAAAATGCCAATGTCACTGGGTTTTGCACGAGCTTTGAAATCCCTGCGAGGTTCCAGGTCATGATGTTTAATCTTTGAATGCTGACCGTCGAGTTACTGTGCTTGGCTGAGCAAGTTTTTGGCAGATGCGGTGTGGTCTCCTTGCTTACAAGGGGATGGGTGTTAGGAACTGGAATTTAAGGCTCTTGACAGCCAAGACCAGTCTTTGCTGGTGTTCCCCTTGATTGAGCAAGACTGAATGCCTTGTCCCGGGTTTGTTGTTATTTTAATTAAGCTGTCACTTGTTAAATTCATTTTTGTACCGCTTGTAGTCCCATGAAGTATGGACACTGCTGGTGGCAGTAAGTAAAGCGAGTCGTTCATGGATGTCTTTTTTTCTTGGAGTGTTCTGTTCCTGAGAAACTGTTGGTTCCTTCAAGTTGCTGTTTTCCAGGAGCATTGGGTATTTTAGCACAGGCTGGGTCAGGATTTTTATGCCCTAGTTTTCCAATTGCTTCTTGTTTCTTTTTAAGGCCTCAGCCATGGCTAGGTTAGTGAAAATAAGGTCTGTGGTCTCTTTGGTCTCGCCTAGACCTGGGGTAAGGAAGGAAACACTCTCAATATCTGTTGTTTTTATGTTTCTTAGACCTTGGATATTGACGCAAAGTTTTAGGAGATTGCTGCGGTTAAAGATATCCCACTTGACCTGTGAGACATATTCAGGGTACAGCAATATTTTCAGGTCATCGTAATTTATAGAAGCCAGGTTTTGTTGGATAATGGCCTCTTGTAGTTCGTGGACCTTTATGGAGTTTGGGGTTTTCTGTGAAAGGGTATCGACATTAGCCTCTGCCCAGCTTGAGTTGCCCACCATCTGCTGGACTTTCGTCTCGATCTGTGATCTAGTCGACGTAGGTTCCATCTCTCTGTTATTGGTAGACTCGCTATTACCTTGAGATGCCCTGTGACCTGGTGCTAGGATGTTAATTTGTTTATTTATTTTTAGAGTTTCTTGGTTCATGCTGTTCGTATTTTTATCCATCGGTTTAGTCAACGAGGGACTCTTTGAATTAGGTTCCTGGGTTCTTTGTAAGTCGTGCTTTCCATCCCTGGTTTGCTGTCCTTGTGAGCGGTTGGAGCACCAGCTGACTTTTTGTTCCCTCATATCCACAGGATTTAACCGATGGTCCGTGTGGTCATCCGCAGTATCATCTGAGTTAGTTTCGAGGTTAGTTTTACCCAGTTTTGCGTTTTCATTAAGGTTCAGGGTCTGAGGAGGCATATTGGTCTCATATTGATCAACGTGTGAACCTCGATCGCCTTATTTTCTGGCAGCAACCACTGCCGAATGGAGCCATTATTGTTGGATTTGTTTTTTCTTTGTTCAGCTTTTTGAGTTTTTTCTTGTTTTTCCGGGAAAGATGGTGAGTATCTAAGCTTGCCGGTTTTTAAGTATTTTGAATTTCATGGTCATTGACAGAGTTTGGGCTGGTTTCTATTGCAATGTTTTTAGCTCTGCATGGTTGCTCAACCACTGCCCTTGTAGTATCTTGCTGGGGTTTTTTGTTGTTGGTTTGAGATCAGTGCATCATTAATTAGTACAAAATAATTTTCAGTTATGGGGGGCTTCTGCTCTTTTTCCACTCCCCCTCTGAAAGGGCTGGGGATCAGGGGATCATCATCGTGTACAGGGCCATTGTGGTTTGAAGGGTGGATTTCTGATATTTTTGGTGCTTCTGCTGTTGCACTTATTATATGAGAATTGGCCAGCTGGTTCCATTGGTTCCCTTGGCTCCGTTGACTCCATTAGCTCCATTAGCCGCAGGGCCCATTTGCATGTCCCATGGTCGTTGAGTTGCTGAATTGTGTGGACTATTATGGCTAGGCATGCCTGGTGCCTAGCCATAATGTATATTTTAATGTTTATGCACAAACCTAAGCACTGCGCCGTCTGCACTTTGTATGAGTTACTGTAATGATGTAAGGTTCCAGTAATGTAAGTAAAAATAAAGTTTATTGCAGGAGCGAATGAATGAATGAATGGATACATTTATTTGTGTGGTTACTCAAAACCATTACAATAAAACAACAAAGTAGAAAAATAACTCTCCATTTTAAAAATGTGAACAATTTAAAACAATAAACATTGTGATAAAATCTGAGGGTCTAAAATTCGATGATCATTGAGTCCAAAAAAGCTTTTAAAAAAAAAAAAATTTGCAAATAGTTGTACATGCTCCCGTTAAGCTAAGCAGTTAGTTCAGGATGGTAATTGACCTCAGCGAAGGTGCCTGCCTAATTGCTTGGCTGGGAGAGTCCATAAGCTTCCTACGAGTCTGTTGTACAAATTTACCAAACATAGCCATATGCTTCACTGTGTCCAGTGTGTACAGTTGATGGACTGCCTCCTTTGCAGTTCTAGTCCCCCGTTGTAACAAGATGGGCCTAAAGTAAAGTCTGCGGTCTAGACGCAAGGCCGGGCAGCAAAGTAGAATATGGGCCAAGGACTCACGTTTGTATTTGCAGGACCGACACTCCATGATCGCCATTTTTATCGACCCAGAGGGGTATAGTTCTTTAAGGGGGAGAGGATGTAATCTGAACGCTACAATCCGGTGTAGGGCTTGTCTCCCCACAGCCTGCGTAAGATGACGTTTTGGGTTGTACTCTGTATGTGGGAGGCTTTGGGTCTCGTGAAAGCCTCTTGCTACCAATGATTCCATGGCTGAGGTGCGAGAGCAAAGGCAAACTTAATTTTTATCGTACTTTTGATAGCAGTGTGTTTGATTGTTTTGGGGTCCCAGTTCTCTATTGCAAGTTTCAAAACGTCTTTGGCAGCGGAAAGGCTAGCTGACCAGGGATTACTGGGTCCAGAAAAATACTTTTTACGGTAGACTTCATTGTGTTTTCTGGTGCTGCCATGGTAAGATAGAAGTATTTGCTCAGAGAGGCCAACTCTTCCAGCTTTTGTTGATTCAAGTTAAATTGTAACCACACTAGATTGTTCCTGGTGCATGCGGGTGGGTGAAATAACTTTTTATAGGCTGAGCAGTGGATTTTTTCTAGGTCTCTCGCTATTTTCCCTGGGAATGCCTGTTGTGCGTAATTAAGTGATGGTATTAATTTCGCTCTCAAGACTCTTTGAATAGCCGTTGTTGTGGGGCTATGTAGAGAGGCATATAGCTTGCAGAGGGCGAAAATTATGCTTTTCCCTTTCGTACGCATTTTGTGGAGATGGACTCCTGGGCGACCTGTTTCGCTGAACCAAAGCCCCAAGTAGTTGTAGTGTTGTGAACAATCCAGAGTCAGCTGGCCTAGCCTCCATTTTGCAAATTGTTTCTTAGGGTATTGCCCAAAGATTATTTGGATGGGTTGGCAACCAGTTTGTTTTTGGCATTGTAGGTTGCCAAAGCCAGAAGTGCTTTTTTTAGGCCTGTTTTAGTGTGGTCTAGGAGTACCAGGTCGTCGGCGTATTGCATTAGTTGGATTTTAGTGTGCCCAATCCTAGGTGTTGCTAATGTGGCTCCAATCAAGGCATTACCCATGTCCGTGGTGTATAAATTAAAGAGCATCGGAGCTAAAACGCACCCTTGCTTTAAGCCGCGATCCATGTCAATTTTCTCTGTGGCAGATACGCTTGAAAGTTTAATTCTTACCCACGTTCTTGAGTACAATGAGCGAATGGCTTGTAATAAAGACGGATCGTTATTCCAGCGTGCCAACTACTGCCACAGGATGGATTGATCTACGCCGTCAAAAGCTGCCGAGTAGTCAATAAAACAAGTAAAAAGCAGCAAGCTTTGTCGTGACACGGCTTGCTGTGCTAGGTACGAGAGCGCTATTATATTGTCCACTGTTGATGCCCCAGGTCTAAACCCTGTTTGAAAAATGGGCAGAAGGCCTTCAGTACTGGCCCAGTTCGATAGTTCCGCCAGGAGGGTGCTTGCATAGGCCTAGCCCTCAATATCAAGCAGGGCAATCATGCGATAGTTTTGTGGGTTGGATTTTGGCCCTTTCTTATGTATTGGGTGCAATAACGACCCTCTCCAGGAATCTGGAACGTCCCCCAAAAAACGGCATTCAGCATACAACTTGGTCAAATTGTCCGTCCAGAAGTCTGAATCGGCCCTGAAGAGGGAGCCAGGCAGACCATTGAGTCCTGGTGCCCCATTGTGCCTGATCTTTTTTAAGGCTGTGCGAACTAAAGTTTTTTCCTGGGGGTGCTCGGTCGTCCAAAGTTTTTGATGTGTAGCAGTGGTGTCTAGTTCTTTGCTCGTATTAGGGCCTTAATTCAGCAAGGTTATGGTTCCATCTTCTTTGTACAATGTTTTCAAATGAGCGGCCCAGGTACCTGCGTCAAGTGAGTTCTCTCTATGGTTGTCTCCTTGAGTTAGAGTATTTAATTATCGCCAAAACTCTTGGGACTTGCAAGGTCTCAGTAAGTCGAAGATCTTCAGCCATTTCCCCTCAATGCATTCGCGTTTCGCGGCCCAGACTTCCTTCAAGTGACTTTTTGCAGCTTCTTTAAGTAGCCTTTTGGCAGATGCTGAGCCAGTTTTCTGGTAGGCCCTACGTTTGGCGTTTAATTGTTTAGCGCTCTCTTTAATTGATGGGACGTGTCCAATAGTGTGTGATGGATATTGGGGGGATCTGCTTATTGTGCCTCCTTGGAGCAGTGAAGCTAATTTGCGGGCGGACCGATCCCATTCATCTATATCACCCCTGTTGTTTGCGCTGTATTGCCAGCCAGCCCATATTTTTTTCCATTTCTCAAACTTATTAATTGGCGCTGGCCCCCATTTGATTCTTCTTGCTAGCATATACAATTCTTCTCCATTTGATGCCCCAATGCTTCGTAAAGTGTGACGAGTATCTAATGCAGATGATGCAATTTACTTATTAACTTCGTTGCTTGACATCGGGAGGAGCGATTTAGGCGTCTTTCTGGGGAAAATACAAACGCATATTGGAAAGGATACCAGTTTTCTGCCTCTAACTACAAGCGGCACATGATGTGATTCGAGGACCTCACATTAAAAGCTCGATAGAACAGCAAACCAGAGATGTGGTGAGCGTGTGATGCCCGACTTGAGCTCCACAAAATGGCGATCGGGACGATCGGGATGAAACAACCGGGACACCTTTGACTGGAAGGAATGAAACAAGAGTGACACCTTATCTTGCCCGTGGATCTCCTGAGCCATGAAGGTGGGTGCTGTTTGATAATTTCACAACCCCTATGAGGAGCGATATCCAGCTGCCATACGTCCTGCCTGACCTTGTAATGGCTTCCCTGAAGACCGTGTTCAGCACGACCAACGCTGTCTCATCCCCACAGCGCAGTTAAGACAATGCACTTCCAGTAGATCCCTGTATCAACCCTGCATTTCTGGGCGACTACTGAACTATTGACTATTGAACTTTTTCTGGCATCGGTATCCTGCATCTCCTGACATCGGGGTATCACCGGAGCCTGATCCAAAATGGTGGCCGCACAACCGAGTGCCTGAATGCCGTAGCGCGTACATAAGTAATCTACACACCATACTGCCTGCTAAGTTCAGCAATAGCACCCTGAGGACTGAATCTCAGAACAGAATTGAACCACACAACAGAGCTGCCTCCTGAAGGTCTTTGAAGGTCTTTGAAGCTCCTTACCCACCCATTAACCACTCACTGTCAGTACCTGCTGAGGGCTGTATAAAGAATAAAGGATACGCGCACATCAGAACAAAGGATACGCGCACATCAGCCGTTAAAATAGTGCGCCACAACCAAACCACTGAGGGCCCGGCTCACTCGCCCATCCGGAGTGAGGCCCCACACAATGAAGGTCACATGCTGTTTGTCGTTTTCGATCGTGGGAGAGCTGGTTATGTTATGTTATGTTATGTTAAATTTAATTTCTATAGCGCACGGCTACTCAAGAAGAGTGTCCCGGCGCTTTATTCTGGCAGCTCAGAGAAAAAAACATAACAGCATAAAAAACATTCATAAACAGGGAACAAAGAAGACACACTAAAGGTTAAAAAGCCAGGTTTTAAGGCCCTTCCCGAACAATAGAAGATTAGATGTACCGCGCAAGGCCAGAGGCAATGTATTCCAGAGCTGTGGGGCCCTCAATCTGAAGGAGCGCCCCCCGATACGGGCCTTCATCACTCGGGGAACCACGGCCAAAAACAAAGATTCAGACCGCAAAGATCGGGCCGGACGGTAGAAGACAAGCCTGCACTGCAAGTACTTTGCTCCAAAGCCAAAAAGCGCTTTATGAGCCAGGGTCAACGCTTTGAACATAATCCGCTTCCGGATGGGCAGCCAATGAAGCGACTGCACCAAACCGGACACTCTGGCTCGCCTATGAAGGCCAAAGATAGCGCGAGCCGCAGAGTTCTGCACAACCTGCAGCCGCTGTACAAGATAGTTCGGAAGACCCAGATAGAGGACGTTGGCATAGTCCAATCTGGAGCCAATTAAGGCTTGCACGGTGATCTTTCTATGCTCTTCTGTGAGCAGAGGCAAAAACTTCCGGAGCATCTTAAGAATGCCGAAGCAAGTGCCCGTCAAACCAAGGATCTGGGATCTCAGCGTCAGATCATTGTCAATCTTGACTCCCAGATTTTTTGCCACCTGGGATGCCTGTGCAGGGGGGAACATATCCGCCGGCCACCAAGCCTGCCAATCAGGATCTAAGGAACAGCCAAAGAACAGCACCTCCGATTTATTGGAATTACATTTGAGGCTGTTCCGCTGAAACCAATTGAAGACCATCCCGAGACAGCCCCGAATGCTCTCTCGGTCAAAAACCTGATCTTTCCTACACGTGAAGAGCAGCTGGGTATCATCAGCGTAGGAAACGATCTGGGCCCCAAAGGACTCCACCAGAGCCGCCAAAGGGGTCATAAAGATGTTAAAAAGAGTCGGGCTCAACACAGAACCCTGCGGAACTCCGACTCCCAATGGCGGCATCTCAGCGGAGCTCGGGGAGGCCCAGACCGTTTGTCGGCGACCCTCAAGGAAAGATGTAAACCAGTTGAACACCGTCCCCCTCAGACCGATGTTATAAAGTCTGGCGAGGAGACCCTCATGGGGGACGGTGTCGAAGGCCGCCGACAGATCAAGCATGACAAGCATGGCCTTGCCTCCTGAATCCAGCGTCTCCCTAATGGCCTCTGACACCTCCAAGAGTGCCGTCTCCGTACTTAAATTAGGGCGGAAACCAGATTGCGTGGGGTGCAGCAGGTCATTGGATTCTAAGAAGCTCGAGAGTACGCCATGCACATGCTTCTCCGTGATTTTAGCCAGCGCCGGAAGAAGTGAAATAGGCCTGTAATTGGCCAAAACCTCAGGGTCTAGACCAGGCTTTTTAAGGAGGGGGATCACCATTGCCCGTTTCCAGGACTGCGGGACCTTCCCCTCCCTCAAGGACAGGTTCAAAAGTGGGTTAACCAATGGGTTGACCACAGCCACCAACTTGGCCAAGAATTTGGCCGGACAGGGGTCTAACGGCGACCCTGATTTGAGATTGGCCAAAAGTGCCAGAGACATAGCGCTAGAGATGGGAGGAAACTCCGCCAAAACGGAATCCCGAGTGGATAAAGGAGCTAATCCAACCACCGTGCTGGAAAGCGCTTCAGCCGACCTCTCTGGGAAGGAGTCCTGGATCAATTTAATCTTGTCCGTAAAGAACTTGGCCAAATCACAGACCCACCACTCAGATGGAGCAATTTGAGGCAGATTGGATCTAGGGGCCGTAAACTCCCTCACCACAGTAAAAATCTCCTTGCATGAATTGGAAGCTGCCTCTATCCTCCTGGCAAGATAATCCCTTTTCTCACGAAAGATGTCGCGATGATAGGCTTTGACCGCCGTCTTATATGCAAGTCTGGCCTCCAGATCATACTGGAGGCGCCACGCCCTCTCAGCCACCTTACACTGGCGGCGAGTGGCATACAATGCCTCAGTGAACCACGGGGCAGAAACCCGCTTTACCGTGGCCCGGGGAGCCATCGCAGGGGCTAGATCGTTCAGCCTATCCATCAGCCACACCTGCAGGGACTCTACGTCCTGCTCTAAGTTGCCTGAAAGGGGGCACAGATGGTCCATAGAGGCCTGAGCTAACAACTCAGGAGTCACCCGGTGAAATGCCCTCGAGGCAGATCCATGCTGTCTAGGGGCATTGCTGAAAAGTGTTTCCCTGCCCAGTACAGAGAACCTGGCCAACCTATGGTCGGTCCAGAGCACCGGGAGAAGCTCAATATCTGCTAGAGGGACCGAGGAAAAGACCTGATCCAAGGTGTGTCCCTTGTCGTGTGTGGGACCGGAAAGAAAAGGGACGAGGCCAAGGGGGGCCGTAATATCGAACAATTTGTTCGCATCCGGATCCTCACCCACGTCCATGTGGAAGTTAAAATCTCCCGCCAGCAGACAGTGCTGAGCTCTCAGAGCTAGTCCAGAAATGGCTGCCTGAAGGTCATCAAAGAAGGAACCCACCGGGCCAGGGGGTCTATATACCAGCAGCCCTTTCAAAGATTGATGCGGGGCCAGAGTAATAGTGAAGGCGAGGGATTCAGAACCTGCGATCGTTTCCAGTGGGAGAATAGAACACGCAGCAAGCTTGTTCACCACCAAAGCCACCCCTCCTCCCCTTCCCTTCGCTCTATCTTGCCGAAAGATGTTATAGTCCGGTGGAATAGCCGCCATGATGTCAGGATTGGACAGCTCCCCCAGCCAAGTTTCAGTCAGCATCAGACATAATGGTTTTTCCCTAACAAGGAGGTCAAAGATCTCCAGGGCATGTTTGCATACTGATCTCGTGTTGAGCAGTAAGCAAAGATGTTTCACACGATCCTCTCCTCTCCGCAGTGAGGCGGCGGGGGCATAACCAGGCGACCAACCACACCCAGGACATTGCCTTTTTTCCCTGTAACGACCCGGGAAAACAGATCGACAAGCGCAAGAAGATTTTTGCAAAGAGCGAAGTTCCCACGATGAATAGCTGACCATCTTACCGCAACAAAGAGCCCTATACAGCCAGGCCTACCCACCACTCCGCCACCTCCGGGACGCTGACGAGCGCAGACGGGCTGGACTCTGGCGTGACTCCGGCGTCACTACGGCGGAAACGCTGCGCGAAAACACTGCGCGTGAGAGGGAACACTTTATATGCAGGCCAGCGTGTCCTTGCGACAGCTGGTCTGCTAGCAGAACTGGCACCGCCAGGCGTCCAAAAATCTACCCCCAATATGGCGCCCAAACTTCAAGGAGACCGGAGGAACCGGGGAACCGCCAAGCGCGGTGAAATACCAATTATGGTGCAAGTGAGGGAGACGCCTGCTGCCTAAAAACAAGGTAAAACAAACACAAGAAAAATTAAATGGAAAAACGGGAATAATTAAAAAACGCTGCCGCGTTATTTCCTGCAGTGCGCTGCGAAGCAGTCTTAAATGCCAGGTAGGTGTCAGGTAGCTGTAGATGATACTGGTTCGCCCTCTTTGGTTGCCTCCTTGCCTGCTTGACCCTGCGCACCATCCCGCCGACGCTTCGCCAGCTCTGCTGCAGCCCTTGCCTCTTATGCGGGGACGGCCAGAGTTAGCTGACTTGTATACCAAAGATGCAGCCTTAATCCTACTTGGCCTGTGCCGTTGATCATGGGAGTCTGAACATAAGGCCCTCGTCCCCCCGCCTGATGTTAGGTATGTCACCAGCCCTGCTTATACCCTGTTGTGCCCCTGATCTTCACATTGTCTCGAGTCCCGATCCTTGACCGGGCTGGTGGGTCTTGTACTGTTCCGGTGCTGCCTTGCCTGCCTGAAGTTAAGCCCGAGAAGGGCCAGAACACCAAGATATCTGTGTGATCGTTTCTAGAACTAATTCACCGACCCATACTCGACTAACACTCCCGTAGCCGTTACCACCAAACTTGTAATAATGTTTTTTTTTTTTTTTTAACAGATGTGTTACTTAAACATAGAGTAAGGTACAGTAATTCAGCTTTTGTCCTCTGCCCTCACATGCCCTTGCTCCCCACCCTGTTCTTCTGTGAACCTCTTCCCTCCCCACTTGAGACTGAACTATTTTGTCTGATGCCCGATGGAGCTACTTGGTTTAGCTATAGGGGAGATGGGCCGTGGATTCCCTCCTTGGTCGTCACCTACCCAGTCGGTCTTTAGACAGACTTCCTTTTGTCTCTACGGTTGTCTCTTCCCTTATCCTCACTTTCCCTCCTCCCCTACCCCCCACTACTTTCTCGCTCCTCTCTCTCCTCCCCTAATGTATTTCTGATTGTTTGATATAATGTTTACTTGTTTGATCTTTTCCTGATATATTGTTGAACCACATTGTTGCACTTCCTTTCGTCTCTCCAGCCGTTTCCTACCGCTTCCGCCCTCTATTTATGTCTCTCCTTCCCTCCTCTCTCAATGTATTGAGACTGAACTATTTTGTCTGGCACCCGATGGAGCTACTTAGTTTAGCTATAGGGGAGATGAGCTGTGGATTCTCTCCTTGGTCGTCACCTACCCAGTCGGTCTTTAGACAGACTTCTTTTCATCTCTCCTTATTCTCTCATCCCTAGCTCCTATCCCCTCTCCCCCGAATCTCTCCCCTTGCCTGCTACTCTGCCTACCCCCCTGTCCTTTGTGCCCTTTGACTAAGCACTCCTTCTCCCCTTGTTGGGGAAAGATCCAATATTTATACTCTGGAGTCTCAGCGAACCCACTGAGTGAGTCCACTGCGCCAAGGGAGCCACTCACACTTGAGGTATGGTATGGCACCCCTTGCCAAAGCACTCCCTCTCCCCTTTCTGGGGAAGGATCCAGTATGCAGGCCTTGGAGTCTCAGAGACCCCTCTGAGAGAGTCCACTGCGCAATGGGAGCCTCTCGCAACAGAGATAGGGAAGTGATACCACTTCCCCTGGGATCACAGCTTACTGGACTTTGGACGTTTGCCTTGACTCGTCTACCGGTTTGTGTACCCGTCACTCTTCCCCTCCTCTTCCCATGCTGTGTCTCTCAACCTACCCTCCTCTTTCCCGCCTTCATTATCTGTCTACTTCCCCTGCTCCAACCCCCTCCCCTGAATCTCTCACCGTGCCTGCTTTTCCCCTTACATATTTGTGCTTGTTGTTTATCTCGACCTTACAAGTAACTACGTGGCCATGCTCTAAGAACTATGTAACCTTTGTAATGATGTAACCTGTAACTATGATCTGATGCTCATGTAAAGCGCTCTGATACCTCCGGGTCTAGCCAGCGCTATATAAAACTTTTGAAACAAAAAATGGAAAAAATAAATAAATAAATAAATAAATACTGTGAGATTTAACATGGTCGTTAGGGCAGCATGATCGCTTTTGTTTTGTTGATGTACTGAATAGTTTACCATAAGGTTTTGTGTTCTTCCACTTAATAAGATGTAATCTATTGTTGTTTGGGTGTTGTATGTGGGAGCAAAGAGTGCCCCTGGTGCATTCCTTATAACCAGAGAATGTGCTGTTAACACATTATAAGACTAAATTAGGGCATTGAAGGCGTCTGTGGCCGCAGAATGGGTCCTTTGTAATCCAGAGGCCCCTATATTGTGTGTGGTAAAGTCCCCAAGGATGATAGATTCCATAGCAGCCAACTGTAAAAGTAGAATTTCTATTTGACTTATCAGCTGGGTCAACTTGTCCTTGGTGCCCGGCACCATGAGAATTGTGATAAACGTTAATTAGAAGTATTGGGAGCGGACCGTTAGTAGCAGAGAGGCCTTTCAGGGTGCCTGCCAGAAACATACTTGACGTTGTTTGTATTTCTGTGAATTGTATTTTCAGGGAGTGCTTGATGTATATAGAAATCCCTCCTGATGGTTTCCAAATATGTTGTCTTTAATAGCTGGTTTACAATATTCCATGTAACCTCTTATTGATATTGATTTAGTTGCCCACGTTTCTTGGGTGCAGATTATATCCGCTCCTTTTAAAAATCCCAATGTCGCTGGGCTTTGCACGAGCTTTGAAATCCCCACGACGTTCTAGGTCATGATGTTTAATCTATGAATGCTGACCGTCGAGTTACTGTGCTTAGCTGAGCAAGTTTTTGGCAGATGCGGTGTGGTCTCCTTGCTTACAAGGGGATGGGTGTTAGGAACTGGAATTTAAGGCTCTTGACAGCCAAGACCAGTCTTTGCTGGTGTTCCCCTTGATTTAGGAAGACTGAATGCCTTGTCCGTTGTTTTCAGTTATGGGGGGCTTCTGCTCTTTTTCCACTCCCCTCTGAAAGGGCTGGGGATCAGGGGATCCTTATCGTGTTGAGGGCCATTGTGGTTTGAAGGGTGGATTTCTGATATTTGTGGTGCTTCTGCTGTTGCACTTATTATATGAGAATTGGCCAGCTGGTTCCGTTGGTTTCAGTTGACCCCATTAGCTCCATTAGCCGCAGGGCCCATTTGCATGTCCCATGGTCATTGAGTTGCTGAATTGTGTGGACTAATATGGCTAGGCATGCCTGGTGCCGTGTTTGTTTGTGCTGTACTCCCCCCCAACCCCCAGAATCATGATTATTTCTGGTGAGAGTGGGATGGCTAGGGGCCTAGGTAAATGGGGTCCTAAAGTTATGTTACGGGCATCTATAGGTGGACTGACAATACTGATTATTTGTCCTAAACATGGTGAGCTCACTACTCCTCTGGGTTCACCAAGTTTGTTGTTTGGCGTTGTATGATGAAGAAATTCTCTTATGTCTCTATTGCCGTCTGTACTGGTTGTTCTTTTTCTAGAACTGAGACTGTTCTTATTAGCCGTGGGCTCGTGTGGAGTAGGAGCCTTTCCTAATAGAGTTGCAGGTGCTAGTGCTGGAGCTAATAATGGCTCTCCTGTTTGCTGGACATCCGGGGGGCCCTCCTTGGGGCTTGACCCCAATTTGGAACTCCCTCTGCCCAGAGGGTAGAGCAGTTTTAATTTCAGTCATCTTGCTGATTTGTGGGGGCGAGGCTTATCTTGATGTTGTAGCAGATTTGAGTTTCTTGTTCTCATGTTTGTAGTTGCACTGAGGTCACGTAAGTGAGAATTAGTCTCGTTGAGAGATTAAGATCTCCCTTTTAGATTGCTGGACTGTAGGAGCTACTAACTATTTGGGCTGTTAGGCTATTGAAAAAATTGGTGTAGAAGTAGTTGGTAAATCAATGGAGATTAAATTGAGAGACTGCCAGACTATTGGGCTCTCGGGCAGTCTGACTACACAGGTCGAGAGTCCAGAGTCTTTTTCTCGGGGGGCTCCAGGCTATTAGGTGTATTAAAATATTGCAGGAGCGGCAGAGCACATCCAAACGATGCAGGAAAAAGGCAGTAACTGTCATATCAGAACTCTGGAACATGGAATCCAAAACTTACAACGCATGTACATGGTTCCATGTTCCAAGAGGAGAGAGAGCACAAGAGGAAAAAAGGGGAAGAGGAAAGAGGGGAAAAATAAATAGGAATGTAACAGTTACACTGTCATTTGCATTTGCATTTGTATTTGAGGAGAATATATAACAGCAACAGAAATCTTTCCAATCTCATTGTCTGTTTTATGCAACCCAAATTTATAATTACTATTTGGCTGCTGAAATAAATTATTTACTGTGGTTTCCCCTGATTCATACCTGAGAAACCGAGCTTGACCCAAAAGTGCCCCACGGTGGACTCTGTTCATATACTGTATTCTGATCCTGGTCCCTGTGGGCATAAAGGGTTGTCCTTGTGACATTATACTAACTGGGTAAAGAGAGACACTAACATAGAGGTGGGCAGAGAGACGAAGAGAGGTTCAGATATACAAATAGAAATAGACAGAGGTGAACTAGAGCGATAAAGCTTCAGTGTTTAATTTGGGAAAGAGCTTTCCTCACAAAACAATACAAGGGCTGGTCTTTAATCCATTACTAGACACTCTCTGCCCCTTCTTCTGGCTCTTGCAGGTTCTTTCTTTCGTCCTTCCTTTTTGATGGTTTTGCCGGCTTTCTATCCGTACGTCTCTCCGATCTGTGTGTTCTTCCCTCTCTGCAATCTGCAAATATTTGATGGAGAAAAATAAGTACCGGTCCCCAAAAAATTGTGTCGTGGCCCCACTGCCAAACACTGGCTGAAAATAAGCACTGTAAAGTTTACTTGGAAGGCGGAGTTCTGGGCAATTAATTGCTCCCCTTGCCAGTTCCTTAAAACGTCTCTGCACTGTGGCAAATATATCAGTGAAGCATGGTGTATTAAAATAAAAGAGACATCCTAATGCCTTTCCTTTCATACTCCCTGTATACCAGCAAGATTGTCACATAGTTCACGTTCACCCTAGCAAATGTGGCAAGATAAACAGAAACGTTAAAGGCATCTTAATTGCTCGTCCCCCTTCTTACCTCCGGCATGGCTATGTTGAGGGTGCTTCAGCACCCCAACTACTTATTCCTATTTTAAATGCTCAAATGGCTTCGGGAAATGTACACTGTGTTTTTTGGATGCAATTTAATGAAGTGACACTGTAAACTTTCTGTTTTTGATTTTCATTGGCAACACTAAAGTGACAAGTGAAACACATTCCTCCGTGATGATATCAACAATGATGTCATGTTAAAATAGAATAGTAATATTAATCATAAAATAAAAACAAGGCTGAGTTGTCTAGCGTTTGCTGCTACATGGCAGTGTGTATTCATGTCCCTGTAATTAACTGATGATGGGATTAGAACCACTGGCCCTCCTGATGCTCACGCATTTCTACAGTAAGCGGGAGCATTTTCTCTGCAAAGTTTCTTTCTTAAATCAGCTACACTTCATTTCAGAGTCAAGCTAATTAGTTTAAAGAGTAACGCGGTCTTTTTTTATAGCAAATAAAAACTACAGTACAGACTCGCGCACACTTAAGTATACAGCTGCATTATTCTGCACCAATGGCTCAGCCCCCGGTATTTACGGTTCAGCTTATGATACCATATACAAGCACATTAGTCACCATAGTTCGGTTTGATTACAGGCATTATGAAGCTTAATTATGGGCAACGCTATACAATTATCTTTTCTTTTACTTTCATAATCAGTCAAACGTAAAAGCATATGACCTTAGCCATTATTCTTTATGACTTCCTATTTATGTTCTGAAAAACCGCTTTTGTTGCTAGGAAAATATGAAACGTGAAAATATTAGTAACAAAACGGACTTCAACCAAAGGGACCATTCATTGAAAAGGGAATAAATATTTCTCTATATTAAACTTATTTATTTACCACAGGTATGCCATATATGAGGAACAGCTTCAAAGTGTAGAGACAAAATATTGACAAATGAAACACAAAATCAGATGACTTAATAAGCAGCACAGGCATACTTTTTCATTGAGAAGTGTGGATGTGGAAATCAATTTTGCACATATGGTGACGGCACATTTTGTGCTCTTCTATGTTATGGGGAGTGTAGTGTTGGCCCGTGGAAGGGCAACACACGTGGTGGAAGGCCTGGTGCTAGACAGGGACACAAACTGGGCACACGCGTTACGTCTTGTTGTGACCAGTTAACTAACCGCGCCCGGGGCTCCGCGCTCTTTAATAACACATTACACGCTGCGCTGGAGTACGCCAGCACAGCCTATTTGACTTACGCACAGGGGGGTTACATTACTTGAGCGGGCCCTGCTAGGCGGGAAGAGTTGGTCTCGCCCAAATGCCTCACAACATTACATTCCTCATGTATCAGGAAATGATAAAAGTTAAACATAACAACACATTTTGAAATTTAAATGAACCAAATACACTCGTAGTCCATGACTCAAAATGTCTGTGTGGCTGTAATAAGAAAAAGGACAAGTCTTACTTATTCGCCGGTGGCAGGTGCTTGCCCCTTCAGCGGCTTGCCTCTCTGGTCGACGTGGATCATTCAGGCACAAAGTCCTGGTATCGTCGCAATGGCTTCAGGTGTGACCTTAGGGCGTACCGACTCTGACTGCCCCTCAGCAACGGAGCGGGTGATGGTAGCCAATGGGTTGCCGGTTCCGCCGGGCTCAGTATTCTCGCTTTCTCCGATCAAGAGTCCGGGTCTCGAATCTTGAAGGACGTCAGGGGATAGTGTCCTGCTGGCGTCTCCTGCTAATGTCTCGGTTGGGTTTGCGGCGGTCGCTCCTGTCGGTTCTCCACTGGTTCTGGGATGGTCTCCAGGTGGTGATCTGATGTCTGTGCTGTCTCTGGGTACTCTCTTGAACGTTGACACATTTTTTGTTAAAGTCTCTTGGCCTCCTTGGGCTGTGACTTGGGTGCCTTTGATGTTGATCACGGCCCACGTGTCCAGTTCGAAAGGCAGACGGTGGCGTTCTTGTGCTAGCACTTGGCCTCCTAACTGGATCGAGGGTTCTTTGGCATGCCTCCTCCGGGAAGCTTTGTCATTGTTGGCGGCTCTTCTGGCATCCGATTGATTTTTCAGATTTGCCGTGTCCTCCCACAAAGGATGGTGCGGGATGGTGTCTATCACATTCCGGCAGAGGCTTAGTCTGCTCGGGGAGATGCCAGTAGTGCAGTGAGGGGAGAGCCGGTACTCATTGGGATACTGGTACAGGGCCTGTTCTAGATTGCAACCGTCTGCTTCGGCGATCTGAAAGGTCTTATTCAGGGTCCTCATTAGGTGTTCCACTTCGCCATTGGCTTGGGGCCATCGTGGGGTTATTCGGCGGTGCTTGATGTGGTTGGAGGCTAGGTAGCTGGTCAGCTTAACACTCGTGAATGGGGGTCCGTTATCAGTGCAAATTTCCTTGAACAGTCCGTGGGTTGCCATGATCTTTTCTAGTTTCGAAATCACTTCCGTCGCGGACGTGGTGTGCACGATTTCACCTTCCAGGTACTGTGAGAAGTCATCTACCACCACTAGCATGTGTGAGCCTCCCGGGAGGTTGCCAAAATCTGCGCTCCCTCTTTCCCAGGGGGCGCCAGGGGCAGTTTCAGTGATGACCGCTGTAGGTTTATCCGGAAGGCTGGTTGCTGGGCAGACAGGGAATTGTCTCACAATTGCTTCCACTTTCTGGTCAAGGCCGGGAAAGCACACTTTGCTCCAAAGCCTGCTTTTCGACTTGACTGTCCCTTGATGGGCTCTGTGTGCTAGGAGGGCAGATTTGTGGGTCAGTCTTGCTGGTAGAACAAGGCGGAGGCCTCGCAGGCGGCAGCCGTCATTGGTCACTGAGTGTTCTTGGCGGACAACATAAAGGGCCTTCAGGCTTGACTGGGTGGTATCTGTGCGACGTGGCGTAGGGCTTTGTAGAGGTTTCCAGTCACCTGATGCAAGCGCTTGGATTTCCAGCTGAAGAAAGTCATCCTCTCTGGTGGATGCAATGATGTCATCAAGGGAGATGGGAAGGGGCCTCGACCTGTCCACTATTAGTCTTCAGTTGCCGCTACTTCCGCCACCTCTGGGATCGTGGTTGGCAGAGCCTGTCTAGATAGGAAGTCTGCTCGATTTCGGGTGCCTGGCTTGTACTCAACGGTAAACTAGAACTCCTCGAGTTGTAGTATCCGCTTTTCAATCCTCAGACAGGGGTGAGACGAGGAGCCTTAAAACAGTGGGATCAGTGGTTTGTGGTTGCTGATGACCTTTAAGAGGTGGCCATACAGGTAGATGTAAAAATGTCATCAGCCCCATAAGATGGTAATTGCTTCTTTTTCTATCTAGGAGTATCTTTGCTCCGTAGGAGTGATCACCGGGGTCCCTTCTCCACATGTCTGACGCTGGGCCAAAACCGCTCTGAGGCCTGTGGGGCTGGCATCTACCCCCAGCTTGGAGTCTCTGCAGGGGTCGAAGTACACAAGAGTGGTGTCTGCTGACAGGGCTGCTTTTGTGGGCTTGAAGGATTCTGTGTGCTCTGGGTCCCACGTCCATGGGCTGGAGGCCTTTGTTAAGTCTCTGAGCAGGCATGTGAGGTCAGACAGATTCTTGATGAAACGCCCACAGTATGTCACCATACCTAGAAAACTGAGGACGCCGGACACGGAGGTAGGGCCTGGTGCTCCCTGTATGTCTTTCACTTTGTCTGGGTCCGGGCCGATGACTTTGTTGGAGAACTTGTAGCAGAAGAAGCTGATGGCTCGTAGCAAAAAATCTCACTTCTCTCAGTGGAGCCTGAGTTCGCAGTCTCTGAGACATGCAAAGACAGCTTGGAGGCGGAGGAGGTGTTCTTCCCGTGTTGGGGCGTGCAACAGGATAGCGTGGCTCACGTTGAGTAAGCTCAACCGCGGAGGACGTTCTTGATGATGTTCTGAAATACCTTGGCCGCGCTGGAGATACCAAAATGAAGCTGCGTGTACCTGAAGAGCCCTAGTGGTGGGAGCCAGATCATAGGTTTACCTTCGAGAACCACTTGGATCCTGCCAGCTCGCTGATGATATCGTCCACCGTTGGTGTGAGGTGGTGTTCTTGTTTTATGGCCAATTTTGGAATGCGCATGTCCACGCCGATGAGCACAGTGTCCCGTTGCTTAGGGTTTTTTTTGCCACGACAATGAGTGACACCCATGGTGTTGGTCCGCTCACCCATTCGATGATGCCTGTCTTTTCGAGCAGCTGCAGCTTTGCCTCCACCTTTGGGCGCAAGTGGAAAGCAATCCGCCGGTGCCGGAGGGCAATTGGGGCCACTGACTTGTCGATGTGTAGCCGGATGACCGGCCCTTTCAAATATCCGATTCCTTCAATCAGCCCAGTGAAGTCCTGGAGAATGCAGTTGAGGTCATGGGCGTGCATGTTGAAGGCGAAATGGAATAGGTTGGGGTCTTGTGCTGTGCGGCAGCTAAGGATGAACCCTGATCCGTCGTGTGATAGGTAGACCTTCATTTGTTGGTGGGTGTTCTCATGAGAGAGATCAGCGTGGAAGACACCACACAGCTTCAGGGGCGCCGAAGGCATACACTTGTATGTTGGTATTGCGGAGCGCTGGAGGATTAGGCAAGCCTCGGCCATGAGATTGATGGTGGCTCCTGTGTCGATTAGTGTGGCGACGGAGTGACCTTGTATTCCAATAGTGCAGATGGGTGCGGATTGCCAGGCGGCTTTGAGCGTGTTCAGCATTCGTACCAGATGGACTGTGGCCACATCGTCTTCGTCCATGTCGCTGTCGGAGGCTTCACCCGGGTGCGGCTCGATGGCGCACACCTGCGATTGTGGGCCTCTGGGTTGCCTTTCCTGTGACGACCAGCACACTTTTGAGAAGAGATTCAGCTTCCCAGAGGCGCTGCTGATCTTGCCGCTGGCTGGACAGGATCCGTTATGCGGTAAAGGCCCACCGCACCACCCACACTGACGGTTCTGTGGGCTCTGCCTGGAGAGCGACGACGGTGGCTTGGAGGGTTTCGGCCTGACTTCCCGCCCATCGGTGCGTATTACGTTCACAGGCTCTTCTTTGACAGCGGATGTTGAGGCGGGTCCATATGTGCCGCCCTGGCTTTGGACAGCTCTTTGGAGCGCCCCAGTGTCAGGATGTCCCTCATGGCATGTTGTGTTCCTGTAGGACGCGCTCACGGAGTTTGAACGAGGCGCACCCTTGGAAAAATTGCAATCGGATCTCGTCGTCCTCGTCAGGGAGGGTGCACGTACTGGCAAGTCCCTTAAGGCACGCATAGAAGACATCGACCGATTTGTCTGGCCGCTGCCGAGCTTGGCGGAGGAGGAACTGTTCGCAGTCAGGATTGGGGTATGATTCATGGGCGGAGCTAGCCACGCCAGGAGATTGCCGCAATGTAAGCGTGCTCCTCCGGCAATAACCCTATCATGGTCGCTGGACCCATAAAACTACCCAACTTTCACAATATACTGCAGCGGGAGACGACGGCATTTTGCTAACCTGTTCCTGGCTGGCTGTGTCCAATCTACACGCGGAGAGATCGAGGCGTGGGTCACACCGTACTGCGGTCTACGTGGCAGAGAGGACGTATCAATACTACGCGATCACTGGGGCTTGCGCCTTGAGTGCTGGGCCTGCTCCTTCTGTGCCGTGGCCGGTGCTGCTCGCCCTCGACGCCAGGGTTGCCTGCCCCTGGACCGCTCGTCGCCCAGTGCTGATCGGAGACCGAGGTGGATCCGCTGAGGCCTCCCGCTGGATCATCCCCGCCGAGGTGAGTGCGGGCTGGGCCTGTGGGCGAAATCGATGCCTGCGGCTGAGGTTACTGGGCTGCGTCTGGCTACGGTGGCGGTGCGGCTGCCGGCAGCGCATCTCCGGTGCCTCCACTATCTCCGCTTTGTGACTCCCATAGCTTCGGGGCTGATTCTTGCCGGTGGATGCGGCAGGCTAATATCACCCCCTCTTTCAAGATGACGTGGCATAGCTGGTTGTTACAATTTTGGCGCCCCCCATTCGCTGCTGTCCTGTCTCCTCACCTGCCCCGAGTAGAGACGGCCATACCTCTATTGCGGACATAAAAAGACAGTGAGTGCGGCCGTTGCAGGCTGCTGTGATATTGTGAATCATCGCTGGAGCGGATGGGTCCCTCAGAACCATAACCTGTTACACACCCTTCCCTACCAGGGAGGTCTCCAAATGCGGGTGCCACCTGTGTTTCCTCGCCGGTGGCGAGGTTGTGTAGGCACTTCATGGGAACTGGCTGATCAATACTGCAGCGGCAGAGGGAGGCCTTGTTGCGCTGCTACGCCCCCGGTTGAGGGCCTTTTGGATGACCCTTCATCACATTCAGTGCTTACAGATGCTTAACATGGCGGCCTACCCCACAGCAATGGGGCCCTGTTGAGGAGCGTCGTTGGTCCCCTGGCTCTGCAATATAACGGTACACAGAACTCTGACTCCCTCCTTGAGGTTGCCCGCGGCCCACGGGTGATGCTTGTTGTCATTTAGATCAAGTGCTTTTGGAGGCATTTTGGACTTTCCAAGGCAGCTTAAATATGGGGAAACCAGACAGAAACCAAACAAAACTGCATTTTGAACAGATGAAAAAATCCGCAGAGCACATCTCAGACGATACCCCAAACAGCCAAGTAAACACCTCGGCGATCAGTGGCCTTTCATGCTATGTTCTCGACAATCCAATCGACACTGTCCAACATCGATGGGAAAATTGATTCCCTGACCTACCGAGTGGACTGCATGTCAGAACGTCTGGACAGACATACAGAGAGAATCGACATGGCGGAGCGCCGAATATCAGATTCTGAGGACGCACAACGTCAAATGGAATCGCAAGAGAGAATCGACAAGGCCATGTAGGCTATAATGGCACAGACTGAGTACCTAGAGGCGCGCTCATGCCTTAACAATCCACGCTTTATGGGTGTGGCGGAATCAACCAGCACTGGTAATATGGAGCGATACATTGAGGCAGTGCTGATCGCACTCCTTGGCAGAGACAACTTCTCTGAGGTGTTCATAGTGGAGAGAGCACACAGGTCACTTGCACCTCAGACTGCACCAGGAGCGAGACCACGCCCCATAATCACAAAGCTCCTAAATTACAGGGACTGGGATGCGGCACTCCGAAAGGCCGAGGAGTTGGGCTGCCTTAACCATGAAGGGATGGACATATCCATTTATCCAGACTTCACTTCACAAGTGCAGGAGGCACTGAAGAAATTTGTGGAAGTGAAGAAGAAACCCCGTGAATGTAACATCCCCTATGCAATGCTTTGCCCGGATAGGCTGCGGATAACTGAGGGCGGCAAGAGCAAGATCTTCAACAAGCCGAAAGATGTGGCAAAATTCCTCCAATCGAAAAGCACTCAGCCTCTACACCAGAGATCTCCTAGAAGTGCGCAGGATGAACAGGGCGGCACCTCGGATGTTGAGTGACACAGGCCTCCCCTACATGATGCTGGCTGTATATGGTAGGACACTATACGAAGACCATTAAAACACTATGGGCCAGATGCATCAAAGGGGTTTGCCCATTCTGTGCCTATGGGAAGATGTGTTCATGCATATGGCCCTATAACTGGACTCAGATAAGTATCGTGATAAACAGACTGTTGTTTGATGCCACTGCTTATACGAGAGACAGTGGTGCATGTTCCAAGCATATGGAACTTTGATTCATAGTTGGGACGTATATCCTGTTATGTGGTTTCATGCTCCTCACTACCCCTTTAGGTCTTGCTAGACTAGTTATTTGTATTTGTAATCTAGATAGGATGGGTTAGACGACCACCCAAGCGACTTGCTCACCCGGGGAACCGGCTGACAGCTACACCCGTGTGTGTTCCACAATTTTTGCTCCTAGGAATGGGTGTGGGTGGGGGATATTGTTTTATGTTTTTTGGGTCTGTCCTCACCATGTTTGGGATGGCGATGTGGGTGGAGGGGGGGAAACGGGGTAAATTTAGTAAAATGTTGTGTATCACATGATTCATGCGTGCACACCTTGCCACCTTGTAGTTCTCAACTCATGCACTGATAATGGCTGTAGATGATAGAGATGCAAGGAAATTGACACTATTGACTTGGAATGTGCGTGGGTTGAACAATTCACAGATGATCAGGAAAGTCTTTGCGTATTTGGACAGGCATGCTGTAGATGTGGCCTGCCTTCAAGAAACCACCACACCTGTGACGCTGACTGCAGAATTGGGGGTAGATAGGCCACATATAGATTAGCATCCTCCTACTCCACGAATACCAGGGGGGTAATTCTCCTAGTCAAGCATGGTGTTCCGTTCACTTTGCTCCACTTACACTCAGATGATCAGGGTAGATATCTCATTGTACAAGGGGATTTTGGCGGCACGATCATAACCATTATCACCGCCTACGGCCCGAATACCGATGATCCCTCCTTTTTCACAGATATATGGAGCAAGCTGAGATCGCTCCCACCCTCTGCAATAATCTGGGGAGGCGATTTTAACACGTGCCTGGATCCGCTGGTAGATAGGTCCACTGGGAATGACAGATATGGGAAGAACTCTGCCAAAGCACTTAGGGAGGGCATGGAAGATTT
This sequence comes from Lissotriton helveticus, assembly GCF_964261635.1. Lineage (NCBI taxonomy): Eukaryota > Metazoa > Chordata > Amphibia > Caudata > Salamandridae > Lissotriton > Lissotriton helveticus. The sequence goes on from NC_136062.1 coordinate 299,067,807, forward strand.
TGCCATGCTGGATATATGGAGAACACAACACCCAAATTGCTGGAAGGGCACATGCATATCTTCAACTCACAATACATGGTCCAGGATTGATTTCTGGATAGCCACTGCAAATGTAAGTGCCTGGACTACTGGCAGTTTCCTGCCGCTAAAACGGCGATAATTTTACAAGGTTCTTGCTAATATGCCCCTTGGTGCCGTCAGCCGAGTACACTGCGAGATCAGGTATTTAATTCCAACCTGCGACTCGCTATCACCGAATTCTTCGAGCATAATGTGGGGTCGGTGGACAGTACAAAAGTACTCTGGGAGGCGTTCAAGGTAATGATTCACAGACTCTGTATCGGTAAATATGTTGGTATTCTTAAAGATATCCGCAGACAGCTATCCATAGTTGAGGAGGGCATCAAACGATTAGAATACGCATATACCAATACTCTTGATCCCACGATCCTCGCTGACATCAGAGGGAAAATAGACACATACCATGAGTTTTCAGATACTGAACTTAAATACATTTCACAGAAATACATGGCACGGGCCTACGGAGAGGGTGGCAGACCGGGTAGGGCTCTTTCTAGTAAGATTCGTCCTACACCAACAGCATCATACATAACTAAGATAATGGACTCTCAAGACACAGCCTCTTATGATACCCCCTCAATCTCGCAGTGTTTTTTGGATTATTATGCTAAGCTGTACAGGGCGGGGACCACACCTGATCCCATTGAAATTATTCAGTATTTTGACGACATAGCACTGGCGTGGCTGTCTGATACGCACCACGAGTAATTTAGCCATCACATAACTGAAGATGAGCTCAGTGAAGCCATATACTCCCTTCCTAATAACAAGGCACCGGGCATAGACGGACAACCCGCTGAGTTTTATAAGGAATACAAGGATCTGCTGTTACCACATCTAGCATCCATGTATGAGGAAGCATACGATGATGGCATGCTCCCCCCGTCCGTACGCGAGGCATTAATGATTACCCTCCCTAAACCTGATAAGGACCCGGCCCATGGTGATTCATATCGCCCCCTGTCATTAATCACCATGGACGCTAAGATCTTAGCCAAAGTTATAGCCCTCAGATTAAAACCCTTGATGCAGAAGCTGGTCCTGCCAGACCAGGCGGGATTCATCCCGTCCCGCTCCACCACATAAAACTTACATACCATATTCGCCATGTTCCACTATATAAACCCAGAACTGCCGGCTGCAGCGGCCTTATTGGACGCTGCAAAGGCATTGATTCTGTAGAATAGCCATATATGTTCTACGTCCTAAGGCGAATGGGGTTCCCGAAACCTTATATGAAATGGATAGCATTGTTATACATAGGACCCTGTGCAAGGCTAAGGATCAATGGTATAATATCTGCTCTGCTCCTTTTTCCATACATAGAGGGACGAGACAAGGATGTCCTCTGTCGCCCTTACTCTTTACGCTGGCACTGGAACCGCTGGCCTGCAAAATACGCAAGAGACCCGCCGCTACGGCACTGCAGTTTCAGCTATGCCCAGTCAGCACATCACTCTATGCGGATGACATGGTCCTGTACACTATGTACCCGGATACTAATCTAAATGCGCTTATACGAGAATATGTTAGCTTTGCATACTTCTTGGGCCTTTGTATTAATTGGGACAAATCAGTGGTCAACCGCTTACTACCCTGACGTCCAAGCCGTCCCTTGACTACACATTGCAGGGGCAGACTGATCCGGTTAAATATCTGGGTGTCTGGAAACACCACGACTCGGAAATAGTGATGCACGAAAATTATGGTAGTGCAATCACCAAATTGGAAGATCAAGTGACTAGATGGATCTGGATACACCTATAATTGGCGGATAGAATTACGTTGCAGAAAATGGTAGTGCTGCCCCGGTTTTTATATTTATTTATGAATATACTGATCTGGTTACCAAAGGTCCTGTTCACCAGGCTACGCACAGTGCAACTCCGCATGACTTGGGCAGGGAAGCATGCGAGGGTCGGGTGTAAGGAACTGAGACCATACATCCAAGGCAGCTACAGTGCCACCGATATGCACCTATATTATTATTGTGCCCAGGCGCAACATGCACACTATTAACTACAGCTACCAGGTCACATGCCGCATATTGTGGTGGAGCACGAAAGTATGCACCTCACCCCCCTTCTTTCACTCATATCCTCACCCAGACAATATGCTTCCAATTTGGGAGATACACCCAGCAATTTGCACCTCGAGGGCGTGGCGCACACTAGCGAAGCGGGCACACAAACTTCCGTTATATACGAACCAGCACTTCCCCTACTACACCTTCCACAACTCATGGTGACACAGGAGCAGGAAATGGTGCAGGAATTACATGAATTACATGAAATGTGACTCCGTACCATGGCAGATGTTTTCCTGAAAATTGAATACATATCACAAGACGCTGCGGCCTCAAACACGTGTCGTACCCCCTTTAAGGTTTTTGCATATCTGTGTTTACGCATGGCAATTAACACCTTGTATCCCTCCTTCCCGGTTGAACCGCCATCGCTTAATGTGCTGCTGATACATCTGACATCCGCTACGCGACACCGCCTTGTTATTAAATTATACACCGCGTCACAACATGAACAGTTCCGTATAGTGGATAGACCTCTAGCCAGATGGGAAGCAACACTGGGCACAACTATTACCAGAGAAGACTGGGATTTTGGGTGTATGCAATTACAGCTGCTCATGTCTAACTGCAATCTGAAAATCATTCATTTTACATTTATACATCAGGTATACTACACACCCATGCAACTGCATGAATACGGACTAAGGGCCGATGATCAATGCCACCGATGCCATGCCTCCAACGCAGACATCTTACATATATCCTAGGCGTGAGCAGGACGTCACTGACACTCTCATACATATGCTGGGGGAGCGTATTCTGAATGCACCCCTGATATACTTTTTGGGTATCTATAATATTAGACTGGCGCGTAGAAGCAGATTCCTGGCGGTGGCACTATTGTTGGCAAAGAGACGGAGAGCAATGCATTGGGGCGGCAAACGGACACCAAAGCACGCAGATTGGGTCAAGGATATGTCATATTGTAAAACACAACTAGACATATTCGCGGAAGACATACTCCAATCCTCTAGACTACAAGATATCTGGGAACCACTAGTGCAATATCGTCTCTCTACGCAAACACAGGACTGATTAAGCATGCTGGTTGGCCCATATGCACGTTTGATATAGGGGACGCATGCCTCAACTGGCCCTATTTTTGGATGATAGTAAGTGGGGGTGGTGAGCAAATGTGTAAACTTGCACTTGCACAATGGGTAAACTTGCACTATTTGACCACGTAAAATAAAATAAAAAAATAAAAAAAGGATTGGCGTACGACTTGAAGTGCGCCGTGATGGCATCTCGCATGGAGGTGTAGTTCTGTGGGGGTCCACCTTCTCAGACGGTCTTTGAGAGTTTGTGGATTTCAGAGCCTCCCAAGTGAAGGATCATAGAACGTCTACGTGGTGCTGGGATATCTGCTGCATCAAAGTAGGTTTCTAGGCGCTCTACCCACGCTGTCCTTCGCCCTGCCTGTGATGGCGGAGGGCCGATGACTATGAATGGATATTATCAGCAGCATGAGAAAAGGGTCTGGAGTGGTACAAGGGAGTTGGGTCGAGGCTCCGAAACTTAGGCTGGAACTGCAGAAGAGAACACTGAGGACGAAGAAATGTGTGTGAGGAAATATTTTTATTATTCCTTGATTTTTTGACCCACTGAAAGGCACTGTTAGAAACTTGCATTGCCTTCAACATCAAGTCCAGAGATCTCAATCGTAGTTCATTATAAGCACTGTTTATAGCCATGATTGAGAGCTTTGTCACTGAGCCTAAAGGCATTGCTAGTTTCTCTCAGTGAGTGTTTGCTCACCACGCCACTTACTATTGTCAACAGCCCCTACGGCATTTAAGATATATTTGCGATGTTCCATTTTGTTTTGGCTTTTCTATAAGCAAAAATTACATCTGTGCAAGACTAGACGTCAATTCAAAGAGTCCATGACTGCCTAGTGGACAGTCACTGCTGCTCTCTCATCAGCATTGGGAGAGATTGAGGGGCTTATTTATCATTATGTGACACAGCACAGCAAGCCACCTTGTTGCACTGCGTGACAGTGAAAGGGCTGTAATGTGCGTATTTAACATAACACGGCACATTCCTGCCTTTTCCCAGGTCTGGTGCACAATGTACAGCCTATCGCCAACGCAGGCACTCTTGCACCATGGAGAGATATTTTCCTCTTTCTATGTGTGCTGCAGAATGCAGCAAAGGAAAAAGCGAGGAGAAATAAGTATATTCTACTCGTTACACCTCACCTGGAGAGGCGTAGCAGTTTTGGCACATTCCCAGGTATACCACTTATCGTAACTCTGGAAATGCATAGAAATCCATGGGTGTTGCATGGGAACCTACACACCACCTATGGAACGCCTCCCTGGGGCAGAATAACGTAATGAAGGGATTTGTGCAGCGTTGTGTTAGTCCAGCTTTATCAAGCCAGTCAGGGCCATGCACTTAGTAGTTACATTGCTCATGCAACCCATTGCGTGGTGCAAGTAAGACGCAACTACTTGATAAATATGGACCTGAGAGTTCAAGATGGTTGATTTCTATGAAGGCACATTAGCCTTTCAACTATACCATTTGGAGAACTATCTACAGAGCAAATAACTTTATGATCTAACTGGAATAGTTTCTAGTTAAATTTTATAATGGTTTTAAAGTGACATTCTGCGGTGCAGGGATCTCCAATCTTTTCTGTAGTGAGAGCTATTTCTGATCATTGAAAATCATTGTGAACTACTGAAGGCTAAGCAACTCATGCATTGTTACCAGAAACCCTCAAGCCCACACCATTGACTTTAAATCTAATGTCCATAGAACCAGATACTGTGCTTTAAAACAAATAAGTTGACTAGGGGCACTCTGACAGGACTGTCATGTGTGTCAGTGAAAGTATGGTCTTTGGGGATGTATGAACATCTGTCCCTATGAATGATATAAATGCGTGTGGGTAACTGAGAGCCTATGTGGCATGAACTTGCGATACTGGAATATCTTTTGTCATATGTGGCACCATTATACGTATAATGCAAACATATAACAATTTTTCTTAAATAGGAGAAATTTAAAGTGCAGAAAACATTCTACAAAAATGTTCATGATCCGAAACATTTTTCTGCACTTTAAATTTCTCCCACTTGAAGTAATTTTCAGTTATAAATTTGGCACTGTGTCTACCAGCCACTTGGAGCCAGAGGCCTGCTGTGTGTAAACGCAACTCTTTCAAAAAGAAGAAAATTCAACTGAAGAGTTAACTTAATGTTTATATGCATTTCACAAAACTCATCTTTTAAATTTAATCCCATTTCCAAGTGTCACATTTAAAAACACCAGGCAACTTGCTCTCAGTGCCCTGTAGACAAGGTGCCATATTTATAACAGAAAAATACAGCCATTTGTTTAGATGACAGTAATTTAAAGTGAACAAACACGCTTCATAAAACATTAAGGGGTTTATTATGATTTCGGGCGGAATCACTTCCGCCCCACACCGACTTGGTCATGGAATCAACCAACACCTGGTCGGCGGTCCCGACCACCTGATTAGGATGCGGCCAAACACTGTTCGGTCGCATTTCTATATTTCACTATGGGAGCATGCATTATGGCCGTAAACCAGCCATAATGCATGCTCCCATAGTGGAATGGGAGGTGCGGTTCATCCCTGTACTCAATGGCAGTCACATTACAGGGCCCTCGGCCTTCAACCGGTGGCCGTTCACCAAAGGGGGCCCTGCTGTGGTCCCCAAACACGCTTTCCAACATGGTTTCCATGTCGGACAGACTGGCATGAAAACCATGTGGGAAACAGTGATCGTAATCTCAAGGGCGGAAAGACCCGCCCTTGAGATTAATTGTCAGTTTCCGTCTGGCGGATGGGCTCTCTGAGCCAGCCGGAATGACCGCAGGTTTACTTTCTGAAAGCCTACAACATAATGAGGCAGTCGGAAAGTAAACCGACTGGCCCGTTACGATGCGAATACATAATTGGCTTAATTAAAACTGAAGAAAATGATTTAGACTTAATGTTTGATAGAAACATTTCTTAACTTAAAATTTCTCCCATTTAAAAAAAAGGACTGCATTTTTCAGTTATAAATACATCACAGTGTCTACTGGCTACTGGGAGCAAGAGGCGTGCTGTTTGTAAATGTGACACTTTGAAACAGGAGAAAATGAAAATGAAGAGTTAACCTAATCATTAAGATAACTTTTCATTTTAATTTCTACCATTTAAAAGCACTTAGAAACTACATTTTGTTTCCACTCTCAAAATTGAGTTAACTAGGACTTATTTAAGAGTTAAATACCTCAGTGCTACAGTTCTTCATCTCTGTTCCCTGGGTCATAAATCTGGCTCCAGCTCAGCTTACGATTAGGCCCTGCTGTCTGCAGACTGAAGAAAATAATGTAAAATAAACACAGCTTTCCCTTAACTTTAAATGAAAAATGTGACCTTGTGCTTTAAAAAAAATGAGGTTAAGACTGTGAGCTACTATGAAGGTGTCAATGGTTGGAGACACCTGCTGTGCTGTCTGCTTTGTGCTGAACAACAAATTTAAATAATTGTCTCTATGTGGCAAAAAGACAAAAAGATCAGGGATGACCCTGCAAAAAGGGCCTAGTCCAACATCCCTCATTTTTGATGATCCAGCAGCTCACCTCTTAGGTTTACTGAATAATGTCGACTTTGATTCTGATCACTTCTCTGGACTTTCCACATATTTTTAAGTTCTTCCATCCTTATTTCACGCTCTGTTAACAAATATTTTGGCCTTTGTTACTGGCTGGTACACAACATCCTGTTGCATGGATTCTGTACATAGACAGAACTATGTGCAGGAATATGGAACCTCGGTGTATAGGGGCTACGCCTTGCCACCACCTTAGTGCCCATGTAGCCATTACCGACTAGCTATAGTGTCTCACTCGCTCTCCTACTTACTCATGAAGAAGCAAGATTAGATTAGACACAACTCTCCCGGATCTCTCAGGAATCGCTGTAACAAGACACACCTTTTAGCACACTCTCTCGTGCATGTCCACAATAAGAACTGACCGAAACACAAATATAGTTCAAAATGTGTATTTTTACTATCGTGCTCTAAAACACAGTATACGAGCCACAACCAGCAGAAAAATGCACAAACCTAACACAGTTAGCATTGCAGCAAGGCCATATATCATAAAGGGAGATGTCATTATATAAATACAGTGGCTAAAGGACTATAAGGCCTAACCACCCTACCATTGGTAAGAAGAAGCTTTATATAATAGAAGATCTCTGGGCTTTGTCAGCAGACTCCATACCTTAGTGCCTAGCTGGCATATCTACATCATAGGAACCACATGGCTCTTCCCCCTGGAAAGCTCCACCATTCCAAGTGTGTGTTACCTAAACATGCATCCCCATAAATTAAAGCACAAGTTTCTAGCAGCAGCTGTGTTAGCATGTTTTGTCTACTCTAGGTGCTAGGGACTGACCAGAACAGAATAACAAGGGGCATTGTTTATTGACCTTGCTTACAGTGTTCAGACTAAACTCCAGGAACAGGCAGAGAATGAACCAAGGAGATGGTTCTCATGTGAAAGGCATAAACTGAGTCTTGCAAAAAAAAGCCATGTAGTAACGTACGTAAAAGCAGCATCATGGTTGCTGGGCTCATGCTAACTTAGCGATATCGATAATGTCCCTATTGGCCAAGTGACAATCCTTTTGTGTCTAATGTCATGAAAAGTTTCAGGTGTCGGTGGGGGATCCCAATTCCTTCGAGTATGGCTGAAAGTTTTATCAGGGCTCTTGGACCATCAAGCCAATCAGAAATAACTGGGTAGCTCGGAACAGCCATTCTGCTTTGCGCTAATGATGGCATTTCCTTCTCACTTCAGCAGATAGTGTTTATTAATGTCACAACATGCTGATGCCAGATTGGCATGCAGAACACTTAATACAGACCCGTTAGCCATCTCTTTTTGTCCTGAATATCCTAATGTGAAGCTAACTGAACTTTATGCCGTTTGTTGAGCTTTATCAGGCTGATAATTCCATTCGTTTCTGTATATAGTCTTGTGTGGGACTTTAATAGAGTAATTATGTTTTTAATTACTAGCTGGACAATTATGACATATTGCTCAAGGAATTGTTAGGTATGCTCCCTATATATTGTTGCTTGATATTGTATAAACTATTTTCTAATATATTAAGGCTTTGGATTGTTTAGCCAGCCCTTGTCACTGGAGGGTGTTTCTTTTGTGTTTATTAGAAGGACTCTGTATTACCCTGTCCTACCAGGCTAGTGCTAGGTTATATGTGGTGGGATGCCTTATAATGTTGAGGAGGGTTTTAGGATTAGATGAATTGCTGACTACTAATAGGGTACCACACAGACCCATTTCCTTTCAGATTTTGGGGCTGACTCTCAAAGAGGGGCAATTACCTCCTATGAGTTTCTGCCTGGAGGTAGATTGGAAAATTTAAAAGCCCAACATTGATCAGTGGATAAAGCTTTATTTAAAAAAAGTTTTCCAGATGGCTAATTTGCTGCTTGCGAAGCTTTGAACAAGGATTATATTTGTCAGTGTCTTGACATAAATTCCTGATTTTCTACAACAACTAATGGAAAGACTGAGATTCCATTAAAGATAATGGGAAGAGTATTAACTCATTTGATGTGTGACAACAGGTGTGGAGGCGAGGTGGTATTCTTCAATTGGTGCTTTGAAGAGTGTGAGAAAAAGGGGTTTTGAATGAGTGGGGTATTATCCCATCTCAAGCAACGGCCACAATCCCTGTCAGGGTGAACCACTAAATTCACAAATTTTACCTGTACGAAGCCCTCGGGTAGAATGACACAAAACTAGTCAGGAATAACTTAGAGACAATGTCTAAAGTATGCAGCACCCATTCAGCAATAACGTGAAAACAACACACAAGAAAAATCCCATACCAATTTGGAAAAAATAGAGTACATTTTAATAAATTATTTGACATCAAAACAAAAACGTCCTATCAGTAGAGCCGGAGTTCTGAATTTTTAAAGTTTAAGGTAAAAACGAGTGCCTAATAGATCACAGTGCCAACTGTGGATATTTAGTAAAGCAAGACAGGGTTAGAGTAAAAAAATATGGTCGACCACGTTGGAAGTCGGACACAAAGAGTGGATTGGTCCCGGTCGGCGCCTACCTTCAGACTAGAAAAGAATTTCAACAGAAATGTTACTGAGGTAGAAGTTCATAAGGGCACAGCTGCAGGTGGTGTCTGAGGAGGAGGTGTCAATATCGACCAGCTGCTGGTGGAAGTCACGGTGATGATTTCCATGTTTCGGACTAAGTCTCTTTTTGGAAGATGAAACTCTCCATCTGGACCATTAGCGCTCCATGAAGCCGGATACCTCTTCTGCGAAGGAATGCAGAACAGTATTTGCTGCTGCGGAGAAGAACAAAGTAGGGGGCTGCTACAAAGTCAGGCCAACCTGCAATGCGCCTTGAGCTGATAAATGATCAGGTTCATACAGGCCTCTTCTTGGTTCTCAAAGAACTTGTTAGCCTGAATTTTTCTAAGTTCCACGTTTTAGATCTTGGCTATCTGGAACCTATAGCACCACTTCCAAAGGTTCAGGACTGGGGAGGCACCACTTGGAGGGTTAGAAGTCACTCAACCTTGGTTTAGGTGCAGGTTTAAGACGGTTGGAGCCTTTTCTGTCCCTGAGACTCTAATCAGGAGGATAGGCAGCTAGCCCTTGGAGTCAGACTGGTAGTCCTGGGTTCAAGAAGTGAAGCTGGACTCAAGCAGCAGGGCAGGCCTCTGAGGAGTCAAGGCAGGCTTCAGGCAGCAAAGCAGTCATTGTAAGTACAGCAAAGCAGTCCTCTGTAGTACATAGCAGGCCACAGCAGCAGGTAGTCCTCTGAGAGGAATTCTGCCGGTACATCAAATAAAAAGTGTGTCTGAGGCTCCTATTGTCGTACATTATGCCTTTTTAAAAATAGGAGTAGTTTCTAGAATTCCTTTTGAAGTGCTTGGAGTTTCCTGCCTCTCCTGACCTGGCGCCAGGCTGCCTGCATGAGCAATGCACTGGTCTTAAGTCCTTTGTTTGAAGGCAGGGCACATCCTATTGATTTTCAAGTGATGCCAGTGAAAGCCCACCTAATACTTTTATTGAGTGTCTGTCTGAGAAGAATAAACAAAGTCCAACTGCCAACTACAACCCAGTCAAGTGTCTCAGGAACAGGCTGCAGGTACCAAATATGGTAGGAAAATGACAACTTTCTGAAAGTGGCATTTTCTGAATTGAAATTTAAATTCTAATTTTGCCATGAAGGAGGATTTTAGATTAGAATTTTTCAGACACCATGCATTAGATCTTTACCTGTTCCCAACCAAACATTAGCACATATTAAATGTAATGAGGCAACCCAATGTTATCCTATAGGAAAAGTAGACCTCATAATAGTTGAAAACTAATTTGTGAGTTTTTACTACTGGGCAAACTAAAAAGTACATGTCCAATCTTTTAATTACAATGCACCCTGCACTTAGGACTACCTAGGGCCTACTTTAGAGGTGATGGTTATGTAAGAAATGGGGAGTTTAAGGTTGGCAAGGTGTTGTTTTTTTTACAAGTCTGATTGGCAGTTTAAAACTGCATTCAGTCTGCAATTGCAAACCTGGGACATGTTTTAAGGGGCTACATAAGATAGTGGCATAATAAGTTCTGCTGGCCCACTAGTAACATTTAATTTAAAAGACCTGGGTATATAGCATGCCACTTTACTAGGGACTCATAACTAAATGTCATATGCAAATCAGGTGTAGGCCAATTTAACCATGTTTTAGGGAGTGAGCACAAGCACTTTAGCACTGGTTAGCAGTGGTAAAGCGCAATAAGGCCAACAAAAGCTAATTCAGAATAAATAGTAGGCTGAAGACAAAAGGTTTAGGAGTGACCCTCCCGGTAGTGAGGACCAAGTCAGACAGAGTGGATACTGTTTTTTGGTTTTATCAGATAATGTGCTTTTTGTAGTTTATGTGAGCCCCATAGGGGTTTAGCAAAGTGTAGGTTACTGGGGCAGGCTGCGGGGCTAAATTGAATTGATGGCCACCAGAGTTTAAATAGTAATGGACTGGGCTTTTGGGCAGTCTGATAGTCTGGCATTGCCAGATGGGCGAGCTTAAAAGAGTCAGTGTGTTGGGCATTTTTTTGGTCCTGTGGACCGTGAGTGGACCAAAAAAACAGCACACATATTGGACATTTCAAGATGGCCTGGTTTTCAGTGCTGACTGCCATGCAGGTCAGTTTAACACCAGCTTCAAAAGGTTCTGTATCATTGGAAACTGAAGTGTGAATGATGTTTCCAGCACATTGGAGAGGATCTGCTGCAAAAGAGGAAGAGTTACATGTGAAAGTGATCGATAAGGGTTCTGCCGCTTAGTGATTGCCTGTACCGTCTAGTTTAGGTCTCGGTTTGGTTTACCTCAATCATTTGTAAGTTATGTAGACTTTTTAAAATGATTACTGCTATAGAAAGAGCCTTAAACATTGAGAAGCCTACTGCAAGCCTCTATATCCTAAAAAGAACTTCAACATTCAATTAAGTTAGAATCGAAACTGGTGATTACATTTTTGAATCTCTGACGGGTTAACTGTGGTGTGTTGGCAAGGGCATAGCTTGTTCGGTAGGATTGGGGGGGTGAACTTCAGATATTCCAACAATCACGCTGTCATGTAATATTATAATACTTTGTAGGTCAAGCAGGGTGTATGAGAGGGGCTAACGGGGCAGTGAAAAAGGAAGACAAATGTGTACTGGTAGGGGTACTAAGGTCAGAGAAAATATAATATTTTCTAAAATAAACATTTTTGAGGACCTTCAAAACAGAGGGAGAGAATGTGTGTGCGTTTATTGTCTGTATGTGTATAACAATTCCTGATTAAATCCAACAGACACCTCGCCATACCCCACTGAAAGCACCTGTACCCAACCACTTACCATAAAATACTTTTATTAGAGGGTTGTTATACCCCAAACATCGTCCCTAAGTGTTGGGTGGGATTTTCCAAAGTATAAGATGAGCCATGGTGTACACCGTAAACAGATAACATATTTGAGTAACAAACCAATGCCTTTGAAAAATATGACACATGAAAATAGAATATTTGATTTTGCTTAAATCATAACTATGTATTATTTGTTCTACAGATATAGGAAAATAACTATGAAGAGCACACCTCAATGGGACTACTATCAAGTTCAGCAAATGGTAAGGAGTCGGCTAGAGAGAGAATGGGAGCCGCCTGCAGCCCCATGTGTTACACCCATTATCGGGCTTTTGGAAAAACAAAATGGCATCCTTTCAACCTATTCTGAGAAATCATCCATTAGTGACGCGCCAAAAAAGTCTAAAGGAACTCAGCAGTTCAAGCTCTGTTATACTCACATTTGTCAACTGCCAGACATGGAACTATCAGAAACTGTTTCACAAACTAAGGTTACATTTTTCCCCAAATGGAATAAAATTTCAGGAAATTCCAGAAAGAAAACTATGCTTGTGCCCTTTGTTGGCCAAATGAATTTGCCAGAGTCCCAAGGAGTGTCAGTCATATTTCTGCATTATGATGGTCCCGAATATTGTCACAGAAGGATTCCAGCTGTTTTTCAGGAGGCCTCAACCTTGAAAGAACATACTAGGATTGGCATTAACCCAAACCTGATTCATGTTTTTGGGAAATCCACCTTCAACATAGAACTGCCAGAGCTCACCCTAAAGGTCGGAACATTGGCATCAGAGCAATACCTTCAGCATCACCTGCAAAAGAAAAGGGATATGTTTCCTGTTTGGAAGCCTTAAGACAATTGTGCTGTAGGTAGTTATATAGTAGGTACACTGTGAAATGTCATAGTTTGACATGTCAAACATTTTGGAAATGGGAGACGATAATTTTTGTAATTCTTGATATGCAAGAAAGCTAAAGCTAGAAAAGGCTCTATCTAACAATTAGAGAGGTTTTATTTAAGTCACATAAATCTCCTTAGTTGACAAGGAAAGATATTCTGGAGACTCTGCCTGCTGGAAGAAATATACCTTGAGATGTTTAAGTTTCAAGAAAGCATGCCACATTGGCACCCATTAATACTTGACGACCTTATACCTACGGAAATGATGTATTTTTCAGAACAAACCCCATACTCCATTTCATTAAGAACATTTATATATTTAACACACCATTTCTCTTATGTAGAAATCTGTCCAGGCTAAATAAACAGTTTCCTTGTTTATCCTTTTTTTCTCTACCTCATAACAACCCCTAGTCTGGGTATGCTTACAATATGCTCATTCACTACCACCAATATCAGCTTGACCTGCTGACCACACTTGGGTACATCACTATAGAAGGAGAAGAAGCGGGGTTTAACAGCATCCCCGTAAACCTCCAAAAATAATTATTAACAACACACAAGTATGTCATCCCTATTTTTATCAACATGCGAAGGCATGAATATTGTTCCTTGTTTATTTTTGAACTCATGAGTAGGGAGACAACATTGGTGAAATGATGTAGCCTAACGTCTAGAGCAGTCAACCTCAAATCTAGGGAACCGGTTTCGAGTCTCTGAAGTGATGCTCAGCATCTGGTCATTCTGGGCAAATCACGTAATGTCCCCGTGCCTAACAAAAATGAATGTAACACAACTGGTGCTCATGTAAAGTGCTCTGATACCTTCGGCTCAAGTTTGCGCTATATAAAACTTCGGAAAAAAACGTTAATGATTTGTTTGGTCCTCCCTCACACATTTTGAAGCTTTTTTTCCTCGACTGACCACATTTCTGGTAGTACTTAGGCTATCTGACTAGACAAAACTACTGATAGCAATGAATGGATGATGCACAGATATCCTGTTCTAAATGGAGAGCCAGTGGATGAAGTAATCCCCAATATGTACCTGAGCACACCCTGTCTATTTTGCGCATATGTATGTCCAGTTTCCTCTCTGTAAAATGCTCTGCCAACTTGATTGATGTGGTCCCTGCTATTCATAACTTAATAAAACACCCTGTTTTTTTCTTAAAACAGTACTCCAAATTTTAAAACATACAGCCACATCAGTAAGAAGGTAGTGATATGTTCATGCAGAGGTGCAGACCTCAGAGTCTATGTTTCCTGATAGAGGGGAGTATTTACTCTACTGTACTCAAACGAAAACATTAGTCTAAAAGAGGTCCAGTACTGTACTCCATCATGATATCAGACCAAGCACAAAGCCAACAGCTTCTTCAGGGGGTGGAATTTAATATATAGAACTCCTATTGTGCTGTTTGTTAATTTAAATAACAGTCCAGTTTTCCCTATTCAGTGCATGAAGCATCTAGTTGTTATCTTCTCAAGGTTAATACCTAGGCATTATTAGCTGCATAATTGGCCTGTAGATTCAAAGCCTGCTGCATACCCATGGGAACCTGGTCGCACATTCGCATGTCATCCAGAAAATAATCAAGAAGAAATCTTCGGGAAGAAGAAATAACCTTTCTCAGTTCTGCATGCAGGGCAGGTAAGTGTATTTTAAAGAGAAAAGGAACAAGTACAAAGCCATCCTAGACCCCTCCTCCATGACATCCACTGTATGTTCTGGCCAGTATGCTTCATTTTTTTTTTACACAGTTCACTGTCAGAAATTGGGTTATTAATTTGGGTGGAAATATCCTAAACAATTTAATAGGCACAGCCTAATTTGGTCAGAACAGATTTCGAAGAGAATAAAAACTCACCCCCTGCTAGCAGTGGCGCAAGCAGTAGTCAATTCACGGAGAAGTGCCTGTTTGGGTCAAACAGTGGCAAACAATGGTAAAGTCAAGAAAACAACACACTAAAATTCAAAAAACAATTTATATAACCAAGACACGTTTAATGAGAAAAATTATCAAATTCCAACGAGTGCACCCTCATTGTGGAAAACATAGCACATTCACCAGATCCTCCAAAAGTGGAAAGTCATGGTGCTACAAAAAGCGCTCCTAGTCACTCATGCAGCCCTCAGGACCTCAAGGGAGGTGCCGGGCCTCTTGTAGGGTTCAGTTCTTATGGGTTAGTTGGGACTTCTTGAAGTCGTGAGTCCTGCTTTTTGTATCCTTCTAACAGACATTGTAGGGCAACAGCTTGCTTCTGGTGAGCAGTTATAGTCCCTGGGTACCAGCAAGAGTCAGAGATCCTTGGATCTTTCAACACCCAGGCAGAGGCTTCTTTCTTCAAGATATTTCTTTCCAGGATTAGGTATGTTCTGAGGAGGTGGTAATAAGGTGCCAGTATTATCCTGTGCATAAGCAGCACCGACACTGGAAAATAAACGGCAGAGAACCAGGAATTTTCAAGTTGATAGGGCTGTGCATCTGGGTTGGTTACTGGCTCCACTCCTAATTATGTTGTATATTAATGCTATGCCTGCTTTTCTCTCTGCAAATTAGCATGATGTTCCAAAGATGGGTAACGCCAGTATCACTACACTATTTTTTGCTAATGATGCGATGCAATAGCTATTATTGGAAATATTTAACTGAGGATACTAAACTGCTTTAAAGCAATTATGGAAGAGAAGGGCTGCATATAAGGATAGCCAAATCTAAACTCAGGAAGTTGCCCTGAAAAAACCCCCAATAAAATAAGAAGTATGTTTTGGATTACAGATGTATTAAGAAAGTGATTACCTCGGGATACGATTCACAAAATCACTCCTGTCCTAGGTGGCATTACAAGAAAAACAGAATAATGGGGACATTTTCAGCATACAAAATGCGTCTCCTTTGTGTTGAATCGTGGCCAAGTTGCCAGCAAAAGAATGATATGGGAATGAGATTTGAAGATATTCTCAAGGTAAAGAGATTTTGATAACAGAAAACGCATTTCTAGTATACGTCAAAAAGGTGAGAACTATTTGCTTTGCTATTGTTTGTTTTATTTTCTGTGTGGATTAGTCACGTGAGAACGTAACTTCTACACACCACAAATGAAACGTTAAAATGCTCATAAATATTTGGTACCAGAAAAATGTGAATGATATACGCTTTGCTCAGCCTGTAAACAATCCGCAAATACGTTTGAGAAGATTTACTGAAATGTTTATGACATATTGCACAAAGGCACTGCTTTAAATTCTTATCCTTGAAATACGGGTACCTTTGTAATAACAATACGTTTTTTTGCTGTTGAATTATTTTTCGTTTTTTTATTCGTGTGTATTAGAGAAAATAGTACAGTAAATTTTAAAGAGATAGAACATGAATTCTGGATTTTTTAAATTCCAGTCGCCTGCAGCGGATATAGAAATGCAGAAACTGATCGATAAAAAATATATATTTCTATGCTGGATGTTTTCATTGAATTCCCAAGTTAAGTTACCGTTCTTCAGTGATGTTATTAATAAAATATACCTCAAGGGATCTACTTGTACAGTGAGCAGCTCTGATGTTTGTACAAACTACAATTTGCATGAAAAATCTCTGTTCTTTTTTTTATGATGCAGTGCACGTACTGCCGGGGATGCACCTTAGTGCACACCGGGACTTTCTGCCCTTATATTTGTAGTGCACTCTTTTGACACAAACATATACCGTTCCATGATTTTAATAAAAAATAAATGTTTCCTTTAGCACAGAAGATTGTGAGCTTTGAACAGTTGATATTTGTTGATCATTTTTTTCTATAAATTGCATACATTTCAGTAGCACTACAGCTGGGGTCTGCCCTGTACCAGTGAATAAAGCCATGAATCTTGGCTTTATGTTCGATAAAGATCTGGCTTGGGCTGCTCATATCAATCAGGTATCATCTGCTTGCTTTTTTATGTTGAAACACCTGAGAAAGATCCTCCCGTTCATTCCTCTCTCCTTGTGGAAAACAGTTATAATTGCCACGATTCTCTCTAGAATTGATTATGGCAATGCTCTGTATCTAGGAGCGGGTGCTTCACAATTGGCAAAACTGCAATCAATTCAGAATGCGGCAGCCAGAGTGTTGCTTAAACTACCAAAATATCATCCTACATCAAACGCTTTAAAACAACTTCATTGGCTCCCTGACCGGCGGCGCGTTGTGTTTAAATATCTCTGCCTGGTTCATAAAGTCTTGTTCGGTGGAGGCATTACACAATAGGGTTGACCCAATGGTACTGGGACCTGGGTAGTCAATGTTGCAAACTTTAAGTATTAAAAAGCTTTATACAAAAGACTAGAAATACAACTTAAATGAGTGATGTTGTTTATTCACATCCTCATATCTCCACATTTTATATAATTAATACTTTAAACAGATCGATGTTGTGCCCAAGGTGAGGCGAAAGAAGAAAGGGAAGGGAGTTGGTAAGTGCTTGGTGAGGGATAAAGTAGTGTAAAGTAGATTCAAAGTTCAGATGTGGTCACATATAACCATTTGTTGTTGACATCACATGGGCATATTTTTTAGCCCCGCACATTTCTAACAATAGTTGAGTTCTATCCCATACAAAAACCACAGTAGTAAAGATCTAGTCAATTGTGGGTAGAAGGCGTAAAAAACGGAGAGTCGACGTTTTGACCCCTTGTCAGTGTAGGTTGAATTGGACCTTACTTTGGGGTCTTCATCAGGACTTGGGTGTGGTGTGGGGGAGGGGCACCAGAAAGCCACCTTCAATGAGTGGCAGCCTTTGTGGCTAGGGGTTGGGCCCGTGGGCTCCTAAATCAACAGAGAGCGTGCTTTGTCCTCGTAACTCACTCAGGGGACGCAAAATGCTGAAGATCCTAATTCGTTATTCAGTTTTCAAACATCCGTATTGCACCGTGCATCAATCGCGGTGATCAAAGATGTGGTTTCTATTGCGGACGTCCGCGATAGAGAGACACATCTTTGACACATCTTTGATCACCGCGATTGATGCACGTTTAAAGTATTATACAAAACCAAAAGCACAAAGCAGTAGACCAAGGTTCAGCACATCAACTTATTCTGTTTCTCAAATTTGTCCGGTGCAACAACTCTCACCATCCACTGCCAGGGATGTCCGTCATAAACAAAGTTATTATAAGAAGTTTAAGAGGTGCACACAATGAAGTCAGAGATACCAAAAAGTTCAAAGATTTTCAAAATCCTCTGTTTTTTCCTTAATGGATTCTTTATTTTCTCTTTCGAGATATGCAGGCACAGCCAACGCGTTTCATTCCCTATTACTGCCTTGGGAATTTCATCAGGGCATTGGAATGGATCATCCAAATCCGATGGTCCAGGGTGTATTCACACTCTCTTTATCAGTGCTGGAATGGTGTTTTGTCAATAATATTGACCCTCGTTTTTCGTTGATAAGCAGTCCTTATTGTAAAGGAGATTTGGTATGGAGATTGGATGGCCTCTGTTGGTAATGTCCGTCCTCCCTGCCAAGGTGAGACAATCTCAAGATTGGAACCATTAATAAAACGGTCCAGTTGGTAAACGAAATTCGGTGTAAGGAAGGGGATGGTCTGTATCGGTTATCAGCCAGCATACATCAGCGTTGCCGTAATAAACTCGGAATACGGAGCCTGTGATAAGGTCTCCGCAGTCTTCTGCTCCTCCACTCGGATTAGTTGAAGCCAACTGGACCATTTTATTTATTTATTTAGAGGATTTTGAAAATCTTTGAACTTTTTGGTATCTCTGACTTCATTGTGTGCACCTCTTAAACTTCTTATAATAATGTTTAAAGTATTAATTATATAAAATGTGGAGATATGAGGATGTGAATAAACAACATCATTCATTTAAGTTGTATTTCTAGTCTTTTGTTCAGTGGAGGGGCAGAGGATGTGCAGTCCCTGTTTTCCCGCTACCTACCAACGTGTGCTTTGAGGTCTGCCACTCTTGGGCTAGTCAAACTTCCCAAGATAAAAAGAGTAAGATGGGGAGGAAAACGCTTTCCCTTCCTGGCAGCTAAGCTATGGAATTCAATTCCCGTTCATTTGAGAATGATATCCAACCGACTGCTGTTCAGGAGGGCAATTAAAACCTGGCTTTTTACTCGGCGTTAGACTTGTATGCATGGTGTTTGTTTACTTCTCTTTAGCGCCAAGACGCCTCGGCAGTAGTGTGCTCTATAAATACTTTCAGTCAGTCAGTCACTCCTGAGAGCGCTGACAGTTTGGTCGGCCCTCTGGGGTCCGCCCAAACCAGTCATGCGCACTCTGCCCTTTCTCCATGTAGGCTGCAATGTAGTCTACATGGAGAAAATGGCTTGCCCATAAGAGCCTGGGTGGGCACCGTCCCGACCAATCACAGCGCTGCCATGGCAGCGTTATGATTGGCTTAGGGGAGGGGAGGGAGGCTGCCAGCTACCTTTTTCTGCCGGAGGCAGGACAGCAGGAGAGCAGGTCAGGAGCAGGGGCGACGTGGAACACGGGAAGGTAAGTTTCTTTTATTTTTTTAATTAACCACACCCCCGCTTGACCCCCATCCGCGAGTCATGCCGGCTGTGACTGTGTAACTTAGGAGAAGTGTATAAAATTAGGGAGGAGTATCTGATTTGTTATTTCAACTCGACACCCACTGACATTTGGGAAAATGTGTTATATTGAAAGGGTGTCAGATTTACCACTCTGTCGTCCAGTCTCACTAACATTCTGGAAAGTGCATAAAATTTGGGGTGGAATCAGATTTACTATTTTCATTGTACAACCACTAACATTGGACAATGTGTATAAAATTGGAGATAGATTGGCAATGCCTAGGGATTGAGACCATTTGGAACAAGATTGGTGATACCCTCTCTCGAGTCGTGGGGAAAAATCACCCTCTAATACAAGATTGCTACACTAGAATCCTGGAGGACCTTGGGGACAGTCAGGGGAAGAGGAGATTGGCGGGGATGTCCACCTTAGTGGATGGAGGGACATAACATGCACCTGGGATAACCCGTAACCCCCTATTCTGACAGCACGGCGATGGAGAGTAGACTGGTGTGCACAACAAGAAGAGCCCATCTATGTAGCCAGGGGATGCTTGCATAAACACTCCAGCGCATGGGGCAAATGGTGGGAGTATTATGGACTGAGTCTTTCAACTGCAAATGTTTGAGGATGTGTTAATGAACTATCCACAGGACTGAACTGATTGTCTTGTGCTGTGTAGCTGTTATACTATGTTTGTGATGACTGTACAAAACCCAATAAAATTGATTACTAAATAAAATTGGAGATAGATTTACTATTCTAATCCAACACTTAGCAACATTGGGGAAGGTGTATAAAATTGGGGGAGGGTAGTCAGATTAACTATTTTAACTTTAGTCTCATTAACATGTAACATGCATGTAATTGGGGGTGCGGTACCCGATTTACTACTCTATTTCCAGTCACTCTAACACTATGTAACACTTGTGGCAAGCACATTAAATTGGGGAGACAATCCGATTTAATACTCTAACTAAATCTTCACTAACATTGAGAAAAGTGCATAAAAATGAAGGAAAGGCAAACATTTACTATTGAAAATATCCAGTTTCATTAACATTGGAGATGGCGCATACAATTGGGGAGGGGAAGATTTACTATTCTAGCTTCACAAAAATATTGGGGAAGTGTATAAAAATGGGGGGAGGATTCCTATTTACTATTCAGACTCCAGTTCTACTGACATTAGTTCACACTCATATAATAGGGGAGGTCAGATTTACTATTTCAACTCCACTCTCAATAACATTAGGGAATGTGAATACTATTAAAGGGATTAGATTTACTATTCTAACTCCTGTCCTACATGTATTTTTTTCTAATGCATGTATTTAAGGAATTAATGTATGACTGATGTAATTCCAACCCTACTAATGTTAGGGAATGTGTAATTATTTGTGGATACAATTGAATTACTTTTAAAACATTTTTTTAACATTTAAGTTGAATAATCTATTTCCAAATGGAATTTCCTACTTTGAAAATATTTTAGCCGTTATATATTTTTTCAACATTACATATTGGTTTTTTTCAGTAGTTTATAAATGAAAGTGTTTAATGTTTGTTTTACAATTTTTATACTAATATTAACTGTAAGTTTTTTATTACTTTGATATCTGTCTATCTATCAATCTATCTACACCATAATTATATGTAACAATAAGAATAATTAAAACAAGTAAATATATTTTTTTGTTTAAATGAAATATCATAAACAATTAAAGATATTTTCTCTGAAATACTACCCACCTTGTTCTCTCAATAACTCCTACAACTCTGGGAAACAATGTAATTCCATTAAACAATAATTAAATAATGAAAAATGTACTCAAATAAAGTTAAAACTAAAAATTATTTAGATTAAACCACTATCTACCCAATACCCAAATGAAACACATTTCACAATTGTCAATGTAAAAAAATCATAATTAATAATAATATGATGTTAACAAAATAAAACAGTAATAATCACACACAAATTGTTAATTTCTACAATATTAGAGTAATCACCATTTTTTATTTCAATATTATTGTAATAAAATGATATGCTTGCCCTCGATATTCCTTTCCTCAATATTTTGGTAGCCATGATATTTTAACCTTGATATTAAGGTCATACAGTATTCTGATGTCAATATTCAGGATCTGTACCTAAGGGAGTAGTTTGAGGGAGAGTGGTTAGCTGCCTGTTCAGCTTCCTCAGGTTAAAAAGGCTCAAGGCTACCCATCTCTGGTCTCTCCCCACTATCTTCCTTGTTTTATTCCATTATGGAAGTGGCTTTAGGGTGTTATGATAGAAATGTCCGGATTAAGAAGGACTGGAAAATCTGGAAATTGTTGATAAAAGGGAAGAATGTGTCTTAGATTTGGGACGACAGGCTAGCATTTCAAGGAAGGTAGTCCTGGAAGCGTGACCTTTACAACCAGGTCGTAATGTGTATATCAACATAAGACAGCATATAAAGCAGTCAAACCTTTCCTGATAATTGTGTGTTTGCCTAAGGTGTTTTGCACTACGGCTACACTTCTCTGCACAGCTTTCCCTTCCTACACGTATGTTTTGTTCTCCAGTTCCCTGCCTTCTGTTTATACCTACTCAGTTAGGCATGTTCTTGCTGTTACTACTGTTTGCTTCCTCCCGGTACAGTTATTGGTTTCCATATCTTTGACTTTTGACTGTATGTTAGCATCACAGATGGAAGTGAAGGTAAGAGGGACGCCAACTGTGAATTATTATGAATTTTACAATTATGTGGAGATTCTATTGATGTACTATTTCCCAGAAATTACGGTGTTGTTGCACCAGTATGCACTGCTAATTTTGATATGAGTCTGCATAAGGGAGGTCTTTGAGCACCTTGATAAGTCCTTACCTGATGAACAAACTGTACAGAGAAAGTGAGGTCTCTGTATACCATCCTCAGAAAAGACATAACAGCAGCTGTATTGTTTTCTTTCTCGCCCCCTCCTCATTCTCCCACTTACTGTCCACAGTCTTTTGTTGTTTATCTGCACCATTTAGGATGGCAAATGAGAGGGTCGGATCACATTTGATTCAGAGTTATCTTGTCCTTAAGACAGTGGGCTTCCTACGGTCCTGCAGGTTCCATCTGGAGGGTAAGCCTTACCGGCGCACCTGATTCTCTCGCCTGTGGCAGACAAAGTCTGGAATTTAATTTCAGATCCCATGTTTTCCATCATCTGATTTCTTTAAAAACATTGAATTCCCAAAATTTTAGTTTTGAAATATTTCAGTTGAAGCAGATGAACTAACACATCTGATACAAATATACCAGAAATGTGTTGTCTGAGAGGCATACAAAACAATGGACACCATATTTAAATGGCACAAAAGCACAGTTCAATTATAACCATCCAAGATGGTTTACATTTCCTGGGTGTGCAAAACAGTGCTACTACATTTATGGGACTTTAGAGACTTACTCCGACTAGGAGAACATTGGAGAATATTACGCCTACAAAGTATTTCACTCATTATGGAATGTAGAGCTCTGAGGTCCTCATTCAGAATTGAATTTAATAATTTTGGAATTCAATGAATTTGATAAATCTAAGCTTTTATTAATGCTGCTACTGGTGCAGGTGTCCAGTTCTTTTTAGGAAAATTCTATTGCAAAAATTATTCTTATTGTTTTTTTCAGCAAATAATTTTTAAAAATAATAATCTATAGTAGAAACACCATTTTTTCACCCCAAAATCAATTATTACATACTTGGTGTTTTGAAATTTAAAAGCAATGCTAATTCCAAGAACGCCCAAGAACCCCCACAACCTCCCTCTTTCTTCCAATGACATTTTATGTGCACATTTCCATAAAATGTAATTGTAAGAAATAGGGAATATTCGTCGAGGAGATTGAGCACCCACCTAAAGTAATAACAACAATCCTTGTTAGGGTCAATCCCTAAAGTCACTAAACTAAGAGTTCAACTCTCTGGTGGCTACGGCACAGAGCAGAAAGGCTTAACTTAGAGCAAACGCATAAAGTTTCTAACCAAAACAATAATAAAGTCAAAACACAACCCACGAAAAATCCCAAAGCAATTTAGAAAATTGTACGGCCTTATTATGACTTTGACGGTGTGGGAGCAGGGCCACCTAGATTCTGCCCGCTCCCACACCGCCAAAGCCAAAACACACCACCTGTCAGATTCCAACTCTTTAAGTCTCTGTCGGGCAGTCCTTTGCCGCTCACACAGCACTGCTTTTAAAATAGGCACCGCAATGGGAATGTCAGAGCATGTTCCGGCACAGGCTGAAATGTTCTGTGCAGGAACATGGGGGTGCATGCACGCCATCGCGCAAAGGTATCTGGGGCCCCTGTAGGGCCCACTTTGTTTCCTCACTGCCACACTTTTCATGGCAGTCCCACCACCATGGAAAAGTGTGGCAGTGAGGAAACTCATAATATGCTTGGTGCAGCAACCCCGCCAAGCATATTGTGGCCTCAAGCCCACTGTGCCTGGCGGTTGTGGTGGCCCCAGGGCAGCCCGACTGCCCTGGTCATAATAGGGCGGTAGGAAGACTACCACTGCCGTGCCCCGCAAGTGTGGCGGTCCGTGGACCGCCAGACTCGTAATAACCCCAATATAAATTTTTACATGAATACAATTACACCAAAATGATTTGGAAAAAATATTTTATTTCTTTGAAATCCTCAAAAAATATATTGTCCTCCTGACAAGTTGTCACAGTTCCAGCTTTCTATAAGGAGTCATATGCCAAAGCATTATCACACAAGTAATGTATTAATACTTGAGTGTTAGTTAGAACAAATGCATTTGCACTTTAAAACCATTTTTCTCTCATCTGAGAAAATATTTTCCCATGGATAAATACCTTACCTTGCTTCCCCTCCAATTTTTTGTCTGTTCCTTCTCAATTCTTACCCTAGGTACATATTTATTCAAACACTAAAGAAGCGTACATTTCTCACTCGCTCCTGGATGGAACTAATGGCCACATGCATCATTGTTGCCGTTTGCGATTTCTTAATTGCGAAAATTAAGGAATCGCAATTAAGAAATCGCAAAAGGCTATGCATTAAGAAATTGCAATTTTTTTTGCGATTTCTTAAAATTCCTTAATTGCGATTCACAATGTGCGAATCGCAAATAAGGAATCCCTTCCCATTCATTCCTATGGGCCTAGAGGCCCATAGGAATGAATGGGAAGTCATTTTCAATTTGCGATTAGCAATTTGCGAATCGCAAATTGAAAATGCAATTTCAAGGGTGCAGGGGGGTCCAAAGGACCCCCCTGCACCCCTGAAATATAACTTTAAGTGCATTTTTCACACACACATGCCCCAAGGGCATGTGTGTGTGTAAAATGAAACTTTCAAAAATGCACTTTTGTGCATTTTTGAAAGTTTTCGCAAATTACCATGAAGGTTGACTTCGTGGTAATTTACCTCTCCCTATTTGCGAATTCGCAAATTTAAAATGTTCATGCATTGCATTTAAGAAATCGCAAATTACGATTTCTTAAATGCAATCGCAATTTTAGAAATCGCAACATGATTGCGATTTTTAAATTTGCAAAAAACATGATGCATCCCAATTTTGTCAATTGCATTCGCAAACGGCCGAAAATTGCGATTCGCACCGTTTGCGAATGCAATTGACAATGATGCATGTGCCCGTTAGACTTATAAGGAGTCTCATAAACTTTCATGTTTATTGGTGGTTTTCCATACAAGATGTATCGCCTAGACCTTCAACTTCTCTGCCTCTGTGAGGAGATTGTCACATACATGAAAATAGCGATAAATGGTGTAAATGTAGGTAAATCGAGTTACAGGTGTAATTTCGATTTTGTGATTTCAAATTGATACTGGTAAAGCAGAACATTTGTGCCACCAAGTTAAACTCTTGTGTCAAATGGTTTTTTAGAATCGGGCCAAAGGGAGCAAATTGAGTTTGCTCCATTGTGCGTGTGTCGCCAACTTATATCCAATTTCATATTTGTAATTGTATCAGATCTAGATTGCTAACTCCCTGGTTGTACTAGTTCCCAAAATAGTGGATAATCGCTCTTTTACCTGATGCAAAATTCTAAGAATATTGTTCAGTTTAAATTATCTGCTGTGCAAGCACCGGAAATGGTATAAAGCGGCTTTGCTTCATTCTATGAAAACCTTATAATCCTAATGAATTTTGCCGGAATCCTTATTTTACTTTAGTCAGAAAAGTGTTCTCTAGGCAAACCACTTCACTCTGAACCATGTTCCAGAAGCCGGCATAGGATGTTTACAGAAATGTTTCTGGCTTCTTATTTTGATGTCTGCCATTGCCAAGACCTTTTGACTTTACTAAAATATCTGTATAATATACTTACTTAAAGAGACTTTTAGCCAGCTCTCTTCATCCATTGGTCTGTTGTTGTGTTATTCACATTTTTCTTTCACCTAGTACAGCATACTGCTTGGGGCAATGGGACTGCCTACTTGAGTCACTGGTAAACTTCACGTTTAGTGGATGCATTTTACTCTTTCACCATGAGCACATCCGCACATGAAAGTGACAGTGCTCCCTTAAGTGCCACTGTTTTGGTTTTTATGTATAATTACTTAGTGTTGCCTTTGTGTTTCCAGACTGAGGTGAAAGCAGGACCATCCTACCAGATGTTAGCACAGGTCACAATCCAAGCTTTATCAGTTCCTGTCTCCTAAAAATGCTGTTGTAAATTATTTTTGAAGTGTCCTATGTTTACCTGACTGCTGGTATTTAGCAGCAAAACAGACTGAAACTATTGAAACTGTTCTGCGTTAGGTTTTCCTTTTTTTACCAAGGCATGCAATACACAAACCAAAAGCTTCAATATTATACATGTCAATTCTTCAGAACACATTAACTCAGGACTCAATTTCAACGTATGGGTCTGTAATAATCTTTGTACAGGAAGAAAAACAGCCCTTATTATGTTCAATTTACACCGCTTGTCAAACTTTTCTTTATTTCCTTAGTTTTATTCCTCTTTTTTTCTTTTCTTGCTTTCTTTCACCCTTGCCTTTGTTCTTTCCTTCCTTATTTTTTATCTTCTTTCTTTTTCCTTCCTTTCTTGCTTTCTTTCGTTTATCCTTCCTTCTTTCCTTCTCTTTCTATTGTTTATTTCTTCCATTTCTTTTTCCTTCTCTCTCTTTCTTTCTTTCTTTCTCTCTCTCTTTCTTTCTTTCTTTCTTCCTTTCTTTCTTTTTTCTTTCCTTCTTTCATTCATTCTGTCTTTCCTACCTTCTTTCCATCTGTCTTCCTTTTTTGCCTTCTATCTTTCTTTCTGTTATTCCTTTCTTTTTACCTTCTTTCTTGCTTTTCTTTACTACGTTCTTTCCACCTTTCTGTCTTTCCTTCTTTCTTTCTTTCCTTTCTTCTTTCCTTTTTTCTTTCTTTCTTATTCTTTCTTTCCTCCCTTCTTCCATCTGTTCTTTTATCTTTCTGTATTGGTCTTAAGTTTAACTGAGTCCAAAAGTCCTCTAGCTTTAGACTATTGGTCTCAGTTAAACTTAAGACCAAAATTTAAGTTTAACTCAGACAAGAGTCTAACTTGCTACTCATAAATTCCCTTTGTGAATACCGAAAGTCGTAAAGTTAGACTTTTGTCTCAGTTTACCTTTGTGAAGTGGACCCAGAGTGCTTTAGACAGTTTAATTGATGCTGCATCAAGGAATTCATTTAACATTGGATGTGGTGGACACACACATAACTGATACACATCAAGGCCCCAGAACCTGCTTGGAATGAAGTGTAGATGTAGGTTTCGGGGTGAGAGGCTGTGATGAGGACATGAACAAGGTGAGTGGTGTGGCTACATAGAGTCAAATGAGGTTGGAGCTAGGCTGAGATGAGTGCTGTTGCAAACTGGCAATGTGAATTATATGACAAGATAACAATAGACTATGAGATAATGGATGATAGTGGAGTGGGGAGTTAGATAATTGATTGTACAATTGCTAAGAAAACCAGGCAGAAATCAAAGCCAGTGAGTGCATGCACTTGTACTATTGAAAAGAAGTTTACACTCAAATGGCAAGGTCTTGTGGTGTTGCAGAAAAGGTATGATGCTATTCCACAGGGGAGCATTTGTTAAAGGTCTCCTGGCATAATGTTGTTATGGAGAAGTCTCAATGTTGCAAACACTTTAAAGATGCAATGTCACTGCATGGGTTTTCCCAGTAGTTTGATTGCGACTACCATGTCCTCTAAATGACGAGGGAAAATTAACAGAATGCAGAATGGAATATCCACTTTTCATGGAAATGCCATTACTGCCTCTCTCTAAGCCAGGCATTTTGCCTTTTATTAACAATTAAGAAAACGGGACAGTTAAAAGGAGGACATGAGCAAAAACACATTCTGGGTTAAATCGATCAAATAAACGCTGTTATAGTGTTTATGTGATAAAGGGGTATAATAAAGATAACATTGGGTCCCAATGTTAAAGTTATCTTATGGAGAATGGTTCTGGCACTGTTTGCTAACTTCAGGAACTTTTAGGTCTCAATTATTTTACAATGGACTGTTCTAACAAATCTCAGTCAGTAGTCTGTGATTCCAGACAGACTGCCACACCGTTAAACACTTGCTATGAGGCATGAGCCTTTTGCCCTAGATTCTCAGACCTAGGTAAATGAAGTGAGTTTGAAGGCGATGTATGGGTCACAACTTCTCTGTTCCTTTTCCTTCAGCTAGTAAGTTGATTCATAACTTGTTTGGTCGAAGCCCAAGAAGAATCTACCAGGATATATTCGAAAAACCTTTTTAAAACATAGTGGAATGTCTGAAAAATAAACAATCAATAATAATAATGAAAAATAGGTATCTCAATAAATGTACACTCTTTGAATAGCTACCTCAAGCTTTAGCACAATACGCTCTCTTACGGAAAATGAGTTATAGCTTCTACTTGACATTTGTGGAACTGCAAAATAATAAGTACCATTAACATCCTGTTTTTCCCCACTATTAGCAGTTGCATGTTCACCCTAGAACTCTAATACTTTGTGCATGACATTCAGATATACATATGCAATAAAGTTCACTTCAAGTCCTTCATGTTACTTCAGAGGCAATCCAATCAGAATACAGAACTCCAGTCTTTAAGGGTTCAGGTAAACGACCAAAGTTCATTATCATCAACATACCTCTTTCAGGATACATCTCTGCAGTCCAAATGTTCACCAAAACAATCATTTAGGAAGCAACAAAGGAAGTCTGATATCCATGTAGAAAGGCCCTGGCTGCAGCAACATTGTAAAATTATTGCGTAGGAAAGGACACTGTAAACCACAATAAAATTAATCTTGAGAAACCATGTTTGAAGCTATCTCTCAAGAACATGTGTGAATTTGTGGCATGCTTCGAATTATAGTTCATTGATAGTATACTGCCTTTCAGTGCACCCCCTGCACGCACATACTGTGCTGCACTCTGTGACGACTGTCAGACTTTCCTTCACTCAAAGGAACCCAGGGCAAACGGGTTTGAAGTAATGCTTTCTCGTACAGGAACCACAATACGTGGTAAGCAGCACCTCATGTTCTGCTTCTTGGCATCCAGTCATTTCATGGATCATTGCTGGATAAGCTGCAGGATGCTGTTCTCAAGCTTGCGGGGGCAGAATAGCTATATATTTGGATATATATCTAGGTTCTTTTTACCCAAATGGACTTTGTACATGATGCCGAGAGTTTTACATTTGATTTTGAATGCCACTGGGTGTTTTCAGAGCTGGGTTAATGTGATCAGATTAATTTAAGTACAAGCACATTATGACTCATTGATTCTGCACTTTATTGGTCTGGGGATGATACCTTTATAGAGACAACTGCACATCATGATAGAATAGAACAAATAAGTCAAATCTAGTCGATTGTTAGTCGGGAGGAATGTAGGAATTTTGAATGTGAATATGTTGGCATCATTTACAAGGGGATTTATTTACAAGATGACGGAAATATTTGAATCGAAGAATATTCCTAGTTTTCTTGCTTGTTGTGTGGGTGATGGAGGAGAGCAGTTAGTAGGTAGCACATCAGGATTGCTCTCGCATCCCATTAGTTAGATACCTAAATCCATTTAAACAGAGGAATATTTGTTCATCCAATGGTGGATGAGGTTGTAGCAGTGGGTAATGAAAACCACTTTCTTTACGGTATTCTTCAGACTGATTTGATCCGGTAATCATTAGCATACCTTTGAAAATACATTTGATGCTGTAAGACTCTATTAGTCACAGAAAGCTTGCAAACGTTAAACAAGCATATGCAATGCAATCAGTCTCATCTTTGGGACCTTATATGTATTTAGCTATGCAGCACAGTAGCTTGAGGGCTGAAACATCTACTGTTCTTTTACATGAAAAGAAATTGTAAGCACCAAACTGCGTGTCACGCCAGGTATGGGAACACATGGAGAGAAATATTGCCTTTTAGTAGTAAATGGTATAGTCCAAAGCTCTATTTTTAATATAAAATTAGGGCCTTCGGTGGCCATATCACAGAAAATACAAGATTTAAAAAAAATATTATTGTCTACGGGTGCTCGTGATAGACAATTTCTATGGACCGGAATCTAGAGAATGCTAAAGTGATTCTGGTATTTTACTGACCTCTGCTGGTTATTTCCTATCAAGAAAGATAAATGGAGGCAGTTGCCAGAAAAATTAAAAAAAGAAAGTCCCTCAGCAGAAAGCAATTCTGGTATTTTACTGACCTCTACTGGTCGTTTTCTATCAAGACAGATAAACAGAGGCAGTTGACAGAAAAAAAAGTCCTTAAGCGGAAGCAGACAAGTCCTAGGGCTGATCTCCAGAGCCCACAAAGTACGGACACATATAAGTATATACTAAAGTATATGTAAGAGGTCTCGAATGTTTCACCTAAAAACAAGTGTGGGGAAGGGAGTCCCAGTGGTAGTTCATACTGCCGCTTGCTACAGATTTTTTGATTCTTATTATTTGGCTTTGATTGTAATGGTTGGTTCAACTGTAGGGCTAGTCAATTACTCTTCATAGTTCTTAATCGTATTTAGTGTGATGGTTTTGTAACACATATCTTATACTGATTACAGGCGAAGGAAAATCTATGCTAGTGGGTCGTAACCTCAATTGAGTTGATTCATGTTCGATTAATAAAAATCATTACATGCCTAGAAAGATAAAAAGAAACAAATATCCGTTGCAGTTACACATAACAAACAATGGGACAGTTTGTAGTGCGATCGTTTAGACAATAATGAAATATAAAAAAGCACTGGCAATAATGTTTCTTAAATTAGATCATATCACAGTGTGAGTGCAGATTAAAACTAAGGGCCTTATTGCGAGTTCCAACGTTCCTGGAGCAGGCAGCACGCTACCGCCCCACTCCAGGACCACCAAAACTCACTGCCGTCCGCAGAGTTGCAAGTCATTTTGTGCGCTGGTGGAGTGGCCGTGCAGTTTAAAGAACCTTAAACAGCACCACAGCGAGACCGCTAGTGCACGTTACTCCACAGGACGGAATACACCATGCCGTGTATTCCTTCCCGTGCAGGAACTGGGGGTGCATAATTCCAGGTCTGCACAACACGTGCCCCTCCTGTATGCACCCCCATGCACAGAGGCACAAGGGGGCTCTATGTTGCCTCATTGTCACCATTTTCATGGCGGTGCGACCGGCTTGTAAAGGGTGGCTGGGAGGCAACTCAAAATATGCTTGGCAGTGCAGCTGAAGTACTGCCAGCATATTTTGGCCTCACAACACTGCCAGACTGCTGCAGAATCCTTGATCCATGGCAGTAACTGCGGTTTAGTGGCGGTCCGACCTCCACACTTATAATACTGCGGGTGGTCTTGCAGTGTGGCGGTGGTCGGACCGCCCTCACAATTATGTCAGTCCCATAGTCTTATTAAGGCCCTTAGTCTTGGTTCTTAACCTGCGGGGCTGGTCTCCTGGGGATCCATGATGTCTGCCCAGGGGATCTGTGACTTCTTATAAAATAAAATAAAATAAGCAAACCGATAAAGTATATTTACATAAAAAAACAAAATGTAACATTTTAAAACATTCTGTTAATGTGTAGGATTTTGAAATTGGAGGCTAATAAGTAAATTGGTATGATTAACTTCTTTCATGGGAGTAGCACAAGTACAACAAAGTAATATAGATACACAGATACCAAGGCACACAAAGAGCAGTCCATAAAGTATGTAGGCCAATGACCATAGCAGTAATCAAAAGTAGTCCATTCCAAGTTTTCCTTTCTTTTTATTTTCTGATTTTCTTCTTATCTGTGTGATACAGCAAGCTGGCAGCCGACACGTGTTCTGTCCTATGGACTCTTTCAAGGTGAAAAAGAACGGAAGAATAACCAACGAGCCAGAAAATCATAGGCAGGAAGTCCTATCAAGTACTGGGCTCCATGTGTTAATGCTTACAGCAAATCTTGTGATAGAGATGTCTGTAACTGCATATGTTCCCAAAGTAAGCACCATATAATAACAAACCATGTGGAAGCCCTCACTATATATACGTCATGGGCAAACGTTTACCCGATAAAGATACACCGGGAAACAATCAGTAGACGGTCTATCAACCTGTGTTGCTCCTGCAATTGGCCGGACTCCTCCCAGCAGATTCTGGCTGGCAAATAAATGAAATTGTACAACTATACTACGTGAAAGTATGCTCGAGGGGGGAAAGGACAAAATGTCCAATGTCAATGCAATAGCAGCAGTCTATCCATGAACAGTTAATGGGGCGCAACCAACACAGTGGCCCTGATTAGCCTGAGTGTAGTTGTGGCGGAGCCAAAAAGTCCTTCTGTGGATTATGCTGATGGCTCACCAACAGAAAAAAATTGGAGGAATTCTGGGACACCTAACCCTCCCCTCTCCCCCTGGCACTACTTAACCAGCTCTTACCCAGCATTCCGCCTGAACTACCAAGCCACCAACAGGATGACCAGGTCGTCAGGGAGGGAGGGGCATAATGAATGGGACGAGGACAACGGGTCCAGGAGTAATGAAGATTACCGACAAGTATTAGGGCATTACCCCTATGTCCCATGATTTCTAGCGCCATTCATTACTTATGGAGCTTACCAATGCCAGATTCCTGGCCTTCTGAACCCCCAAAGAACACCCAGGACACCACACCAAAAAGCAGCGTCTCAAGTGAAGCAAATGGGAGAACCACAGGAAAAAACAGGCGGGAGCACAAAGCCCGCAACACTCCTAACCAACCCAAAGGGGGGCACCACCCAGCACAAGCAGCAGATGACCAAGGGGAATAAAAAACAGCAAGCTGACCGTACCATTACACAGAGCACAGCCAAACAAACACCGGCATCGCCCCCCAACCAACAACAGAGGAGGAGCACCCACCAAGGAATCACCGGAGACCGCCTGCAACATAAGGAAAACAAGGAGGCCACAGGTGGAAGAAAACCTAAAGCGTCCAGACGCACCAGCAAAGCCTGGGACAGAACAACAGGGACACAACCAAGGGTGGAAGAACCAGGACCCTGGAAAGGAGAAGGCACCTACGGCACCAAGGAGGCAGCCAACCACAGACAAAGGACAAGCAGGGCACCCAGGCTCCACCGACCCCAACCCCCAAAACCACAGAGTGCAAGGGAGCCAGCTACAAAGGCGACAAGTTAAGGACTAACAAAACCAAGCCCGGAAATGAGGCATACTACAGAAACTCCAAGGCCAAAGGCCATGCCCCAGAATGGAAATGGGGGCCGAAGCAACCACACCACCAGTAACAACTGGCAAAAGGAGGACAAGAACAGATACAGCACCCCACAGGGCACAAAAAGCCGGAAGGGCACCCACCCGGCCACAAGGCCGCCTCGACCAGCACCACCAAGCTGCTCCAAAGACCCATCAGAAGAACCGACAGAGTGCATGCCCAAGCAAACAATGGAAGGAACGCCCAACAATGCCGAAAAGACACAAAACCAAACCCAACAGAGAGCCGAGCGGAAGCAAGGGAAGACCCAAAAGCCCCCACCCCAACCAGGAAATGAAGAGTGACAGGGCCAACAACAGGACAAACCCTTACACCACTGGGGAGTGCCACAGCAGATCAGCTCAAAAAAGAGAAGAAGGCCAGCCAAGAGGCCCAATGCACAGACTCAGAGGACCAACCAAAGGCACGGCCACACATACCAAACCAGTAAGGGTGGAAGCACCGACCAAGAGCAACCACCACCAACCTGAATAACCCGGCCACCAGAGAGCCCAGAGACACCTCCATGTAAAACCCCCAGAGGAGAACCAGAACCCAGGGCAGGAATGTTAACCCCTTCCGTGCGGGGCTGTTTCCCCCGCTGTGCTGGGAGGCGGGGGGCACGTACAGCGCCGCGGTGCTCATGATGAGGTCAGCTCGTCGTGAGCTACGGCGCTCCGGTGCTCATGATGAGCTGAGCTCGTCATGACCACGCCCGTTCCAATGTAATGCTCAGCACAGCAGGGGAATCAGCCCAGCATGCGAGCGTTCCATGTAACGGGCGCGGTCATGACGATCTCAGCTCGTCATGAGCACCTGAGCGCCGTAGCTCATGATGAGCTGACCTCGTCATGATCACTCAAGGAGTTAAGCAGCAACCACCAGTGTCGACACAGTGCAACCGCCAAAGCACCCATCCCAGGAGAAGGAGTCGGAACTGGGGCACAGGGACAGACCAACAGGCCAAAACTGAGGCACCCACAAAGAACGCAGGAGACACTGAGACACAACCCCTAGAACCCAGCCCAACAAAGGCACCGCCACAGCCAGACGCGCACCCGAACACCAGCTACCCTTAGACCAACCAGTAGGACTAGGCAGCCAGATACACACACCCCACCTCGACAATAAAGGCTGGGTGAGACCCAGAGGCCAGAACCCAGCGATGACACATTACCCCACCAGGAACATGGCCAACAACAGGGCCCCACCCAAGGAAAACATAGGGGCGGACCCACCAGAACCCGAACTGGACCGTACTCTACCAGGGCACAGCAACCAGAGAGAAACCAAGAACGGGGCGAGGCAAACCCCCAAGGTCACCAAGACCTGGGAACCCAAAGACAAAACAGGCACAACAGGGTAGATCCCACCCCAAACAACATACACCAATGACGACACCCCAACCACAATATTGGGATGACCGAAGCTTGAAAAAAACAGCTCCGGAGAAGATCAAACCACTGGTCACCGGAGAGGAGCCATACACCAAACAACACAAACAAGGAGCAGCCACTGCATACCCCAGAACCAACAGATGAGATAAGGGCTACTTGACACTGAGGCACCCAGAAAACCACGAGGGAGGAAACCCCCAATCAAACAACCAGCCGACCAACTAGCCTGGAGGACAAAGGGCAACACCAAGGAACCACCCCAAGCGAGTTCCAACCCCAGTCGTAGAAGGGCAAAGAGAAAACCCCATGACTGCCCCAGAGCAGCTGGCATGCAGACAGCCACTGGCCCAGAGCACCAGGTAAAATATGACAGGAAAACAAGAACCATGCCAGGACCACAAGAACAGGAGAGAAAAACATGGCGGCCCACAGCCCAATCCCGCTGACGTTCCCACAGGCACCCGAGAAGACAGCCAACTGTACCACAGACCCGGCAGAAGAGACATGAGGCCACCAACCCGGCACCCTCACAGGCCCAGAAAGAGGGGCACATAGCCAGACAGCCACAATCAAGAAACCCTCCAATCAACGAGGGCAGAGAGAAAGCCACCAGAACCAGCCACAACGAGGCCCCAGAGGCAATAAAAAGTAGCCGGGTTGCCAGGACGGAAGCCATTCAGTCTGCATTAGATTGTCAACGTCATGGCCCATCCCGCCCTTTGGGATGGCATGGGCAGAATAGAGGCCAAAGGAAAGGTCAGGGTGGCCGGCCCGGTCCAAAACCATCCCAGGCACAAAACCACTCCACCACCTGGGGGCCCCGGAAGACCCACACCCAAGCAAGGCACCAAGAACAGAAAGAGAGGCCAGAAAGGTCCACAGGCAGACACCAAAAATGTGACTTCAAAGGCCCCAAAGCCAGTGCCGGACATCACCCGGAGGCAAGCTACCCCGAGCCAGGAAGCCACCTAACCAGGAGACATGGGCAGAGAACACACCGCCAACCCAACTGGCACAGGCCAGCTAGGGTCCAAAAGATGAACAGAGAGGCCACAAAAAACAAAGGCAGAAGCAAAGGCCCACACCAGACTGTAAGACCCGGAGCACCAACCACAACCCAAGTTAGAAGGAGCCCGGAGGATACACAGCCGCACAACTCACAAGAAGCAGAGGCCAGAAGAGGGACAGGCCAGAAACCGTATCCAGGCAGACACAGAAACAGCAGGGCAACCAAAAGCCCATGAAGAATAGGGACCAGAGACACCAGAGGCCCAAAACCCTGCCCCGGAGCCAAAACACTCTGCATGGGGAAACCAGCAGGAAAGTGGGCAGGAACCCCAATGGACCATGCCCTAACAGGAAGACAAGGCCCGAGGTGGAATGCGCCATGACCCAACCACCACCGCAGGGATACAAACCCGACCACAAGGACACCAGTGATACAGCAGGCGAAGACCATGCCTCTGAAAACAGAGGACCGAGCAATGGAAGCCAGGGACTCCATGTCACATCACACACCACATGCCTGGTCCCAAAAGCAGCACACTGGAAAAAAGAATGGTGAAGAAGACCGCCACGTGGTACACACTCGGGCCGGCAGTCTCCTGACTACAGTCCAGCAGCCCGCCCACACATGTTCCAATGCCAGAGCACCAGTACAACAGCCAAAATTGGCCTACCGGCAACTGCCACAAAAGGAGTACCCCAGCACAGCTGCCGAGCCGCCACCCACCCAAGGGCAGTCGCAATGCAAGGCCAGATAATAGGCCCATCTTGGTGAATGGGAAAATATAGGTCCCACAAGCATGTAGGAGACACACGAAAAGCAGAGGAAAATTGCTAAGCAGCACTCACCGTCAGGGCCAGCAGATGCCTAACCACACTGTCTGACACATCAGCACCCCCACCCCCCAGCTATCCCAGCCATGCACCAGTAGCCATAGCGCCTGGGCAGCAGGCAAATGACCACACCTGCAGCCAGGCACTCTAGGGGCAGAACCAGCACAACTCCGAGCCGCCATCCAGGGTCCACAGCATGTCTTCCACCCGGCCCTGCCACCCAAGGGCAGCAGCCACGCAAGGCCAGAGTGGAGGCACAGCATGGTGAAGGAATATACAGGGCCGACATATGCCATAAAAGCAATGACAAAAGTATAGGAAAACCCACTAGGCGGTACTCACCTCGGTGCCGGCAGACTCCTGATCATACTGTCTGCCCCAACAACACCTCAACCAGCCAGTCCAGCTGCACCCCACAAGTCACAGCGCCTGGGCAGCATGCAATCCATCTCACCGGCCACTAGGCACAACAGGGGCACCACCAGCACAGCCCCTGAGTCGCCATCCAACCTCCGCAGCGCGTCTTCCACCTGGCCTTGCCACTAGGAAGATGGGCCCAGCAACCGGTAACTGTTCGGGAAGACCGGTGCACCAGTTGCGAAGGGCCGGCCGGCAACATCTGCGCCGCCCGTCAAGCCCAGCAGGCAGGGAGGCACACAAGACCAACCCCATCCAACACAGCCCTGCATGCAGGCAGGGACAGCCGAAGACTGCAACACACTACCAGCGGGAGCAGCACCTCATCCCATACCTGTCGACAGACAAAAAAACAGAACAGACTGAATGCTGGGTAAGTAATGGTTAAGTACTCCCAGGGGAAGGGGGAGAGTTAGGGGTCCCACTATTCCTCTGTTTTTTTTTCTGTCGTGGAGATGGTTATTTCCATAAGTGATGAATGGGACGAGGACTGGGGGGACCTGGGGGTGATGCAAACCGAGCAAAAGGAAAGCCGGGTTATGAAAGACAGGATAATCTAGGCAGTTCCTTGTATTCAAGGAACTGCTGTTATACAGCTTGGACATCAGGGTGCCCGTGTAACAGAAGCCACGTTCTTGGTTGCCTCATGGGCTGATAATAATCCAGTCTATAAAAATGGAAGGTATGCTCATACAGGGAGATTTGGAAGCCAGATGAATCAACAGCTGGTTAATCAACAACTGGTATCAAATATGCTTTTTTAAACAGTGAACATAATTGGGTGCATATCATTTGAGATGAGAGTCAGCAAACAGTGTCAGATGTTGTCCTAAAAATAAGCCTCGGATCTTTGTTTGATTGCTCTTCATCATGCATTGTTTTTGGTCACATTTTATACCGTCCCTGTTCTAAATGTCAAAGAACACAGTGTCATTGAACTGCAGACACAATAATCCAGGTTTTAAGGCACGGAGATAACCGCAGACTCAAAATGAGCCCATTAAACTAAGATGTGCTGGCCATGGCAACTCCTACAATATTTGTTATGTCTTCAGAACAATTTCGTGTTCGATGAATGTTACGCGCCCATTTTTTTGGCACTTGATATTAAAATGTTTACACATTTCAAATTCAAATTCAACCTCAAATTAAATTAAGGATTGATGAATGTATGGCTATCTGGCAGAATGCTGATGGGAAAGAAAGAGAAAACAGTTAGTATTGATAAATCGCACAAGCAGTCGAAAAATTATAATACATGTATCAAAACCTTGGTTGTCTTTGGAAATGTTCTGACTATTTCCTATCAGTTTCTCCGCAATGATGCCTTCGGGTGACTGTTTATAAAGCTTTTCATTCATTCATTTATCCAAAATACATTTTACGCAGTTTAGGGCGGAAATAGTTCCATGTGTGCAATGACGCCTGTGCCAATTTATTTCTGGTTTCAGTCCTGAAAGGAAGATTACAATAGTAATCTTTTCAGTGTGTCTAACATACTAGGCATCTTCGCTGCTGTAAGTAGGAGAATAGCTAATGATGCAAGAATTTATTTTATTTTATTTTAAAGTTTTCTTGAGAAACTCATCAACATATTGATGTGCAATAAAAACATAACAATATCTCAATTAAGATAACATTGAATTCAAATATAGATCCTGATACCTAACATAAAAAGATAGGTGATACATTTCTAGATCTCTCTACGAAAGAAGTATCTAACAGCCAGATTCATCAATGTCCCGATTTGCGAGTCCTTAATAGCGATTATTAAGGAATCGCTATTAAAGACTCGCAAAACGGGATTCATGTAGAAATCGCAATATTATTTGCGATTTCTACAGCATCCTTATTTGCGATTAGTGATTTGCGATTCGAAAATAAGGAAGCGAATTCAAGGGTGCCAGGGATGTCCAAAGGACACCCTGTAGCACCCCTGAAATGTAAATGTAGACTGATGTTGCGCACACACATGTCCAAAGGACATGTGTGTGTGTAACATACAACTTAGAAAAATGCACTAAAGTGCATTTTTCTAAGTTTTCGCTATTTACCACGAAGTCAGACTTCGCGGTAAATAGCGGCCGAAAATAGCGATTTCGCAATTCAAAAATGGTTCATGAATTGCATTTAAGGAATCTCCAATAGAGATTCCTTAAATGCAATTCCTCGCAATTTAGCGATTTCGCAATTTGCAATTTTTGCATTTGGGGTGATGAATCCCAAATGCAAAAATTGCGCTCGCAAAGGGCCAGATTCTCAGAATCTGGCCCTTTGCGAGCCGATTTTCCGTTGATGAATTTGGCAGATAGTGCTTCCTCCACTGTGGTGGAGCCCGTCCTGGTTATTTGTAGACCAGGATGACACCCACTTATGCCACTGATGCGGTGAGTGAGGATTCTTTTCAAAACAAAAAGTGTGAGTTTGACCTTGTCATCTGTCAACACTCCACACCCAGGCCCAGATTTATCAAAAAATGGGGTTGTCCCAGCGTCACGTAGGGTGACTCAAAGACAACGCAATCCTTAAGTCAGATTTACCAAGCCACACAAGGCCACCTTTTGTGGCCCTGCATGGTTTTGTAAATCTGGAGTAAAAAGCAAGGCAGTGCAAGTCGTGGACTGACTAGCATTACTCTGCACCGGAAAGGCTTCAAATGGGTGGAAAGTGGGTGTTCCCATGCATTCACCCATATATTTAGCTGCATTCCCAGATTTACCAAGACAAATAACCTGGGAATGCATCAAAATTGTATGTCTTCTTGATAGAGGTACAACGTGGAGAAATATCTTCATTTCTTCTTGTTGTTTCCTCTTTGTAAGTGTGCGTCAGTGCTTTATTTAAGCTGGTGGTTGCCGGTGGTGTCCAGCAGCACTTATTTTTATGGCTGGTGCGGCCAACAGCATCTATTTTTCCTTATCAAACATCCCCTAGAGCAACAGAGGGGAAACCCCAGAAACAGGAGAGTAGAAGGAAGAGAATTTGGAAAAAGGTCAACAAAGGAGAAAGCTGGAGCCTGCAAGAGTGAGATAAAAGGACAGGGAGTGTCTGTAAATGGATTAAAGAGGCCTGAGATGGATTGTGGACTACATAGCTTTGGTATAAGGCCCGTGGACATTTAATAGCACCTGCTGCTGTCTTTTGAGTAGTGCTTTGCACACCTGCTCTCAATTATGTTGCAAATGATACACTGATTGTGCTTCATTCTGTAGCACATTTAGAAATAGGACAACACCACTAAGGGTTGTTGTTGTGCATAAAGGTGTCCCTTCCTGCACAAAATCAATTCTGCCTGCTACACAGGCACCCTTGCAGCATGGCGCGAGGGTGCCTGCGTTGGCGGTCCGCAGCACATAGTACACCAGACAGTGAGAAAGCAGGAATGTGCCATATCTAGGTAAATATGGCACATTCCTGCCCTCTCCATTTGACGCAGCACTACTGATTGTCTTGCTGTGTTGCGCTGCTTCAAACATTGATAAATCTGGTCTCAAGTCTGTACAGAATAGGTTTGGGATACCTTTGTGTTGTGTAAGTTAGCTGGGAGGTTGTCCACTGACAACTATGATCCCCCATCAAAGAAAGCCATACCATATTTCCAGGAAAGAGGCAATTTCCAAATAAAGCTGTCATCTTTCTGTATTAGGATCAAATAAATCACACAAACTTATAAATGTAATTTTACATGATACTGCTTTAACCTGCTCCATCCAAGAATTTAGGAGGAAACTGAATTTCACTGCTAAGTTGCCACTTGTCTGGAACATGCTCAGGACCCAATGCCTTAAAAGTGGCTTTGCTTCGACACATTCAATCTGAGATCATAATATCAATATCATATCAAGTTCCCCCTGCAGTGCTACTGTTTAACTGTTCTTTGTCCAAACCAACACTCCCATGCGAAGATGGAGTGTGAACAAAACATTCTGTTTGACTCAGATAGGCCTTTCTCGCTCCAAATCAATGCAGCCATTGCCCCAAATTAATATAGTCACCAACAGTGCTT
This sequence comes from Lissotriton helveticus, assembly GCF_964261635.1. Lineage (NCBI taxonomy): Eukaryota > Metazoa > Chordata > Amphibia > Caudata > Salamandridae > Lissotriton > Lissotriton helveticus. Next base: position 299,108,761 of record NC_136062.1, read on the forward strand.
TCCACCCGTCGGAGGTAAAATAGCATTTTCCACCTATTGACTGCTCACAAGTTTGCTTTGGTTCTATCAAAGGTTATCTACCTTTGACACGAGTTCTATGCCAATACAATGGTCTCGCAGCAAAGTCGTTTAGCAAACCTCAAATGGACCAGAACCATGTATTGTATGTATTTTTCAGACTTAAAAAGACTGATATCACCACCCTCATCTTTAAGTCTGTACAAAGGCTTTTCAATGAGTGAAATAGTGGAATTTTTTGTTGTTCACAAAGCCCTGGCCTCTATATCACCATAGTCCCAACTACCTAGGCAAGATTGTCTTACCCTGTCAGCCAAATTGATGCATAACATTGGCTTCTCACAACCTGCTTCTTCTTTGTTAAGTATAAAAGGGTTGGCAGAAGCTGGCGCAATATACTAAGCACAGCCCTCTTGCATCTCTTTTCCTTCTATTGTTGACTTCATCAACTTCTGGTGTCTGCTGGTACACTCCAGCCCATTCTGCAGCCGCTCAGTCGAACACTTCCTTTCAACCTTTCATTTCTTCACTTATTTCTGTTCTCTTTATTCTTTGCTTCGCTGCTTCGAAGCTCTTGCAAGTGAGTGTGGAGATGTCCAAAGGCCATATTAAATATTGAAAGTAAATAAATAGGTAATGTTGATCAATACTAATACTATACCATAAATAACCAGAAAAGAAAAATATTTTAGTTAACTCCAAATGGACATAAGCTGTTTACTCCATTTGAAGTGAAACTGGAAGGGAATTCTAACTTGTTGCAGTCGTTGTTAAGGATTTTTGAGTTTTTTCCTCTGATATTTTCAGGTTTTTGACAGATAAATAGAGGATTGCTTATGTATGATTGTAAGTTGAAAATTATTCCGTTGACATGAACATTATTCCGTTGACATGAACATTATTCCGTTGACATGAACATCTCATACCAACTTAGCTATCAAGCAGGCTTTATATTAAAGCACCAAATTTAGAAAAGGAAGCAAAATATTAGGTAGGCCAACCAACGCCGCATTTACAGAATCCATTGAAGATAACACCATGGCCCTCACCACTGCACAGGTTCCAGCCACAGCAACGGTTGACAGCAACCAGCAGAAACAGCTGTAAATGTACTGCCTTGACAGTGGCTTTCATGTGTGAATAAAACATTTTTATGTTATTTTGGGGTATTTTATAGACCTAGCTCTCCACTGTACAGGCAGTGGAGACCTGTGCAGAGTACTCTTATTGCAGCAGAAACATTTCATATGTTTTAAGGTCTATAAACTCAGATAACAAACCACACATTTGCCCAGTTCCTGACGGAGTTGACTTAATAGTCGTACTCCCACAAACAATGTCTTCCAACCACAGATGGTTTGAATAAATAACACTTTTGTTATGTTATGTTATGTTATATGTTATTTGGATTTATAACGTGCACAGCTACTCATGAGTGTTCCAGCGCAATGTCTTAAGGGGAGCAAGGTGACTAGCAGACAAAAAAAACATTTTAAGATTTTTCTTAAATGCTGACAGGTCTTCAATAAATATAAATATGCTGGATGAAGTTGTCCAACAATTACACTAGAGCCCTAGAGACTCTAAGGTCATTTTACTGATAGAGCGCTTCATTCCTTGCAGCGTTGTCGAGCACCCAAACATCTTATATGTGGCCCTAAGTGTTTGCACCAATTTTAAGACTAGCTATTTTTGGTCTTAAAAAACTGCCTCTATCTGGACTTAGAGGTAGTTTTTTCAGTTTTGCACCATACAAGGAATTCCTTGTAAATATTGATAAGTTTAGTTAGCAGCAGTTTTTTCACAGGAACGCCTACCTTGCATCTCATTTTCGTTAAGTTCAGCTAACAGAAGTGACAATCTTAAAAATTCACATTTACGCTGGAAAAGTGCCGCAGTTGGCGGCAACTTGTAAGTAAGGTGATAAAACAAAATGCTGCCATAACGTGACAAAATTGATGCTACAGTGGCGTTAAGCTTCTTGTAAATATGCCCCTGGGTCTCACGGAGTTCTAGAAGTGCTAAAGCTGTCTGTAGTGTATGGAAGAGGTGTGGCGCAGCGGGCAGGGTGCCTGACTCCGGACCACAGGGTTCACGGTTCGATCGCCGGCGGCAGGTCAGCCCAGCACCATCTGACTCTGGGCAATAGCTCGCTTAATCTTCCCGAGGGCCCCCAGTACCAGGAAACCACTTCGGAGGTAGCCGTGCGGTTTACAAATTCAAAGTTATTATTATTATTTGCTATATGTTGGTACATTACAATTTCACAATGTTGGGAGGATTCTCAGTTTGTGGGAATGTGGCAGCTGGAGCGGGGAAATGCACAGAGGTGGATGGATTTCCGTTTCTCTCCCTTGCATTGGCTGTTCATCTTTAATAAAGGAATATCTACACATTCTCCATCCAAGCTGTCATTGCAATTTGGCGATGCTTGTTTCCGGTCCATGGAAGACATGGCTTGGCAGTTCGGGCTGGACTGTTCCCATGAGGCACAGGGTCAGACTGATTTGCATATAGCCATGTCTGAAATGGGGTGGCTGAGTGGGCTAAAGAATGGTGATGGATTAAACCCAGATCAGTTGACTGGGGGTGAGTATTTGATTTGCTCAAACGCTCCGTCCATCATCCCCTTTTGTATCGCTTTGTTCGCCCTAAGTGTGGCAGGGTATGCTCAGACGTGAGTCCCTTGCTCACTTGGCCACTGGATTCAAAATAGCCTGGCTGATGAGGATTATGAATCCGAAACCGGTCCCAGGATGCTTGTTTCCGGTCCATGGAAGACATGGCTTGGCAGTTCGGGCTGGACTGTTCCCATGAGGCACAGGGTCAGACTGATTTGCATATAGCCATGTCTGAAATGGGGTGGCTGAGTGGGCTAAAGAATGGTGATGGATTAAACCCAGATCAGTTGACTGGGGGTGAGTGGTTGATTTGCTCAAACGCTCCATCCATCATCCCCTTTTGTATCGCTCTGTTCGCCCTAAGTGTGGCAGCGTATGCTCAGACCTGAGTCCCTTGCTCACTTGGCCACTGGATTCAAGATAGCCTGGCTGATGAGGATTATAAATCCGAAACCGACCCCAGGATGCTTGTTTCCGGTCCATGGAAGACATGGCTTAGTAGTTCGGGCTGGACTGTTCCCATGAGGCACAGGGTCAGACTGATTTGCATATAGCCATGTCTGAAATGGGGTGGCTGAGTGGGCTAAAGAATGGTGATGGATTAAACCCAGATCAGTTGACTGGGGGTGAGTATTTGATTTGCTCAAACGCTCCGTCCATCATCCCCTTTTGTATCGCTTTGTTCGCCCTAAGTGTGGCAGGGTATGCTCAGACGTGAGTCCCTTGCTCACTTGGCCACTGGATTCAAGATAGCCTGGCTGATGAGGATTATGAATCCGAAACCGGTCCCAGGATGCTTGTTTCCGGTCCATGGAAGACATGGCTTGGCAGTTCGGGCTGGACTGTTCCCATGAGGCACAGGGTCAGACTGATTTGCATATAGCCATGTCTGAAATGGGGTGGCTGAGTGGGCTAAAGAATGGTGATGGATTAAACCTAGATCAGTTGACTAGGGGTGAGTGTTTGATTTGCTCAAACGCTCCGTCCATCATCCCCTTTTGTATCGCTTTGTTCGCCCTAAGTGTGGCAGGGTATGCTCAGACGTGAGTCCCTTGCTCACTTGGCCACTGGATTCAAGATAGCCTGGCTGATGAGGATTATGAATCCGAAACCGGTCCCAGGATGCTTGTTTCCGGTCCATGGAAGACATGGCTTGGCAGTTCGGGCAGGACTGTTCCCATGAGGCACAGGGTCAGACTGATTTGCATATAGCCATGTCTGAAATGGGGTGGCTGAGTGGGCTAAAGAATGGTGATGGATTAAACCCAGATCAGTTGACTGGGGGTGAGTGTTTGATTTGCTCAAATGCTCCGTCCATCATCCCCTTTTGTATCAATTTGGCGATGGGCTCCTTCGAACAGCCAATATGACTGAACCCACAACATGCTTTTTTCATTCTTGGCTTTACCAGGTATGCACCAGGCACAGTGTGAGGCAAAGAGAATCAATGCAGCACAGAGAAAAGCTTCATTTTGTTATGTAGAATTTTGCAATTAACTTTCTACTTTACCTACTTCAACATACGGTCCTCCTCAATGCTCGCTCAATGACTTCCAGATGGCGCTCTTAGATTCCCATAGGATCCATCCTCACCTTTCCCTGCAGCGTGCCACTCCTTGGCAGCGCCTCTTGCCCCTCTGCTCAGCCGGGTGCACACCGCAGTGAGGTTTCAGGGTGGAGTGGGATTTTCGCTGGTGATTTCTATCTCCCCTGGTTTGGCAGTGTGAAGTGAAAACAGATCTACTAGAGAATGATTCGAGTGGGAGTGTAGCTTGACGACCAGTTAAACCAGCCCTAGTGCAAATTAGAAAGCATTGTCGTCTACTGTCTATCCTTGTTGTGTTGCTGGAGGCACAGGAGGGAGATGATGACCCGTAATAACTGAGAAATATAACTAGATCTCCTTTTAGAAGATGATTATTAGTTACAATTGTTCAAATTTCTACATATAATTCTGAAGAAAGCAACCCACAATAAATTGCAACTTTTTAAAAACATCTCTCCGTTTATTTCTGCTCAGATAGGTTCTTCAAAATTTTCCAATCAAATTAAAACCTATCCAAGATGTGTGGACCTGTAAACATCTCTGATTCATGTGACTGTTGGATGCAAAGCTCAGGCTGCTTTCTTTTTTTAGTTCAAAATGATTTTATTGACATTTTTTTCAGAGAAAAGACACAAAAAGACAAAACAGAAAAATATATGCCATATCAGTAATAGTACTAATAAGGAATCAGGAATTGTTACAAACAATAGTCATGAAAAAGATTCAATACAATATTTATTTATTTATTTATTTATTTATTTTAACACTTATAAAGCGCACTAATACCAACCAGTGTCCTGGCGCTGAAATAAGCAATAAGCAATCAAAGGAAAAAACTAAAATCAAGGGAGGAAAGAGGGAGGGGGAGGGAAGGGAGTAGAATATATCATAGCATAATGGATTTAAAACAAATTAGAGTTACCAGTAACATAGTAGAAATAATTATAGTAATACATAAGTGAACTTTATAACAATCAATAACATGAATCATAACAGTAAATATGAATCAATAGGTGACCAAAAAGATTGATAAGAAAAAGAATTATGATGAACTCCTTGCAACGACAATTGAGCACCTCTTCTTGTAAAGATGATCCATGACCACCAAGCATCAACTGAAAGAGAAGAAGCATCCTTCCAACAAAAGGTAATTGATTTTAACGCAGCTGAAACCAAAAAATAAAATAACTTTTCCTTCGCATCTTCAAGCGGGTAGGCTAAAACAATTGATTTGCAAATTAGTAATTTATAAGAAAGCATATCATTAATAGGTAAAATTTTCAATATTACATGCCAAACTTCGGACCAAAAGTTCTTAATAACAGGACAATCAAATAACATGTGACGCAAAGATCCAGGACTCAATTTACAATGCCAACAAAGATCAGATGGTAATAAACGAGCATGAAATAAACGTAATGGAGTCCATAGGGAGTTAAACAAAATGTATGCATTAGTTTGATAAAGTGGAACTGGTAACCAACCAGAAATACTATTGGTCCAGATTAATGACCAAGAGTCATCAGAAAGGGAAATGGAAAGTTCAGCATTGCAAAAAGTGGAAAGTACATTAATGTTGGAGCCCATGGACGAGGAAAGTGTTTTATAAAATACATAAACTGCTTTAGTAGACGCAGAAACAGTATTAAGGTAAATTATAAAATCAGCTGAAAAAGTAGAGGGAATACCATCTGGGAAGGAATCTAAAATAGAGTTACACAAATATTGGTATTTAAGCAAATCAGACTTTGGCAAGCTGAAGTGCAATTGGAGTCGACTAAAGGGAACAAAAGCGCCATCAGAAAAAACATCTTTGAGATAGAGAATACCTTTGGCAATCCACGAAGACCAAAAAGTGACATTTCTATTTAATTTTATTAGAGCACTGTGCCATAGTGATAAATGTACCGTAGAAAGTAAGGGCGAGGCAAAATTAGAATCCAAATCATTAAAAATTAATCGTGATGATTTGATTATGGACGAGTAATGAACAACCTTAGAGGAATTAAACATGGTTAACAGGGAGGGTAATGGAAAAGGTTTAACAAGTGATTGTTCAATAGCAAACCAGATAGGAGGCTCGATAAGAGGAGAGGTATTAAACCATAACGAACTTTGTTCTAAAATAAAGGCCTTATGGTACAAATAAAAATTAGGTAAGGCCAATCCTGCATGGCATTTAGGCAGTTTTAATTTTTTATAAGCAATACGAGGAGGCTTAATATTGAGTTGGAATCATAGCAAGAGAATAAAATATTTTGGGGGCAAGATTCATTTTAATAGATTCCATTCTCCCCCACCAGGAGAGATGAAGGGGAGACCATTTAGAAGTTTTCTGTTTGACATATTGATGTATAAAATCATAATTCAATTTTAATGTATCATGTAGGGAGGAGGAAAACAAAATGCCAAGGTACTTCAATTTGCTTTTTTGCCAAATAATATCAGGTGACGGTAACATATCGGGAGTACAAAGCACATTCAAAGGGAAAAATTCAGTTTTGGTAACATTTAATTTATACCCAGAGACAATTGAATATTTCGCAATAATATCAAGTAAAACAGGAACAGAAGAGATAGGATTATTGATAAATAGTAACACATCATCAGCATATGCTAACGTTTTAACAGTAACATCTTTTTTTTTTTTGCTGAGTTTTATATAGCGCGAACTAGAACCGAACCGAATCAGTTATCAGAGCGCTTTACATAGCACCAGTTACATTACATGAGGACACACTTTCATTTTTTAGGCACGGGGAGATTAAGCGATTTGCCCAGAATCACAGGGGGTTTTTGGTGTCGTTACCGAGACTCGAACCCAGATCCCCAGGTCCGAGGTCGAGCGTCTTAGCCGTTAGGCCAACCCCTCTCCCCTTTTACCATCTTTGATGGTAATCCCCTGAATATCGTCACACCTGCGTATGTAATTAAGAAAAGGCTCTATTCCTAATAAAAATAAAAGAGGGGAAAGTGGACATCCCTGTCGTGTGCCTCTAAAAATGGAAAATTGAGGAGAAATTTGACCATTAATAAACAATCGGGCAGTGGGAGCAAAATATAAAGCCGAAACCATACGAATAAAAGAGGGACCAAAATTGAAAGATAATAAAGTTTTAAATAAAAACTGCCAATGGATTTGATCAAAGGCCTTCTCTGCATCTAAAGCCATAACACCAGCAGGAACAAGGAGTGTAGACTCTGTTCAATAACATATAATAATGTTCTAGTGTTGTTAGCGGAGTATCTATTCATCATAAAACCAGATTGATCTGGGTGAATAATGGAATGGAGGATAGGAGCTAATCTAGAAGCAAGAATTTTGGCATACAGTTTGCAGTCTTGATTAATTAGAGAAATGGGACGGTAATTAGAGACCAGGGTGGGGTCTTTATCAGGTTTAGGGAGGACAATAATTAAGGTGTCCAAAAAAGAGCCTGAGACGGTGCCTGAGGAACCAAAATGTGAAAAAAGTTGGAATAAATGAGGTAACAAATGAGGTTGGAATTCTTTGTAAAATTCAGCAGGGATGCCATCAGGATCCGGAGATTTATTCTTTGGGAGCAATTTGATGGCATTCAGAATTTCATCTGTAGTAATAGGGGACTCTAACCCGAGTCTATCAGAAGGAGAGATGTGAGGTAAATGACATGTAGTTAAAAAAGAATCAAATAAGGAGGTATCACAAAAATCTGGTTTGCTATATAGGTTGGAATAAAAGTCTAAAAATTCCTGAACAATATCATTATGGTAGAGTGCAACTTTACCCTGAGGGCTCTGAATGGAAGTAATTTGTGTTTTATTTCTTTTAAAAGTTAAATAATTTGCGAGAAGTTTCCCAGACCTATTGGAATTAAAGCGGAACTTGGCATTGGATTTAGAGAGTTGTATCCCGGCCCTAGTACTAAGGATAGTGTTAAATTCATATCTAAGTTTTTGTAATTTAATTTTATATTGAGGGTCGTTGGAAGTGATAAATAAACGTTCAAATTTTGCTATTTGTTTCTCTAAAAGTGTAATGTTGGAGTTAAATTGTTTATTTTCATGAGCCATAATTGAAATGGTAGCGCCTCTAATGTAAGATTTAAACGCGTCCCATCTATTTACTGGGATGTAGAATCTTCAGGGTTGAACAAAAAGTAATCTTGAATCGCCTGTAATAATTTAGGTTTATGAGTATCATTAAGAACAATACCAGTATTCATACGCCATCTAGTTTGCTTGCTAAAGGTGGACGAGACATTCAAACCAAAAGAAATCATGGCATGGTCTGAAATGTCAATAGTACCAATAACAGGATTAATCGCAGATTGAATGAGAGAAGGGGAAAGCAAAAAATAATCAATTCTGCAATGGGAATTATGAGGGTTGGAGAAAAAAGAAAAATATTTATCAGTGGGAAAGTGTAATCTCCAAAGATCAGCTAATTTGGTGGTTTGAAGAAAAGCTTTAAAAGCATGGAAAACCCTGGATGGACGAAATCGGGAGGTAGATAGCCTATCTAACAATGGGTCAACAATAACATTAAAATCCCCTCCAACAATCAAGGGAACTTTCCCTAACTTCAAAACTTCGGTAGTAATAGTAGCCCAAAATACGGGATCATCAGCTGTAGGGCCGTAAATATTAAACAAACAGAAAATAGAGTCATGAATTTTGATTTTGACTATAAGATATCTCCCTTTAGAATCTGAAAATTTACTGAGAATTTGGCAATGTAGTTTCTTAGCAAAGAAAATAGCGACCCCATTCCTTTTACCTTTGGCAGGAGAGGAAACAATAGCATCTACCCATTTTTTATTCATGTACTGTAGAATCTTATCCTCAACATGAGTTTCTTGAATAAAACAAATATCAGCTTTAGAACTACCTAGATAATCTAGCATTTTCGTACGTTTTATTGGGTGTCTCAAACCCTTAACATTAAGAGAAACAATTTTAATATTATGAATATTAGCCATCAGGACTTAGAAGAAAGGAGAAAAAGGAATCAAGACAAGAAGATGGAAGAAATAGCCATGTGAAAAAAGTAACTCTATATAAAGGAGAAGAAAGGGGAGAACAGAAAAGAAGGAGAAAGGAACAAACAAGGAACATAAATAAGGACAAGGAAACGCACACCCGTTCCACAAGTATGGCCAGGAACCGTTGAAGCCCGTGAGCAAAAGAATATGCAAAGATGTGACAGGAAAGTCAGGCTAGTCGAACTCAGGTATTAGGATCATGAGTATCCATAGATGGAGGAGCTTGCTGATCAAGAAACAGTCGAAGGTCTTCAGGACGTTGAAAAGATTTGGAGATATTGTCTTTCCATACACGCATCGTTGAAGGATCAAAAAGACCATATTTAAATCCAAGGCTTCTCAGCTGCGGACGATAGGTAGAGAACTCTTTACGAATAGCAACAGTTTCTTTGGCAAAGTCCTGGTGAATAAAAATGTTGGTCCCATTCACCAATAATGAAGGAATTTCTCTCGCAGCCTTTCGAATGAGAACCAAATGATGATGACGCAGAACCTTGAATATCATTTGCCTGGGTTTAGTATGTCTAGGATTCCGATGGGAAGGGACTCTGTGGGCTTTATCGATCTCAAATTTTTCGGTGAATTTAATATTCAAAAGGCCCGGTAGAAGAGATTCAAGATATAAGCGACAGTTTGTCCCCTCAACTTCTTCAGGCAAATTAAAAATACGTAGGTTGTATTGCCTATTACGATTTTCCATGTCCAACAATTGAGTATGCATTGGAACTATTTTGGCCAATAAAGGCGTGAAAGTGTCAAGTTTATTTTTATTATCCTGAATTTTAATGGCATTGTCAGAAATTTTCATTGACATAGAGGCCATATCTTTGCGGATATTTTTGACTTCTGAAGCAATTGTGTCTGTATTTAAGCGCAATGCTTTAATTTCCTCCAAAATTAGAGCAAGAGAAGGGTCTGAAGACTCTACCATCTTAGACTTGGCTGGAGGAGGAGAAACCTGCTGCTTTCTTTTATTAGTAGTGCAATTCTTAGAATCCATTTTGAGGTGAAATAAAGTCTCAACAATATGTGAAGATTGATAAAGACAAGAAAACAGCCTCAATATGTGAGAAAAATGACGTAATTATCGAAGAAAACACCAACAAACTCTGTAAAACAGCAGGTGCAGCAGCTAAATTAGACTGTAGGCGTGGCTAGGCCCAAGCCAGGCTCTGTTATAAAAATTGCTCCGCCCCCAAGCACTTAGTCCCGGTGATACCTGCAGGAAAGACTGGAGTCCAGAACCATGGAGCCACAAATCACACTTCCGCCGAATTAATTCGACCCAAAATCACTCCATAGCTCGAAAACGACATAAGCAGGTAAGTGCCGGCATTTCCGCTGACTTTTTGACACAAAAATCGGCGTTTTTAAGAAAGTCGGGCTGAGGGGATTACGGAGCTCCGGTGGCGGCGGCCATTTGATTGACGCGCTCGCGTGTCTCCGCTCAGGCTGCTTTCTATCAGAAGATTATCAATTCTCTTCGACTTTTGGATACAAAATTGAGTGCAGTCATCTTTGTTAACTTCTGGCCTCGCCATGCCCCCAGAAGATAAATTCTGTTTGTTATGCTGTGCTGTATAGTTCAAGATAGCTTAATGTCTGAAACTATTCCCCTTGGGACTCTAGAGGTGTTTTCGCTATTATTATGTGTTTCAATAATGATTTAAGTCCTGTTCTAACCCGATAGTTCAATATACAACATGAGGCTTCACTTGTAAAGGTTTTAATTACCTACACAATTACTTTTTACTTACTTACAGTGACATCCTTCATACCACAATTGGAAGAGTAAGCTGATTAAAGGAATTAAGTATGAATTGGGAAGGAGTGTAACGAGGCAGAGGGTGGTCAGGACTGCAGAGCTGGGTTTTAGGTTACATTGGTCCTCAATTAGACAATACTTTGCTTCTTAATAGGTGGACATAGCGTTATAGATGCATGTATTGGTGATATTTCCTACTTTTTTAAATTGAAAAGTTTTAGATGGAATGGGGTAATAATCTTTGAACTTTGTTTGAATTCTGGTGCGGTGTAAGTCACATATTAGAATGTTTAAAGTTGGGGAATGGAAGCTTTGGAATAGATTGTGGAAGTTCGCACTATTTGGTAGCTGTGAAATGCCAGCTCGGAGTCCATATGTAAGAGAACCAAAAATGGCAGAGTGACTGCAGAGATACTGAGTTCTGAAAATCAGTGAATACTGTGAAACGTATGCAAGTGATAGCTTACTTGAGGTGCAGCGCAAAACTCCCCACTCTTTGCGCGTCACTATAACAGTAACGAGAATGATGTCTGACACACGAACCGAATGTGCACCATGTACTAGAATCTTATGTGACACAATGATTTTTGCAAACAGTTCCTCTGACAACTCTATTGTAGAGTGCTTTTACGAAAGAAATGTACCTAATATTTAACTTGGGAACCGTTCTAAATAAACATGCATCTGATATAACTGACCTAGAAAGAATCATTTGGTGTTGATTAATAAAGTGACTGATATGTAATAACCAAACATATAAGAATTCAGTAACTATCTTCATGTTATTAGGCTTTATTGCAACTAAAAGAACTCATGACTTATAAACGTGTGCTACATTGCAAGAATAAATGCCGGCAACTTGTAGACTTACTTTGAGACATCCTTTCCATGTTATTGTGCTTCACTACTGATACCTGATTCATGATCCCTAAGTGAGTGTTATATTGTTTGTGTAAGTTTGAGTGACATAGGGCCTGATTACTATATTGGCGGACATGGTTACTTTGACACAAATGTGGCGGATATCCCATCCACCATATTGCAAGTTCCATACGATATTATGGAATTGTAATTTGGTGTACGGGATTTCGGTCGCGTTTTTGATGCAGTAATCCAGTCCGCCAAGATCATTCATAATAAGGTCCATAGATATTAGCTCACAACCATCCTTATACGTGCAGAATATTATTATAGGGTAGACAATAGAAATCATGGAATGTATGCATTAATGTCACATGTAGGTACTTTTAAATGTAGTTTTTAGACATACTTACTGTTGAGAAAGTTGATTATTCATCGATGCTTATGCTAACAATATGAAGGAAATGATACTTGTTTATGTTTAAGTTGCGCACACGCGTATTAAATGTGCACCCTTGATTTAATACTGTCAGTTGACATTCACTCTAAAGGCCTGTATTTTACCATGCTGCTTTTAATAAAATCACTGTCTATTGTTTCTGCTAGTTCAACATTTGTTGCAGGTGTGCTCATGTGTTGCTGGTTTAGAACAAATACATTTCTTTTATTAGCAAAAGATACATAACCTAAGAAGAAGACCTTGGTGAAAGAGATGTGGTTTGAATGTCCAGTTTGGGATACTTCACCAATTTTGAAGTAGTCAACATGAGAAAGGGAACCAAACAATGGATATTTGATGACGAGGTGACCAAGTGGATGTCACCGTTGACTTATAACCTACCATTTGGCGGGCTTACTTCAGAAGAAACTGCCCAGAGACATCTTTGCAGATCTTTATTCAGAATTCTTGCAGACTTCTTTGCTGAGCCCCCGTTCTGCAGCCCCTGTGGAGAATTACCATTGGATCCCTTGCAGATGCCTACAATATTTCGCCACTACCTTTGAATGGACTTTGAGAGGTTTAGATCTCAATGATACCCTTGGACTTTACCTTAGGTGTAGCTTAGGTTGACACTTATTTCTGACCCCCTGAAGCCTCTTTACCGAGCTTCTGATATGCTAGTGCTTGTTCTTATATTTGGAGTGCCTTGCCCTTGAATCCTTTATAGGAGCTCTTTGATTTCTGAGACTTTTTAAATGACTGAATCATGCTTTCCTTGTGGACTGTGCTTGGGATATTGAGGTTACTAATGTACAGGCGAGACTACTGAAGATTGTTTTCGGAGCATCAGCTGAAACTGAGGTACTTGTCTTTTTAATTCTTATCTGCTTAATCTTCTTTAGGAGAATTGGTCTCCCTGTTATGATACTGTATGTCTGTAGCATGTTATTAAGTGACCTACTTGAATTTGACTGCTAATTTGTAATAAACCTTTTTAAACTTGGCTACCAATTTCAAATGGTTGCACTGTCTAATAGAGAGGTTCACTGCTAACTTCCATTACCCTTAGTGCACACAAGAGAGATTCATCCGAAGACCAAGAGTAAGTAAAGTGTGGGTCCAGAAAATGCTGAATCAAACCTGGTAGTACATTGGATGCTGTATCCACTGACGTGGGGATCTAGAGTGCCCTATTAAGAAATTGGCCAAGGGGCGTGGCTACGGCACCGAGGAATATGGCCGCAGATCCGGTGAGCTCCGTCGGACCGTGATGTGACGGGAGACGCTCCGGGTCTCTTGGGGAGTGTTCGGTCCTCACATCCGCAGATTCAGAAGGCGGAACATTAACGGCTTTGGGAAATCCCTTTCTGGAGCCGCAGAGTGAGCCACGCACGCGGTGCTGCTTCATTTTTTACTTTGGCGGATCACGTCTGAGGCGCGTCCGCCATTTTGAAGCCTGTGAACCTTCTGCTGCCTTCTTATATTATGCGCTTTCCTCCCCACGTCAAAATGCTTTAAAAATGTAGGTGCATTTCAGCATAGATATTTTAACCGACTTGGCAAGCTGTATAAGGAGTATTTGTGGCACTGCAGGTTGAAGGAACACCTGCATTAGATTTCTGAGGTAAATGCCATTTTCGAATCACCTCAGCTCTGTGTCATCACGCCGCTTTTCTTCTTCTTTTAAAGCAACGCCTTGCTCTGACAGATAATGTATGAGAAAAGGTCACTTTTTTTCTGGAATGTTTTGCTACTCTCAAACTTCATGCTTCTTTCTATGCCTGCCATAGTATGGAATAGCATATTTTTTTTCCACAAATGCTTTCAATATTGGCAGCGTGTTTTCTTTAACAATTTGAGGAAGAAGACTTTTCTCCATTTCTGTAGCCTTTCAATATTATATAACTGAAACATTATCTTTCTGGAGTATTCCACACACTAGTGACGTTCTGTTTTCTTCTCATCTCTTTATGATACTTTGATAGTCAGAACTTTTCAACGTCTCAATAAATTATTGCTGAGCCTTGTCGAGCTGTCCTCTTCAGTTTATCAAATTGCATCATTTCCTTCTGCTTTTCCAATCTCTCTATGGCGTCGTCACGCACTAACCGGACTGCCTCTCTGCAACGAACAGGAACCAACTTGCCTTTGGAAGACGTTAACCCTTTTAGTGTTCTACAGGACACCATGGATGATGCATCAAGTGCCGTGCCTAATGCAAAATGTACCTTCCCTCATTCTTCTCATTCAGCCTCAAAGCCCTCTTTCAAAGCACCATCTTCTTCTGTTCTTACACCAGGAAAGAGGGTCAAAACAAATTTTCCTTCTCCTACCAACAAGTCACCCTTCATTTCTATGGAATTGTTATTGGAGGAAATTCGCGCTCTTAAACCTTACATGACTAAAACAAACTCCTGTCTCCAGAACCTTGAAGTCAACTGGTCTAACACTGAGCAAAGGGTTGATACTCTTGAAAGAAAATTTGCTTCAGCTCAAACAGTCATAGATCAAGTTCCCTGTGTTCATAGAGAGATTGAAAACCTTAAACAGCAAGTTGAAAATTTGGGAAATCGAAATAGGCGTAATAATCTATGCATTTATGGACTTGCGGAAGGCCTTGAGGGATCGAATCCCATCTCTTTTTTTCAATCATTCCTGCCTACCCTTCTTGGTCTTCCTACATCACCTCCTTTAAACATTCAACAAGCACATCGTCTAGGCTCTATCTCTCGCTCATCTGCCTCATCATCTTCTTCAATAAAACCTAGAGTAGTTATCATGTACTTTTTGGAATACACAGATCTCCTTAACGTCCTTCATGCTGCCAAGCAGAAAGGGACAATCACCTGGAATGGTTCTAACCTTTTCTTTGCTCAAGATTACGCCAAAACCATTTCAGACTGCCGCAAGAAGTTTTTAGAGATGAGACCTGCTCTACGTTCCTTGAATGCTCGATATGGCTTGTTCCATCCTTGCCTCTTCAAAGTCACTTACAACAACAAGACAGCGAATTATGAAGATCCGGCGTTACTTCAACAATTTTTGGATTCTTCCAGACAAGATTCCATGGACATCCCTTCTTTATAAATAATGGGCGTTACTGTTCTACATATTAAAACGCTGTTCTATTAAGATGATTGTTTGTTCCTTTATCTTCCCTGTTGTACTATGTATTTCGTGCCTTGTTTTTGTTGTATCTTATGTTGTCAATAGTCTCTCTTTTTGAATTCTTTTTAGATGCGGTTTTGTGAGCCCTTGATTTTATGTGTCCTTTATGTTCTACCCGGAAGTCTGTATCCCTTCACCGCATTCTCATGGAGTCTCCGATCCGGTGTGCTGCCTTCCTTATGTGGAACCACCAACCCCAGTCTTATTGTTGGTTTGTGGTATGTCTTTTTGACATCTTTTTGTATTATCAATTGTTAGCTTTGTATTTTTTTTTCTTGTTTCTTGTCTCTTTCTTTCTCAACTATTTCCTCTCCCCTCTCTATTCCTCACGTTTCTCTCTTTTCCTTTCCTGTCTCTTTCCCCTCTCATTTTCTTTATCTATTCTCTCAATTTTTCTATATTTCACTGTACCTTTCTTTTTCTTCTTTTTTTCATCTTTCCACTCCTGAATTTCTCACATAAACTTTAATTCTCTATTTTCCTTTCATCATATATAAGGTTCCTGAATTTTTATACTGTTTGTATAACAATAGTTCTTCTTTTACTTGATAGATGCTTACTTTACTGTTTTTATAACAATTGCGTATGTTTGTTTTTATTGGTTCACCTTTAGAGTTGTAACCTGGGACGTTAAAGGAGTTAACATTCCTATAAAAAGACAATGCGTGTTAACCCATTTAGCTAGATTAAATACTGATATTGCTTTTCTTCAAGAAAGTCATCTATCAGAAACTGAGGCAGCCAAATTGAAAAGAGGTTGGGTCGGTCATGTTTTTTCTTCCCCTGCTTTACGAAAGAAAAATGGCTCCTCTATACTGTGCCATAAAAAACATCAGCCTTCACTAATACATCAGGAATACGACCCTGAAGGTCGTTGGGTAATTACTAAACTGCTTATTGATCATATTCCCTTAGTATTATTCAACGTTTATGCACCAGTTAATGTTGCTAATAAGTTTTGGTCTCAGATTTCTGACAACCTTCTTATGTTTGATGAAGAGTATGTTATTTTTGGAGGTGATTGTAATCAGATTCTGGTCCCTATTTTAGATCGACGTTCCTCTGTGAAATTCTCCAATACCAAGATGCACTCACAATTTACCTCTGCCATACGACGCAAAGCTTTAATTGACATTGGGAGGCTTTGTAACCCAGATCTACAGGACTATACCTTTTACTCTCCCCCCCATAACTCTCAATCCAGAATAGACTATGTTTTTCTCAGTAAGCCCTTTTCTCAACTTGTCTCGCCCGCTGAAATTGGTTCCATCCTCATATCAGATCATGCTCCAGTTTTTGTTGATTTTGATTTGCTACCTTTCTCACCCAATGCTGGTAGATGGCGTTTTAATAATAATCTACTATCAGATCCCAATTTCACAGGCCAATTCACCTCTTTTGCTTCTGAATTATTTTCTATTAATTCCACTCCAGAATCTTCCCCAGTAATGATTTGGGACTCTTTTAAGGCGGCAGCTAGGGGATTTATCATCAATTTTGTTTCACGAAAGAAGTTTTTTTAAGCCAAACATGCTCAGTTATTGGCTAAAATTAAAAAACTTGAATATGATTATTATCGCTCAACTTCTGAAACATCCTGATAGAGGCAAAAAAGTCATTTAACAAATCCTCTACAGAAGCTGCATCCTCTTACCTTTTAAAAAGCAGTGCCCGTTATTACGGAGGCCAGTATAAGATGGGCAAACTACTTGCAAATTACTTAAAAATTTGTCGGGAACAAACTAAAATTGAGTCCATTCGCAATAATGCTGGAGATTTGCTATTTAAGGATAACGATATTTTAAATAAATGTGTTTCTTTCTATAAAAATGTATACACGCCGGAGCAACAACAATCCTCTGTTGAACTCTCCTCTTTCTTGCAATCAATACATTCTCCTCCTACTCATGACACTGATTTTGCCCCACTAGGATTGGATATTACTTTGTCCGAAATTAAACATGCAGTGTCGGTTCTGAAAAGAGGCAAAGCACCTGGTCCGGATGGTTTTACCATTGAATTTTAATCTCATTTCGCGTCTCTACTACTTCCCTATCTCTTATTACTTTATAAATTTTTTATTACAGAAGGATCTTCCTCAGAATCTTTTCAAGATGCTGTAATCTGTTTGTTTCCCAAAGTGAATAAAGATCCTTCTTTTTGTAAAAATTACCATCCTATCTCCTGAGTTAATTTAGACTATAAGATTTTTGCAAAGATTCAAGCTCTTCGTATTGACCCCATTTTACCCAATATTATTGGCCCGGAACAATCGGGATTTGTCAAAGGTCGCTTATCTTCAGACAATGCCAGAGTTTTTTTTAATATCTTAAGTAAGGCTTCTTCCCTCGATTATCCCATAGCTGCGATAGATTTGGATGCTGAGAAAGCTTTTGACAGGATTGGGTGGGATTTTATGGTTCAGGCGCTTAAATGGATTGGGTTCCCTGCTAAATTAATTTCTCTTATTTCACTATTATATTCCGCTCCTAATGCCTCTATTTTTGTTAACGGGAAAACATCTGATTAATTTCCTCTTTTCAGAAGAGTCCATCAAGGCTGTCCCTTATGTCCTCTTTTATTTATTAATGCTTTAAAACCCTTTTTAACGAAAATTAGATTAGATGACAGGATTACTGGTTTTAAAATCGATACAACCCATGTTAAAATGTCTGTTTACGCTGATGACATCCTTCTATATTGTTCCAATCCCTCTATCTCTCTCCCAGCTTTTCTTTCTCAAGTTGCTACCTTCTCTCAATTATCTGGATATCATCTTAATTCGGATAAATGTGAAATTCTCCCTTTACATGTTCTTTGTTTGAAACAAGATTTTATCTCTACTGGTTTCTCTTGGAAATCCTCTAAGATTAAATATTTAGGATTATGGTTTTCCCCCACTATTCCAGAAACCTTAAAAGAAAACTTCGATGTTCTTTCCAAAACTCTCTCTGCATCTATTGACCGCTGGCATCCACTTTTCCTCTCCTGATGGGGTCCCCTAGATTCTATTAAAATGATGCTCTCCCCGCTCATTCTTTATCTCTTGTCTATGATCCGGGTGCATATTCGGGTTTTTATTTTTAAAAAAATGGATTCATATTAAACAAATTCTTTTGGAAGAATAAATCTCCTCGAATAGCTCTTAATGCCCTTAAAGCAGACAAAATCTCTGGTGGCCCCAAATTTTCTGATTTCAAATCGTATCATTATGCTTTTTCTCTGAGACAGTCCTCTCGATGGCTTTCTCCAGATCAATATGTTCACCCTCCTCTTTGGTTGAATATTGAAATACACTTTATAGCTCCATTTCATTTTAATGAAGTTCTTGCCTTTACTAATAATATCTCTTCTTTCCGTCCTCTAGTCCTTCTTCTATCTCGTTAGATCAACAACCTATCTGGCATAATCACTTACTACGCATCAAAGGTCGGACTATCTATTGGAAATCTTGGAGACTCAAGGGTTTACTCTGGATTTCACAACTGGTATTTAATAATACACCTTTACCCTTCTCAGATCTTCAACTAAAATTCTCTTTACCCTCTTCCTGTAAATCTCAGTATGACTCACTCCTTCCTCCTCTTTCTCAATATCTTCTTTCCTTATCACCTGAACCCAATATTCCTACCAGATGTTCTACTCTTTTCCCTTTATTATCTATTACTACATCTGCTTCTTCTCTTTATAGATCCTCGTTTTCTCCTCTGACAGGGTCAAGGTAAAGTCTGAATTGGCCTGGGAAAAGGATCTTTCTGAATGTTGGCCCACTCTTTTTGGGACAAATTGTGGTTAAAAATTCATAAAACGTCAAGAGCAGCTAATACTTCTCAGACTCTTAATTTTATTTACAAACGCCTCCTTTTCACCCCAAGGAAATTAGCCTCTTTTTCTACTGACTTTTCCTCTGCCTGCTGGTCCTGTAAAAGATCCCTCCGCTGATCTAAAACACATGCTTTTTGATTGCCCCTCTCTTTCTCTTTTTTGGCTATTAGTTTGGTCCCAAATTAATAAACTTTTTAACACCTAAATTCCTTTCTCCATTTCCAACATCTTTTTAGGCTTCCTATCACCTTCCTGGCCACACCCAACTCCTAACCCCTCATTAATTGACTTGTTGCTTGCAATTGCCCTTCATTTAATAACCTCAAATTGGAAACAAGCTGATAAAGTTACTTTCAAAGCTTGGTGGAATGCTGTTTGTTTCCATCATAGATTAGACACAAACAATGTTCCTCCTATATCTTTATCCATTAAAAGGGATCTTTTATGGCTCCCCTTATCTTCCTACCTAACAACTATTGCTTCGTCTTCGGCCATTTTACCTAATACCTCGGATGAAGTTTGAAAACCTACATAAACTCTTTGTTGTCTTTACATTTTTTATTTCCAGATTTTTTCCTTGTTCTTACTCCTTTTATCTTTTTAATTATTGCAATTTTGGAATTTATGCTTTACAGTTTGCTTACTATGGTTTCTTGTTGATATATTAAGGTTTGTGATTCAGGTACATTTCTTACCTGTTCTGTTTTATTAAGATATTCCCTCCCTCCCTTCTCCCTCTCTCGTCCCTCCCCCTTTAGTAATAATCAGATTGTATTTTTGTTCTTTAATGTAAATTATTATTCTTCATATGTAAGAAATTGGTCAAGCTCTGTCCAAACCCAATGGTTCAGTAGAAGAATTGATGGGATATCGCTGGTGTGGCGATGACTTGTAGCAGCAGAAGAGTGAGTAATATTATGGATATGCGTTGCAATTGCTTATGCTCAGATTGTGGTGTTTTGCAATGGCTGTGTGATGTCATGCGGATATGACTTAAGTTGATGCTTGAATGTGGCGTTTAATGCAGAGAAGATAAAGTGGTTATCAGGTCCGTCATAGCCCAAAATCTTAGGATAAAGAGATAAAAGACATAAAATCAATCAAGTTACAGTGTAGAAGACACTGGGTTTAGTTGTCTACTGTGTCATGGTGCATGTCGTGATACGTCGTTGACAGCATCTTTTGAGATAGGGATTTTACTTTGTGTGATTGTGAGCTTTGGTTGGTATAGTTGATCTCAGTGCATAGGGAATAAGGTATAATTCTGAGTGAAACCCTGCTGTTTGAGATTTTACTTGGAAAGAATGTTAGAATAGATCAGAAAGTATTTTTCCGAAATTACCTCTTGCATGAAAGCCATCTACACATTGTCCAGATCCTAAATGGGATGCAAAGCTTGGAGGACTGATATGATGGTGAGAGCTAGACTATATCCTGCATTGACCAGTGAAGCAGAAGGGAAGGGTAAATGTGAGCAAAAGAAAAAGGATAAAGAAACAGAAGAGACAGACGATAGAATTGAGGAAAGTAACAGCAAGCCAGATGAGCATTTTGTAACCAAATTATTACTGAACCGTCCACCTTCGTATAATGAGACGCGGACAGGTGGTTCGAGTAGTGCACAAATTGGTGGGACTTCTGATGTGCCTTCAGTACCATTCAATATGAATTCAAATTTAGTCTGTGAAAATGTGGTAATGACAGTTCCTTCTTCTTCGCCTGCTCTATATACCCCAGATGCATAGACAGTTCTGGTCACCATTTGTACAGTTGTGCCTTTGTGTCAGCCTGGATCAGGAGGAAAGGCTAAACATACTTTGTCTGTTACTACTGGGACAAATGCTGCAGCTTATAATTTAACAGGCTCAGTTGCAAAACAGATTTCTCCGACTCATACAGTTCCCGGGCAAGCGAATACTTCAGGTCTTTCAAGTGATAACACTACTGTGAATCAGACTAGGATTGACTGACACAGAAGGTTTCCTCAGAGACCGTCACCCTTTTTTCATGACCAACTTAACTGCACTACCTATAATGAGCTACAGTACCCTTAGGGCAGAAGTGCCTATGGGAACTCCAACCTCTGGCATGTCCCTTTTGCACTCTCCACCTGGTTTAAGTAGTGGTATTCATAGTAAAAAAAATAATTCTGAATACTCCAGCAGAACAACCAGGTCTTACTGCCTAAGAATTTGATGATTGGATCCAAGGCATAGACACCCCCGACAAATAGTGGGAATTGTTGAGCAAGTGGAGGAGCGACTGCTCAAGCTCCTGAAAGAGAAATGGTCATAGATGCGGGCAAATTGAAAATAGAATTGATAATTGGCACTCTTCGTCCATCTCAATTAGAGGCTTAACAGGATGATGAACTATTATTCCTGTTTTAATGAATATTATTCTGTTATAGTGTAAGGACAGTACTAGACGTGCAGGACAGGCACATGATAGACTTTCCGAATTATCTCAGGAACATGGGATTGATCTCCAGAAATCCAAAGCTCTAATGAGAAGCTACAGATTGAGCTTTAGCAACCAAGACATTTCAAGCATGTGCCGTACTGGAATGAAATTGTAAATTAGAGTTTTAATCCCATATGTATGGAAATGGAGTGAGCTGGATAAGTGGGAAGGTAGATGATGAAAGAAAAAAGAACCAAAGAAGGTTAGGTTACAAATGTCTCCATCTGGAACAGAGGAGGATGATGAAATGTACACATGCTTCCTATAAGAGAGGTGCCTGGTCAAGGGTATGTACTTATACTATGGAGCAGATCGGATCTTTTGTCTTTCACAAATGATATCCCTAAATTGAGAGAGAATCCAGTGGAATGGTACAGACAGGTTGAGGGAATTGTGAAAATATCTAAAGTTTATGGAAGGATCTAGATACTTTATTTCAAACTGTGATTCCAGGTGGTTTGTGGGTTGAATGCAAGGTTCCTGTGGATTTGCCCGAAGTGGAGCCGATGAGACATCCTGAATCACATGCTCAGTCCCCACTAGTGATGAAGAAATATAATCAGGTTATTACCTGTTCTCCTAAAGAGATTGATTGGGTCTAAATTGAAAGAAGGACCTAAGACTCCCAAGATCCAATACATGCTTACTATGAAAGATTGTTGCAGGCATTCAAACAGTTTAATGTGACAGAGACTATTGCATCACAGAAGATGGGGCCATTTTGTTTACAGATTCATGAATGCATTGAGATCTGAGGTTAGTTCTATGATTCAACAGCATTTCATTTGTTGGCAGAGTAAGCCCATTGACTCCCTGGCTCCCAGGCCTTGGAATTCACTCCCACTATCAGTCAGGAACTGTGACAGTCTATTAGGCTTCAGAAAGGCCTTGAAAACTTGGCTCTTTGGGCAGTCTTGCTAAATGGTCTTTCGCAGCAACTCTCGTATGATTAGCGCCATGAAACCTCTGGTGACCGTGCGCTTGATAAATTTATGTTAACATAACATAACATAACATAACATTGATGAAATGTTGAGATATGTATGGTAGCGATTAGTTGGAAATGAAGCACAAAAAGTGAAAAGAAATGTTGATGATTGCACGAATAAACGCTGCCCAAAGAGGTCAGTATAAACCTTTTATTGATAATACCGGTCCCGTGCAGGGATGATATCAGAAAATCCGAGTGATGCAAGATGTTAATGGGTTTCAACTGCAAGGGTTTCAGCTGCAGGGTAGACGATGAGGTGTTCTGATTGATCCTAGGATGGGTGTTGATGTACCGACTTGGAAAAAAGCGAACCCCTGCCACCTTTGTGGCAGGTTGGGGCATTGGAAACTTGAATGTTCATTTAATGTTGACAACACGGTCAATGTAAATCATGTTTAGAATGATGGATTTGTGCAGGTCTAAGGAAATAATATGGTTCAGACCCAACAGGTTCTGAACCCCAAGCCCATGTGATGCAAGTGCCACAAGCCCTGATGCCACAACAAGATACGAATGTCGCAAGTGTTCAGAGTTGTGAATCAGGCTCCCAATGTAAACCCTAATCCCTTTGTGGACCAGAATATGTCCCAATAATATTCCATGATCCAAACAGATAATTTCAGCTCAGTCCTATTGCAATGACAGGGCTTGATAGAGGAGGAGGTTTGTGTACTTGGCGAAACATTTGAGATAAACCAGAGCTGTCCATACGTGTATGGTGAGATAATTGCGAATCCTGCCTTATTTCTCATTGACACTGGTGCTACCCACTCTAGTGTAAGAACAGCAGAGGTTCCTAACCTACCCCTCTCGTGACAAAGAAGGCAAGTTGTAGGAGTTGCAAATAAACAAATGACTAGCCCGGTTTCAGAAGCGGTACATGTCAAAGTAGGGTCCTTTGAGGATCATCACCGATTTGTGGTGTGTAATTCCAGTCCTGTCAATTTGCTCGGACAAGACCTTTTATGTAAGCTGAATTATTCCATTTACTGTACCCCAAACGGTATTGAGTTTCATACTTATGATGAAGACATCATGCTTAAACTAGTCAGACAGAGATCAGACAATGCAATGTACCCTTTGCTAACCAAAGATGATTTGAACCTGGAATTGAGAGACACAGTGTTACCTGAAGTCTGGGGCTTCCCATGTAAAGACATAAGACTTATGAAAGGTGTTGAACCAGTCTGCATCACTGTGAAGCCAAATGCTGAGTTCCTGAGATTCCTACAATATAATTTAACCCCTAAAACCATTGCTGGGTTTACTCCTGTGATTGACTTAATGATTGAGCAAGGCATTCTGAAAGAGATTATGGGGAGTCCATGTAACTCACCCATCATGTATTTCTAGAAACCCAATTGCATTTACTGCATAGTTCAAGATTTGAGACTGGTAAACTCTGTTTTTGTCCCTTGTTAACCTGCAGTACTGAATCCAGCTGTAATTCTGTTTCAGATTCCATGTGAGACCAAGTGGTTCTTTTTCATTGACTTATGCCAAGCCTTCTTCTCTATGCAATTGCATGAGGATAGCCAGTTTCTCTTTGCATCCTATTTCTGCAGGCATCTTGGCATTGTGCTGAGTCCCACAAGGGTATATGGAGAGCCCTTCGATCTTTAACCAGATACTCAAGAAGAATCTGAAGTTCTTAGTGATGCCCAATCAATCTCTTCTAGTCCGGAACATAAGTGACCTGTTGGTGACGTCGATTACGCAGGAGGCTTGCAAACATGATACTATTGCATTGCTGAATCATTTAGCTGAGAATGCACATAATGTCACCCCAACCAAATTTCAGTTCTATAAGAAATAATTTCTGTATCTAGGACATCACATTGAGAAAGGATCAAGTAAGGTGTCTCAAGAAAGAATTTTCACAATTCTGAAAATGAATCTGCCAATGACACAGAAAAGTAGTCCGAATGTTATTGGGAATGGTGGGCTACTGTCAACAGTGGATTCCCAACTTTTCCCTGATGGCCAAGCCTCTCTTGAGGTTAGCACACAAAGATGTGTCAGATCCGGTACCTTGGGATTATAGGTGCATGCGTGTCTTCTCAGAGCTGTGAGAATGTCTCTCCCGTGTCCCAGCCTTGGGAATGCCTGATTACAATAAATGTTTTGTTTTGTTTTGCAGTGAGTGAGAGGGCTGCACTCATTCATTGCTTATTCAGATTCATTGCAATGCTCGCAGACTCGGGGATTATTTTTCTGCCACACTCAACCCTGTAGCTGCTGCACTACCTGATTGTCTTAAAGCTGTTGCCTCCACTAATGTGAGTCTTAAGCAGTGTGAGAAGATTGTTATGGGTCACCTCCTAACCGTTTTTGTACCCCACTCTGTTGAGGTGTTGCTAACAAGTATTCAGACACAACATCTTACCATTCGTCAGCTTACCAAGTAGGAGCAAGTCATCCTGGGTGCCAAGAATGTGTTACCCTCAGGCGGTGTACTGTCCTAAACCTCGCCACCTAGCTTCCTCTTGCTGGAAACGAGAGTGTGAGGAAGCAGACCATGACTGCTTTGGATGTTACTGAACTATGCAGAAAGCTGAGACTTAACATACAAGATGTTACGCCCGAAACAGATCATGTGCTGTTTGTTGATGGCTTCTGCTTACAAGATCATGATGGAAACCTGAAAGCTGCTTATGCAGTATGTACAGTCTCAGGTGTTGGTGAAGCCTCCTAGTTTCAAGGAGTCTTTTCAGCACTAGTGTCTGAATTGATTGCTCTCACTAGAGCATGCTGCATCTCAGACCAGCTGAAAGTGACAATTTTCACTGATAGTCATTATGGCTCTGGTGTCATTCATGACTTTGGGCAGTTATAGTAGGAATGCTGATTCCTCAGTCCCTACAATGGCCTGCCCAAATTGCAGTGGTGAAGTGTGCCGCTCAGAGACAGGGCACAGACTATGTGACAGTGGGCTACAGATATGCAAACAAGACTGCCCTGTATTGTGCCCTGAATTCTTATACCTTTAATTGGGAATATGCCAATGAATGTTCAGATATCACAGATTGCAATCTGTTGTTGTCTGCTGTTGATACTTGGGAGGAAGTTGAGAGATTGCAGGAAGATGTGCCAGAAGCAGAACAGCAAGGTTAAATCAGAGCAGGTTGTGTTAAAAGAGATGAGAATGAAGTTTAAGTTTCCACTGATGGAAGACCTGTTTGTTACCACCTATGACAAGACACTACCATGTTCCCGCACATGTGCGGAGAGACACAATGGTGCGCCTTTTCACTCAAACCTGGTATAATCCCAGATTCTTATTAATGGTTGAAAATTTGTGTCACAGATGTGTGGTGTGCTAACAGCAGGATACAGGCAGAAGAACACCTGTGACAATGAGTCATATAGGGAGAGCAGGAGGTCCTTTTAACAGGATGCAAATAGAATTTATAGAGATGCCTGTTTGCAACGGATTGAGATATGTCCTAGTGATAGTGTATATCTTTTCAAGGTGGGTTGAATCTTTCCTGACTAGGAGAAATTTTAGTCGCACTGTAGCCAAACTGTTGTTGTGGGAGTTAATACTGCATTTCGGTTTTCCAACTTCTGTGGAGTCAGGCTGAGTAACTCATTTTAACAATGAGGTCCTGAAGATGTTATGTGCAGCGCTAAAAGTAGACCAGAGACTACATTGCAGTTACCATCTGGCGGCTTCCAGTATTGTGGAGCAAGTTAATGGTACTATGAAATTTAGATTGGCTTAAGTGTGTTCCTTTACATCTCTGAAGTGGCCTGATGCATTGCCTCTTGCATTGATGAGTATGCGACGTACTCCAGATAGCAGGACAGGATTTTCGACCAATGAGATCATTATAGGGATCGCCATGAGACAGCCAGCTGTGCCTGCAAATGCGCTTGTAAACATTACGAATGACATGATTCTTGATTATTGCAAAGGACTGGCTGATGTGGTACATTCTGTGTCTTACCAGGTTGGAGAGGCTACAGCCTTGTCCCAACAGGAGCAGTACCATAACCTCAGTCCCGGAGACTGGGTTATGGTGAAGAAGTACAGGAGCAGATCATGCCTGGATCCTCAGTGGCGACAGCCATACCAGGTAATACTGGTTACCACAACTGTTGTAAAGTGTGGAGGTCTCCCTAATTGCGTACACGCTGCACATACTCACAGAGTCCTGTGTCCTCTTGATGATATAACTGCACTTGTTCCTGACGTGCTAGTGGTTACAATGAGATAGAGCGGCTAGGATATTCAAGCTGTTGAGGATTAGCAAGCAGCTAGGACAACACTTGTTTGGCCGGAGGGAGGTCTGAGAGAGTCAACTGTTGTTGGTACAGAAGGGTCCCACCAAGTAGCACTAACTATGCAAGATTCAGACCCTGGCGAAGGACCTAGTGCAATAGTAATGTAAGTTGTACCTTTAGACTGATGGCTCAGAAGACAAGAGAGAGGAAGACGCTTTCTGACTAAAGTGCATGTACCACATACCATCCAGAGGGTCCCTTTGAATCTGGCCTGAGTGACAGTGCAGAAGAATAGCCAAAAGTGAGGAGGTCAAAGAGAACAAGAGTACCCTGCCAGAGGTACTCCTTACATGAATGTACTTACTTGGCAATGATTGGGAGTGACCTTTTTACAATTTCCATCCACCTGTACTTCCTTGAATTAAACTTTATAGTTGAACTGAGTTTTGAAAATTGCATTGCCACTACACAGACTGATTCCACTTGTTCTCAAAGTGATTATCAGTGAATTTTAACACATTTAATAGGAGCTGAACTTCACAGCGTTAAAGAAGACATTTTAACTTTGCTGCCTGTGCAAGTGGAAACTAGCTGCAAATACCTGTGCTGCAATCTTCAAACAGCTAAACGGTCCGTCACTAGAGAATTCATGGAGCCTAATTCAGACACTCTTCGATGCAAACGCATATGTGCAGGAGTATTTGCTATTGAAACCATAGTGCTAGTTGCTTTGCCTATAATACTGGAGTGGAGTGGTGTGGCTCACTGGTTAGAGGCGGCAGACCCATAAGCAGAGAACGGCCCGGGACCAGGGTTCAATTCCCGACGTGGCAGGGTCGTGGACCAGGGTCAAAACAGACTCGATAATTCTCGCCTCGGTGCCTACTCTAACCAGGGAACACACTCGGCAACTCTGGGCATTAAGCTTGCCTCATCTCTACAACAGCCCCCCACAGACGCCGGGGATGCCTGGTTTCACCTTGGAGATACCCAGAAAGGGACCATCTCACAGGGAAAACCAGGACGGGTTCCCCAGTGGTCTTCAGCGCCAGGATACTCCATGGAGTCGCAGTGCGCTTTACAAATACACCCACACACACACACACATACTGAATTTGCCGCAACATTTTTATGATGAAGAGCTTAAGCATGGCCCTCAATGGCCCATTTCTACTAGTAATTGTTTACATGCATTAGATGAGAAAGACTTCTGTGTAGATGCTTCTAGAAGAGATTACTCATTGAATTTATATTCAAAGCTGCTTTATGAATATGTTAACACTATGAATGCTAGGGATTGCTACGTTTGTATGTAATTACCTGCATCAGTTGCTGAGGAAATTACATATCACAATCTTCTGTTGACATATGCAGCTTGTTGTAGCTTGCTGCTAAGCTTGTTTTGTGGGAAAGGTCCTTTCCAATATAATTACTCAAATCAAGACTTAGGGCCTGATTTAGATCTTGACAGACGGGTTGCTCTGTCACAACAATGATGGATATTACATCTGCTGAAATATAAATCCGTTTATATCCTATGGATTTTATATTTCAGCAGACAGACTTTCTGTCTCTGTTGTGACGGAGTAACCCA
Source organism: Lissotriton helveticus (assembly GCF_964261635.1). Classification (NCBI taxonomy): domain Eukaryota; kingdom Metazoa; phylum Chordata; class Amphibia; order Caudata; family Salamandridae; genus Lissotriton; species Lissotriton helveticus. Next base: position 299,137,306 of record NC_136062.1, read on the forward strand.
TCGGCCAAGATCTAAATCAGGCCCTTGGTCTTTTCAGAAGTGCCTTTGCCTGAATAGACAAACTGATGCCACGAATTCCGAGATAGTGGGACATTTCTCTAGACCCACCATGACATTAGATACCACTTATGTGCATAGACATTATTTAACCTGTTTCTTGACATTTGTCAAAAAGAAATTCATTGATTCGGTAAAAGGCAGAAGAAGAGACATTTTAGCTAAAGCAACAAATCACACAAAAGTACCTCCCTTAGTGAAAACGGAAAGGGAAAATAGAAAAGTGGGAAACATGGCAGCATTATCTATATATCGGCAACATAAAGGGAGATTATGCATTTTCATTAGAAAATCAACCCTGACATAAATTTTGTAGTAACAACCAAATGTGACCATACATTTGAAATTCTTCCAAATCTGGGTTTATATGTGGGTGGAGGAGATCCTGTGTTCCCTGGTGTTTACTACATTTGTGGTAAACATGCATTTTACAGTTTAATTAAGGGATGGTATGGAACTTGTTGTCTAGGTGTGGGTTTTCCAACGATTTATCATGTGGGACAAATTGATGATTCGACAAAGGAACATAATGTTAGAACAAAGAGAGGAGCAAATGCCAGTGAAACAGTAGGTGACAATTTTGGTGTCTGTAGGAGATAACACAAAATAGGGAATCTTTTCTACTGTAGTTGACAAGTTGACTACTAGTACAGCTGGAGAATTTTTTGTTATAGATACAGAAATGGTTGCCATTAGATCAATGGTTTTGCAGAATCTACTTGCTTTATACGTCCATCTTGCAAAGGAGGGCGGAGTTTACTGGATGTTAAAAGTTCAACAATGTTGCACTCACATTACATTCGAGAGCAAAGACCTGAAGAAATACCTTAGCACCACTAATGGCCTAAAGAAATATTTGAAAGGATTAACAGCAGCAGGTGCTTGGGAAGCACTAGGGAAAGTATATTCTGCTATGGTTTTGGAAACTTAAGGAGTGGAATCGTCGGAAGCATCTTGAGACCTTTAGTGATAATTGCTCTTTGTGGATTGTTAATGTTTGTGATCATTAAGGTATACAGATTTGCACAAGTGAAAAGGGGAGTGAAGAGAAAGAGAGTAGATATGGAACTTGAGGATAGACAGAGTAAACTTTATGATGACATGAAGATTCTGGAGGATTCCAGGAGAAAAATGATAAAGATAACAAGATTGTAATCTTAACATCTGATAAGACATTGATGTGATGGCTTGATTTGCCATCAGAGGGAGGATTGCTGCAGTACAAAACTGCCCACTCTTTACATGTCGCTATATCTATAACAAGAATGATATCTGACACACGAAATGAACATGCACCTTGCAAAAGAATCTTATGTGTCAAAATGATTTTTGCAAACAGTTCCTCTGACAACTCTATTACAGAGTGCTTTTACTAAACAGTGTTTCTGATGGTGGAACCATTCTTACTAAATAGACATGCATCTACTATAACTGACCTAGAAAGAATCATTTGATGTTGATTAGTGGCTGACATGTAATATCCAAATGTATTGGAATCCAGTAACTATCTTCATGCTATTAGGCTTCATTGCAACTAAAATAACTCATGACTTATAAATATGTGCCACATTGCAAAGAATAAATGCCAATGTAGACTTACTCTGAAACATCCTTTCCACATCATTGTGCTTCACTACTGATACCTGATTAATGATCCCTAAGTGAGTGTTATATTTTCTGTGTAACTTTGAGTGACATAGTTATTAGCTCCAAACCACCCTTATATGTGCAGAATTTTATTATAGGTTAAACAATAGAAATCCTCCAATGTATGCATTAATGTCACATGTAGGTACGTTTAAATGTAGTTTTCAGTCATACTTGCCATTGAGAAACTTGATTATTCATTGTATGCTTATGCATTTTGAACTAAAGGTACTAAGGAAATTTTATTTGTTTATATTTAAGTTGTGCACACACATATTAAATGTGCACCCATGATATAATACTTTAAGTTCACATTCACTCTAAAGGCCTGTATTTCATCCTGCTGTTTTTCATAAAATCACTGTCTACTGTTTCTGCTAACTCAACATTTCTTGTAGGTATTCTCATGCATTGCTAGTTTAGAATAGATACATTTCTTGAATTAGAAAAAGATACATAACATGAGAAGAAGTTCTTGGCGGCAAGAACACAAGAACTGAATTGTTAATGGAAGGACGATTCATCCCTAACCTGGGTGTGTGAAAGAGATGTCATTCCCATGTCCAGTGTGGGATACTTCACCAATGTTGCAGTAAGCAACGTTAGAAAGGGAACCAAGCAATGGACACTTGATGATGCGGCGACCAAGTGGGTGTCACCTATGGACCTATGAATTATAACCTACTGTTTGCCCTGGGTGACTTCAGAAGGAACGGATTTCAGAACTGCCCCTGAGACACCTTTGCAGATCTCTCTGCAGAACTCTTGCAGACTTCTTTCCTGAACCCCCTTTCTGCAGCCCCTATGCGGAATTCCCCTTGGATCCCTTACAAATCCCTTCCATGATTCCCCACTACCTCTGAATGGACTTTGAGAGGTTTAGACCTCTATGATTCACTTGGCATTTACCTTAAGTGAGGCTTAGGCTGACACTTATTTCCGGTCCCTTGAAGACTCTAGCCCGAGCTTCTGAGATGCTAATGCTTGTTCTTCGATATTTGTTGTGCCGTGCCCTTGCTTCCTAACTCTTTGATTTCTGAGACTTTTTAAATAACTGAACTATGGTTCCCTTGTGGACTGTGCTTGGGATATTTAGATTACTAATGTATAGACATGACAACTTATGGTTGTTTTCGGAGCATCAGGTACTAGTGCTGTTGTTCTGTATAGCTGCCACTTAGCTACTCGTCGGTTGAATTCTGATCCACCTAAACTTCTTTAGGAGACTTGGTCTCCCTGTTGTAATACTGTATCTCTATGGCATAGTATTAAGAGTGATCTACTTGAATTTGATTACTAATTTGTATTAAATCTTGTCCTCATTGTGTAGCCAAATGGTTGCACTGTCTAATGAAGAGGTTCACTGCTAACTTCCTCTCCACTCAGTGTGCACAAGAAAGATTCATCGAAGGAACAAGAGAAAGTAAAGTGTGGCCCAGAAAACATTGAGTCACCTGCAATGTGATACTGAAAGTATGAAAGATTTTGAATTGAAAGAGTACATGTACCATCTCACTAGTGAACAATGCCTGAACACTAAAACAGATTGGATAGGAAATACTGCAACTCCCAGATTCCACAAAAAGTGATGGATAGATCGGTAGATATTGAGATTTCTGGATTGATCAAGAGATGGATGCTGGATAGTGAGAAGGATAAATAGAAAGAACAATTAATCGACGAAGAGAAGAAATAGGGTGATGTTGTGTTGTAGGAAGTGTAAAAAATGAAAATGCTGTAGAAGACATAAAATGTGAAAATATAGCACAACTTCAATCCAAAGAAGAAACCACACAGGTGTTTGTGGTTAAAAAACAGTTTAGGCCCAAAACCTGCACTGACAGGAACAAGGTGAAAAGTTCACTTAAGTATGTCATGGAATAGGAAACTTAAAAGGGTTTTCAGTTAGAGACCAACTCATGCTTAATAGACTTGAAGCATTCCAACATCGACACACTGGTCTACAAGCACGCAACCCTTGCCTCCACACAGATTGTGGCCTGATTAGAAAATAGGTTCATATAGTTGAGTTAGCCCAAAAAACCCAGGTGCTTGATTAAACAATGGGTGCAGGGATGTAATTAGGTTCTGAGCACAAGAAGGTTTTAGGCGCACAATGCTTCCAGCACACACTTCACATAAATTGCATTTAACAGTACACACAATCGCATCCATAGGCATAAGAATGCTCGGTCATTAATCTTTGTTGGGAGTACAATGAAGAATGTATAATGGATTAGTTCAGGAATTCAGGGTTATGAGGTCAAGTGTCTTTGAGTATGTCAACTATTATTTACTATGTGTAATAAAACATTGTGTTACTGTGTATAAAAAGGCCGGTCTGCACGCAAGCATGAGAGAAAAGCAGAAGAGACAGCCTGAGCAGGGCTCAGGTGTAGTCCATGTTGAATGCGGAAGAATTTTCTCCCTGTCGCACCACTTAGTAAATATTGTCATTGAATTGCCAAGAAGAGTCTGTGTGTTTATTCTGCTATTGGGAGTTTTTGTCACCCTGCAACAGCTGGCGAGCCAGATAGGAGATCCCTTTTTGCTCCTCATGACTGCTGGCACCAGAAGACCACTTATCCCCTGCTGTAGAGAGACCAGTGCACAACTTTTTTTACGAGGTAAGCAGATGCCGATTTTAAGCTGAAGTTCTGCCTATGCATGGGGTTGTGAACGATCCGGGGACTGCAGTCGTTTTAAGGTGAGGATCGATTGGACAACGATCCTTGTTTATGTATTGGCATATTCTTCTTGGCAATATTAAACAGATGTAATGTAAATATGATGTAAATATAAGATTTAAGGTAATAAGAGACATAAAGGTAACGCATGTTATTTATTGTATTGGTGGGTTGTTTATATGTGTTGCTCAATCAGCAAGGCGCCTACATAACTAGTTAACCTCTGATTCCCAACGATGAGTTGGAAGTGGCCTATGTGGGTAGTTTGAGATCGGAAGGTGCCAATATGTGTTCATTTGACACCGAGGGACACCTGAAAGACTGGTGTCACTAAACTTTACATCCAGTTAAAATCTGAACACACAAATTCCCAATCCTGGACCTATGATCCGGCAGTCACTCTGTGGTTTACAAAATGCAGAGCTTAAAAGGAATCTCTGCTGTGGCATGGAGGAAGGTAGCTAGGGTTGCTAGTTGTATTTGCCAGAAAGTTCAGTAGAGATGTGATCATGGCCCTAAAATAGAACTATGTTTTGTATTTTTCATGTGACTGAAGGTGAGCGCGTGCATAATTGAAGGAAATGTGGCCCCAGTATGATGGTATTGTGTAATAAAGGATAATGTGCAAACTGATGTTTCCAGTATACATTGCATGAAACAAAGAGTTTACATTATTATGTGCCCCAAATAATCGATGAAACAAAGTTTAAAAGTTGAATGTATATTGTAAAATGATGTTAGAAAAAAATAAGCACATTTTCCCACTGTATGATTTGTGCAAGTCTACTTTAAAATGTAAGTACTATTTGATCAGGATGGAAAAAAGGCTAAAGTTAAAATATTAAATACCTCTAATCATGGAGACCCCCTTATAGCATATGCAGAAGGTATTTCCCAGTGACAAGCAGCAACTACAAAAGTCTAGCCTGGAATGGTTAAAGTATCAGTATCCTTGGTTAAAAGAAGGTGTATTAAACAATAGGATAATTGAGCATGTTGTTACCTACCACAGAACTAAATATGCAGGAGGCAAATTAAAGAAAATGGAAGCCGCTATAGCGTTATGGAGAATATTTTGTGAAAAATCAAAAGACTCCTCGCAAGGAGATACCCCTAGTACTCAGGCTATTCCCCTGCCCTCATATGACCCTATGAGCTTTGCACCCACAGTACCTACTATCTTCACACTAGTGCAGCTACAAGAAGCCACAGTGGGGTTTGAGAATCCTGAAATTGGAGCCCCTCCACACTCCCCGACAACCACCCCCAAGGTCACCCCATGACTACCAAAGCCAAAAAAGGGAAATACTACTAGCAGCAACCAAGGTAGGGGAGCCCCAATTTGCAGGGCAATTAAAGGCGCAGTTTGCACTGCAACTAGATTCAGCCTTTCCCCAGCAGGATAAGAGCAAAGAACAGTGTTCAGAAGATAGTGATGACCAGTCACATATATCATCAGCAACGTTGCAGTTGCTACAGAAAAGGGGTACCATAGGAAGGGTAATTAGAAAACAAGTATCCACCCCACAGCAAAGGGACGTAGGGAATGCAGGCTAGAGTGACTTTGTACATATGACTGTATGTATGACATGACAGCCAACATCTCAAGCAAAACTACCCATAATGCCTTAGGATATAATAGGGCATGGCAGTCTAGAGGCCAACAACTCTAGTGTGCACGGCTGAGTGACTGGGGTAATTTTAACTCCTTCCATGCTCACGTCATAAGGCACGGTGCTCCGGTGCTCATGACGAGCGCAGCTCGTCATGAGCCGTGGAATGCTAACACGCGGGGATAATTCCCCTGCTGTGCTGAGCGTTCCACGGGAACGGGTGCAGCTTTGACGAGCTCAGCTCGTCATGAGCACCGGTGCCCGTGCCTCATGATGAGCTGAGCTCGTCATGAGCATGGGACCGCTGTGTGCGCCCCCCGCCCCCAGCACAGCGGGGGAAATACCCCCGCAGCAAAGGGGTTAAAAGCAGCCTTGACTTGCAGCAAAAGTAAGTTGACTGGAAACTCGACTTTGGTGGTAGGAGAACTTAAAACGTGAGAATCATCAATATGCTTGCATGTTCACCTAGGTGTCCCAGGGGTTGGTGGCCATGTAATCATGAGCCGGGTTCTTATTGTTTTATATGCCCTGGGGACAGAAAAATTGCACATTTCACCTCCCCCATTTTAGTAAAGTCGACTTTTGTGCTAGGAATACTGTGGAGTTAGGATCTGCACTATTTTTGCATATTCAGAATGCACAAGGTCCCCTTGGAGTCCCTGGGGTGGGTGGTCATGCATTATATAGGAAGCGCCCACATAAAAGATATTTCATATGCCCTGAAGATGGAGAAATTGCACATTTCAGTTCCCCATTGTAGGGGCCTAGCCCGTAGGATAACATTGCAGTAGTTTATGACTATTGCTAGGATTTAAAGAAAATATCATTCAAAGACTTAGGAGAATGCTATTGATAAATCTAACAATATGCTATGGTTTAGTTTATCCTAACATGCACTGAAAAGACGTTATAAGCCAAAATTCCACCTTCCTGCAGCCGTCCATGATTTGTCAGAGTTAATAGGATTAGCCAGGCAACTATGATGAAGTGATAAGTGGAACAATAGGGGATGGACACGCACAACCTGTAGATCCAAATATAAAAAGTTGTTATTTTGTCGTGTGCTACCGGGGTTTAGCTGTCTGTGCCAAACAGCTTGAGGATGAATGATAAAGATGCAACCCCTAAATAGGGGTAGTCCCCCAATGCACAGCGCAGGTGAGCCAATAAGGCTTGTTCAAATTTATCAAAGGTGCAAAATCAAGAAACGTGCTCCAATGAGTTTTCAGTGATTTTTCGTAATCATTTATCTTCAATGATCATTCATTTTTCAAAAAAGTTCATCATAAGTATCACATGATCGTATCTAATGGATTATTCAGTAATCCCAATGCATATGGAGAAGTGTGGCTCACCGATTAGAGCGGCAGACCCTGAGGCAGAGGTCTGACCAGGATTCAATTCCCGACGCGGCAGGGTCTTGGGCTCAATGTCCACGGACTTGTTAATTCTCGCCTAGGTGCCTACTCTAATCATGGGTCCCACTCTGCAACTCTGGGCAATAGCTTGCTTAATCTCCACAATGGCCCCAAAAGCGCTAGGATGCCTGGCCTCACCTTGGAGGTGCCCAGTAAGGGGCATCTTACAGGGAAAGCCAGGAAGGGTTCCACAGCGGTATACAGCACCAAGATACCTTCCAGGTGATAGTTGCGCTTTACAAATATACACACATTTACATTTACATTTACATTTACATTTCGGGCACTGTCTGTGCCCTTCGTCAGGGGACGTTCTATAAACAAAAGATAAAACATGGTCTTAGTATTGGAAGACTCTCGTTAGTCTAAAAAGCTATATTAAACATCATCCAGGTGTTCATAAGGACAATGAGGTGTGATTATAAAACAAACTGTGCCTTGATGTGGAACTAGTAGCATGCCGAGTGTTATCTAAATAATCATGGGTGTAATTGGTAGAAAGTCGTGAGGTGAATAGAAAAGGTGACCACAGGTAGAAATGAACACCGTGAACACACGTTAATAGTAGAGGATGTGCCAGTGAACAGACCAAATTAAAGTGAATAAAATACGGGTTAGGCTGCAGGCGGGTGAAACATGCTGTGGACAAACGTGTGTGTGCAATGCAAATCCTAAAAAAGTCTCACTTGATCAACACGATCATGTCAATGTAGCGGTTTCTGTAAAAAACGTGCTGACGTTAGGTTCAAGGACGTGTTGCCAAAATCAATAACTACGTCCAAACGAAAATGGTACTTACTAAGTGATCTGTAATGAGAGATGTGTATCGCCAGGCTCTGAAACGCCAAGTCCGAGCGGGTGATCGACGGGTTAGTGAATGCGCTGAAGTAACCGACGTGGATGTGGCAATAGAAAGAGGACTGCGTAGTGCATTGTGTACGGGCGCCATATTGCAATGGAGTCACTAGGTGCAGTGAGATTGAAGAGTGAAGCATGCGGCTGAAGTGTCAATGAGTGGAAACAATAAAGTGTTTACAATAGTTCAACAAGCTGCACATGCTGCATAGAGTGAACAAAAACATGAACATTCACGGTACACGATGTGCAAAAGCAAATAAACAGTATCAAAGGTAACATAGAAATTCCATGCGATCATTGAGCCCATTGGGCTTCATAGTGCACAAATAACGAATCCAATGATTCTCTCTTTGTAAAAGTCTGTTTTTGTTGTGAATGCCTGCTTTAAGTTTGACAACCTCTAAAATGAGGAATTTCAATTGTGAAACATTGTGTCTTTTCCCTGCAAAGTGTGCGGCCACAGTAGATCTCAGATTGTTTGTGCGAACATTACTTTTGTGTTCCACAATGCATGTGCGTATTTTCCTTTCTGTGTGTCCCACATAACATGCCCCACCTGGGCACTTTAACATATATATAATGTTCGCAGTGTTGCATGTAGCATTGACCTTCAATTTGATGGGTGTTCCTTTCATTGAATGGTTCATGACATTGCCTGGGATGATGTTATGACAACTGCTGCAATTGTAGCAAGGTACCAATCCTTTATATTGAGTAGGTTGAGAATCCTCTATTGGTTTATGCAGCAAGTCTTTCAAGTTCTGACCTCTGGTGTACGCAAAAATAGGTGTATTATCAAATAGTTCCTTAAAATCCGGTTCATTGGTCAATAGTGGCCAATGTTTCAATAACATGTTCCTGAATTTGTTACTGGCAGTAGAATATTTAGACACTACGACCATCCGGTCATGAGATTCTTTGTGCATGTGTTTCAATAGGTCTTGTCTTTTTAAAGTTTGACATCTGTTTTTAGCAATTTTCAAGATCCGATCAGGATAGCCTCGGTGTCTGAATCTGGTTAACATCGTCTGAATTTGTGCTGTACATTCAGAATCAGATGAAACAATGCGTTTCACACGTAAGAGTTGGGAAAATGGTAAGTTGTTTTTTAGTCCTGGTCTATGAAAACTGTTGTAGTGAAGGATGCTATTTCGATCAGTAGGTTTACGGAACAAATTGGTGGAAAATTTGCCCTCTGTGATTTGAATTTAAACATCCAAAAAGTGGATTGTCTGTTGGTTATATTCCCAGGTGAATTGTATCCGTTCGTCAATGTCATTTATTTGATGTAGGAAATGCTTGAGGGTGTCCTCATTGCCGGACCAAACAATGAAAATATCATCAATAAATCGGAGAAATACTCTTCCGTGTTGCAACCATAGTCGGTGATTTACAATGTGTTGTTCCTCGAAATATCACATGAACAGATTTGCGTAGGCAGGAGCCGCACAATTTCCCATAGAAGTCCCGCAAAGTTGCATATACCAATCATTGTTCTAGTTGAAATAACTATGGTACAGAGAAAACATCATCAATTTCAAAAGGAAGACTTGTAAGTCAAGGTCCAAAGATGAATTGAGTAGAACGTGCTCGATGGCTTCTATACCCAAACAATGAGGAATCGATGTGTACAGTGATGTGACGTCAACTGTACTCAACCAGAGTTCCTCGTCTGAGTGTAGTTGCACGGAGTTGATCTTGAGAAGAAAATCTGTGGTATCACGAATGTACGAAGTTGTGGTAATCACAAAAGGTTGTAAATGTGTATCTATATATTTACCAACTGGTACATGGATGCTTCCTCTTGTAGAGACTATGGGTCTGAAGGGTGGGTGCATGAGGTTTTTGTGGATTTTTGGCAGCATATAAAGGGATGATGGCCTGGGATTGTCTGGAGTTAAAAACCTTTTGACTCTCTCTGTGATGGTACCATCATCAAATGCTTTTTGAATAATCTCCAATAAGATGGTTGTGAATTCCTGAGTGGGATAATGATGTAAAAGAGCATAGGTGTTGGTGTCGGATACATGTAACCGAACTTGTTCATTGTAGTAAGTTTTATCCATGATGACTAAGGCGCCGCCTTTATCTGCGTTCTGGCAGATGATGGTTTGATTCTCAGCAAGTTGTTTCAGAATACTTCTGTCTTTGATAGTCAGATTTGAATGTTTTGAGGATTGTTGAAATTTCCAAGTAGATAAGTCGTGTTTCACAAGGTTCTCAAATGTGTCGATGATTTTATGGCTCACTGAAGCCAGGAAGGTACTCCTGGGTCTGAGTCCCATCAACATGTCTTCTTGTTGAGTTTTGGTCTGTACTACATTTTCAAAGTAGTGCCTCAGTCTGATGTTGCGCATCAGTTTAAAGAAACTGACTACTAATCCCAAGGTGTTGGTGTTGGTTGTTGGAACAAATGTTTGTCCTTTTTCCAAAGTTTGTATCTCTTGTTGTGTGAGATCATAAGAAGAAATGTTAATTACTAAGTTGTTGAAATCTGTTATCTTCTCCTGTTGCTTTTCTGATTCTTGAAGTGATAAGTGGCTCACCCATGGAGAGGCTATCTGCAGGAGAGAGCTCTGCTACATAGGAATACCAGAGCAGGGGAGAGGGGTCCTAAAGCATGAAGCTTCAAAGGAGGAACAAGACAGGCGGAGAACGCCAGGTCCATCTACCCCATCTCCTCTGATCCAGTCAGATGGGAGGCTTAAGAAAGGAAACTGCAGACGTTAGGGGTGGAGAACTATGTCTATGAGCCATACTGAGAGTTGATTTAGTTAGCTCTTCATTCTCCGCTGAGATTTCAGCCATGTTGAATTTTGGAGGAATAGTGCTTTCTAGGAGAAGATTATGCCACACTTTGGAGGAAGTGGTCATGCTCTGGGGTGTTGCCTCTACTGCTTGACTCCAGAGAACAATAAATAAATGTGTGAGAGGTGCAGAGCCTCTAGTTCTCCTGCTTGAAAAAGACAAAATTAACTTAGATATTCTTTCTTGTTTTGAATAATGGGTATGGTGAGAAGCATAGAAGAGTACCATATTGATTAAAACAATATCTACCTGAATCTGTACACAAAACTATTCCTAAAATAAGTTAGTAATGTGTTATTGTGAATGAGCTAGGTATTGACATTGCCTACTAACTGTGGGAAATAACATCTGATAATCATGTACCCACTCAACATTATAGATATCAAGATGAAAGAATGCTACTATCACCTGTGAATAAAATAGGAACCTTCTGTAACCAGGGGGTTAGACCTTAATGGGTTTGAATTAGTGTAAACTACAGCTGGATTATGCTTACCATCTTTTGATATGTTTAGATGTATCCATGAAAGAGAATGCCTATAATTACCCCACCTCACTATTAATAACAACTATGATATGTGGCATAAAAAATGTTTAACCACAATAGTAATAGTTGGATATAGGGTATACATGTTATTGTATGTGGTATTTGTGAACAAATTATTACTGTTAGTACAACCATATATAATTCTGAAATCTACCAGAATTGTTGTTCTAATATGAAAATTCCAAAATGTTTATATTTGTTGTTCAAAGATATTGCATAAATACCACATCCAGTAAATTTAGAGGATATATGGGATTATTTTGACCTGTGTATAAGAATCAAAGTGAGTGACAAAATCATATTAGCTTATTTATCTCTTGTGGGATGCAAACTGAAAACTGAACTGGTCCCAGCTTGGAGGTAATTTTCCATGTGAAAGAATGTGCAGGGATAATCATAACACAATAGAAGCAAAATCCCTTTTCCAGCATTATTCACCTTTACGTAAGACCAAATTCATAATCAAGTACTGTGAAAAACTAGGTTGCTGGTGAAGGGGGAAGAGGAGGTCTAGTGTGAGCTCTTCTCAAACAACATCTCAATCCTTGTCAGGGTGAAACACAAAAAGTCACTAAATTAACCTGTGCTGACTCACAGCACACAAACAGTAATAAAGCAAAAATACATCACAAGAAAAATCCAATTTTTAAAAAATATAATAAATCTTTATTGTGTGATTAATTAAAATCATTGCAATCAAACATCTTCACATTACGCAATATCCAAAAACTGTACCACAAGTAGCATTTCAAAATGTAAAGTACAATCATAATTATGTCACAAGACCAGACTAATTTACCTTACATTGTGCATTTAAAAATATAATATAAAATCAGTCAAACATAGGCATAATCATGCATAGCATTGATAGCACATATAAAAATACATCAACAAATAATATAGCAAGATATTGCCCATATAGCAGTTAAAGTGCCAACGTGTAATAATTACTAAATACAACATATAAAGACAAGGATAAAATGCAATAATGATACATCATTGTTACTATAACAGAATGTTGCACATATTGCATTTTAAAGTGCCAATGTGCCATAATTAATAATTCCATTATATAGAAACAATAATAAAGTGCATCAATAATTACTGTAACAGGTCATATATTGTTACAAATCTAATTTATTCCCTAGCAGAAAACGAAAAATATCTATAAAAAGCTCATTAGTTTAAGGGAAATAAATACGGTGCATCTCAGACTTGTTATATCAAATATTTTTTGGCTGCATTTAAATTTTTTATCAGTTGGCACACCAACGAGATCGATTCACCAGATAGTGACCTGATTAGTGCCTGGCGAGCTGATCTAACCCCGATCCTCAGAAATAGTAGTTTCAAAAAGATTCATCGAGTGTTAATCAACTTAGGGCACACACACACTATATGTACCAATGTCTCTTGTGGCCAACCGCATAGTCTACAATTAGAGTCTGTCCACTGCTGAATCCACCACTGCGTGCCCTCTTTTGTAGGATTTATTCCCATTCATAATTTTCAGAAAGTATTTTTTATTTTTGCTGAAAAATAAGCAGTCAAATATCATTGGGTGCCAAAACATTGCTATGAATTTATCACATACCATGCATAATGTTTCCCTGCTAATGCAATTTTATCCATTTTGAGGGATACAGCTTTGATCAGTATTCCCAAAATTAACTTATAGTTGCGCATTTTCAAGTCTTGGAAATCTACTTGCAGACCAATGTCCCTTAGGGAGGTTAAAATAGGGGATCTCCATTTGACAGCATAAGTAGACTTATCTATTTCTATGTGTTTCCTTAGGATGCAGGGGCTGATGAGAACATAGAGTAGATACATTTAAAAAATGCTCCTTCTGATACCAGGCAGTGTCTCTGAAGACCAAGCTCTAATCTTCGTCCTGCTTGGCCTACTGATGTGGGAATCCTAAAGGTTGCTTTGAATGTGTTGACTACCAATACATCTAGAAGCTTTGCATCTTTCCCTCTGGTAATAGGTGAGCCATATTGGAGGGTTGGCTGTAACTTAGCTTTCATGACTTTAAAGAATATAGTCATATGATTGACGATTCAATGATTTTTTTAAGCATCTAAAAGCATGAATTAAAATCACAGTTTTTGCCCATAGATCTTTAAAATGGTATTAGAAATAAACTCTGTCATCAAACACCACCCCGTAGTATCTATAAGTTTTAACAACTTCAATCGGGGCTGCTCTGGCCCTCCATATATTGAACTTCTGCTTTACAGATCCAATTTTCATAATTTTTGTTTTTTTAACAATCAGTTCAAGGCCGTTTATTTGAGTGTAAGCCTAAAAGGCATTTATAAGTCTTTATGGGCCAATAGGAGTGTGGCTCAGGGGGATAGTATCATCAGCATATTGAAGATAGCTGATTTGCACTCTTCCCAGCCTTGGGGCATGAGCATAAATAGAATCAAGATGCTGAGAAAGATCTGACAAAATTAATTAAAAAGGCATGGGGCAAGAACACAACCTTGCTTTAGGCCATTATATGTTCTGATTTTCCTTGACAAGGAACTCCCATCACCCAACCTAACTTGAACCTAGGGATCCGTATACAAACGAATATTAGCCTCCAATAGTTTCCCTGGGATGCCCCAACCAAGCAATTTTCCCATAGCAAATTTCGAGGCGCTCAATAAAGGCAATATATACATTTTGCTTTTTCAAGACAGCCCTCTCAGCAAGTAAAGTGAGTGAAGCAGGTTGGTGGTGGTGGACTGGCCCTTTCGAAAGCCAGTTTGGTTAAATGGAATAATACTCTCATGCGTTGCCCACTTTTCAAATTCTTTCAACAGAATGGAGGCATCCACAGCAGTCAATGATATCAGACGATAATTAGCAGGATTATCTACCGGACCACTTTTATACAGATCGGCTGCAATATACTACCTTGCCATGATGCTGGCACACTTTTCAATGTCAATACTTCGTTGAACAATTTACACAAAATTCCAGCATACATATCAATGTTGGCACAGAACAAGGCATTTGGCAGCCCATTAGATCCAGGAGCACCATTTGCGCGAAGCCCACGTAACAGAGTCAATATTTGATTATAACTTATACATTCTAAATTAAAATTCAAGACCAGAATCGTTAGCATTTGCTATGGTATTCATCCCATGGCTATCACCACTCCCCGTATTAATTGTTGATAGACAATTTTCCCCATAACCAAAGCACATATTTTGTTGATCTGCTGTACCATACAAATTGATAATAAAACTTGACCAACTAGATTCCGATATATTTAAACGAAATGACCTACAGCCACCCCTTTCAAGCTTGTTAATTACTGCCCAGAATCGTTTTGCTTTGTTTTGTTTGGAAGCAGATAGTAGACTATTCCAAAGCCCTATTGATAGTTAGATTTAGCCTTCCAGATTTCTTGTTTATAAACTTTTTGAAGTTCGTTCATATTTTCTTTATAAACAGAATAGGACTGATGGAATTGACGAGCATACGCCTCTCGATTAGCTCTATTAAGTGATTTCGTCAGCTTGAACAACTTTGAAGTAAACCATGAGTCTGAAGATTTTAACAACTTACTTATTCTTCTAACCTGCTGGACTGCAAATGTCCTCACCAGAGACGTTGTAATAAATTCCATGTATTAATCATATTGACATCCCTCTGCTCACACTGGTCACATTCCATTATTAATATTTTAGCTAGTTCTATGATTTCCTCTTCTTTAGCAATATGCCAAACTAACCTCTTCAGATTTTATGATGAATTGGCAATGTTGTGAAGTTTGTTCAGTCTGGGGCAGCACATCGCTAAAAAGTTAAATGTAGCAATCTGGGGGTTATGATCACTTTCGAGCCGAGGGATTACTGTATATTCAGACAGTTTTTACCTTAAATTATCCGAAATAAACATATAGTCAATAATTGATAATTGTTTGGAATTTTTAAACGTGGGGATGAACTTAGATTTTTCTTTTAGCTGACCGAGCCCAGCCTCGCACATATCACAACACTCTTTTGCAATTTCGTTAATCTTACCATTTACTTTGGAAAGCGGGATAAAATGTAAATTAAAATCTCCTGAGACTACTGGACTACAGGATTTATATCAGCTGCAATATAGCACGAGAGTCCACACTTTGCACGGCCAGGTTTATTAGTTTGGACTGCCAGGAGACTGGATTCATTAAACCCAAGCAAGGGAGTCATTTGTTCACTCCATGTTTCTTGAAGTCATAAAATTGCAAGAGAGTTTAAAAATAATATTGTATCGGGTCAGGCAATAGGTGGTTCAGCCCATGAACATTCCAGGAGCATAGTAATATCAAATCCCATTTATAATAAATCCCATATTAATTTAGAATAAAAGAGTAAATGTAATAAATTAATTCACACCAAAATAACAAAAATTCAATCAGTAAAAGCAAAAATATGCAATTTCAAAAAATTTAAGGTACGTATAGTACCTAAAACACAAAGCGCCACTTGCTGCAATCTGACTGTGTGAGAACAGGTGGAGGTCAGAAGTTCAGGCCAACCACGATGGAGCATGGGCTGGATGCAGGGACCCGGATCTGCCTGCTGAAAAAGTTATCTTCTAAAGTCCAGTGCAGTTGTGGAGGCCGCGAGGGGCAGGGTGAGTGTTGTGGGTGGTTGTTGTTGAAGCATGAAAATCAGGCAGAATGTCACAGAGGATCATCACTGGAGCACAAAGATCCTGCCAGCAATTGCAGATGGTCATTGTTGTAGATTTGCATTGGTGGTCCCACTCGGCTGTCAATGCTGTAGCTCGAAGTGTAGAATTTGTGTTGCTGGTCAGTGCTGGTGGTCGCTGTAGCTCGAAGAGTCGGGTTCTCCGGAGTTTTGTATTGGCAGTTGGTGCAGACAGCAAGATCCTGACAAACAAGAAGAGCCCAAAACTGTAGACGTTCTCCTTCTTGAGTGTACTCAGATGCCAGCCAAGGGCTCAGGACCTGGGTAGGCACCTTTTGGGGACCATTGGCTCATTCTTGCAGAGGCCAGCAAGGCTCAGCCAGTTCCAATTGCAGGTCCAGACAGCAGATCAGCTAGGCAAATTCTGGGTAGCCTCTGGAGCTTGTTATGTCCCTGTAGCTCAGATCCGGAGGTCAGTCAGCTGACCCTTGGAGTCACTCATTCTGGGAGCAGGTCCAGTCTTCTTAAACAGCAGGACAGCATGGCAGCAAGGTGTCCTTCTTCTATAGTGTCCACAGGTCCAGATGTGAACTGCAGAGTGGGTCTGATGATCTTTTTTTACTTGGTGCCCACTTTGAAGTGAAAGAAACGTCTGACATTTTCCCCTACAAAAGTGTCTGGAAATTCCTGCCTCCCTAACCTGGTCTTAGTCTGTCTGGGGGCACAATAGGCTAGTGTGAAGTCCTTAGTGTGCGAACGGGGCCAGTGCCTTTGAAGTGCAAGTGTGGCAGGTGACAGCTCCAACCCCTCATCATACCATCCTGCCAACACACATAACCTATTGTGATGCTGTGTGGGAGGAATACATTAAGGTCAACTGCTAACTACACCTAGTAATGTGACCCAGGAATAGGCTGAGGGCACCAAATGATTGGGACAAGAAAATGGTAAAGCATAAAAAGTGGCTTTTTCAGAACTGTGACTTAAAATCCAACTTTACCATTAAAGAGTGTTTTAGATTACAATTCAACAGACACCAAACATGATATTCCAACCTGCTCCCACATAAAGGTTATCACTTAATAAATGTAATAGGATAATCCAATGTTATCCAATGGGAGGGGTAGGCCTCACATTAATGAAAAAATAATGTAGGAGTTTTTCACTACCAGGACATGTGATGCTTAAAAGTACATGTCTAACCTTTTAAATGCACTTCTCCCTGTCCCATGCCCATGCCCTGGGAACATGTAGTACAACTTTACTATGGACTTACTTGTAAACTAAATGTGCCAATTGGGTGTGAGCTAATTTCACCTTGTTTTAATGGAGGGAGCACAGCACTTTAGCACTTGTGAGCAGCAGTAAAGTGCACAAAAGAAGCCTGACAAAAACTGGTTCATAAAACAGGAGGGGTGGTAGCAAAATGTGTGGGGGTGACCCTGAAGTGTTTTTATACCAATTCTTACCTCATGCGTCTAAAATGTCATTTTAAAATTAAAAGTTTCACATCAACACAGAGAAGAACCAGTAATCCCACTTCCTAATGGATACATCTAAACGCAAGGTGTTAACACCTGCCTGCATGAAAAATACTGAGAGCAAAGGCCTCACTCACAAACAGCAACATGCTGATAGCAGCAAATACCAGAAATCTATTTAGCAGTTATTTATTCATTGGTTTCTATCCAGAAATCAATTTACCACTGCTGCTTGCTTGTAATGCTTTTCTGTTGCCAGAAGTATATAGAAAGTTTGTTGGCATATTTATGTGTTCTTTATATTTGCTCTGTAATGTGTTTTTTGTTATTCTTCCCTATTGTCAGCGTTGTCATTAGGGTACAGATGTAGTTTGTAGATTGACATCCTTTTCATTATATGGCTATCCAGGGAGCTACCAATTTGTCTGTGTCATCCACTCTAATTTATTAAGGATGTTAGCACTTTCCTGGCATCTCAGTGATTTCCTCTGTTCTGCCAGGAAAGCAGTCCCACGCTTAAATTCAGTCCATAGGCAGAACTACAAAGAAATAATACTGTCCACTACGATTATACAGAAACACAAAACTCCCCTAACAATTGATTAGCATAAAGAGTGCTTTAATCCAGAGGGGCTCCTCCTCTGAAGGGCCCCAGAATGTGCACATAGAAGTCGAGAAAGGCAGCTTAGCAAAAGCATCACATACAATTAACTGTACTGTATAGTATGTATTGTATAGTATGTCCATGATACATATGGCTATGAGGATGAGACTGCAGGCTGTCTTTCTTTCCCCTTTAACTTCAAGTTACCAAGAATTGAATTACGGGGTACCTCAAGGCTCAGTCCTTAGCCAGACTCTATTTAATATCTATTTGGCTCGGTTACCTAAAGTAATTGAGCACAGGACTTTTAACTTAGTGCCTTATGCAGATGACATTAATTAATGTTTTCATTCGAGCAGATTGATGTTTCCCTGAATGACAGCTTTCATGTTTTCTGATCTGTCTAACTGGATGAAAGATACTTGAAAACTTAATTTCAGCAAATCAGAGATCCTTTTATGATCTTTTTGACCTTTTGAGATGATGGCCGATGGATCTGGATAACCTGTAGGCACCCTCCGAAGTGGCAAGAAATCTAGTTGTGAAGTTTGACTGGAATTTGGACAAAATATCGAGATGTAAATATCGGGAGACAGAAATATCGGAACAAAAATATGTTAATAAAAAAAGTAGTTAAGAATTGTGTTGTTATTATTGTATTCAATAATATAGTTGTAAAAAATATTGTTTCTTAATTATTTTAATGTGTTTGAGTTCATATATTAATTTTATGTTTCACTATTATTTGTATAATTATTACTAATCTTTTCAAATATAGTTTGTAATTTTAAGTGATTTAGAATTATTAATTTAATTGCCACTAATCATTTATAGTGTTACAGCGAGTTGTTGCATTTGTAGTGGGAAAGGGTGAGAAGTTAATTGAGTGATAATACATGATTAATTAATCATTTTTAAGTAAGTATGTGATTGGATTTAGTTAATCATATATTTATTAATTAACAATTAATGTTTAATTTATTATTAATTATTTAATTATTGATTATGTAAATTGTGTAATAATCATATATTTTAGTTATATTGAGGTGCAGGCTGCTGGGTTTGTAGGGGTATAGGATGCAAGTTAATAAGGTAATAATTAATTACCAATTAGTTGTTAATTGTTAAATTGGTTCTTAATTATTTACATGATGTAATTCTGATTTATTTTAGTTATATTTTAGTTGCATTTTAGGTTTGGAAGGGTGTAGGGTGAGGTTAAATAAATATTATTGAAAAATAATACTTATAAATGTATAATTAAATATTTAATTGATACATAATTATGCAAATTGTGGAATAAATATATGTTTTAGCTATATTTCAGGTGTGGGCTGCTGGTTTTGTAGGATATGAAGGTATTAAAGTACAAATGAATTAACAATTAAATATTAATTAGTAATTAATTATGTAATTGATTTTATTTATGTAAATTGGTTTATACTTATTTTTCTGTTGCATTTTAGGTGTGGGCTGCTAAGTTTGTAGGGGTATAGGGTGGTAAGCTAATTAATTAATAATTAAATAAGCATTATTTTTTAATTTAAAATGAATTACTATATTGTTGATGAATTTTGTAAATTGGTTGTTTTTTATTTTTTAAATCTATATATTTTATGTTAATTAATATTGTTTATATTCAGAGTTTTATATTATTTCTAAATTAATAGGGTTATTCAAATATGTAATGTGTTTGAAGTGAAGTAGTTTACTTACTTAGACTGGAGTGGGAATAGTAAATCTTACCCCCCAAAGTCCAAACTTTTTCCCACTTTTGCAGAGTTGGGAGTGGGAATAGTAAATGTAACCCCTCCGAAGTCCAATGTTTTCCATACTGTTGCACACCCCGGAGTGGGAATAGTAAATGTAACCCTCCGAAATCCAATGCTTTCCCTACTGTTGCACAGACTTGAGTGGGAATAGTAAATCTTACACTTCCGAAGTCCAGTGCTTTCCCTACTGTTGTACAGACTGGAGTGGGATTAGTAAATCTTACCCCTCCGAAGTCCAACACTTTCCCTACTTTTTCGCAAACTCAAGAGAGAAAATAATAAATGTATCCCCTGCGATGTCCAATGCTTTCCCTACTGTTCCACAGAATGGAGCGGGAATAGTAAATCTTACCCCTCTGAAGTCCACGCTTTTCCTACTGTGGAATAAACTGGAGTGGGAATAGTAAATCTATTATGCCCAGACTCCAATATATTTCCTGATATTTGTTAAATATATTTATCATTAATATTTGTTTATAATTTTAATTTTATTGTATTTGTTTTAAATTTAATATATTATTTTTTGAAAACGTCTTTTCTTGTTTTTGTTTAATTTTTTGGCAATTTATTTAATATTTTAGAATTGTATTGGTAATAAATTGTATGTGTATATATATATATATATTTATTTATATATATATATATATATATATTTATATAGTTATAAATATAATATGCTTTTATAGTAGTACATTTAATAAATTAATGAATAAAAAAATTAATATAATATAACAAACATCTATTTTCATTATTGTATTACAGATATAGCTATATACACACACGTATTATATATATATATATATATATATATATATATATATATATATATATATATATATATATATATATATATATATATGTCTTTATATAAGGGTATATTTATATAAAGTATTAAATATTAGTGTGATTTAATTAACATTATATTAACCGTATATATTAAAATGTGTGAGTTACCATTTTAAACTATATTTATATTAAAAAACAATCTTTTTGTATGTTTTTTAACAATATCAGTAAAAAAGGATATTTCTTTTCACTATTTTTGAACTTACCATTATAGGGATATGGACACATTATTTTTGTAAACAATATTTTCAACACGATATTTGTATTGCAGGATATTGTTGGTTTCGATATTCTGTCACTGTTCCCAATGCCAACAACTCCCTCTACATAGGAGCTCCTTATCTAATCAAGAAATTGCAGCTGGTCCAAAATGCAGTGGCAAGGTCAATGTTAATTGGTCCAAGTTCACGATCAACAAACTAATAAGATTTAAAGCTTTCCTAATCATATTTCGGGCGACCCAGAAAAAAGTCCTGCATATGTTAGAAGTAGATTCCAGTAGTATCAATTTACAAGATTCCTTCGTTCTGCAAATCATGGGTTTTTCCTAATAACAAGATTCCATTATGCTGGGTCAGTGAGAACCCTTCTTTGCACTAGTAGGTGCCAAGGTGTGAAGTGAGCTACCTGCCGATCTTAGGATGCTCAAATCTGTGGCACTGTTCAAAAAGAGATCAAAGACCTTCCTATTTGCTGATAAATAAGACTCCTCGAATCTCCTTGCAGGCCAGCGCCGGAAGCTTCCGTGCTGAAGCTGCTGTTGTGCTACACAAATGGGATGCAATTCTTGCACATGTATTGCCTAAAGTTACTCCTATTTGAGGGCTATCCCACATCGTAAAAAATAAGTGGAAAATATTTAAAATATGTTAAGCTACATGTACTATGGAGAATCTATCACACCTGTGGGAAAATGCTAGATAATTACTGCATATAGCATTATCAATATAAAAAGCACAAATGTCTTACACGATGAAAATATAATTAATTTGTTTCTGGGATGCAAATACATGAACAAATTGGTACAGTATACATTTTGGTGTCATGGCTTTTTAGAGGCAAAGGGTGATCTTGCAGCTCTTTTCCTGCCACCCAAGTGTGTGTCTTACAGAGCAGAAAATATCACGGCAACAGCTCAGACACGGGATTTGTATCTAAAGTAAACTGTGTGCCAGTCCTTTTGTTGGCGTGTGAACATGTGTTGAACTACATTCAACAGAATCTGAGATCAGAATCCCAACAGGTAATATTAATCCTGCTACTCTCAATGCATGTAAGACTCTCTGCCATAGTAATTACCAGTGCCTTGCAGTTCCATGTCATTGACTGAGATGATAACGGTATGGTTTACCGCATATTATATCATTGTCCAAACACTGAATTAACTGTAAAATAGTGGTATTTGGATTCTACCTGGAAGCGGTGGAAGTGTTAGTGCAGGGGAACATTGCCTGTGTCTTAGTCTAAAATTCTAATCGTGGTCCTATGTTTTTAACTACTCCATCGAGTTGTATTGGCTTGTATTTACTCAAATAATGATCATATGGTAACCCCTCGGAATGGAAGATGGATCTGTGAACTGGTCCACCAAAGACATATTTTTCTGCCAAATATGAAATTGTTAAGTGACACATTGAAGCCTTCATTCTGAGATTGGAGGATGTCCCGGAGTTTCCAGGTGAGTTGGGATACCAACTCCGACAGATAAACTGCATTCCAGGGTTGCCCCATCCCCTCCTCATTCTGAGACATTTCTCCAGGTAAAAGCTGGTAAAATGTCCTGGGACCCCATTGTGGAAACGGTGCCCAGCCCTGATTTGCACTCTGATGCACCTTTAGCACGGTGTGCCAGGTGCAGACCATGGCAGAGTGCCCTATTACAATCAATGAGCTGTCTGCACGGCAACTGCCAACTTGCAGCTGCCCTGGGGGCAGCACACAAGTGAAAGGCAGAGTGGCTGTTTGTAGCAGCTGCTGTGCCTATCACAGGGCAGATGGCACCCGATCTGCACTTCAAGAGAGGGACTGAGATCACCCTGCAGGTGGGTGAGTGACTGACTGCACCCATATGCAGGGTGATGTATGGGGTTTTGTAGGGCCTCCTTTTGTCCCTTTCATAGAGTCCCCTTGGGGCTCTTGCTGACTATGTGCAACCTCTTTGTGATGCACATATGTGTGCACCTCCTGATGCCCTGTTTGCACCTGCACCAGCATCCATAAATGGTGTATGCATAGAGGCAAAATGTTTTCCCCGCACTCCCATGCAACTGAAGGAATGTCCCTTTAAGGTCAAGCAGGCCTGTATGTGCACCAGTGCAATCTGTATTACAGAAGGGGCGTCAAAGTGTTGGAAAATACACATAGTATAAAATCGATTTTAGTAATACAGTACTAAAAAGTAGGTACTTTGAAAACAATTATTTTTATGGGTTATTTTATTATGTAAATATCATAGAAATGTATTTTCATATGCATCAAAACATAGAAATGGAAATTTGAAGATTACCTAACTACATTTGTATACTAGTATGTTATCATATAATTGTTTAATCTACTGAGCGTCAAGGCTTTTTTGGAGTCAAAGACATCACCAAGAAATTGAATAGATTAAAGCTAATTGTAACAAATTACTTTTTTGAATCGTTCCGTTTTTCCCTGTAGATTACTACATATAAAAGTGATCCGTTTCACAATAAATAATGTCTATTATTTTAAGGAGAAACTCGATGGGTCCTCGAGGATGAGGCAATTTACAGATGTCCATGGTTGTCCTTTATTGCATTGGACTAAAAGTGCAATAGTTGGGTCCTAGGCCTCGGACGGTGCAGTCAGTGTGGTCTGTGTCACAGGCTCCACAGTGGCAATCGGTGGCCACTGGATAGGAGTGGTAAGACTCGGCGGTGCCTGCACCACAGCTCGGTATCCTCACTGTTTTGTATACAATGTCCTTGAAGGTGCATGAGCTTTGCACAAAGGGCACAAGTGGATCCTTGATCACTGGATCCTAAAAGAAAGTAAAAAAGATCTGCCTTAAATGACAATTTCCAAAAATTCCAAACAGAAAGCATAGTAGTAAATGCAGGGCTACTTCATAGAGTAATTGTTAGCCCATCCCTTTCTTAAAGCAATACTTTGTCTTTGCCTTTAAAATGTCTGACATGTATAATTAACAGTTGAGTGAAAGATTGATCTGTGTCCATAAATTATTTTTTTGTATCTCTATAAAACATGTCAACAACCATTGTCTTGCATCTAAAGGAAGAATAAAACTTATGTTGTACATATCTTTGTAAATATATAGAAGACTGGCACATGTACTGTACTTACTATCAAGTCTGAGCAGTATCAATAAGCAGCCTTTTCGACCTAGCCCAGATAATTGGAGTTTGAACAAATAACAATTACACATTGAGGACATAACATTGGACCTTTAATTCTTATTTGTTTGCTATTTAATTTTTTTATTTACATTTCTAAGTATTTTGTCTGGTGCAAACCTAGCCACAAGTTATTGGAAATGTTTACACTGACACAGATAATACTGAACGGAAGGAACACAGAAAGGAGAAAATCAACAGTGACAGTAGTGAAGGAAAGAAGAGCGTAAAACGTGTGTTTTAGGTCCATTCTGAGTGCAAGGAGAGTCAGTCTTATGTGAACTTGAATCAGATGATTCCACCATCTGAAGCTAGGCATTTTACTTTTGTATCTTTTGTAATTTTCAGAAACGTCAGATGAAAGGCCAGTGTGGAACACCTATGTGTGTTGCACATACCCCCCTTCTAGCATCCAGAGATAGCCAGATAGCCAGTCGGGATGTTCTAAGATGCGGATGATATGATTTGGTTTTTAGCTCTTGTGACAAAACAGACAGCAGCATGAGGGATGGATGCATGTCACCACAAGAACAGACGTTCTGCCAGGACTGCATTGGTTTCAGCGAGATGGCTGAGTACAAGCACCTGTACAGATCCTCATGTATCTTCTATGTGGTACATAGGTGTGTGTTTCTATCTATCTATCTATCTATCTATCTATCTATCTATCTATCTATCTATCTATCTATCTATCTATCGATCTATCGATCTATCGATCTATCGATCTATCTATCTATCTATCTATCGATCTATCGATCTATCTATCTATCTATCTATCGATCTATCTGTATATATTTATATACAAACACAGAACACACACATATTACTTTTTGGGTCCTTTAATGCACAAAATGCAGAGGTACAAAAAAGCTCATATTTCACAGGGAACTCTATTCTATAGAAAACTGTTCATGATTCCGTGTGACATACATGCTTCTTCTTCATATTGACATCCCCAAAGCATTTTGCAGAGTTTTACCATTGTCAGTGCTACTAAGTTTGTGTGGCAAGGTCATCTAAATGATGTGACAAGTTATATAAATTATGCAGCAAAAGTTCAAATGTACTAGGAGGAGAGCACATTTTAGCATATACTTGTATTTTTTTTACAAAGTTGCTTTCCAATTAAAATGTCTATAGTAATAATTGACATTGTTCCATGAAACTAAATTTAAAATATTAGTACATTATCTAAGCCCCCCAAAAAACACATTTCTCAAGCAGTGACTGACATACCTGTAATATCGGGCAAACAACGAACATTAAAATGAAACTGAGGATAACGCTTAAATGCGCCAAATCTTTCTAAAGATTACTACTATTAAAAAAGAAATCATATGTTATAACAAATACATAACAAGTAAGTAACACATTTAATATGGTCCTACTTTGCCATCACGGGGTTCAGGCAACATCTATAAACCAGTTGTCCTTTAACCTCTTGGCTTTGACATCACCACAACCTCTTGATGTCAATATAGGAGTATTTTACAACATTTTCGTACATACGGGCCTATCTTGGAAGCAATAGCCCAAAGATGGTTATGATCACCACTGGAATTCTAGTTCTTTACCATCTTGGTGGTCCCTCTGCTCCCAGCATGATGCTCCTATCTGGAAGGGTGCCTTGTCCCCCCTTCAACTTAAGACAAGGAAATGCTAAGGTGGAATGATGGCACCGCTGCCATTTGTGCAGACGTTCTGTTACTGCCTTCCTCTAATTCAGTTTGTATGCAACATCACACTTTAAAAATGTGTTTTAAGAAAGATGATACTTTTAATTTGTTGTATCTCTGATGATTATCAGCCTTTTTCCTCTTTGTTCATTTTTATTTATTTAGGTCTATTGTTGTCATTTGTGAAAAATTTACACAACGTGGGTTTTGGCTCCTCCTGGAGAAGTATAACTCTTTCTCCAAATGCCATTTGCTATTTCTTATATTATTCTACTCTTTTAGAAGTGTTTCCATTTAAATATACGAGGGGCTATTTTACATCAGGAAAGGGCACTCAAACATCACACGGTTGGCCATATTTAATTATGTATTTCCTAAATACATTCTGTACATAAAGCATTCCTTTTGTACTACTTTTTTCTTCAGCTCCGGCCAATAGATCTGATATTAATGTGCTAACAACATTTGTGCATTCAACAGACACAAACTTTAGTGCACGTCTGTATTTGCAGCATTAGCATTTTCAAGACAGAGGTATTGGCTTTGCCAGCGGTTGTTGACTTCAGTTTCATCTCCATCTCCTCAGAGCCTCACCTGTGTGTTGCAGTACCCCGAGCACCAGGTGGTATTGACCTCGAAGCACAGCCCACACTCCTCTTTCTCCAGCACTATGGTGATGTTCGACAGTCTGCACATACTGCAGCAGGTGACGAAGCAACCGAGAAGTACCACGCAGTGATTAACAGCCGTCATGCTGGTGAAGAAAGAGACAGAGTTTAGCTTCCTAGAAACCCCTAGTTTGAAGAACTGTAGCTTACACCTTATAGATGCAGAATCTTAGGCTGTTATCAAGTATCGCACATTAAATTATAATGCATGCATGGGCATCCGCAGGGGGGCAAGAGGGGGCACTTGCCCACCCCTGGATTGCCAGTGCGTCCGGTGTGGGCCCAGTCAGGGCAGGCCCTAATCCATCATGCTTTTCAAATTGTGCCATTATTCCAGGTGGCAGCCCCCTCCATTGGGTGGGAAGGGTGCCAGGGGGTGGCCGAGAAAGGTGCAAGGCAGAGGGGAGAAGGGTGCAAGGCAGAGAGGAGAAGGGTCCAAGGCGGAGGGGAGAAGAGTGCAAGGTAGAGAAGGGTGCAAGTCGGAGGGGGAGAAGGGTGCAAGGCGGAGCGGGAGAAGGGTGCAAGGCAGAGGGGAGAAGGGTGCAAGGCGGAGGGGAAGAAGGGTGCAAGGCAGAGTGGAGAAGGGTGCAAGGCAGAGGGGAGAAGGGTACAAGGCAGAGGGGAGAAGGGTGCAAGGCAGAGAGGAGAACGGCATAAGGTAGAGAAGGGTGCAAGGCGGAGGGGAGAAGGCTGCAAGGCAGAGGGGAGAAGGGTGCAAGGCAGAGGGGAGAAGGGTGCAAGGGGAGGGGAGAAGGGTGCAAGGCAGAGGGGAGAATGGTGCAAAGGGAGGGGTAGAAGGGTGCAAGGCAGAGGGGAGAAGGGTGCAAGGCAGAGGGGAGAAGGGTGCAAGGCAGAGGGGAGAAGGGTGCAAGGCAGAGGGGAAAATGGTGCAAGGTAGAAAAGGGTGCAAGGTGGAGGTGGAGAAGGGTACAAGGGGAGGGGTAGAAGGGTGCAAGGGGGACGGCGAGAAAGGTGCAAAGCAGAGGGGAGAAGGGGGCAAGGGGTAAGGGGAGAAGGGTGCAAGGCAGAGGGGAAAAGGGTGCAAGGTAGAGAAGTGTGCCAGGCAGAGGGGGAGAAGGGTGCAAGGCAGAGGGGAGAAGGATGCAAGGCAAAGGGGGATATGGGTTCAAGGTGGAGAAGGGCACAAGGGAGAGGGGGAGAAGGGTACAAGGAGGAAGGTAAGAAGGGTGCAAGGCAGAGGGGAGAAGGGTGCAAGGCGGAGGGGAGAGGGCGCAAGGTAGAGAAGGGTGTAAGGCGGAGGGGGAGAAGGGTGCAAGGCAGAGGGGAGAAGGGTGCAAGGCAGAGGGGGATATGGGTTCAAGGTGGAGAAGGGTGCAAGGCGGAGGGGGAGAAGGGTGCCAGGGAGAGGGGGAGAAGGGTGCAAGGCAGAGGGGAGAAGGGTGCAAGGCAGAGGGGAGAAGGGTGCAAGGCAGAGGGGATATGGGTTCAAGGTGGAGAAGGGTGCAAGGCAGAGGGGAGAAGGGTGCAAGGTAGAGAAGGGTACCAGGCAGAGGGGAGAAGGGTGCAAGGTAGAGAAGGGTGCAAGGCGGAGGGGGAGAAGGGTGCAAGGCAGAGGGGAGAAGGGTGCAAGGCAGAGGGGGATATGGGTTCAAGGTGGAGAAGGGTGCAAGGCGGAGGGGGTGAAGGGTGCCAGGCAGAGGTGGAGAAGGGTGCAAGGCAGAGGGGAGAAGGGTGCAAGGCAGAGGGGGATATGGGTTCAAGGTGGAGAAGGGTGCAAGGCAGAGGGGAGAAGGATGCAAGGCAGAGGGGAGAATGGTGCAAGGCAGAGGGGAGAATGGTGCAAGGCAGAGGGGGAATGGTGCAAGGTAGAAAAGGGTGCAAGGCGGAGGGGGAGTAGGGTACAAGGGGGACGGGGAAGGATGCAAGGCTGAAAGGAGAATGGTGCAAGGCAGAGGGGAGAAGGGTGCAAGGCAGAGGGGAGAAGGTGCATGGCAGAGGAGAGAATGGTGCACGGCAGAGGGGAGAAGGGAGCAAGGCAGAGGGGAGAAGGGTGCAAGGCAGAGGGGAGAAGGGTGCAAGGCAGAGGGGAGAATGGTGCAAGGCAGAGGGGAGAAGGGTGCAAGACAGAGGGGAGAAGGGTGCAAGGCAGAGGGGGAAGGGTGCAAGGGAGAGGGGAGAGTGGTGCAAGGCAGAAAAGGGTGCAAGGCGGAGGTGGAGTAGGGTACAATGGGGAGGGGGAGAAGGGTGCAAGGGTGAAGGGGGAGAAGGGTGCAAGGGGGAGGGGGTAAAGGGCACAAGGGGGGAGGGTCAGAAGGGTGCAAGGCAGAGGGGAAAAGGGTGCAAGGGGGATGGTGATGTAGTTAAATATTTGCCCCCTCTTGGAAAGATTTCTGCGGATGCCCATGAATGCCTGTAGGTGGAACACACATTTGCATTCTTTTTCAGCAATTTCTCATCCATTTGTCAAAGTAATGTAAACATTGGTAATCATTAATGATTGGATTTGTTTTAATTTATAAGTGATTTGGTAGATGCTGTTTTCTCTTGCATTTCACCTCAGCGCGCTAAGCGGGTACAAACACACGGCTGCTTTCACTGCTTATTAAGTCATCTTTCAGTTTCTGTGGTAAAACCATGGGAGCGGGGAGTGGAGGTTGACTCCATCAAGATGGCGACCACTGAGACAGTTGGCTGCAGTGGTCCAGCTGACGGGAGCTCGCACGTTTTTATCCTGGTGCCTGGGGATTCTCGGAGGTCTGACAGAAGAGCGTGGGTGGCTCTTCCCTAGTCTCATCAGGGTTTCATCAGGATCACCGGAGCCAGTAGAGGGGCGTGAGGGCAGTCTGGATGGGTGGCAGGCCTGGCTCCAGGATTCACGGTCTGGGAGGGACTTTAACAAGCATGGGAGGGCACGGAGATGAATGGAGTTTTGTAGCATTTTCCAGGTGTCTGAGAGCTGGGTCTGGGCATGCTGGATGGCCTTGCCACGGCTCCCTCGCTCTCTCTTCACCTCGCCATCCTCTCACTGTGCCGCCTCTTCTCTCTCATCCTTTTGTCTCCTGTTCTTCCTTCTTTCTCGCCTTACCATTCCCTCTCTTCTGTGCCTTTCTCACTCTCTTCCTCGCTCACCTCTTCTTTCTCTCCACCTCACTGCCCGCACTCTCTCTTCCTCACTATCCTTCCTTCTCCCCCAAACTCGCACTTATCCCACTCTCCTCCCTGCTTTACCATCTCCTTTATTACCTCAACCTCCTCTCCCTTCACCTCAATCTTGACTCTCTCCACCTTACCCTCTTCTGTCTGCCTTACCTTGACTGCTGCTCGCTATCAGATAATGATTTTCTGTATCTAATGGAAGCTTAAAATGCTTTTATGTGAGTCTTTGTGCTTATGTGGGTGTGTGTAATTAGACTCTGCAATCCTGTTGTGTTCTACCTGTTCTTCACTGACAGCTCGCCACATTTTGAACAGTAGCCGCACCAAGGCCTTTTTTTTTATAAAGAGTGTGCTCATCAGCAAACAGAAGATCTTAAAGATTTAGGAACCATGCACATTTTAAATAGATATTAAAGCGCTATACAACAGTTTGTAGTTATGGATAATAACTACTGCTGTCCATTTAGTTCAAGAAGGTGCAATGACAATAAAAAAGCAATCCAAGTTGGCAAGTGGTTAGACATCGAAGGTGAGCCCATTGCCCCCTGTGGCAAGAGTACAGCTTCTGAGGTTGAGGATTGCACTTGGCAATGTAGTGGCTAATTTTTCAACCAATATTCATTTGTCATTCCTTTGAGTAGAATATATTTTAAGAGGCACAGAGTGGAAATGTGCAGCTACTGTGAGTGCCTCAAAACTGAATAATGGGATGTTTTATGAATATGTTTTATTTATTTTGGAAGAATGCACTTGTTATGATCGAAGTGACCGAAAATATAGTTATGATTAAAAAAAGAATGATCTCTTCTAAATTGTGACTGGCATGTCCCCTCTTCTTTATTGTTCTCTTGCTTTCTCCCAGTAGTTTTTCCTGTGCCCATCACCCTCTGTCTCAATCCCCCTGCACATCCATCACTCTTTTGTTTTACTACTCTCCTCTTAATACGACTTCTCTGCCCAACCACATTTTATCATTTGTCCATCACCCTTCTCTCTGATAAACTTCCTTTCTCATCATACCAACCCTTTATCAACCTCATTTTCCACCTGCACCCTTCCCTACTCCTCTTACTCTACTCATCTCCAATCCCTTTCTCGGTACAGAACTACCAATTATCCTATTCCCGTCACCCACTTTGCTCATCCTTTATCTACCTCTAACACCGTCTTCATCTTCTCTACTTTTTGGCACAGATCACTCTCCTCTCCGATCATCTCACTCTATCATATTTATTCTCTTCCATTCTACTTACTACTTTACTCTTATTTCCTCCACCTCTTTCCTTACCAATCTTTTCTTTTATCCAAGCTTTCTTTTCCCTTTCATCATGTTTTCTGTCCTTGTACTGTCCTCTAGTCACCCCCCTTTCTCATCTCTGTAGAGCCATTGTTGTGAAAATCGTGGAGCTGAATTTGCCAGGACTTGTGACCAAAGGACACCACCCTTCCACAGCTGCAAGTAATTGTAGCTAATAACATTAGAGGACTATGCGGTCTACTCTGCTAAAACATCACAATTATTTGAAGCTCTAATAAGTATTGTTTTCTCCAGATCAGGGATACCTAGCAGCTCAGAATTTTTATATTAATGGTAGGACATACAGGTATTTTTCCGGTGCTTGCTGTCCCACTCTTGAGTCGGAAATGAAAGGTTGAGTGGAAGTATTTGAACTCATGAAGCCCCAGATTGTAGGAACATCTTGACAGCTACTGCCCACTATATAATCGTATGGGTTTAGATCCCAAGGCGGTTACAGGAGTGCTATTTTTCCTTTCTATCTGCCCATGTGGCATAAAGAGAAAATTTGTTAGGAGAGATTAAGTGCACTGTCACCGGTGCCCAGAAGTGTTGTGTCCGACCCTTAACTTCCTTCTAATTATTTTTACAAGGCTCAGAGCTGTCAGTACAGGTTTTACAACCCTGTATAATGGGAACTTGCACTGCTCCTGCCCATGCGGCATCTGTGTTTTGTTAGTGAACTTTGGCAAAAGTCTTTTCACTTCAGAGAAGTCAAAATGTTTGGTAGTGGGAGTCAGTTTCATATAATGTCTCACATTTAGAAAAGTGTCACATAAGGAAATAAAATAAAGCAAACCAATACTAAGACATAAAATGATTCTATTTACATTTTCAATAACTTTTCTTGGGATGTCACAATCCCATCAGATTGTTTCTGTAATTTGCAGGGCCATTGGGAATTATGCGGCAGAGGAGGAACAAATCATGAAGCCGGTTTCACTAAATTACGCAACAAGTAAAGGCAAATCATGCAATTTGTGGCACATATAAAGTCACATTACTTTTGTTGTGTCATTTATGTAGTAGATGAAGGATTATTTTTTCATTAGGCTAAATCCACAATTATGCAGAAAACTCATTGGTTGCTGAATCGTATAATTCCAGTGGACCTGCCAGTATGTCATCTCTTCAGTACTGTGTAATGGGTCTTATGCACCTCTTTGGATAAAATGGGAATGTCAGAGGCACCCCTGATTTTCACATGTGCATGACAACAGCCACCACCACCCCCGGACTTCCAGCCTCTCCCAGGGCGTTTCAAGAAGCCCAAGGCATTGATTTTTCCATGAAAGTTAATCAATTAGGCTCAGAAAAAATGCTGCAATCCTACATCAATTGTTAAAGATAAAGAACAGAAAATGTTCTGCCGGGCCTGATGGGTGGGCAGGGATTTGTAACAAATGAAGTAGATAGAGGTGGGGGAGCCACTAAAGTCCCCAGCCTACTTAGAGCCAAGTAGCTCGCTGTGACTCGTCCTCCAGGACTCTCGGGCCAAAAACGAGCCGAGCTTTGGTGAAACTCCCTGCCTCCCGCCCCTCCATACACGTTCTTATGTTAGTGCAAGTTCCTGAGTGCAGCAGAGGTGGGGCAGGTCAGCCCTGCGGGCTACCAGCATTGTGATGACCCATTTTCAAAATGGGGAAAGCCCTGCAGCCGCTCCTCTAGGCACAAGTGAGGCCGCAGCGCCGGCGGGCGTTCTGCAGGTTGATAGTGAGGATAATGAAAACACAAGAGCTCTAGGCACTGGCCAGTGTTCTGCTGCTTCCAGCGGGCTCCCTCCAGCATAGCTGTTTGAAACCCGGATGGCCCTGTTTCCAGGGACGGAAGGAGAAGCGGCAAAGAAAAAGAAACTGGGCGATGAAAGTAGGGGAAAGAAGCACACAGTACCGAGTAACACAACCGGCTAAAGAATTAATGAAGGCAAAGGAAGCAGCTAGCATTGCATGACCCTGCCAGGGAACAGGGGAAAAGGGAGTACGAGGTAAGAGGAGAGAGAAGGAAAGTGAAAGCAAAAAAGAGAGAGCTGGTGCGGCTAAGTCAGAGGTGGCGATGGGAAAGAGAAAATGAGACAAAAAGAGGTAAAGAGCAACAAATAGAACGTGTGCTACAGAGAGAAATAGAAGTGAATGAATGTGAGCAAAAGGGTGAAAAGTGGCACCCTTATGGCATTATTAGTGATCGACTGCGCACACGGTGTAAAAAACCGTTTTTTGGTGAAGGCTCGGCTCAGGTTTGACTGGCTCGGCTCTGGCTGAGCTCTCCCCACAAACGGTCAGGCTCGCCCATCTCTAAAAAGCAGTCTGACAACGTCAGGGCCAACGCTCTCTCGGCTGCCAAGGCGAGTTACAAAGCTGGGAATCTTCGAGTTTAAAAGCCATTCGTGGTTTACCCTGCAACAATGCCTGAGATTGTATACTGTCTATAAAAATATGAATAATTAAAAATTTTTTTTTTTAAAAAGAAGACCTAGAACTAAAGGTCATCCTGTCCGGCTCAAGAGTGCTTGGCAGTGAGGTCAGATGAGAGTTTTACACCTAGCCTGTAAACTGCTTAGCAGCTGTGGAAGAGACTAACACAGGTGGATGCATTCTTGATATTTCTGGGATAGACCCATGCAGTGCTGAGTAAGCAAGGTCAAAAAGGGGGACACTACATAAAGTCTGTGGGGTTATACATGGCCATAGAGAAGGGAAGAAGTACCTGTCATTCAATGCCGTGTTACTTACTTACTTTCATCCCAACTACTTCGTAGCACTAACACACCTTTCAACAAAATAAATCTGTTGTAATAAAGCGAGTTTGCTGTTTGTCTCGAACAACAGTGCTTCAATGGCAGCCTATCATCTTTTAATCCGTGCACCTTTCCTGCATTTGTTACCAGACCCACAATACATTCATTTTGGCATTGGTGTAGTAATGGTATAAAATGACAATCCCTAAGTAGAGTGGGTTGCAGGGAAACAGCCTTTACAACGCGACAATTACCACACAGTGCCATTAAAACGCACCTGTTACTACGCATGCATTTACCACGCATGCATTTTGGGGATTTGTGTACCTCCCGTACCATTACCACGAAGGATAAGACTATTTAAGGTAAGTAACTTTACAAACCCAATATCCTTATTCACCCCTAAACCCTAAAACACCCTTAATAAAGCCCAACACCCTTACCCACTCCTAAACCCTAAAGACACCCTTACACTCTAATACCCTTACCCATCCCTAAATCCTAAAAACACCCTTCCAATCCAAAACCCATTACCATCCCTAAACCCTACAAATACCCTACCCATTACCCTTACACTGCCCTCAACCCTAAAAATACCCTTACCATCCCATTCCCCTACCCACCACTACACCATCAAATGTGTATAAGTGTGTGAATATGTATGTGTATATGTGTGTATAGTTATATATATGTGTGTGCGCGTATATGTATACATATATATATTCACACACATATATACATAACTATACATACATATACACATACATATTTGCACACGCTCACGCATTTGATGGTGTAGGGGAATAGGGTGGTAAGGGTATTTTTAGGGTTTAGAGCAGGGTAATGGTATTGGGTGGTAAGGATATTTTTAGGTTTTAGGGATGGGTAAGGGTAAGGGTATTGGATTGTAAGGTGTTTTTAGGGTTTAGGGGTGGGTAGGGATATACAGTGGTAAAGGTATTTTAGGGTTCAGGGGTGGGTTGGGTATAGAGTGGTAAGGGTATTTTTAGGGGTTAGGGGTAAGCAAGGGCATCAGGGGTTAAGGGTTTTTTTAGGGTTGAGGGGCGGGTAAGGATATTGGTTTGTACCATTTTTTTAGGGTTTAGGGGTGGGTAAAGGTATAGGGTGTAAATGTATTTTAGGGTTAAGGGGTGGTTAAGGGTATTGAGGTAAGAGTATTTTGGGGTTTTATGGATGGATAGGGGCCCAAGGCAGTAAGGGTATTTTAGGGTTTAAAGGTGGGTAGGGGTATAGGGTGGTAAAGGTGTGTTAGGGTTTAAGGGTCGGTAGGGGTACAGGGTAGTAAGGGTATTTTGGGGGTTTATGGGGTGGTAAGGGGTATTGAGTGGTACGGGTATTTTGGGGCTTTAGGGGTGGGTAGGGGTACAGGGTGGTAAGGGGATTTGGGTTTTTTGGGTTGAGTCAGGGCATAGGGTGGTAAGGGTAATTAATAAAGGGGGGTTCTGAGTTTTCCCCTTGATAAAAATTAAATTAATGTATTTTTAACAATGGGGGATTGGGAGTTCTACCCTCCCTTAAAAAAAGATAAAATATTTATAAATATATTTTTTCCCACTTACCTTATTTATGCTTACCTGCGAAGTAAAGTTATGCGTGATGAAGGCAGATGCAAGGTAAATGCATCCGTTGTAAAAAAAATGCGTGGTAAAGGCATGCGTAGTAAGTAAAATGCATGCGCTGTCACGGCGTATAACTGTCTTAAGGACCCCAAAATCTTATATAAAGCATATATTTCTTTGAATTAAACATACTATGGTTTGTTCCTGAAAATAAAGGGAAAGGAACTTCCAGCCTACTTGTTATAAAAAAAAAAGCACCTAATCTTTTAATCAGTAACAGAAGCAGACAACAATCACACATCCAAGATGCGTATGCTAATATCTACCCTTACGCTTTGCAGGTGGGCGCTATGTTAGAAAGAGCAGATCTCTGTCGAATGACCATACCTGTGCTTGCGTTGTGTTGCTGGCTGGAGATGGCGTGTGCACTGCCTCAGGAGGCAGACGCGCCTTTTATACTGAATCACCTGTTCTGTAACCTACACCCCGGGGATTTGCAGGGTATTAAGCAGCTCCCAATGCCAGCTTGCCACTCAAGCTCGACTAGACACAGTGGAATTAAACCTTCCATTAGAAAGATCTTGACATTTAGTGGAATGGATTTTGTATCATTTACCTACTTTCTCTTGTTTATTTAGTCTTGTTCGCTTTTTTAACAGAGTTCCAAATTCAGAATTGAGGTCATAACTATTCTGTAAACTCTAATATTTGATTGGGTGACACACAACCGTCCTATGTAGACGCCACTCTGAGGAAATCATTAATCAGGCAGGAGTGGAAGATACAATACATGAGCTGCCACAACACCCAGACCTGTGTATGAACGTACAGAGGCAGAGCAGGTGGCTACCCCCTCCCCCCCTCTGGTATCCAGGCCAAGGTCAAAGCTCGCTGATGCTTGTGGTAAATAAGGATTCATCCCAGAACCAGTGTGGACTGGTCTCCGCTGCTTTTTGACGGATGTCTGGCACCCACCAAACTGTACGTCAAGTCACTAATGTCCAGACAAATGGAATAGAAAAATAAAAGCATTAACTAGCTGAAAACATTAACATATTGAGGCTCAGAAAACCACAACTATACACTATTACAGAGAAAATTAACCTGAAAAGGGGCTTCTAGTTTAGGGAAAAGGGCAGTTACATTGTTAGTCTTGATTCTCTAACAGTCACCAACATTTAACATTTCATAGTGTTTCTTGATCTGATGATGGGTGCATGGGCACTGAAATTGATAGTGACATCGTTTAGTCATTGCGCAGTGGCGTAACATAACATGACGCACCCCACTCCCCAGCTGAATGGGAGATTCCTATATCTCACCTTGATGTTCGTTGACCTTGGGCTGCATGGGGCCACATTGGAGGGTTGGGAGGGGCCTGGAGGGTTGCCCCCCCCCCGCACTACAGGGGGTGCAAGGGACTGCATTACACCTCTGTCATAAGAATGAGGCACTCCCGTGAACGGAGGGTGTGCTTTTATGGCCACTTCAAGTTTGTTATTGTGAGCTAGCGCTGATGAAAATGTGGACATGAACAAGATCTGCAGGACACCACAATGGCATGTGTCAGAGGTTGCACTTGCTGCTAAAATATATAATATTAAGCAAAGTTCTTTCATAACATGCCGTGTGTTTGTAAAGCACTCGTTCACCCCTTGGGTCACTCTGGTGCTGAATGACATGCTTATTTCCGCTCTCAAATTGTTGCAATATGTCATTGGCCAGTGAGTGGTGCTGGAAGCATGACCGTTTTTAAACATAGGGCTGTACACGATGTTGGTTGTTGGTGGCCTCAGCTATGTTATGGTGCAATGTTTTCGAGTTCGTAGGCCTCAGAGGGCTGATGGAACTCAAAAATTTGCAGAGGAGGTGGTGGTAGGACATGCCTCATTTAAAATTCCTTTGTCCAAGGTGTAGCCTGTGTCTGCTTTGGCAGTGCTACAACCATTGTCTTGAAGCAGAATAGGATAACGCGATATGCGAAACCACTGTCTGCAAAGAAGACACGCCGCTTCATGCAAAGGGACCCTACACATGCGTTAGAACCTGAGGTCATACTGTTTGCTCCTCTGCAGAGTGGAGGCTCACAATCCTACAGCGTGTGCATGTGGCAGTTGCGGCATCCAACATATAGAGTGTGCTCACCGCCTTATGTAGGCTTTTCTGGGAAGCTTAATACTAGCTCTGTGGTAGTGAGGCATAGTTCTGAAATCAGATAATATATCCTTTCTAGAAGGTGGCAGACACTTTCTGTCACCCAAAAGCCCCACTAAAGTACACCTATGGTTGTCTTTGATACTGGGTGAATGGCTGCATTGGGTGGAAGCCAGGACATCGCACATGCCAGAAAGAAGCCATTCCTACACAAACTTAAGTACACAGAAAAGGTAAGTATCTTCATATGGGTCACACACTCAGGCACCAATGTACACTCATCTAAGAGTTACCACATATGCACGCTACAGCACATCGAAGTGAAACCCTGTTGGAGTAGTCACTGTAATACTTCAACAATATTGATACATTTCTTGTGCAACTAGCCTAAAAAGTAAATTCGCTCTACTGTTGTATGGTTATTTATACAACACGTGTATTACTCCTTAGAAGGCCTAATTTGATTATGATTTATGTGGTTTGTTTTTTATGCTGTAGGTAAGGAGATTGGGAGGCCATTTCACCTTGCAGACATCTATGAGGAACACATTGAACACCCATTCCCAGCGCTGAAGGCAACCAGAACAGCCAAGATTTCCAAATCTTTTTGGGACATTCCCATTGCCAGCATGAACTGCATTCAGCCAGCTCTGGTAGAAGAGGGAGTGAGACCATGAAGTCCCACTTCTTGTGAATCCCTCTAGGGCTGTCAGCACTTCATAGGTAATCAGCTGTACTGCAAAGGTAACCTAGGTCCTGAGTTGGTCAAGCTGACACTGCTTGCAAGACCATCTACAGCCCTCATGGCTGTCTTGGAGCCTTGGCAGATCATCTGTAAGGTGACAGCAAAACACAGCGTTTTACTACCCAGGACATATTCCTGAAAATGTGAAGTTAGTTTGGGAAAAGGGTGTTCCCCTAAAACAGCGTGGAGAATTCGGTGCTATCACACAGTGAAGTGAAGATGAGAGTGGGTCAACCAGTGGAGTAGAATGGGTAGACAGCCGGATTAAGGGTAGGGAGTCAGGTATTAAAGGGATCTTAAATATTATAATCCTCAGGTAAGTTCACAAGAGGGTTCTACTTTAGTAAAGGCTTAAGATGTAGGCCCTCTTTGCTCCCGCCACTTCCTCTCATGTAATGGTCAGCGGTATGTCCAAGCAGTACATTAGCATAATGAGGCTACACACTGGCTGTAACCATCTAACACGTGAAGCTGACAGTCACATGAGAGCTGCATAAACTGTGTTGAAAGAGCAGAGAGCAGGGCTGCCCTTAATTGCAGAAGCTACTCGAGAGGCACAAAAGGAAAGGTGATCTCCAGGAAGGAGAAACATCAATGAGTTGCTCGAGGTAGTTGTTGATGGTAGTGGCTGAAAGGTTACATTAGGTTGGCTATGGCCTGTCACACCATTAACTATAGTAGCTCATTTGCGACCCCTGGAGATCCCTGACCCCAAGGATTGCAATGGGGGAAGGCTGGGAAGATTGGCGGTGTAGCAATAGCTGTCCACTGTTCGTACTACCACCAGGCAGGCCTATACGATTGCTTTCTCACTGTGTGTGCTAGGTTAATGTTCTGACCATTTCATTTAGAAATCACAGTTATTTGGTGTGTGTGACTGGTTAATTGCAAACACACCAAGCACATTACAGTACATATAGAGAGGCAAGGAGTCTAGACATGGCATTCTATTGAAATAAAATCAACTGGCAGCCCCATGTTATGCTATGTTAGGTGTTCTTGTAAAGCATGCCATACACCACTGAAGTAATCTCTTGGACTATACTAAACTTTACACAGAAGAGATAGGATTTAAACCTGCATTTAACTTGCGTTAGTTGGTCAATTTCTTTTGGCAGGGTATGTCCAGACGTGGGTCCCTTGCTCATTTTACCACTGGATCAAGCCAGCCTGGCTGATGAGGGGTGTTACCCAGAAACCGGTCCCAGGATGCTTGTTTCTGGTTCAGGAGAGACCTTGCTTGGCAGTTCGGGCTGAACTATTCCCATGAGGCACAGGGTCAAGACTGATTTGCACATTGCTGAGTCTGAACTGAGGTAGCGAACAGAGCTAAAGAACGATGATGTATTCAACCCAGATCTGTGATGGGGGGTGAGTGTCTGAAAAGTTTAAGCACTCTGTTCATCATCTCCTTGTGTTTCCTTTGTTTGCCCTAAGTTGGCAGGGTGTGCCCAGACGTGGGTCCCTTGTTCACTTTGCCACTGGATTCAAGGTAGCCTGGCTGATGAGGGGTGTTGCCCTGAAACCGGTCCCAGATGCTTGTTTCCGGTTCAGGAAAGACCTGGCTGGGCAGTACAGGCTGGTCTGTTCCCATGAGGCACAGACTCAAGACTGTTTTGCATATAGCTGGGCCTAAACTGAGGTGGCGAAGTGAGCTAAAGAACAATAATTGGATTCCACCCAGATCTGTGACTGGGGGTAAGTGTCTGAAAAGTTTCAGCGGTCTGTTCATCATCTCCTTGTGTTTGCTCAATTTCTTTAAAAGTCATGATCAAAGTGTTCCACCTTTCTTTAAGGGCCACAGGACTGACCCTAACATCCTGCTTTTTAATGAGGAAACGTTAGTGATTTCTGGAGCACCGCATAGGTAACACCCATGGTGTTTTGCCATAGGTTGTACTGATCCTGGCTGAATGCAATGCTTTTGCAGTCTCCAGATTGGGACCCAAGTGACATGTGAGCAGATGGACGGAGGAATGGCATTAACTGTCACAAATAACCAAGTAAAAAAATTTGCTTATAAAAGCCGTCAACTCATAAAAGTCAAGCACTCCATAATGTTTTGAAACATTGCTGTGTGGGTTTTCTGAATTTATATCCAAGGGACAATAATGCATCCATACATCTTTAATCATTTTACCTAAGAAGCTACTAGACCATTTGCTTTCTTCCTTAACTTCTGTATACCAGCAAACATCCACATCATTCACGGAGCTTCTGATGACTTAATGGAGGATGCTGGCTCTAACAATCTATGCATCAAGGCCATTTTCATTAAGAGCATAATCCTGTCTTAATTTTCTAAAGTCCTTTTTGGCAGCTGCACCTTTTTTATTTCTTTTGCAAAGCCCAAGGGAAGGGCTTGCCTCTTCCCCATAATGTGCCCAGCATAAATTATACAATTTTGGAATTGCATCACTTATTATGGATTTTCTTTTGACTCTGTGTCTTCTAGCTATATCCTTTTTATGGCTTTTCTCAGAATTATGTCCCGGCTGTTTTACAGTAGCTCTGAAACTTCAATTGGAAAATTGACTCATTGTCTGTAGTAGGCATATGCGCTTGAATGGGAATCGATACAAGACTGGTTTGTAGTTTACTTTAAATATAGTGGCTCCACTCAGTGTTTTTGGCTCTGGTTCCAGCCTTATCTCAGCACAGGATGTCCCACGCAAATATGGTTGGAGTAATAGTGCTGTCTGTTGTTTCAGTTTCATTGTGTGATGGAGAGCAGCTGTACCTGCCCAGCCTATATAAAGGATGAAGCCATCGTTGTTCATCTCTGATAAAAAAGCTATTTTTCAGAAATGCATCACAGGCATATTAGCATTTGCCTTGTTTATCCCCAACCAACTCTACCCAGCTATAAGACTTTCAATGCATGTATTTAGCAGTATTTCTTTTTGTATGGGAATGCTGTTAATGGATGCATATACAGTCCGAAGCTAACATACTGGCGAGGCTGCTGACTGGTGGTAATGCCTGGATTACTTACCTTTAATCTTCATTTCTCTGAGTCATAGTTTTCCTCATCCCAGTCCTCACAAAAATGAGCTATGGGTTTTTTAGGATTTCCTCACAGCAATAAAATCCATTTTGCAAGCCTCTCTTTTTCTCAGAGTCACAGGACTTCCTGTAATATGGTCGAAAGGCAGGTACATGCATCAAATGCTCTCTGGTATACCAATCTCTCCAAATGATTTTTTTTTCTTCGCTTCTCATAAAACTAATTTTCTTCTTCTGGAGGGAGGAAAAAAGATAGGACTGTGACAAGGAAGAACATGACTCGGATTATTGAAGATTACCATTAAGGAATCCAGGCATTACTGTCCTCGCCCATCTTCCTCATGTAGTCCTAACCAGTGGCGGCTGGCATGTACCAAGGGTGAGGAGCGGGGGCCTAAAAAAATAAAATAAAAATAAAATAAACTTTCCTTTTTCCTTTCTTTCCAGGGCGATGTCCTCCTCCCTCCTCCCTCCGGCATCTTCTTCGGGTAGCCCCAGATTCCCGAAACTGTACTACCCAATCCTGGCGCTCCTATCACAGCATGAAATCAGCACCAACATTGAATAGAGCGGCTTCCCTCAGCACTCCTAAGAGCAATGGAAGCCTGCACTTTCTCTAACCCAGCTTGACAGCTGGGTTAGAGAACTTTAAAAGGCGCATGTCTGGATGGCCAACCAAGACGGTCGGCCAAAGAGACATGTGCATTTTAAAGCGCTTAGCTCTCTACTTCTGCCACTAGGTGGCGCAGCCCCCACCCGGTCCTGACACCAAGGGGCCCATTAGGATGTCTGGTGGATCGCCACTGCCATGCGGGCAGTGGCGATCCGCCAGACATCCTTGCCCGCCCGCCACCCATTTCCCCCTTCCATATTACTATGGCGGGGTGACCGCGGCGGACGGAAACAGGCATTACTGTCCTCGCCCATCTTCCTCATGTAGTCCTAACCAGTGGCGGCTGGCATGTACCAAGGGTGAGGAGCGGGGGCCTAAAAAAAAAAATAAAAAATAAAATAAACTTCCCTTTTTCCTTTCTTTCCAGGGCGATGTCCTCCTCCCTCCTCCCTCCGGCATCTTCTTCGGGTAGCCCCAGATTCCCGAAACTGTACTACCCAATCCTGGCGCTCCTATCACAGCATGAAATCAGCACCAACATTGAATAGAGCGGCTTCCCTCAGCACTCCTAAGAGCAATGGAAGCCTGCACTTTCTCTAACCCAGCTTGACAGCTGGGTTAGAGAACTTTAAAAGGCGCATGTCTGGATGGCCAACCAAGACGGTCGGCCAAAGAGACATGTGCATTTTAAAGCGCTTAGCTCTCTACTTCTGCCACTAGGTGGCGCAGCCCCCACCCGGTCCTGACACCAAGGGGCACATTAGGATGTCTGGTGGATCGCCACTGCCATGCGGGCAGTGGCGATCCGCCAGACATCCTTGCCCGCCCGCCACCCATTTCCCCCTTCCATATTACTATGGCGGGGTGACCGCGGCGGACGGAAACACCGTCCGCCGCTTTTCCGCCCCGGTCGTCTTGCGACCGGGGTGGAAAAGGTTTAATATGGTGGCGGTGTATATCAGACACCGCCATCGATATTAGTATGGGCTTTGGGAGATGCCTTTCCGTGGTGGCAATGCTGCCACGGAAAGGCAGGCAGTCTTCACTTTGGGGGCCCCCTGCGGGCCCCCATGGTGAAGGCGAGGTGGGGGTGCACATGGGGGGTACCTGTTGTACCCCCTGCATTTGCATACACAATGCGGCAGGCACCGCGCGGTGCCTGCCGCTTTGTGTATGCAAAGGGATTACATGTATTTTTAGCATTGTGGTGGGCGGTGCTGAGAGCACCGCCCTCCACAATGTTAAAAATGCAGGATGCGCCAGCCACTGTGGCGGGCACATCCTAATACCCCCCACGGGACCCCCGCCCTTATGGCGGGCGATCCCGTAGTCTGATAGGATGGTGGGCGGACTAAGTCTGCACGTCATCCTAATGACCCCCTTAGTTCAGGACGGGTTACTGAAAAATAAAAAGGTAATAAATAAACTTTATTACCGTTTTATTTTTCAGCTCTGGGGTTTGTGGAGCAGCTCAGGTCTTAACGAAAGTGAGCATATAACAAAGCTTTCTTTGAAGAAAATTACCATAGAAACTCATAGTACACTAGAACGTTGTGCCACCCAGATGTCAAATTTATCAAATTAAGTAACAAAAATAAATTACTGGCAATGCTGCTTGCCCAAAAGTAAAAAGTAATCTGTTCTCCTGTTTGTAATCTGTATTGGAAAAAGAAGGTGTGTGGGAAGGATGCCACAAAAAGGAAGGCTCCTTTAAATCCAGCCCGAGAAGAAGTCACTCCCCTTGTGGATTGACTCTAAATTATGAAAAGCAAAGAACATTTTGTCTTTTGATAAGCAAGGGAAATAGGCATCTTCACTCATCTGCTTAAAGTTGAGGTTGAAGGACGTCGACCCTTAATGGCTAGGCTAAATATGACTAATAAAAGATCAGTTTTTCAGGCAGAAGCTGTTTTTTGGAGGTAAGCAGAAAAGGCTTTTTGTAGAGACAAAAAATGCCACAAAATGGGGGCGCTTGGTGGCGCACGACCAAGATGGCTGCAAGAACGTGAGGCTCTGGACGCTTGGCGGCATAATCCCGCATTCATCCTTCTTCCTGCCAACTGATCCTGTTTTCCAGAGCCTGCCGCCTGTTCCTCTATGCATCCTCCTGCTCTGGTGTGAGCCTCGAGAACCGTTGCTCGCTGTGCGCATCTCCAGGTCAGGACTCTGCTGCCAGTGGGGGTGACCTGGAGCCTAATGCAGCTGCTGCTGAAAATTGAGCTCCGGGGCTCACAAGTGGCGCTGTGCCTCATCCCTGTTTGGGAGGAGACTGAGCGGCCCGCCAGCACTTTAACCGGTAGCGGCTGCTACCGGGCAGTAGTGGTGGAGCGTGGAGGGTTAAAAGACATAGGGTTAAAAAAAGAAAGACCATGCAGCAATGCACGTGCATTGTAACCTGTGTCACTAGTGCATGCATAACAAGTGAATGCATGTGAGCACCGAAAGATGGGACACTATACACATGTGAGGGCTTACATCACCCATGGCGTAATCCAGAGGTCAAAGTAGACGGGATCTAATGG
Source organism: Lissotriton helveticus (assembly GCF_964261635.1). Lineage (NCBI taxonomy): Eukaryota > Metazoa > Chordata > Amphibia > Caudata > Salamandridae > Lissotriton > Lissotriton helveticus. The sequence goes on from NC_136062.1 coordinate 299,181,776, forward strand.
GAACGACATTCCCAACATTTTAATTTGATAACAGTCCCCATACTTTTTTATACAAACTACTCTTCCTAGACTGCAACATTGACCTTGAGTTGCATTCAAGATCACAGTTCCCATACATTTTTAATGCTCTCCCGCCGCGTCTCATTGCAGATCACTTGAATATGTCTTGTGGCAAAGCAGCTTGGACATGTATATATGCATGGTAACAAAGGCGAGAGGTACCCTCAGCCCCCACGATGGTTAAAGTGACAGAGCTGAGGGAGCTATGTTCTTGTAGCGCCTCGTGATTGATGGCAAAGCGTGATCAGTTATTTTTGCAGCTGTGACTCTATTGGAGTGGCGCCCGTGTCTCCTCTATACTACACCGCTGTTTGCTTGCTGCTTCCAATGCAGCAGGGGCTGAGCGTCAGAATGTGCCCTGGGACAAGCAAGCAACCTTTGGACAAGAAACCCTGTTGCGGACCTATTTGTCTTCTAAAGCCACCAAATGGAAACCTATTTCACGCCAACCATGCTAACCTTTGACCAGTCGGGGCCGGCATTACGGGCGGCTGGGGGGGTGGTGGAAATGGGGTTGTCATGCCGTGGAGGGGTTGGGAGAGGCGCAATAAATAATAAAAGTAAAAAAAACATACCTTCCCGAGACTCCTGACTCCCACCTCCCGCTGTTGCTGCGTTTGAATACCTCTGGGCTCGTCGTCATCAGGAAGGCTGCAGGCAGCCTCCCTCCTCTCCAGCACAGCGTTTTTGATTGGTGAGGCTGCTGCTCCACCAGCGTCATTTTCTCTCTGCATGCTGCAGCATATAGAGACGCTTCCTGAGTGCAGCAGTGTAAGAAGCTATCGGCTTTCTGTCCCGGAGATTAATCCACTAATTGAAGCACACGGAATAGACTTCCAAATTCGAGCGGACATGTAACACGAGCGACCGTTAACCGGGAGACCCTGCGCCACTGTAAAGAGCGTCATTGTGTACCTGTCGAATGTCCTGCAGAAACACGCATGGCCATTGAGTGACTTTACAAGAAAAAGATTGGTCCTGATGAGAACCCCAGAATTGGGGGTTTGAAACGCGTCGACCTTTTTGACCTTCAATAGGAGTGACTGAACTCTTTTGTCATATGACTAAATTGTTTACAATAAGGTTTTGGTTTTCCTTAAAAAGAATTAATGTTCCAGACATTTAATTGAAAACATTTACTAAATACAAATAGGGATTATCATTTATTGTTCATTCCAATTGCTCTTTTTGACAAAAGGTGTTTTATTGTATGTGTGTATAGTTGGATGAATGTAGAATGAATGCTTTAGAGGATGTGTGCAAAGTGTAAAATTGTAAATATGTAATAAGATTTTTGTGTTGTTATGTCTAACGTTTGAAATGTTTATACATGCACAATTAACTTGTGAAATAATTTACTAATAGAAAGTTAAACTAAAGAAAATAATAAAAATTTGTACTTATGACGTAATTTGGACCGTTATGTTTTGTTCATAAGGTGACCACAATAATCCCCAGTTAAGGGTATCCACTACTGGCCTTTGTTTTGTTTTTTGGCAGCATATAGAGAGAACAGGGACAGTGGGCGGTGTTACTCGAGGGCAGGGGGGAGCGGCTTGTCCACTGTTGTTAATACTGTTTGTTTGGGCGGCCTTAGACTGCCCAAAGAGACAGTATTAACAACAGTGGGCAAGACACTCCCCCCTGCCCTCGAGTAACACCGCCCACTCCCAACAAGGAACTTCTGCTTTCTTGCTGTGCGAGAAGGCAGAAACAAATGGTAATTAAGGTAATAACTACCATTTGTTTCTGCCTTCTCGCACGGCGAGAAAGCAGGGGGGCGGCACCCAAACACCCCCATAGAGGAGCCGCGACTGACTTTAAACTGCTGCCTAATCTCCGCGTCTGGGGCATTGTCAACTGACACGTGAGTGTCCCGATTTCTGGAAATTATTGACGACTGAGCTGAGTGCTGCGCGGCTCTTTTGGCCTTCCTAACAGTCCACGCACTGAGGGCGCTACTTGGGGTGTTTGCTCTGCACCGCCGCTGGCGATTTACTGACCCCTGCGGCGTACATCCCATCATGTACCTGCTGCCTCTGGGGATTTCCCGGCCGCCGAGCTGCATTGTGCGGTGGCAGGAGCATCCTTGACTTCAAGTGAAGGGCTGAAACGCTACTCCATGGGCGCCCGCTGCCTCGGACTGCTTCCCTTTCTACTGTGGGCTTTTGAAGCGTGCAATTTTCTCACCCTACCTGCCTGTGTGGTGCTCTCCCCTGCATCTGTTCCTCTTCATGGGGGCTGCATCATCATCTTGGGCCTCCACCTCTTCTACTGTTAGAAACCTTCTTCCCATAATTATTCCTGGGCATACCTGATCTCCACCCCACGCCGCTGTGCGTTTACTGGCCCACTGCACCCGGGGCCGGCGATTACTGAGACTCATTGTCTTGGTGGTCTTTGATTGTTGCACGTTACGCCTACTCCGGCAGCGGTGACCCTCGAACATCAATTCTGCTACAGCACCGGGGCGCCATTGGGGTGCTGCATACTGTTGCCTTCCTTTCACCACCGACGGCGCTCTCCAGAGTCATCTCTCAGTGCAGTATAAAGCTGTTTCCTCATCCGTTGGATCCAACAACATTGGCATAGTGCGCCTTATTCCTAACTCACAGTCTGAAAGGCTTGCCAAGCAGTGTGCCTTCGTTCACACATCCTGTGCTACTTACCTGTTTGCTACTTCCTTTCATCCTTGCTCATTGCGAGACACTACTTGATACTTTGGTCGATTTGCCAAAGGGTGATATACCAAATTTCCAATTATCTCTACCCTCTTTAACATTGTGGGTTACTCTCCGCTCCTCACTAGCAGCGCATCGACCATCTACAGTCCTTGCTGCCAGAGAGCCCCTTCCGCTCTCACGGGACCACTTGCTGCTGGTGACCATTGATAGCTCCTCTTCCTGCATTCCCTGTGGCCATCTCTGAAGCGCTCTCCGCTGCTACAGGTGTCGCTTCACATATCAGCATAAATATGGGACCCCCTCTACAAATATTTTCTAGGTCAGGGAAAGAGGGGAAAACAACAACAAAATACAATATTTCCCTCACGACCTATTGCAATTTCAACCAGACACTTTTATATCCGCTTATTTACCATACACAAGGTGACTCCAAATATAACTATTTTTAATTTTTTTTATTTTATTTATTCATTTTTTGTCATTTCTGTAGATTATTTGTTCATTTCACAGAGACATAGATTTACAAAACAACATTTAAAATCTTTAGAACAATTCATCAATAGACATCGTACAAAACAAAAAGAAAAAGAAACCTAAATATTCATTTATAGTACATACATACACTCATTATCATTCATACAGCATTCATACTGCAATCTATGTTAGAGGGATCACGTATGGTTGTGTGATCTAATACGCAAGGTCGACGCGTTTCGGTGGGTTTGTGACCACCTTCCTCAGGACCTCTTGAAAGCACAATCGTTCACTCCGCAAAACATAAAACTTTCTGTATCGACATCTGCAATAATAAATAACATTCAGTACATGATATATATAATTTCTTCCATTGGTTTACATATTTACATCACCTTGTGCATCTATCATAACAGTTAGAACAATTATACTTTATTGCTTTTAAAGTTTCTATGAGATAGCTCCAAAACTGCAAAGAAGGCACCTTATTTTCACTTATTAAGAGGAAATGGGGAAAACAGGAGATTTGCAAAAGAAGAAAAATAGAAAGGCACAAAAGGCATAATTAAAAAGGATGCTCCAAAGTTTATCACTAGTCTCCCAGTGTACATCAGATCGACATAAAGAAAGAGAAATAATGAATACAATCCTCACCTATAGAAATACAGGAAAGTGGTTCCACTAGTCTGTTCTGGTTTTGACTTGAGCACCAAATGCAAGCCATCCACTAAAAAAAATTATAAATATACGACTCTGCGTGAGAAAAGATTATATATCTTATTAACCGAGATCTTATCATGGTTCTAATCGGCTAGGACAAGACTCTCTACTACATTTCTAGTTGTTTCCAGTAGTTAAATCTTGTTTGACAACTCGGTAGTAGTCAGTCATTACTAAACATTGGTCCACAAAAGATTGCAGATCTTACCTGCAAGTCAACAACTTGCTATTTGGATTTTATAAATTTCCATGGAAATGAGGAGTGTCCAGAGATGGGTGGATTCCCTGAAAACGATATAAATATATATCTATTCACAAAATGAATTCAATCCTGGATATGGTTCTACACCTATCTCTCAACATATCACCTCAGGGCAGCGATTACTAACCTTGCTTAACGCAATCTGTCTTTGCATGTATTTCAAGTAACCGCCAGGTATATCCGAGTCGGCTAAGTCGGCTTGTGGTTCCAGGCGTGTCTTTTTTTGTCCACAATAGGCTGGGGGTCGCGTAACTGGAAATGGGACAAGAAACTTAAGCAGTCATATCGCATGCGGCTTCCTACTTTGGATGATTATTACACCAAAGTTTAGAATCGCAAAAACTACCGGTAAGTTAATTCTAAGAACACTCATATTCTACCTAAGCGGTCCCAGAAATACCTCTTCGCAACAACCCGGCTCGGTATTACACGTGGTGCACCAAACACAACGGAGAAACCTAAGTAAGATTACGGCGTCTTAACCTAATGTACAAGTATCGCACTCACCTTCGTGAAAATAACGAGCCGCCTACAAGCGCCTCCTCACATGTGGATCCAACAGACGAAGCTACGGATCCATATCTTGCCTTTAAATAGAAAGTCGCAGCGCGCCAAATGTCAATAATTGACGTTCGCTTAATTGGCAAGTGGTGTGAGCTTAATGCGCGCCATGTTTGAATGGTAGAAACATAGTCTCGCCATTCCTAAGTGGTGTGCCTATGGTTAAAACACGTCGTAGCACGCTTGACATCAGTGATTAACATATCCCTGCTTGCCAGGTAGAATATGAATAATATACACCATTTTACCGTTATGGCGCCATTTGTAAGTCGTCTCTTTGAAACAAAAGTAAGACGTAGCGCACCTCATGTCAGTAATTGACATATCCCTGATTGGCGGATGAAGTTAGTAAAATAAGCGCCATTTTCGAATGGTGAATATACATTGTATCACCATTTTCAAGCGATGTGTCTGAAGTTACACCACAAGCGCCATTGTTAAATGGGAAACTGGTATTCATTACTCCATTACCAACCTGTATGCAGGCGGTTGAAAGAGTACGCCATTACTAAATGGGCGATGTTGCAAAGACGAGGTACAGCATAAATGCCCTAATCCTCCACAAAAAGATATATATATATTTTTTTTTTTTTTGTTTTTTTTTGTTTTTGTAGTTTACATTTAAACCACGGCGGACTCAGTTATTTGCTAGCCTATTCACAAAACCGAATATTATTAGATGGAGGGTTTACATCAGTTATTGAAGTTCTTTCAATACATCTGATTTTTTATTACTAGTATTTCGTGGGTTAGTGAGTATAACTACACTTTGCTGGTTATCACTTTACAAGGCCTATGCATCTATTGATGTTAGTATCCAGTATTATATGTCCTAGGCCTCATATGCTGGTCTATCCGGATCTATACTACAGTTAGGTTTTTAGAATCATTGTGAGGAACTCAACGCTCTCTATATATACAGTAAATTTATCCTGTTATGTACCAAGAAATGTTTTCGTTGAGGCCCACTCTCACTGTGTCCAAATGAAAAATCCAAAAACATTCCCGTTTTTTCCTTGTCCTTTCCATAGTTTCTCCATTTTTATGGAGGACTTTTTCCAAAATACACCATTGGAGATCAGATTCACTATGGTTTAAATCAAGACAATGTTGGCTCAGGGGTGCTGTCAGTTTACGAGTTCTTACAGCTGACTTGTGCTCACTGAATCTAAGACGGAACTCTCTCCCTGTCTCACCAATGTATGCAAGTCCACATGGGCAGGCAATATAATATATAACATTTTTACTCCTACAATTAGTAAATGATTTTAATGTTATATTAATATTGTTGTATCGAATGGTATCACTTGTTATAGCTGAATCACAGGCGTGACAATTGCCACATCTGTGATTGCCACGCAGTGTATCCAAGCCTGTCAAGGTGGTTTGAGATTCGCGTACCTTGCTTTTATTCCTTGTGTGGACCAGCCGGTCTTTCAGGTTCCTGTTGCGTCTATAGGCTATCAGTGGTCGTTCCCAAGCTCTCTCATTCTCGACCTCGAGAATTCTCCAGTTTTTATTGATTACATTTTTTATCTTATAGTTTAAGGTGGAGTGATTTATCACACATGTTATTTTGTCTTGTGATTTCCTGTTTCCACGGTTCAGTAAGGCATCCCTGTCATAGTATTTGGCTCTTTTTAGAGCTTGACGTACCAGACGGTGTGGATATCCTCTATTGACCAAACGTTTTTTCAGAGCTAAGCTGTGAGTATTATAGTCAGATAGGGAAGTACAATTGCGACGAATACGCAGAAATTCCCCAAAAGGGATAGAGTCTTTCTGGCAATGCGGATGAAAGCTATTAAATTCCAGAATTGTATTTTTGGCCGTTGGTTTACGGAAAAGACTCACAGTCAGCATGCCTTCTTTTCCCTCAATTACAATGTCCAGATATTCTACTCTGCTATGGCTATAGTTCGAAGTAAACTTCAGATTGCTGTCACTCGCATTGAGCCATAAAATATATTCGTCCAGTTGTGCTGTATCACCATGCCAAATGAAAAAAATATCATCAATAAATCGTCGCCACACAGAAACATTCTCAAAAAAAGGGGCAGCTGTATTATAAATATTCTTCCTCTCCCACTCTCCCATGTATGTATTGGCCACACTGGGGGCACAAGATGCTCCCATACTTGTGCCCTTGATCTGTTTATAGAGGGTCCCTTCGAATTCAAAATAATTGTTCAATAGAACTATCTCCAAACATTGAACGATAAATTGGTCTGGTCTGTTTTCTGGGTGTCTCTGTAGGAGTGCAGTGACTGCCTGTAACGCTTGACACTGAGGAATGTTGGTATACAACGCCTCAATGTCAAGCGTTACTAAGATGTCACTCCTCGAATCAAATGCCAAACCCTCAATCTTCCCAATCATGTCTCCTGTGTCTCGGACAAAGGACTCATACTTTTGTGTCAACGGGCACAGAAATGAGTCAACATACTTGGAGAGGGGTTCGGTACTAGAGCCTATGGTTGAAATAATCGGACGCATTGGGGGATCACTCTCGTTTTTGTGTGTTTTTGGTAAGCCATACATGGCTGGGGTGACCGGACATGACTTATTTAAAAATAAGTATTCTTCCTCACAAATGTATCCTTCTTCCAATGCAGTATGTGTCATCTCATTTATGGATGCTCCAAGTCTTTGTATTTCTCTCATATTGGCGGGTCTATAGTGCTCCAAATTACTTAGCATAATTTTCATTTTGTTATCATAATCCGATTTGTTAAAAACCGATACTCCCCCTCCTTTGTCACATGGTTTGATTACCAGCTGAGAGTTATTCTCAAGGTCAGTCAGAGCCAGATTCTCTTCTTTACTTAGATTGAAATTGTATTTTTGCGGTTTGGATAGCAGTTTGCCAACCTCTGATAGTATCTGGCGTTCAAAAATTTGGACTTCTGGTCCGACCATGTCCAGGGTCGGAGTGAACGTAGAAGGTGGCTTACATTTTGACAAATTATCGGTTTCGTCCCTTGTCTCTCTACCTTCAAAAAATTTCTTTAATCTAACCTTCCTGAAGAAGGCATGAAGGTCCGTATGAAGTTTAAATTTATCAATGGTTGTAAAAGGAACAAAGGACAGTCCCCTACTCAACACCGATGACTCTACAGATTTGAGTGTCATTGATGACAGATTGTAAATAGGGAGTTGATCTCTACATGGGTTGTCATTTTCTCCTGACTCTACCACCAATATTGCTGGTTTCTCGTTCTGACGTATTGCTGCTGAGGTTGAGGACTCGACGTCTGGGGGCCACCTCTGTTCGATTGCCAGTGAACCTGTTTGCCCCTGTAGGGGCCTCTCGGTAAAAAACCTCTCTGTTGGTAATTGTGTTGGCCCTGTCTTCCTCTGAATGATCCTGAGTTGAAGCGCCCTCCCCTTGGACCTTGATGTCCATAGTTGTCATTATCTGAGTCTGATGAACCAGTATCAGAGAAGTTGGTGTAATTTCTTCTCTGATTAGGATTAGAGATGTGATCTCCCTGATTTCCTGATTGATAGTAATTCGGATTTAAGTAGGGATAGATCTTCTCTTTCGAGAACCAACGAATGTCATTTTTCAGTTTCTCAGTTTTTTTGTTCATAAGGTAAGTTTCAAAGTCTTTCATGTCGGTCTGAATTTTATCCAATTTGTTCTTTGCTTCCTCAACAGCATTAGATGAGTTGAGTTTCTCTTCCAGCCTAGAGATCTCCTCATTGACTGAAATAAGGATGTCCCTGGCTGTCTCTATTATCAACAGCATCCAATCCCTGGAGCATCTATTGGATATTAGTGACCATCGCTCCAGGAATTTTCTAATCTCTATAAAGAGAGCCGGAGCATTTCTCACTCTAAGGCCGATGGGTATGACGCCAGCTATCAAGTACTCCCGCATATAGTGGGCGTGGGATTCAATACGTTTGGCCCTTTTCCTAAGGTTGAGTAAATTCTGCCATTCACCATTATCACCTGTCAGTGTGTCGGTGGTACTGTTTGTATCGACTACATGTCCTAGTAGTGAACTGAATTCTGCATCTGAAAAACCAAAGGTTTCCAATCTCTCCATAGTTTATATTGTGAATTATGCAAAAATGGATAATTTAATTTCTCGATATTGACTAAAAGAAAGGAAAGCACAGAAGGGAGAGAAAACAAAGAGTGAGAAAAGATAATACACACCCAATCACAAGATTTAATCACAAGATTCAGGAGAAGATAACCGCTTGTAAACCACACATTAACCCCAGATTGTGCCAAATTACTGAGAGGAGCTATTCACAAAAACTAATTCTCTTGATGTCAGTTGATCTGCCAACTGAATCCCACAGTTAAAAAACCGTGAATGTATTAGCATAAATATGGGACCCCCTCTACAAATATTTTCTAGGTCAGGGAAAGAGGGGAAAACAACAACAAAATACAATATTTCCCTCACGACCTATTGCAATTTCAACCAGACACTTTTATATCCGCTTATTTACCATACACAAGGTGACTCCAAATATAACTATTTTTAAATTTTTTTATTTTATTTATTCATTTTTTGTCATTTCTGTAGATTATTTGTTCATTTCACAGAGACATAGATTTACAAAACAACATTTAAAATCTTTAGAACAATTCATCAATAGACATCGTACAAAACAAAAAGAAAAAGAAACCTAAATATTCATTTATAGTACATACATACACTCATTATCATTCATACAGCATTCATACTGCAATCTATGTTAGAGGGATCACGTATGGTTGTGTGATCTAATACGCAAGGTCGACGCGTTTCGGTGGGTTTGTGACCACCTTCCTCAGGACCTCTTGAAAGCACAATCGTTCACTCCGCAAAACATAAAACTTTCTGTATCGACATCTGCAATAATAAATAACATTCAGTACATGATATATATAATTTCTTCCATTGGTTTACATATTTACATCACCTTGTGCATCTATCATAACAGTTAGAACAATTATACTTTATTGCTTTTAAAGTTTCTATGAGATAGCTCCAAAACTGCAAAGAAGGCACCTTATTTTCACTTATTAAGAGGAAATGGGGAAAACAGGAGATTTGCAAAAGAAGAAAAATAGAAAGGCACAAAAGGCATAATTAAAAAGGATGCTCCAAAGTTTATCACTAGTCTCCCAGTGTACATCAGATCGACATAAAGAAAGAGAAATAATGAATACAATCCTCACCTATAGAAATACAGGAAAGTGGTTCCACTAGTCTGTTCTGGTTTTGACTTGAGCACCAAATGCAAGCCATCCACTAAAAAAAATTATAAATATACGACTCTGCGTGAGAAAAGATTATATATCTTATTAACCGAGATCTTATCATGGTTCTAATCGGCTAGGACAAGACTCTCTACTACATTTCTAGTTGTTTCCAGTAGTTAAATCTTGTTTGACAACTCGGTAGTAGTCAGTCATTACTAAACATTGGTCCACAAAAGATTGCAGATCTTACCTGCAAGTCAACAACTTGCTATTTGGATTTTATAAATTTCCATGGAAATGAGGAGTGTCCAGAGATGGGTGGATTCCCTGAAAACGATATAAATATATATCTATTCACAAAATGAATTAAATCCTGGATATGGTTCTACACCTATCTCTCAACATATCACCTCAGGGCAGCGATTACTAACCTTGCTTAACGCAATCTGTCTTTGCATGTATTTCAAGTAACCGCCAGGTATATCCGAGTCGGCTAAGTCGGCTTGTGGTTCCAGGCGTGTCTTTTTTTGTCCACAATAGGCTGGGGGTCGCGTAACTGGAAATGGGACAAGAAACTTAAGCAGTCATATCGCATGCGGCTTCCTACTTTGGATGATTATTACACCAAAGTTTAGAATCGCAAAAACTACCGGTAAGTTAATTCTAAGAACACTCATATTCTACCTAAGCGGTCCCAGAAATACCTCTTCGCAACAACCCGGCTCGGTATTACACGTGGTGCACCAAACACAACGGAGAAACCTAAGTAAGATTACGGCGTCTTAACCTAATGTACAAGTATCGCACTCACCTTCGTGAAAATAACGAGCCGCCTACAAGCGCCTCCTCACATGTGGATCCAACAGACGAAGCTACGGATCCATATCTTGCCTTTAAATAGAAAGTCGCAGCGCGCCAAATGTCAATAATTGACGTTCGCTTAATTGGCAAGTGGTGTGAGCTTAATGCGCGCCATGTTTGAATGGTAGAAACATAGTCTCGCCATTCCTAAGTGGTGTGCCTATGGTTAAAACACGTCGTAGCACGCTTGACATCAGTGATTAACATATCCCTGCTTGCCAGGTAGAATATGAATAATATACACCATTTTACCGTTATTTAACTACTGGAAACAACTAGAAATGTAGTAGAGAGTCTTGTCCTAGCCGATTAGAACCATGATAAGATCTCGGTTAATAAGATATATAATCTTTTCTCACGCAGAGTCGTATATTTATAATTTTTTTTAGTGGATGGCTTGCATTTGGTGCTCAAGTCAAAACCAGAACAGACTAGTGGAACCACTTTCCTGTATTTCTATAGGTGAGGATTGTATTCATTATTTCTCTTTCTTTATGTCGATCTGATGTACACTGGGAGACTAGTGATAAACTTTGGAGCATCCTTTTTAATTATGCCTTTTGTGCCTTTCTATTTTTCTTCTTTTGCAAATCTCCTGTTTTCCCCATTTCCTCTTAATAAGTGAAAATAAGGTGCCTTCTTTGCAGTTTTGGAGCTATCTCATAGAAACTTTAAAAGCAATAAAGTATAATTGTTCTAACTGTTATGATAGATGCACAAGGTGATGTAAATATGTAAACCAATGGAAGAAATTATATATATCATGTACTGAATGTTATTTATTATTGCAGATGTCGATACAGAAAGTTTTATGTTTTGCGGAGTGAACGATTGTGCTTTCAAGAGGTCCTGAGGAAGGTGGTCACAAACCCACCGAAACGCGTCGACCTTGCGTATTAGATCACACAACCATACGTGATCCCTCTAACATAGATTGCAGTATGAATGCTGTATGAATGATAATGAGTGTATGTATGTACTATAAATGAATATTTAGGTTTCTTTTTCTTTTTGTTTTGTACGATGTCTATTGATGAATTGTTCTAAAGATTTTAAATGTTGTTTTGTAAATCTATGTCTCTGTGAAATGAACAAATAATCTACAGAAATGACAAAAAATGAATAAATAAAATAAAAAAATTTAAAAATAGTTATATTTGGAGTCACCTTGTGTATGGTAAATAAGCGGATATAAAAGTGTCTGGTTGAAATTGCAATAGGTCGTGAGGGAAATATTGTATTTTGTCGCTTCACATATCGCCTTCCTCTCCAGCCGCAATGGGGAAAAAAGACGCCCCCAACCTAAACTGTTTTTTGATGCCAAGAAGACGGTCACGCTCTCCAACTCAGAAGAATCCGTCCACACCAGTGAAGAGCCGCCTCAGATGCAATCTTCAACCCCTGGAGGTGAGGTCAAAACCTTGCTTCTTGCTATGCAGCACAGTTTTGCAGATCTCTCCGGAAAAATGGACACAATGAATAGTCGTTTGGACTTTTTAATCCAGAAGGTGGATAACCATGATGAGCAGATCAAGGAGGCAGAACGTCGCATATCTGACAATGAGGATACCACCTCACAGCTTCAGCTCCCGGTCTCGCAGATGGATAAGGTGCTCAAAGTCATCGCTGCGAAGAATGAGGACCTTGAAGCACACAACCGCCTCAATAATATTTGTATAATAGGATCCCAGAAAGTACTGCCACGGGCGTCTGGAGGAGTTTGTCAAGCGTCTCCTGAAGGGTGCTTGCCACGAGGAAGCCTTCTCTTCCCAGCTCATCATAGAACGGCACATCGATCCTTGGGTCCGTACCCGCCACCGGGAGTTGTTGCCCAGCCCATCATAGCCTGCCTTCTCAATTACCGAGATTGTGACTCTGCGCTAAAAATGGCCTGTGAGAATAAGCTGCTGGGGTATGATGCCATGGAATTCAGCATTTTCCCCGATTTCACTGTCAAGGTAAAAGAAGCGCGTTTTTTATATTGGATGTCAAGCAAAAGCTTCGGAAGGTGTGGGTTGAATACCACTTCTTTATCCGGCACGTTTGTGGGTCTACTATCAAGCAAACACTCCATCTTCTTCAACCCTCACCAGGTGGAAGGCTTCCTCAAGTCTATCAAACGCAGATCCCTGAGGGAAGCCTCCGGCACCAGTGCATCCAGATCTCCCTCCCCTACTACAGACTGATCCATCGGATTGACAATGCATACTTAAATGTCTCTTTCGTATCTCACATGCACTGCACTGGCTGAGAGTTGCATGGGTTTACCTACAGATTTGAACTTGATGCCTGGATCTGACATGAGGACCACTCCACTCTTCTCCAGGGAGATTTGTAGACATTCATCTCATCGGGATCAGATAAGTGTTACATCCCTTCTTACAAGCTTTACTCCCTGGACTGGAGGGCTCACTACATGGTATTGGTTTTTCTACTGGACTATGCCAAGCAACCTCTCTTCTCCTCCCCCTTCTTCCCCGTACCACTGGGCAACTGTTTCGCAGTTTTGGGAGAAGGGATGCTTTCGTGTTTCACAAGTGACCCCCTTTATGGGCTATCCCCCCCTTGTTACCTGTATTTTTGTTGGATTTATTTGGCCTGGACTGTAATGCCACTGTTTACCTGGGCTTTGGGTGGGCAGTACACTACCAGCACAATTGGGGTGCTGTTGTGGGTGGGGTTGGGATGGGGATTGTTGTTTTTTTAATATCCACCATGTGATTTACCAGCGAATAGTTATGCCAGCATATTTCGCAATAGTCACACATTGTCCTATCTTTCACAACATCTCTTGTCCTTTACCTCTCCCCGGGTAATGTCCTCTCTGCCTGAAATGCTTCGAATAAATCTGCTCACCTGAAATTTTAGGGGCCATGTCGACCCCCATAAATGTTGACAAATCCTTACTTACCTTGACAGGCATCAAATACACATTGCCATGCTCCAAGAGACACATGTAACCCCACGCCGCGCTTCATGCTTCAGAAGTACGTGGGCTTCTGTGCCAGTGTTCTCATCCTATTCTACATACTCACGGGACACTCTCATTTTAGTTAAAAAGAACACACCCTTTATTCCTGGCGGCACTTTCAATGACTCTTCTGGTAGGAGCTGTATGCTCTCGGGGACACCGGGCACGCATTCGGTCACACTTGCCTGCTGTTATGGGCCTAACACCGATGATCCAGACTACTTCACTACCATATGGGGGCAAATTCTTAAAGTAGGCTCTACCCATGTTATCTGGGGGGACTTTAATAGTGCCTTGTGCCCTTCAGCTGATAGGTCAAATCCTCTTCCTCACCATTACACCAAAACGTACAAGACACTAGAACGCATGTTTCCTGACCATGGGCTTATTGATGCATGGCGACATGTGCACCCTGATGGGAGGGTAGGTACTTATTACACGATGGCTCACGCTTGCTGGTCACGACTTGATTACTAGATTGTTTCCCATGGGTTGCTCCTTGGATACTCTCGGTAGAGCACATGGCCAGAACCCATTCAGATCATGCCCCAGTGTGCATGACAATTGCACCCCCTAACTCGATCGCCACTCCTCGAAGCTGGCGACTTGTACCTGGGGTGCTTTTGGATACCGTTTCTAGGACGGAGCTTGGGGAGGAGATTGCAGATTTCTTTACGAGGAATAAAGGCTCGGTCACACACATGAGCATTATCTGGGAGGCTTTTAAAGTAACGACACGCAGTTTCTATATTTCAAAAAGTTATGGAGTCCTCTGAGACCTTCGTCATAGCCTGCCCCAACTTGAAGGGGAGATGAAACAGCTCGAAAAAGATATGTGGCGGGATGTATTGGGAGCTCAGATGGTTACACTCCTAGACAAACTCACTGAATACACCACCAAAGCCGAGCGAGAAGCCTGCTTCCACGGCAAATACTTCATCGCTCGCAGGTATGGGGAGGGTGAGTAGCCCAGTAGGGTTCTAGCGACAGAAATTCTCTTGCCCCGTTTTTCAAATCACATTCTGGACATAATAGAAAGCGCAGGGGTGCGCCACAGGGATAGCATTGCAATATTACACACGTTCACTGAATTTTATGCAGATCCCTTTAGCACTCGAAGGTCTCAACCCCTTGATTTTTCTAATTTTCTCGAAGATATAGCATTGGGATTGTTAGGGGACAGCCAAAGGGAATTTTTAGCGGCACTGTTTGGAGATGATGAGCTTAGAGATGCCATCATGCCGATGAAAACCATGAAAGCCCTGGGATCCGTAGGACTTCCCATCGACTTTTATAAGGCGTATATTGATCAATTACTCCTGGTGCTGAAAGAAGTGTACATGGAGGCTCAGGAGTCACAGATCCTCCCTGGTTCGATGAGGGAGGCACTTATTACCTTCCTTCTGAAACCCGGCACAGATCACTGCAATTCTTATCGACACCTCTCTCTGATTAATACAGATGCGAACATTTTTGCAAAATTATTAGCAAATCGCCTCAGTCTATTGATGGAAAAATTAGTATTGCAAGATCAGGCGGGGTTTATCCCCGGTAGGGCGACCTCCCATGATCTTCGTTCTCATTTCTCCATTTTGCAAACTGTTGATCCACAACTGGCACTAGTGGCGGTCTTCTTAGACGCCATGAAGGCCGTTGACTCTGTGGAATTTGACTACCTTTTTACTATTCTTCAATGCATTGAGCTTCCTATAGGTTTTTAGCATGGATACGCCTCCTCTACACTTCTCCAATAGCAAAGGTGTTGATTGACGATCATGCCTCCCATTCCTTCCCTCTCACCGGGGGTACCCGGTAGGGCTGTCCACTGTCCCCCTCCTGTTCGCCCTTGCCATCGAGGCAGCACCATCAAGAAAAGGCCCTCCACTGTTTCATATTCCTTTATGCGGACGATGTGACCTTATATATTAAGGAGCCTATACAGAACCTCAACCTGCTCCTCCGCAAGTTCGTTCGATTCGGCGGTCTCTCTAGCATGCACATCAATTGGGCCAAATCTCAGCTTTTTCCACTTACTGCTTCAGTGACACCATTCCTCACTGAATTTCCCCTTGTTTGGTGCTCCACTGAGGTGAAGCATTTGGGGGTACACGTCACAATTGATCGCAAAGAATTGAGCAGTATTACAAGATGGAACGCTCGCCCTCTCACTATGGCAGGACGCAACTCCCTCATAAAAATGGTCGTCATCCCCAAGCTCTTATATTTGTTTCGAAATATTCCGTATTACCCAAGCAAGCATTTTTTCTCTATGCTTCGATCGGAGCTAGTCAGACTGGTTTGAGGCGGTAAGCAGCCACGCTTACAGTGGGACATACTTACACAGCCATACTCTCAAGGGGGATTTGATGTCCCCAACTTTGAATTGTATCATCTCTGTGCTCAAGCACATTATGCCCATTATTTGTTTCCTCCTCCCAGGTATACACCTCGTGTAGCAACTGATACTGGCATGCAGACCCTATACTGCTGGATGGGGTTATACTGTTTGTTCTTACACCTCACATGCTGTGCTCGACCTCTGTAGAATGCACGATTAAAGCTTGGCACTGCATTGCGCGCCACTTACAAACTCCCATGCTATACTCCCCACTACTCCCACTCTCATATCATCCGAAAAAGCCTGTTTCGCCCTTTACAACAGTTATTTCGTGACACACCGCCTTCACCCATGGACATTTTCCTGTATGTCTGCCTGCGACAAGGTCTTAGAGAGTATACTCCCTCATATCCTTGTGAGCCCCCTGCACTCGCCCCCCTACATCACACACTGCGAACTGACAGTGCTTCACACCATGTATCTACACTTTACCATAGCTTGTACACTGATATAGCTTACGTTCCCTGTGCTTCCCGGGATAAGTAGGCTGCAGAGCTAGGATATGCAATTACTGAATGACAGTGGGTGTTTTGTTGTAGGCAAACAGAGCAGGTCTCCTCTAGCAGTCGGCTACACATCACTCACTACAAGTTCCTACATTGCATCTATTATACCCCTGTCAAACTTCACAAATACAGTCTGCGTGACACGAACCAATGCGACAGGTGCAGTGCGGAGGCTGCTGACTTTCTGCACCTTGCTTGGGACTGTAGCTCAGTCCTTACTTATTGTCAGCAAGTGCTCACCGCCCTGGAACTGATGACCTCCTTCAAAATTCTGCTCTCTCCCCTTTGCGCACTCCTCGGATATGCAGAAGAGATACTAGTGACATACCGCAAATTTGTTTCATTTAGCATGCTACTAGCCAGATGACGGGTGGGCTGCATATGGGGCCGCGGCCGTTCCCCCAAGTTCAGGGAATGGATTGGTGATATGATACTCTGGCAAGACCAAGCGTACACTTATGCTGAACTTCTTCCCCTCTCATCACGCCCTTGTGATATTTGGGACCCATTTAAATTATATCTCCTGGAGCAACCCATAGAGACAGGTAATGGGTCATGATCCCCTCCCCTCCCTCAGTACTGAAATGTATGCCCTGATTAAGACTGGTCGACGGGTATTGACTCATAATTTGGTTTTATTAGCAACTGTCTTTTAGCTATACTGATCTGCTTTATCTGATATTTGCGGGCTTTTTGGGATGTTTTTTTCCTGTTATGAGATGTCTTTGCATTCCAGAGGCTGTGTCATGTTAATATTATGGTCAACTGCTGCTGTGCATGTACCTATCTATGTATTTCCGTTTGGTAGGAACCCCTGAGCAAAGAAGTACATAAACCTTCTTATGTTTTTTCACAATTCTTCAAAAAATAGTTCAACCAATAATAAATGTCCAGAAGTAAAGTATCCTTGATCTTTAATATTTCTTCTTTTCTTTTTCTTCACATGGACTCATGAGAAAGTATTCTTCACACAAATGTATCTTTTAGATCTCCACCTATCTATGTATTGTCATCATTATGCTGGTTTTCTTTTTTTCTCAGTTTACTGAGTTTCATGTGAAATTTAATAAGCAAATTTATTTAAAACATTTTTTTTTTATAAATGCCACAAAATATCCTGTTCGGAGTAGGGACATGGAAAAATACTGGAAGGACTAAGGGCCAGATGTAGGTATCCAAATACCGGTCAGTAACGGGTGAAAATACCGATTTTCGGCCATTACCGACCGGTATTTGGATACTGAGATGTAGGGCATTTCAAAATACAGATTTGGTCATTTTACCGAATCGGTAATTTTACCGAATCGGTAATTTTACTGAATCTGTATTTTGAAATGTAGGTAGCACTGTAAACAGTGCTACAGGGCTTTAAGGATTCGTTATTTACCACCAACCATTAGTTGGTGGTAAATAACGTATTCCTATGTAAATGCAAATATGTGCATTTACACCTGTGCCACAGTGCATGTATGTGTGCGACATGGCACACAAGCACTAATCAGGGGTGCAACAGGGTGACAAAGTGACGGCCTGCCACCCTTCGGTATTTACCAAATCGATCATTACCAATTTGGTAATTGACATTCATTCCTATGGGCCTCCAATCTTACCGATTTGGTATTTTTTACCTAATTTCTATCTACATTGCAATTACCGATTCGAAAATACCGTATCGGTAAAATTCGGTATTTTCGAATCGGTAATTGTAAATTACCTACATCTAGCCCTAAGTCTTTGGAAAGGTGACAAGAGGAAGGGAATTTAGCCACAAAAGGAAGGGAGAGGCCACAGAACCTTCTTGTCATTAAAACTAATCTAATGAATGGGTCATGAACCAGTCATAGGAGAGAAGAACACTGATTTCTCCCAGTCACTAAGAAAAAAAACCTCAAAGAGCTTGAAATGCAGGACCATGAACCACATTCAAGACTAGAGGCAGATCACAAGTGGAAACTGGGAACTGAGCTACTGGTATACAAATATGGAAACTTTAAAATAGACAAGTGCTTCAAAATATTTCTGAGAGGAGACGCTTGTCCCTTGATTTAGTAATCAGCCACTTTTCAAATTTGAGTAGCGGTCTACTGGCCTTCAGTCTAACTGTATTGAGAGTCACCCAATGCCTTATTCGTAAGTATCTATGTCTCCCACCCTCAGATACACAGAGTTCATATTGAATCGCTGAAAGGCCTTCAAGCCTTTATGGTCATAAAGATCACCTGTCCTTTTGCAGCCCGCATATTACCATGCGGCAAACTCAGCCTCTTTCAATGTGGGTGTAAAATCTGGACTGCCAATTATGGGGGCGAGGAGTGACCGGACTCTGGCAAGCAGTGGCGGCCGTCGCCTACCTAAAGTGGTAGGGCAGCCTCAGATGGAGACAGCAGCTGTTGAGGGAGGGGTGGAGAAATAAAATATAAATTCAAAAATAAAATAGACGTACCTATTGCTCTGCTCTGCTCTCACCTGCCTCGCTGCTCTTCTCAACGGCCAGAAGGCGATTGGCCATCAGGGCACAGGCTCCACATCCAATCCAGATGCCGCTCTCACGTGCCAGCAGCACCGGGATTTGTCTGAGCAGCCTCGTTTGCTACTTAGATGGTGCATTGGAGCCTGTGCCTTTTCTCCAACCCGCCTGTGTAACACAGCCGGGTTGGAGAAGCAGTACACATGTGCACATGGGCCTGCCAAACGCACATGAGCACTGTTAGAAGCAGGGTTTCTGGTTGGCTAGGGTATGCACCTAAGCCAGGCAGAACCCACGCTCTAGTCAGGCTAAGGGAGTTAAACACTCAAGATAACCCCTGCTCACCCCCTTGGTAGCTTGGCAGAGCAGTCAGGCTTATCCCAGAGGCAATGTGTAAAGCGTTTGTGCAACACACTCTCACACCAGTGACACACTAGGCATATATCACAAAAAGAGACTCCACACAAGGCTATATAAAAATGTCCTTTGTATTGTTCATAAAACACATTAGTTCACAATCATATAAATTACAGTGCCTCTAGGGACTTGTCATGACGTCACATAGATTCATAAATCATTTGGCCAATCAGGCCATTCGTCATAACATTGCAATTGAGTGCACGCAAGTAAACATTGGCAAGTTGCACGCATCACCAACATGTGATGAGAACATCGCCTACTAACATTAGGGCGTAACCAATGTGGAAATTGTTGGCAGAGCTAGAACAGAAAATTGGTTATTTACACAAAATGCCCTCAACCGTGAGTGGCAAATACCCCCAGACACGTGTTGCAGCCGTCAAGGCAACTGCAGCGGGGGCCCTTCCTGGGCTCACCCCGCACTAGCCACAAGCATAGAGCAATGCCCCAAAGTTATGCCAGAGGCTGTTGCCTGTGACCATAGTCAAACCAATTGTGAACTTGTTAGCGGAGAGACCTCACTTGGTCCCCAGTATCCACTAATGTAACAAACTGCAGCTGTACGCGAACCTTCGTGGAAGCTACTGCGAGGCCGGGTTGCTCGAATCCCAAGAAATACACCCACAACTACGGTTGACCTTACCTGACCCCCTGCTCCAAGGGATAAAGCAGGCAGCTACCCGCATCCACGTGGGGCTGCAGGGCACCAGACCGTAAGCAACAGCGGTGCCTCTGACCCGAGGCAGACGCTGTTGCTTATGGTCAATAATCGATCTATGCCTGAATTTGAAGCTGTCAGGAACTGTTGTTTTTAACGTACCTTTTGCATTTTGCTTTTAACTTTGCGCCGCATGCACACAAACTATTGCTCCTTCCTGCGCCGAAGGCGCGCCAAATGCAGGCCCGTCTGCGCCGTCTGCGCCTGACCGTCGCAGATGCCAGGACCCCTGCTTCTTTTATTTCGGTATTGTATTTCCTACCTTTCAATTTGAATTATCTGGAATTATGACCATATTTAGATATTCTAGTGAAGAAATTAAAAAGTTAAACACATCTTTGATTAAACCCACCGAAATTCTAGCTTTCGAAATAGCAAGTTGTCCCCAAATTTCTCTTGTCGCTACTCCCTCTGATCAGACGGAGTTCTCCTCCCTCTCTGGCCTCAACCCTTCCAGTACAGGCAGCCCAGATGGAAAGTTGAATGCCATATATTTTAACGCTCGCTCTATCCCTAAACATACACTGGAAATCTGGTCCCTGCTAGATTCAGCAGCCCCAGACATCTGCTTCATCGCTGAGACTTGGCTACACGAACATGCCGCCCCGATTTATATATCGCTTTCCCACCAGGGTATAAAATAACCCGACTCGACAGGAAAGAAACCAGAGGAGGGGGGTTATTGATTGCAACCAAAAAGAATGTGAATGTAGTTAGTTTGGAAAATTCTGTCTCCAACTACTTAGAAATTCCTATATTTCAGATTGAGGGAAAATCGAATAATATTTGGAAAGGAGCCTTAATATACCGCCCCCCTGGTGCCAAAGGAGATTTTGCTAACAAATTACTCGAAATTATTGCCCCTCATGTCCTCGCTTCTGAAAAATTTCTTTTAGTAGGTGATTTTAACCATCATGCAGAAATACTATCTAATTCAGACACTGGGAAGTTCATATCTAGTATGAATACTCTGGGACTTGATCAGAAGATCATAGGCCCCACACATCAAGCTGGCCATACAGTGGACCTTCTTTTTTCTAATTCCCCCGATCTGACAGTAGCCTTTCCCATTCCACTGCTTTGGACAGACCACTATTTATTAAAATTCTCTTTTCCGATGGCTAAAACAAAAACGACATTAGTAAACGGATCTACATTACAGAGATGCCTTAAAAAAATCACTTTACCATTGTTTCTAAAAGAAATTCAGCTAAACACACACATTTTTTCCTCAAGTGCCAGCACAGCGGCACTACAATTTGACATAGCTATAGAGACAGCATTGGATAAAATCGCTCCTCTGAGCAAAGTCAAGCACAAGATTAGATCTGCTCCCTGGTTCACGGAACAATTGAAAATCGCAAAATCGAAATGCAGAACCGTGGAGAAGAAATGGCGGAAAAGTAAAGATCAGATAGATTGGAAAACATATAAACTTTTGCACTCTAGCTATATGAGCGACATAAAATCGACAAAGAGAGCATTTCTTACGGAGCGGATAGACAGAGCCCAAAACTCCTCTAAGGAACTCTTTCAAATTATGAAGGAATTTACCAATCCAAACAATCCACCAGAAATCCCGAATTCCTTGGAGTGGACAAATGCTCTATCTCAATTTTTTGAGGATAAAATCACAACCATTCATCTCTCCTTTCCCTCCCATCCCAACCCAACTCAGTCAGAAGCCTTGGTTATATCACGATCGGATCCCCCACACATTATGAAGGAATTCGTCAAATGTGACTGCGATGCAACCCTGTCCGCTGGGCTGAAAATCAAGTCAGGGTCCCCCTCCGACCACATTTCCTCCAAACTCTTTCCCATACTTGCGCCGGCATTGGTGGAACATCTTACCAACCTCTTTAATAAATCATTTACAGATGCTGACTTCCCAACAATAAGGAAAGCAGCAAAAGTCAGGCCCATTCTGAAAAAGCACACGGCCGACCCAAACACTCTTTTGAATTACCGGCCCATTTCTCTGCTTCCATATTTTGGGAAAATGCTCGAATCCATCGCCAACAAGCAGCTTGTGAGCCATCTCGAAGATCATGGACTTCTGGATCCCTCACAATTGGGTTTTAGGGCACAACACAGCACGGAGACTGCATTGGTCGAGGTTGTTGATAATATCAGACTGGCGCTGGATAAGCACCAGTCAACTATCCTCGTCCTGCTTGATCTGTCTGGGGCCTTTAACACCATCTCCCACCGCATTCTAATTCAACGGCTGTGGGAGATTGGTGTCAGAGGAAATGCCCTAAAATGGTTTTCCAGTTACCTATCCAATCGTACAACAGTGGTCCAAATCGATAAAAACAGAGCAGGTGAAAGACCTGTTAAAATGGGCGTTCCGCAGGGCTCTATTTTGAGCCCGACGCTCTTCAATGTCTATATGACTCCTTTGGCCAAAGTGATCAGAGCTCATGGTTTTGATGTTCTGTCTTATGCCGATGATGCTCAGTTCCTAGTTACACTAGACCCTGATCCTAACGAAACCAAACAATGTTTCAAAAACTGCCTAATACATGTTGAGGAATGGATGACCACCAATCACCTCCAACTGAACGGCAGTAAGTCAGAAATTATGCTCTTCGGCAAAGCAGCAGAGCACTGGACAAATGACTGGTGGCCAACAAAATTGGGCCATTGCCCAGTACCCAAGGAATCAATCCGCAATCTGGGTTTCAAGATGGACAATAAACTGTCCATGAATAACCAAATTAACAACATCATTGGCACATGTTTCGGACTAATGCATAGTTTGCGGAAGATTTTTAAGTGGATCCCCGCTCAGGCCCGAAAACCCTTAGTACAGGGTCTAATAATAAATAGAATGGACTACGCAAATGCACTCCTAGCTTCCATAAATGAACATCATCTGAGCAGGCTCCAGGTTCTTCAGAACACCGCAGCTCGGTTGGTTCTTAACCTCCCGCGAAGAACCCCATCTGCTGCCTGTCTAAAAAGCCTTCATTGGTTGCCGGTAAAAAAGCGTATCCTCTTCAAAACTCTTTGCTTAGCCCATAGACATATGTAAGAAAAAGGCCCCAAGTATTGGTCTCAAAAACTACGATGGTACCGGCCTCAAAGAGAACTCAGATCCAGAAATGAACTCCTGCTTACGCCTTTAAGAATACGAACTTCTAGAAATGGTGGTCGTGCGTTTTCGTTTCTGGCTCCTGCTTCATGGAACAAAATGCCCATTCATCTCCGGAACATCCCTGAACACGGTTGCTTCCGTAAGAGGTTAAAGACCTGGCGTTTTGCAAACTAACAGCCCTATTTCCTTGTCAGAGACCGCTGCAAGCGCCATGAGACTCCCAGGATGTGATATGTGCGCTATACAAATGTCCCTGACTTGACTTGACTTGACTTTCTCTTTGACTGCCCTCAGGGAACTCGACCCGTCCTCGGCCTAATAAGCTTGTTGGCACCTTCTTGCCATTCCCTCCAACTGAGAGACAATTGTTAGCGGTGCTGGACAGACATGCTGGAAGGGTCTGGACCACTCGAAGGACTTCGTGAGGCATTGAGAAGGGTTGACAGGCATCGCTTGGCAGACCAACTGCTCGCGCTCAGCTGGACAGGTGCCGTTCTGGGTTTTCGGATCCTTGGAGGTCAGAGACCTTGCTACACTGCACGGCAGGCGGTGCCTCGATCGCTGCTCGCTGGAGATGAAGGGGTGGGGGAAGCACTGAGGATCCTCAGTCAGGAAAGCCCAGCAAGGTTTTCCACAGCCTGCGAAGGCCACCCCAGTCTCCAGACATGGGACATTAAAGTTACAGCACCAGCACATGGCCGTTTGACGTGAAGGCACCAAGATTGTGCAAAACGGAATACCAGAACCACAACTGGCAGAGATTGCAGTGCACCACATGCTGAAGACAAGACAGAGGGAAGCACTACCTCTTCCCTGAAAGACCACTGGGCCACCAAACAGAATTAAGCAGCAGGCCAGCACATCAGGGTCAGAGGTACTTGCAGTAAAGAGTGGCAGTCCTTCTTGTAGCCCCACAGACTACTGGTCAGCACAATAAGCAAGGGAGTCCTATGGCGGTTCTTCCTGGCAGCATAACAGTTCCTTCCGGTCAGGTGTAGTCTGTAGAACCAGCAGCGGCTGATTACAAGTCCCACACAATATATTCTCCTCTTCATGGGGTCTCAGCCCCTCTATTTATAGTGCAAATGTCTTTGATCTGGGGACACATCAAACACTGTATAGAAGTGGACAACACCCCCATTCACATTTCAAGCCCTGGCCCCAGACACACCACAGGGGGACAGAGACAGCAGTGTAGAAGGCAAGCACAGCCCTATTCAGGTACAGGTGCAACTCCTCTCACCACTCCAAATACAGACCAGGCCTATTCAGGTGCAAGGGAAACTCCTCCTGCTACTCTAAATGCAACCAAGGTCTATCCAGCCTAGTGCTGAGTCACCCAGGAAAGGCAGGACACACCTCAAATCCCCCTTTTGACTGTCTAGAGTGAATGTACACCCCCTCTCTCCTGTCAGTCAAAACCAGACAGTGAATACACATCCAGGCGGGGCACAAAGATACTTACCCACACAGAAATGCACACTTTTAAAAGTGGCATTCCTAAAATAGTAACAATAAATCTGCTTTCACCAATAAGCAGGATTTATCCCTTCTATTCCAAACATACCAAACATGGCCACGCTACCCCTCTCATATCAGAAATTACCATTGAAGCACATATCAGGGAATCCCCAATGCAAATCTATGAGAGGGCAGCCTCACAGCAGTGAGAAACCAAATAGGCTGTTTGTCACTACCAGGACATGCCACACAGTTAAGACACCTGTCCTACCTACACAGCACCCTGACCTTAGGGCTAGCTAGGGCCGACCTTGGGGGTGACTTATCTATACTACTATTATAAAGCGAGAACTGGGAACCTTTGAGGCGGGTAAACTCCAGAAGTACACCACCAATCACAACACCCAATACAGCGTTGGAAAGGGGAGGTCCAGCAGATGGACATAGGCTATAGATTTGTACAACATATACATTACAAAGGGCAGACAACATTCGGGATAAAGTAGTTCCTTGTGGGAGTTGTTCTGCTGTTAGGGAGTAGCATGGGCGTGTCAAACTAATGTGGGCGGTAACATTGGCAGAGGGGCATGTTCCAAAATGCATGACACTTCACTCGGTTACAGTGGCTGCGACCTGCAACCACACACAAAACACAGCCCCTTCAAACACACACAAAACACAGCGACTTCAGCAACAAAGGTGTCAGTGGAGAAATAAACACCGTTTTATACACAGCGACTTCAGGAACAAACCTTGAAGCATTTACACGGCTGCCAGTGGTGACCTAAACAGTGTTTTTGCAATGTTACTGAGGACCGTCTCTATGTGGAACTCAGCATGTCGGCGAATACATTGTGATAGGGGCATGCCTACAAACATTACAAGTTCGGTCTGTGGCATGGGCTGAGTACTCACTAACACATTCCGCAGAACATTCAGCAGTGTTCGGATCATAAACAAAGGGGCGCGGTTTCGTGAGCAAAAGGGGCGTGGATATAGGGGCGCGGTACCACAACTCACAGCCCAATTCACAACGCGATCACTGTCACTCAAGTCACACCACACGAAAGGGGCGCAACTTCAACAAACAACCAATCACGCTACATTAATGAAACAAGGGGCGCGCCTTACCCAAACAACCAATCACGCTACATTAAAGGAAACTACCACAGTCATTGACACGAAAACTATGCTAAACTTTAACACATTGGTCCAACACGCACGTGAGTAAAAAAAAAACCACAAGGATTGCTTAACGCACTCGGACCATTATTGCTGTCGGACGCACAAACGCGGGACAGGTACGGAGCACTACATTTGCTGCGCAACACTCGACACACTTTCTGAAAGCCCTTCTTGGAGGGCTCACTAAAATTCATGCAGCAAGGCAGACACAATTCCACACTTTGCGGTCCATTAAACGAGCGCACAGGGGGCGGGCAGGAAAACGAAAAAAAGCTGAATTCCAGAAGCCTCATTTACATTGCCGAAAGAGGCATGATCTATGGGAATTGACGGCGCTTTCCGTTGTCGCACAGTTAGTCACTAAAAGCACTATAATATTTTTTCACACATTACTTTTCTCCCCCGAACAACGTCGGGACGGGCTGCTAGTATGTAGTAAAAGGGGAGTTTGCAGATGTGGCAACGACTTTACATGCCCCGTCACTGTGGCAGTAAACTGTGTGCGTAGACCCTGCAGCGGCAGAGGCATTGGACAGGCTTGAAAGGCTACTCGGTGGGTGGCGCAAGCAGTGCTGCAAGCCCACTAGTAGCATTTACCTTACAGGCCCTGGGTATATGGGATACCACTGTACAAGGCACTTAAAGGTAAATTAAATTTGCCAAACAGGTGTGGACCAATTTTACCATGATTACAAGAGAGATCACATCACTTTAGCACTGATCAGCAGTGGTGAAGTGCCCAGAGTCAAAAACAGGTCAGAAAAAATACAGGAGGAAGGCAACAAGTTCTGGGATGACCCTGCAAAAGGGCCAAGTCTAACACACATTTAAGAGTACACTCTATTGCTCCTCTCTGACATGCCTGTCCCCACCCCACCCAAAAACGTATTTCAGGGCTCAGACAGACAGCATAAAAAAATGTATAATCACATTGTGTTATTATCATTTTATTTATGTCTGCTGCATGGGCTAAGGGGCTATGCTCCTCTGCCGTTACGGAGCAGCAGCTTCTGGTGGCAAGCCACGCCTTAATTACCACGATGTTCCAAGCTACCTGTGTAGCTCTCGTTACTGGTTATAAATACAGGCCACAAGTTCTATGACATCTATGCACCCAAGGAACTTTCCATGTATGCTTTCATATGATCGTCTGATCAATGAAGCATAAATATTTTTCACTTTTCATTTGTTACTATTCCACTATTATAGCATGAAGTCGAAGTGTAATAGCAATTAGTTATGTCTGGAAGCCCTGTGCCTACCTTCCCAATTAGCTGATAAATGGATTTTGATTTGCTACTAATCAAGGTCTCTTCACAGACCATACACATTTATTAACCATAATTTGCATTTTATGAAGGCTTCGTTTAGGCAGTTTTCAGCAGCAAGGCCTGTGTTTTAAATTAAACCATGGACAGTGCTGTCAACTGCCACTAGTCTTTAATGCCAGGATAGACTACCCTATATGCCAAAAATCTCCCCTCATCATTTTCATCAGGTTAGAGGAGTTTTCGTGTACCGTCTTGGCTAAGGTGGACAATAGTTTCACCCCAAGTTATTATATGGTGTCTTTCATCTGCTGGATAGTGAATATCTGTTTTATGTGTTCTTTTTGCTGGGCTTGTAGGCCTAGGTTATGTATCAATGACTTTTGTAGGTTCATTGTTAAGCCAGATGTCTGTCTGCATACTGGCAGGGCCTCTAAAACTGCCAGAATGGAGTGTTCTGGGTCTACCAAAGTCATCATCATGTATTCTGCATAAATGCTGGACTTATGTTTGGTATGATCAATGTTTAATCTGTCATTCTGTATAATCATTATGATATATATAATGCTTAGAGCAGTGGTAAAAGGGGGCAACACTGCCTCATTCCCATTTTCACATTGAATGGGACAAGTAAATTGCTATTGATTCTAAAGCTTGCCTCAATGTTTCTATAGTTACTGAATGTAGGAACGCCATTCCTTTTGCCCTGATCACCCCCATTTTTTGACTGATACTGGTGGTTAGTGACTCTGAGAGCGCCCTGGGCTCTGCTAGCCAGGTTCAGGGCCAGTGCTCTGTCCTCTAAAGTTATATGGTAAGTTGTATAATTTTAACTGGCAAAGGCAACCTTGTAGAGGTGGGCCTCAGCCAGGCCTACCAGTGCTAGGGGTTTGCCTTTCTCTGCACGCAGGTCGTCAGACAAGTAAATAGAAGTTGGCACGGAAACTGAAAGGTTAAAAGAAATGTTTATTAAACCTCATGAGGTGGAATTACATTCACACAGCACCCTTCAGTAGTGTATGAAGTAGCACAAGGAGTAGAAGAACTATGGGTCTTTTATACCCACACAAGAACTCAAAAGAGGGCGGTACAAGCACACATAGGAGAGTTACATACATAGATGGTCATACAGAAATGCACAGTCAACAGTAAAGGAGGAGCTAGCAGTTGCTGACTCCGGTAGAAGCAACCTGACAGTTACAGACTAAAATATATGTATGAACAGTTACAGATTCGCATGTGCAGAGTGGCAGAGTCTAAGTATAGCGAGTCCTCTAAGCAGAGCACACGGATAAATGACAGTGAAGAAGGAAAGAGCACATGGTGAGTGTTAGACCTGTCAGCCCTTTGGGTGGTCCCTCCTTATTTTTCTTCCCTTTTGCCTTCTATTTTTTTTTTAGTCCACTACATTTTTTGATGTTGACCTTAGGTCTCTGGGCGCTCCATTGTTACTAATTAACAATGAAGTGCAGGTGCTCCTCTAAAATGGAGGAAGAGTAAGAGATCCTCACAAAATGGTGGCCTGTCCAGATTACCTCACAGCTTGGGGCCATAGGGTTGTCATGAGGGGTTCCAGAACCTTCTGGTCCACTCTAGACACTCTGGGCCCAGGCTATATAGGATGGAATGTTGGGCAGCCATTTTGTTCAGTGAGGAGTGGGGTTAGTCAGGAGTTAAGGCTTCTAGGTGGAGAGGTTGGTGCACTGAGGGGGGGTTTGACTGTCTTTGGGCCTGCTACCCCTTTCTGCTGACGCTATCCTCTGCCTTATGATCTAGCCCTGCCATCATCCTTTTTCCCGGGGCCAGCTTCCTCTTTGGTACCCCCTCATAAGGGATCCCTGGTTAGCCCTGGTGAGCTGAAGATATTTGAGCCGGGAGTTGAAGGGTGCGAGTGGTTGCCACGACAAGGGCACCAGACCTTTGCCCTAATTCTCCTCATCCTGACTGCCGTCCAGAGCCCTGAAAGGACGGCCTTGAGACCGTACTCCTAAGCCTGCCATTGTATTGGGCATTGCAGAAGTTTTACTGTTACGGACCCTGGGGCTGCGCAGCGCTTCCTGCATCTGTTTGCACTCACCGCTGCTGGTCCGTTCCCCGCTGCTGAAGAGAGCACGCATTCTGGGCCTCCCTGCGCTGTGAGGCAACCGGCATCGGCGTGAAGCGAGAGAGCTCCTTCCGCGATGGTTGCCAGGTGACAGAGGCCTGGTGACGCTCTGCCCGATGAAGCCAGAGGAAGGCGCCGGAAGGTGAGGGGCGGGCTGGGAGGAGGCTGGGCCTAATCGGAGCTCTTCCCGGTGAAGTGAGCTGAGGGGAAGAGAGTCGCGGAAGGAGGCGGAAAGGCCAAATCCAACTCCTGACTGGTCTTTGGTGCGGGACCAGCCACCGGAGTCCTACTGTCACCGTTGAAAACCTTAACGGAAGTCTGAGGCTCGGTCGAGAACACCTTATGTTTGGCCGGTTTGTATGACAGACCTTCCATCACTAAAGTTAGCTGTGATTTTGAACTGGAGGGAGGGGAGACTCAGCACGCCGTAACCTTTGCTTGGCCCTAACTTTGGTCAGTCTCCCTGGCCCAGTGGAAATCGTGACTGAAGGGCCCTGAGAATCAATTCCAGCAGAACTACAACCCGGACAGGGGCTCCTAGTTTGGTAAAATTGCAGCAAGGGTTTGTACGGTCTATTTACAGCCATCCTAGATATAGCACCAAGCCAGTAACAGATCGAGAGCATGGTTGCTTGTTGGAAGGAATAGATAGCCATACTTGATTAGGAGTAGTAACCCTACAACAACGCTGGAATTGAGACCTGCCTACCTTAAGTGAAAGTGTTATACATACAAATTAAAGCCTGTTTGATTCAAAATATTGACCTGCCTTCCTAAAGTATATGTAGCACAAATTTAATGCTTATGTAATTTTCTTTTTTTAATAAAATCTTTTTATTGAAAATTAAAGAAACAAACAAGGCAATAAACCTTATACAGTAGGATATCCGTCCGAATGAGGAAGGAAAAAAGCAATACAAGTAGGCATACAATCAACACCAGGGGGGGGGGCAGGGGAGAGAAGAACTCCAGACAAATATATACAATACAATACAAGGAATGGTAGGTCAGGGGGAAAGTGGAACTTCAGGAATGTCTACAAGAGGAGGAGTGCAAAGGTCTCCACGGTAAATGTTCCAATAGCCCCTGATCTTACCCCATTTCCTGGGTCGCCCCCGTGCCACATAGATCGTCTTCTCCCTAAACATGCACCAATCCATGTTTTCCATCCATGCCTCGACCGTGGGTGGCCTCTGAGAACCCCACAACTGTGCAATATCTATCTTAGCTACCGTGTTTCCCAGGGTCGCGCATTGCATCTGCATTACATCATAGTCATTTGGTTCCCAGACATTCAGGAGACAACGTCTGGCCTCGGGCAGCAAGGCAACACCGGTAGCCTCCTCCATCTTATTGTGTATCCCAGTCCAGAAAGCAGCCACTACAGGACACTCCCAAATTATATGCAGAAACGTCCCAAGCAGCCCACAACCACGCTTGCACAGACCATCCTCCGAGTAACCCATTCTAACCAAACGGGGGCCAGTCACATAAATTCTATGCAGGATTTTGAGCTGAACCAAACGGAGACGGGCCGAAATCGCGACCTCTTTAGGAGAAGAGACAGCAGAATGCTTATGTAATTTATCGTATTGGCCTACCTTCGTCATTCAAGGCATTCAGCTGCATGATTCTGCTCAAAAGTGTAATTACTGCAGAGCTGCCTATGGAACCTTTACCTCTCTTGTTTGCAAAGCAAATGTGTCCTTGCCAGTGATGTAACTTTTACACCTACCTGTTTATGACTGTTATGATTAGGTAAGGTTCGCTAATGTAACTCGATTTTATGCTATGTCAGGAGTCTACAGGAGAATGTAATTTGATGGTAATGTCTAGAATGTAGATTTATCAAATTGTGAGGAAACTGAAAATCTACTTGAAAGGAAAGATAAAGCTTTTCTACCTTTTCTAAATACGGTGTGGTGTCATTTTTAAGTGGAGGTGCGCTGAGTTACTGTGGTGAGTGTGACGCAAGTACAACACAAATGCCCTGGAGTTAGGCCTTTCCACTTGGTACCAGGCTACCCTAGGTGCACCGGTGATCCCGGGTCCAACAGTGAGCACATGGCAGACAAAACGGCTGCCAAAAACAAGATGGCTTCAGCTAAATGCTAACACTGATCGCTGTCAATTTTCCACAGATAACCCTTTTAGCATTAGCTAAAGACATTTATGATCTAGGATAGTCCTTGTATACATCTTGTATATCAATTTGCATCAAATTATTAATTTCTTTATCTATTATTTTCTGGGCATTCATTTGTGCAACATTTCGTTTAGCAGGAGTACAGGCAGTAATACAAGCAGAGCAAAGCATTGGACCACATTGTATACATAAGCAACATGTCAGTAGCACAGAGAATAATATACATAAGATAGTAACTACTTTCCAACCCCAAGTTACAATTAACCCCCAAAACCAGCTTGCAAAAGTCCATGTGCCAGTATCGGGTTGGATTTCAGCAGCAATTTTATGTAATTTAGAAATTGCATCAAAAACTGAGGGGGTATTGTTGGGTATATAGACGCAGCAGCTACTTCTGATGACACGTCATGCACCACCTCGGTCAGCCAAGACTACATCTAGGACCATACGGTTTTGGAGCATCACAATCCTTGCAATTTGCAGTTCCTCTGTAATGTCCCAAGTGCCATAGCTGTCTGGTTGATCACAGCTCCACTACACGAGTCAAACGTCTGATCTTTCTACTGTTTAAGGTAGCACCTACAAAGAAGAACAGTCCCAGATTAAAATCAACATATTGCTGTAGTGCAGTGTCAGTCTGGTCCACCTCATCATTGCTTATTGTCCTCTTGTATCTGTTCTAAGTGATATCATTAAATAATCGATAGTCCTTATGATATGATGCAGGTGCCAGAAAAACAGGTGGTAACAAAAAGGACACGTAGCAGACTCTGGACCATCCAAAAGGTAAATGATAGTATCCCTTGTTACCACAGACAAAGTAGGTGTTATGTGAAGACATGAAACTACTATTATTGACACCTTCAATGGTCAAAAATAGCGTACATTCGCTTCTTCCTACTGGGATTCTCCCAACACTGCTTATACAGAAGTCTGCTCAGGCTCTAGTAACAGATATTACAAATGGTCCATTACCCTTGGTAGTTCGCATATTTGGGAAAACATAAGGCCTAGAAATATTTCCGGGTCGCTACTCCTCCCACTGCCATTTAGTTCCTTCAGCCTGTGGATTGCCATCTTCATCTGGGTAACACACTTTATTGAGATGGTAGTTTATTTCCCCTACAGCCATACTAGTAATATTAGCTCTTTCAGAACCGATGAGAAGTGCAAACCAGGCTTGACAGGACCCATTGTGGGAAAAGGGATGAGGAATCAAAGGTGTTCTTCCCTTTTTCTGGTGAGCAGGTATCAACCCACACACCCAGCAGTCAGCAGTGTTCGTAGCATTGTGAGAGCTTCTGCTCATGATATGGGAGAGTAAAATAGTGGTGCTCAATTGGTACTGGAGTAGTGGCAGTCAGCAATTGTCAAGCAGGAGCCACTTCCTCTACAACCCAAGTTATCACTGCCATAGCAACTACAGTTTCAACGAATCCAGTAATGCACATGTTTTTTCTATCACAAATACTCGCAGCAGTGGACATTTTCTCCTTCGGCATATCCATCCCGTTGGTTGAAGTTAAAAAAATAGTTGGAGCTCTAAAGTCCTGGGCAGCCGTTGGTTTCTTCGCTGAGGGTCAAGACGGGTGTCACGATGTAGAACCGATCCCCCCCCTTGCCACATCAGCTCCATTTCACTAACCCAGGGCGGTAGCTCAACCAGTCTTTTTCAACAATGAAGGATCTTTCCGGGGTCTCAGTTGATATTGGGATACACCAGGGATCGTGTGGTCCGGGAAGACTTCCGCAGGTTCTCCAGGTGATACAACTTGGCCTTTCTCCGTATCCAAATCTCTTGATGGCCGATCAGAGCAGCAGGGTAGACGGCACACGCTTACAATGCGTTGAGTGTATCCAGTTCTTTCTGTTCGTCACTTGAACTGCAGTTCTCATCGCGAGGAGCACCTGCGCCGGTCCTCGCCACCTGGGCTTTAAACTGCTCGACCTCTGGAAGGCTCTGACCATCATGTGGTCACCGGGCCGGAGTCCTTGGGCCTCACCTGTGGACCTGTCAAGAAGAACTTCTCGAACCTGTTGATGAATAGAAATCACACTGTCAGTCAACTGTAATAGGTAGTCACTCATCAATACACATGGCACATCATGTATGGGGCGTGGCTTAGGAATTTCACAAATATTCATAGGTCTTCCAAATACCACCTCAAATGGCGTAAGACCAGAGCATGAGTGTGGCACTGATCTGATGGACAACAATGCCGCAGGTAGTGCATCTGGCCATTTCAAGGATGCAGAAGCCTGTATTTTTGCTAGCTTCAATTTTAAAGTAGCATTATATCTCTCCACTAGCCCTGCTGATTGTGGATGAAAGACTGTATGAAACTTCTGCTTGATCCCTAATCCTTTCAGGACATATTCAACAACTTGCCCAACAAAATGGGGTCCGTTATCACTCCATAAAAGTTTGCAAATACCGAAAGTGGGGAAGAATTCTTTCAGAAGCACCTTTGCTGTGGTCAGAGCTGTATTATCTTTCATAGGGTATGCCTCTATCCACTTACTGAAGGCACATACCACTACTAAAACATATTTTAGATTATTGCAGCGTTCAAGCTGAATATAATTCATTTGCAAAACTTCAAAAGGTAAAGTTGGTATAGCAAACCCTGCTGTAGGAGTTCGTGTCCCTTTACCAGGATTACACTGGAGACAAATCAAGCAGGACTGTACTATCTTCTTAGCTGTGCCGGAAATCTCTGGATGCTCCCAAACTTGTGTGAGCAATTTCGTTATTGAGGAAGCTCCAACTTGTGCCGGCCCATGTGCCATATGAATCATAGACTGTAAATAGGCCGTGGGCAATCTCCACTTGGTCATCTCTTTATTCCTCCAGCAGCCTTCATCATCTAATGTTCCCTCTTTAGACCATTGCTCTAGTTCTTCAGTGGAAGCAGATCTCTGCATGTCTAGCACTTCCTGCCTAACATCATGCCATCGTTCGGGTTGTGACTTCACTACGTACATGGATGTAGTACTTTGCTGCATTGTAGTCTCATGAGCTGTGTGATCTGCAAAGGCATTTCCTTGTCCTATTTTATCAGTCACTTTCTTGTGTGCACTACATTTAACATTTGCTATTTTCTTTGGGTATGTCAAGGCAGTCAAAAGATTATGCACCAACTCTCCATGCATTATTTGCATCCTGTGGGATGTAAGAAAGCCTCTTTCCTTCCAGAGTAACCCAAAATCATGAGCCACTCCATAAGCATTGTTGTATAACTCCTATATATCCCTATATCGTGTTAAGTTAGCATAGGTACGTTTGAGATTTAAACGCCATTTTTCCTTTCTTGCAACTTCTGCACACGACCCTCATTTGTTGACTTAGCTTTCAACCTAGTAGTTTGGCGTGGTGAATGTGAGAATAATATGTTATTGCTCTGATATCTGCTTTGTTTAATAAAACATGTCTGCACGGAGAGTGCTGAAGTTTCAGGAGCAACACGATATGGAATTGTTATGAGGTCTGATCTCCACGCCTTCATAGTCATAACACAAGTGCAGCCTTTGCCAACTTGGGCTTGAGGCGGGATTGATATTGCTTTGCACGGGAATTGTTAACTCACTTGATGCGGTGCACATGCAGAGAGAGCTGGTGTATGCTGATGTGATTCCTTCATGCTAGGACACTAAGGTATGGGCCCGCCCTAAAACAACCCAAAGAGACCTTCTTAGATAATAATATAATATATGTGTTAGGGAGGGTGAGATATAAGTGTTGTTAACTCTTATTCATTACAGCATGTTAACATGCTGTCACCATTCGCTTTTTATGTCTTAGTAACTATGCTGATAATTTTGCTACTGATAATAAGTATACTTGTATTATCAAAGATACTGCGCCTGAGAAGACGGCATTAGTAAATAAACATTTCAAATGCACATGTGTCTTCTTTACTCCATGTTCTGGTTTGTAATGATAATATAACGAAAGAGTGTTCATGAGTCCCACGTACCCTGAGGTACTGTAAGTTCATGTTCTGGTTTGTCTAAACATTGGGTGTTTGATATGTCCAATGAGACACTGTAGCTAGCTCGGTAAGGGGTGAGTTGGTTGCTAAGGTAAGTTTTGGGACACCCTAATTTGCCGAGGTTCCACTCCTCTGTGCACAGTTCTGTGTGAGTACAGAAACCCTGCAACATGGCGCCCAACGGTTTCGGTGGTCTTATATCATGACACTCGAGTAGTTTATCATTCATGCCTTAACCCCTTCACATCCGTTTCCGGAAAACGGGGTGTTGGTGAAACCTACCTATTTTTTGAAATAGGTCTTTATTCAAGCTTGATTCTTACTTAAACGGTTTCTTTGAATTACTACCCAGTTGTGCTACAAAGTATTCTTTGTGTTTTCTTGTTTCCAATTCTGTAATGGCGGCAGCGGTGGCTATTGCGCAGCATAGTCGCGTAGCGGTACGCAACCATCTTCAGACGTACCAGGTCCCAGTAGATGGGATGGCTGTGATTTTCGTGGTAAGTGCAGATCCGGCGTTTCCTTACGAGTTGTTTTACTCTTGGGTTACGTTTCCGGCTGTGGACGCTAATTCTGGTTTGTTCCACTCCTACACCGCCTCGGATGTCCCGGCTGAATATACGCCATACAGGGCATTGGAAATACC
Organism: Lissotriton helveticus; assembly: GCF_964261635.1. Lineage (NCBI taxonomy): Eukaryota > Metazoa > Chordata > Amphibia > Caudata > Salamandridae > Lissotriton > Lissotriton helveticus. The sequence goes on from NC_136062.1 coordinate 299,217,992, forward strand.
TATTGATCATTGGCAGCATCGAGTTTGGTTCCCCCACTCTTTGTCCCGTGCGAGGTTAGGTCCACTCTCGATTCCAGGTACGAATTGGCCTGCATTGGGTGGCTTTACCCCGCACCCGAATCACGGGGCTTGTACCCTGGCAGAAATTCGCAGGCTTCATGTAGTTTCCATTTCCGTGATTCGTGCTTTAGTGCAATACATCGGTCGACATCTTCCTGGTGGTCCCCAGGGGGGTGCGGCCGCTCCCATGGAACGAGGCGGAATGCGTCTCAATCCAGTGATGGTAAATTCGGTTTTTGGTGCGCGTCCTGTTGACAACGATGACTTCCCATTCTGGCTAGCGGAGAAGTTTGATCAACTGGAGGCGGTTTTTCCGAATTCTACTCCTGCTGATAAACATAGAATGTTGACGATTACTCTACCGAAGGATATTACTCCTGAACTTGCTGACTGTGACAGCTGGGGAAAAACATTTGCGGCAGTTTATACAAGGTGCTTCGGCACCCCGTCTATGACTGCCCTGCCTGAAATCGTTCGACGTGTTCAGAATGATCACGGTCCAGAGGCAGCGGTTGAATTGGGTATGCGCCTGTGTGGTTCTTTTGAGATTGTAAGTGATCTCATTCTCTCCAATGTTAAAGGAGATGCAGTTAACTTTCAGGTGTCGAATGCTCTGGCTGCTCTGCCCGATGCCGACAAACCCCGCCAGTTAGCAAAGATTGTGGTGGCCGCTTATAAAACGATTGGCCGCACAAGTAGAGGTCTGAAATATTTTCCAGTGAAGGAGAAAAAACAACCACAGGGGCAATCTGCAGTGACAGATGCCCAGCCAAAGTCCAAGAAACAAAATTGGCCTAAAAAACAGACACAGGGGAAGCAGACAATGCAGACTCAGGGTTCTTTTCCTGCAATACAAGCTCCTGCGCCATCCGAAAAAGTTTATGATTTGCGCGACCGCGCGATGATTAAATCACCTGATCGTTTTCAGGGTTCTGATCAACGCTCTCCTCGTTCCTTTCAGGACACATCGGCCCAGAAAACCGGTGGAGGAGGAGGGGGTGGACGTGGACGTGGTGGCCAACAAGGACGTGGTCAGTCCCGCCAGACGGACGGCGCAGTGAAGCAGGAGGATTCTACGCCTCGGCGTCCGCAGTTTGCGAAAAAGAAAGTCGCAGCCTTAACAGCGCATCGATATGCCACAGATAGTGAGAACGCGGCTTCGGAATCTGACGTGGGCTCTGGCGTTGCTGGACAGCGCGGCGGAGATAACCATAGTCAGAGAGGCGCTGCGTCCACTACTGAGGGTGACAGCGACTGAAGTCTACGTTGTGTTAGAAACAGCGGATACGAGACTTGCTCCCCCTGAAAGACTATATGAAATTGTCCTGTTAATTGAAGGTGACATACAGCGTACCGTTAAAGGTGTATTTTGGGAGAATCTGTCTTCTACATATGATATTTTACTTTCGGAGGCTGACTGGCCCCCACCTTTTGTGCTCGCGGCGCCGCGAGGGGAGGAGGTAATCCTACCCAGTTTCGCGAACACTGTCTCGAAAGAGCATGCGCAGCATTTTGCAGAAGAGTGGGCTCGGGCTCTCGCGCCGGCTCTGTACCGTAACCAATGTGGTTGGGATAAATTGTCGCCTTGCCACGAAATTCCGTTGCGGTCTCAGCCGCAGCCTCAACCTCAATATCCCATTCGGCGTGAAGCAAAATCTTCCGTCGCGGAAATCCTTGAACAATTGGAATATCAGGGAGTTATTGAAACGTGTGTGTCACCGATGAATAATCCCCTTTTTACTGTGAATAAACCTGACGGATCATATCGTTTGGTTTTGGATTACCGGCATTTGAACTCGCATTGCCGTAACTGTGCAGTACAGAATACCCACGGCTCTGCCCTAGTGGATAGTCTCGTGCGTAAGCGTTTCAAGACAACGCTTGACATATCCAATGGTTTTTATGCCCACAGATTGGACAGCTTTAGCTCCCAATGGACCAGTTTTACAAGCGCTGGAGTCCTAAAGCAATTCCGGCGTCTTCCAATGGGCTACAAGAATAGTCCTGGTGTATTTACCGCTCGAATTGTCTCTATTCTGGAGGCACTCGACCCTGATGCTTTTTCGTATGTGGATGACATATATCTCACTGACGACGATATTTGGGAGCATCTGTGTCGTGTGAATTCTCTTGTTTGCAACTTCGCAGACATGGGTTACAAATTCAACTTTGCAAAATCGCACATTGCTGAACACACAGTGTTGTTTTTGGGCTATGAGCTCAACAATGAAGGTAGAGGTTTGGCTCCTCACTTCTTGGAGAAGTGCGCACAATTGCGCGCACCAACAACTCTGAAAAAATTACAATCCTTACTGGGCTTTTTGAATTTCGGCAGAACTTACATTCCGGAATATGCCCAGCGTATCAAGCCTTTGTATGCTTTGATACAACCAACTTTCTCAAAATCATGCTGGCTGCCTGAGCATTCAGCCATTTTGCAATCCTTGCAGGCTGATCTGCTCGCTTCTAAATATTTACTGACTCGTGATAACCACACCAACCTGGTCATAAGAATAATTCCTGGGACGGTGGGTTTCACGTACCTCACTTTTAATGAAGGTGACACTGTACCTATTGCTTACAAGTCACACTTGTACACCTCGGCTGAGATGCGGTTTCCCACCATAGAAAAGGTTTTAACTGCTGTACAGATGGCTATTCTAAAGGAACGAGCTCTGTCGCAGGGGAAGCGCATGCTAGTGGTAACACCCTGTCCTCATTTAGAGGCAGTCACGAAAGCCAGTGTACCAAATTCAAAGGCTTTGCACCCTCGGTGGATACAGTGGGCTGCGTCATTGTCATCCGCAGATGTCATGTTTATTTTTGACGCTTCCTTACGGTCGCAGGAGTACTTGCAGTATGAATTCGTTCATCCTGCTCCTCTGGCGATGCGACCTTTGGAAGACTTCCATTGCATCATTTACACTGATGGGTCGGCGCAGGTTGCGCATGGCTCTAAACATGCCTACGTTTCCGCATGCGCCATTGTGGTCGGTGCTATGCTGAATGATGAGTTCATTTCCAGGGAGGTACACACGTTGCCCCTGGGCGATTGCACCGCACAATTGGCAGAGCTTCGTGCTCTCTTACTAGCTTTGGAGTACGCAGATCCAAGTGTTACTACTCTAATTGTAAGTGATTCTTACTACTGTGTCCAGTCTTACAATGAAAACTTGTTCTTTTGGATTCAAAATGATTTTCATGATTCCAAGGGTAGCACAATAAAACATAAAATGATCTGGGTTCGAGTGGCAGAGCTTAAGGCTATGTTGCCACTCGTTTATGTGATTCATACTCTCGGTCATCAGCGCGTGGGAGTTCACGCTGTTGGCAACTCGCTTGCTGATGAAGCGGCGAAATCAGCAGTATCTACATACTTAGTTGCAGCAGTTACTAGGTCTAAAACCAAGATTGATAGCGACATCTTGGCAGCGATTGCTGCCTCTGAGAAGGGAAGTAAACATCCTCCGGGATTCCCTTCGAAGTATAAATACCACTTAAGTCCCGAAAAGGTTCCTTTTGTGACAATTCCTGATGTTGGGGAACGGCTGATTCCCAACTCGGATCGCAGAGCAGACTTGATTACAGCGGCTCATGAAGGTGTGGCGTCTGCGCATGCGGGCGTCTCGGCCACTGTAACTCAATTACAATTACGTTTCTGGTGGCGGGGACTGTACAAACAGACGCGTGATTATGTCCTTCTGTGTGACATATGCCAGCAGATTAAACCTTCAACTGCTACGCGTCCGCCTCAGACTCAGTTGTACATTTCTAATAAACCACTAGGCTGTGTTTATTTAGATCACTGCGGTCCATTTTCATCTGATACTGCGTATAAATACATCTTAGTAGCAGTTGACTCATGCACACGCTTTGTGTGGGTATGGCCACATCGCAGCGCTGATTCCCGGACTGTCATCAGAGATTTGCGTATCTTTATAGGGATTTTTGCCTGTGGTACCTTCCATTCGGATCAGGGTCCGGCTTTCGCCTCTAAGGCGTATAAGGATGCCATGACTTCGATGGGGGTCCAAGTCAAGTTTTCGTCACCCTACAGACCCGAGGGTAATAGTGTAGTTGAACGAATGAACCGTGATTTAAAGCAATCTTTGACAGCCCGAGTTATAGGCACTGGCAGAAACTGGCTGGCTCACCTCTATGGCGTGCAGCGTGCTCTTAATAATCTCCCTAGAAGGTCTCTGGGTGGGCGGACCCCATACGAAATGCTCTTTGGCATCAAGATGTTCGTCCCTGACCTTGACGGTCTAGACTCGGTGGTTCGCGCCACTTCCTTTGACGCAGATGAACATTGCAATGTTTTACAGAATCTACAAAAGACGAGAGACACTCTTGCAAAGGAACATTTGCCCTCCACATCGGATGATGCGTTGCAGATCCCGGTAGTTGGCTGGCTACCCCATGTTGGAGAACTGGTTCGAGAGAAGATCGACAACAAGAAAGAGTTTGGTCCCTCCTATCGAGCTCCGGTCCCAGTCCTTGGAGTGAAGGGAACAAGAACAGTCATTTTACCACCACTTCCAGGTCGTAAGGAAAACAGGTTTATTTCTATTGACAATGTCAAGATACACAGAGTGGCCGATTCTTCTTAGCATGACACCGGCTGTTTCCTGTCCTTCCATTGTGAGAAATTCAATTATGCCCTCTGCTTCTAATAATGAACCTGAGGTGGCCATCGCATTACCTGCTGTTTCCAGTCCATTATTGAATAATTTACCAGGAACTAACCTTGATGAGACAGACTATACATACCCCACTGATTTGTCCATGCCTGACATGCAAGCTCGTTTAGCCACGGAATCCAGATTTTCATTTGACTCTGCTTCCCTTGCCTCGAAAAAACCCTCTAAAATTGCAGTATATGCTAGCCTGTTTAAAAAACATTTTTTGATACCTCCTTGGATATACATTTGGCTGGTCCTTTTTTCAGTTTACCTTTTTATGTCAATTGGTTTTGTGTTTTATTTTTTTCGCATTATGAATGGACACTATGTCGAGGAGAGAACTTGCATTACTCATTTGAATGGAACTTTGGCCCCACTTTCCTCTTCACATTCTACACACAGATTAAAAAGAGACTTGACTTTGGTTAACATCACAGCGTGGCCTGTTCTGGATGGAATCGCGTGGGATGCAGTTCGTTTTCAGATACATGGTCCAACGGAAGTCGTTAATGTCCCTAATGTACTAAGAGTTAATATGGGGGATGTGGTGAAACAAAACATTCGTTCTGATGATTGGGATGTTAATGCTGTGGAAAGTTTGTTTTCTGATTTGAAATATTATGCTGCTTTTGATGCTGAGGATTTATATTTAGAATCTGCTAATTATGGTGAATTGTTCTGTTACCAACATTATGGCAATCACTTCTTACACAAGACATCTTCCCGAAGGGATGCGGTTAATTTTACTCAGTGGGAACATTGCCCAGCACCAACACAAGGGAGTTCAGAAACGTTTCTTAAAAAGTATACTTATTTCACTGACTTTAATCAGTCCAATCCCGAGTCCTTTTATTTTAAATTTCACAAACAACCACTGTCCAAGGTTCGACTTACAAATACAAAATTGTTATATTCAAAGGCCTTCCTGGATCAATTAGTTACTGGAGGGTATGAGTTATGGAAGGATACCATAGACCTTAAATCAGTTTGGGGCTCAAGGGCCTGGCAGGTACAAGGCACTGAGGCTTTGCACCGTGCATGTCTCATCCCAAATCATATGTGGTTTTTAAATGAAACCATTTCCCAGACCACGTGCTTTGGATTGGCTACATCTAAAAGGTTAAACACCCCGTCTTTCCCGGAGTTGGAGGAATATGAGAATTGGAGTAATTTTACTAAATTGTCCATTAGAGATATACAGGCTCTGCTTCTGAATTCCTCCTTTAACATTTCCAGTATGAATCCCAAGGGTTGGCTGCTTTGGCACCGTGGTGCTGATTCTTGCCAAAAGAGATTTTTAAATATAACTGACGGTTTTAAGACTGTTAGATCTGATCCCCGTTTTGATTTGAGTCATACTGTCACCTCTTACTCAGTTGGCAAGTTGTGTCAAGCTTGGTTGAAACATTCAACTTTACCTGCGGTTAAGTATCACCTTTCCAAACTGAATGCAGACGTGGATTTGAATGATTTCATTAAGGGCCCAGCTAGTGGCAGGTCTAAAAGGTGGTTATATGGTGTTTACAATGAAATTTGGAAACTCTCACAGATTGAGGCTGCTTCACGCCTTAGGGCTATTGATCAGGCAAATCTTGAGAAAGTGCTTGCAGTGGTTGACAATAGCATTAATGTGCTTTCCTCTAGAATTTACACATTAGATAATATTGTGTCGTCTGTTGTTGATATTGTGCATGATGAAGTGTCTGTATTATACCATGGTCAAAATCAATTACGTTCAATCATGCAGTTTGCATGGACACTACAGACTCTAAAAATGGGTAAAGTTCCCTGGGGATACATGAACGTTTCCTCTTTATTTGCACCGTTTAATTTGACAGACAAACAACGCTTGCTTTCAATGCGTGATGCTTCCTTTTCTATGCTCCATATTGAAAGATTGGAATCTTTACCTTTTTCTGTGGCAGAGACCACTGCTGCTACGTGGCTTATCCACGGTTTAATAACGCTGCCGTTTGCTTTATATAAGTTTTCAAATTGTATGAAATATGTGCCAATAGGTCGTTTTGAACCCTTAGGTAGCGGTTTTCTTCATGAGGTCTGGTCACTCCCATACACATACAGATGTTTCAAGGATGAACAAGAGGTTTATCTAACAGGGGATGAGTGTACTGAGACGCCAGATCATTCTTTAATGTGTAGACACATACAGTTACACGGTTCATGTAACAGGGACAGACCGAATATGGCTTGCGTTTTACAGGGCACGCCAGTTCCTGCTATCATCCCCACGTTTAAATTGTTAGAGAATGGTAGTTATTTAATGCTCAATAATGAAAACTGCTGTGGTTTAATTAAAGGTATAGCTTTCATAGTAACGGTTAGTGAGCGAGTTATTTGCTGCAGAAATGTTCTTTATCCTCCCACACGTGAACATAGGGAGTCTTCCATTTGGCCACAGATACCGACCTTGGGAGCAGAATTCAGCGGCATGGCTAGAATAAGAGCTCTATTGTCCCAGAAAGAGGTGGCCTTGAGCTCGGCCCGTGAAACTTTCGTGCTTCACATTGCTAACACCCGCACGGAGGTTCAGGCTCTTTTAAACACTGATTTGCCCTTGCATTTCGGAGCCATGGTCCGTTCTATCTTTAACGCATCCTCCACAACGGGCCTAGCACATTTTTTTAAAGTTGTTAGCGGTGGTCTCGTGACTTCCTTTGAGAAGATATTTGGAGTCATCCCTGCATTCTTCCATTCTATTTTTTCATCCTTATTTGGAGGGTTCCCGTTTTTGCTTGCATTAGCGGCTGGCGCATTGGTGGTTTTCTGCCTTTTTAAATATGGATGCCCTTCCTGTGCAAGACCACGCACGGCTACTACTGACGCGGTTTCGCAACCGCATGCTTGATTACTATGGCACACTGCCGTTAGCGACTCTAAGCACGGCGTTTGGATTATCTTTTCGGTTCTCCTATTTCACCTGTGTCCAGCCTGTATTTCGCTGTCTGACCTGTGATTTCCTTTGGGCCATTGATTTGTGTCTCTGCGGACCAGCATCTTCTGACGTCGATTTTGATCAACTGATGAGTCCTATCATTGCTCACGAGTTGGTTTGTTCTGACGAAAGGGTTATGGCCTTGGCGGTGGCACATGGACTAATGGGTCCCTGGGATGTGTTGTCGGCAGCGCAGAATTTCTTGGAACTAAGTTTTCTTGAGAACCCACCGAGCTGTCCTCTGATGGTTATAGAGGATCCGGTGCTGGAAGATCACGTATGTTCCTTTCATCTTTTAAATTGGATGGCTGAACTGTTTTCTGATGAGGACAGTGACTTCCTCCTGGAGGCTGTTGCAGCTTACTTTTCATATACGGTCTTATCATAGACACTGCCTCAAATTGACATGCTGATTGATAGCATTTCCTTGATTTTATTGACTTTTGGTCAAGACATTTTATTTTTTGCTTGCCTATTGGCTTGAGCCACAGTATATTTGTGGGCTATTTTTTTAGCATTAATTTTTATATTTGAATCTTTATTCATGCTCGTTTATAAATGGATTCTGCTCTCATGTGATGGCACTTCTGTTACCTTATTTAGTCCGTTCTCGGATCATGGGGGGGTGTTGTATAACTCCTATATATCCCTATATCGTGTTAAGTTAGCATAGGTACGTTTGAGATTTAAACGCCATTTTTCCTTTCTTGCAACTTCTGCACACGACCCTCATTTGTTGACTTAGCTTTCAACCTAGTAGTTTGGCGTGGTGAATGTGAGAATAATATGTTATTGCTCTGATATCTGCTTTGTTTAATAAAACATGTCTGCACGGAGAGTGCTGAAGTTTCAGGAGCAACACGATATGGAATTGTTATGAGGTCTGATCTCCACGCCTTCATAGTCATAACACAAGTGCAGCCTTTGCCAACTTGGGCTTGAGGCGGGATTGATATTGCTTTGCACGGGAATTGTTAACTCACTTGATGCGGTGCACATGCAGAGAGAGCTGGTGTATGCTGATGTGATTCCTTCATGCTAGGACACTAAGGTATGGGCCCGCCCTAAAACAACCCAAAGAGACCTTCTTAGATAATAATATAATATATGTGTTAGGGAGGGTGAGATATAAGTGTTGTTAACTCTTATTCATTACAGCATGTTAACATGCTGTCACCATTCGCTTTTTATGTCTTAGTAACTATGCTGATAATTTTGCTACTGATAATAAGTATACTTGTATTATCAAAGATACTGCGCCTGAGAAGACGGCATTAGTAAATAAACATTTCAAATGCACATGTGTCTTCTTTACTCCATGTTCTGGTTTGTAATGATAATATAACGAAAGAGTGTTCATGAGTCCCACGTACCCTGAGGTACTGTAAGTTCATGTTCTGGTTTGTCTAAACATTGGGTGTTTGATATGTCCAATGAGACACTGTAGCTAGCTCGGTAAGGGGTGAGTTGGTTGCTAAGGTAAGTTTTGGGACACCCTAATTTGCCGAGGTTCCACTCCTCTGTGCACAGTTCTGTGTGAGTACAGAAACCCTGCAACAGCATAGCAGCTTTCTGTATGAATGTTCACAGACAAGTCAGTACTAAGTTCACACGCTCGTGTCAAAGCTATTAGCTCAGCTGCCTGAGCTGACTTCTGTGGGATACGAGCTGTCTCAACTACCGTCTAAAGTGTTGTAATCGCATATGCAGCTGATGTCGTGCCATCTGATAACTTCAAACAAGACTCATCAACCCACAATTCCCCATCAACATTTGAGAGGGACGTGTCTTGCAAATCGACATGACCCTTTGTCTGTTCCTCAGTAAGGAATATACAATCATGAGACTCCTATGACTGAGGCTGAGTCGCTGGGTATGGCAACAAAGTAGCTGAATTCAGGGTTGAACATCTTATCAAGGTGATATGAGGAGCCAAAAGTGTTAATTCATATCCTGTCAAACAAGCACTAGTTAAGTGCGGCGTTTTGGTTTGGTGCAGAAGGGCATCAACTGAATGGGGTACTAACACCAATAATCTGTGTGACAAAAGTATCCCTTCACTCTTACATATACACACAGCTGCCACTACAACAGAGCAGAAGCACCCAGGCAATGCACGGGCAACTGGATCAAGAGCAGCTGAAAAATATGCACAAGGACGTTGCTTGTCACCGTGTGTCTGTACTAAAACTGACAATGCACACCCATCTCTCACGTGTACATGGGGAATAACGTTTACAACACAACTTTTACAACGCACTTCCATTACAATAAAACTTTTACAACGCAACATCCATTACAACGCATGACACTACAACGCATACCATTACAACGCATACCATTACAACGCATACCATTACAATGCATACCATTACAACGCATACCATTACAACGCATGGTACCCCTGCACTATCCAACACTTACCCTACTGTTGCACCCCATGGAGTTAGAATAGTAATTTGTACCCCTACACTATCCAACACCTACCCTACTGTTGCACCCCTGGAGTTAGAATAGTAATTTTTATCCCTACACTATCCAACACCTACCCTACTGTTGCACCCCCTGGAGTTAGAATAGTCATTTTTACCCCTATACTATCCAATACTTACCAATTATGCGTTGTAATGGTATGCGTTGTAAAGGCAGTATGCGTTGTAATGGAATGCGTTGTAATGGTAGTTTATGGATATGCGTTGTAATGGCATGTGTTGTAATGGAATGCGTTGTAATGGATGTTGCGTTGTAAAAAATGCATTGTAATGGCATGCATTGTAAAAGTATGCGTTGTAATGACATACAACCGTGTAAATAGAGTGTAAAAGTCTTAGTGTATCTGGAGTGCCTAATACTGGTGCAGAACAAAGAGCTTGACGCAACTGATGGAAAGCATTCTGGCATTCAGTCATCCATGGAAGAGGCATTGGAGTGTCTTTAGTCCGAAGAGCCAACAAAGGTTTAACAATATGTGAGAAGCCTAAAATCCATTGCCTGCAAAAAGAAGTAAGACCAATGATTGCACGGACATCTTTCTGAGTACGGGGCACTGGTGTGTCTAAAAAAGCTTGAATGCAATCTGGTTTAAGAGCATGTCCCTCCTTAAACAGAAGGTGACCCAAATAAGTCACCTTCGGTCTACAATACTGCAATTTCTTCCGTGAAACGTTGAGATGGTGTGATGCAAGGATGAAAGCAAAGACAGTGTACTTTCTTCACACTGTTCGGGCGTATCAGCTGCCAACAAAATGTCATTGACATATTGTATGAGAGCCACCCCTGTGGGTAAAGGGAAAGAATCAAGCTGTCTTTTCAATGCTTGGCTGTAAATACTAGGACTCTCTGTATACCCCTGAGGAACTCTACAGAATCTATAGGATCGATTACTCAAAGTAAAGCCGAATAAATATCGGCTGTAAGGATGAATAGGAATTGAAAAGAAAGCGTTCTCCAAATTAATCACGATGAAGGTAGTAGCCGTCGGAGGAACCAAAGTAAAAAGTGTTGTAATATCTGAAACCACTGGGTATTGTGGTACACGTAACTTCTCGTAAATCAATGATAAATCTGTAGATTTTAGTATCAGTGTCTTTCTTTAAAATAGGCAAATAGGGCTATTGCAGACATTATAGGGGACTTCTTCCACAACCCCCACTTCAATCAGATCATGAACAATACGTGCAAGTGCCTCTTCACCTTCTCGAGAAATTTTGTATAGAGGCAATTGTGGCAATGAAGCTCCCTCCTTGACACTAATATGCACTGGTGGAATAAATATTTGCCCTACATCCGTGTCCGAAGTGGCCCACAAAGTACTAGGGAGTGAAGCCAATGGAATATCTTCCCTAATGAGACAGGACTTCTCAACCACTGGATAGTTATCATTCAAAATAACATGTACACCTTCTGGGGAACAACGTATCGTAGCCCTGAAATACTTGAGCATATCAAGACCCACACTATTGTCCGGTGTGTGAAGGGAAAGCAGAAATGGACATGGCGCAGTAAATATCAACATTCAATGCAAGTGGTTGTGACAGTGGGCTAAGGGAAGGTGTCCCATCGAAACCTATCGATGTAATGATTAAGCCAGACAGGGGAGCTCTTGGAACCAATTGTTTAGACAAGGCGCTATGAGTAGCTCCTGTATCAACCAGAAACCGATCAGTAGAACGCAAAACACGTGTTTGGACATAGGGACCCGTCTGATCGACTGGATCTTCAACTGATTCCTTACCCCATCCTAGCCATTCCTATGCATAAGCAGAGTCCGTCCAATCCGAAGTCAAATAGTCAGATATTTGATATTGATTATGCCTATTAAATGTATTCGAAGAATTCGGAGGATGCCCCACAGTTTCAAATCTAGCACGATCATACATACCTCCCCTATGCCCTGGGGTCCCTGGGCAACCACTCATTTGTCCCCGACCACGCTGGTACTGTGGAGGGCGCGAACGAGGACATTCAAAAGCCCAATGTCCGATCTCCCTGCAGTAAGCGCAATGATCAACAGACAAAGTAACTCAGGAAAAAGAGGGCGCACCAGAACGATATATTGCATGTCTGCCTCGACCACTACCTTCCGTAAGAGGGGCCATAAACCTGAGCTATCATAACCTTAGTTTTCAACTCCTTATTTTTCTTATCCTCGTTTCCCTTAGCGTCTAATTCCTGTTGTTCAAAATTCTGAGCCATAGTCAAAAGAGAGACTGGGGAAGATGTAGTCCATGAACTCTCGCTCGCCTTTAGGCGACTAGCTATTCCTGGCAACATGTTCGCGACAAATTTATCGACAAACAGAAGCCTGCCTGTGTCATCTGTCAATGAATGGCCACTAAAGTCGTGGAATGCTTCCCCAAAACGTGTAAAGAAATCAGAGACCGATTCATCTGCCTTTTGCTTGCAGGATGCTAATATAGTCCAATCTATCTTTTTTAGGAGGAATGAGTGTTTTTAATTGAACTAAAATGGCTTTTGGAAGATCTAAAATCACTTGGTGCGGTTTCTGCACAGGTTCCCTTTCCACATCAATGCTTTCCAGCTCCTTCCAAACATCCCCAAAGGTTGTATGGTCATCGACTCTACGAATAGTACTCCACATATCAGGGGGTAAAATAAACCCAAAAAACAAGTCAATATCAGATAAGGTCATGGTACAAGAACTAATAGCTCCTTCAACTTCCTCATAAAAAGCAGCCGGAATTTTGCGCGGGTCAGGCAAAGCAGCTTTAAGAGCCATGACATCTGCTCGACTCCATGGAGTATAAACCCAATTATAAATAAAATAACCCTTCGCATCAGTAAAATCTTTATCACTCGTCCCCGCACCCTTAGGAGGAACATACAAAGGAGCGGCTTCTCGCATGGGTTTCCCATGAACTACAACATTCTTATCTGTCTCTGAAGCATCGGCCTGCACCACGGAGGTATGAAGTGTTTGTGCAGCTGCAGCAGCCGCCTTTTCTCCTCTCGCAAATGGAATGCATCAGCTCGCAGTTTAACCACACATCTAATTAAATCAGCCACCTGGGAGGAGAAAAAGACTGTCATGCAATTGCTTATAATCCCTTCCTATATCAACAGGCTCTAACTCTGTGGAATGCTTCCTAAACCGTTCAATTATTTCTGTGGCAAATATTTCTGCAAAATATAACTGCTCTCTTTCCTGCCATTGTTGTACATCAGCTAAAAGATCAGAAGAAGAAATATCATAACGAGCAGCTTTACAAGCAGCGGATCTAAGGCCAGCCGCACGATCAGCGGTCAGCATAGAGCGAGTCTCTCGCAACTTATCCTGATCTGAAGGAGGATCACCATCATCAGAATCATGAGTAGGAGCAGAGGGAAAGGTATATGGAGGCGGAGAATGTTCTAGCAAAATGGAATCATCCTGTGGTTTAGTAAGGAGAGGGTAGAGGGGGCGCCGGATAGGGTATTGGCCATTTACCTGTAATCAATGCTCCACATCCTCTCTTATCTTTTATCTCCTTCATTTCTTTCTCTTTCAATTCCTGTGCTTTCGCATAGATACTTTTGCGCTGTTCCTTATCTAGTAAAGCTTGCTCTCTTCTCATTCGTTCACGCACTTCTTTCTCCCACATTTGTACACAGTCAAACATGTCTTGTCGACTCTTACGCTTAAACATACATTGTTCCACATACTGAATCTTCTTAAGATCAAATGACACATGCATAGGCCAGCGCAACTCAGGATCATTGCTAGTATATTTATTCCATAACGTACTGTACATTATAGAAGAAATACAATTTTTAATATACATATCCCTATTAGGCGTCGCCTCGGGTGGAGACAACTGTTTCCTCTTAATACTGACATCAGTACAGCTACAGAAGCAACACATTCTACGAAGTGTGCTTAAAACAGACATGCCCAAGAATATTGTAAAATATACAATATTATACAGCAGTGACACTTAACACAAAGTGTGCTGTTACATATACTTCATAGATTAGAGAAAAATCTCCTCATTACCTGCCTATACAAATTGCAATTTATATATATCTACATTCCATATGTTGGCCAACTTCCATATTCCATAATTCCATTTTGTCGCATCAAACGACCTTACCATACATAGGTCTCCAGATTCCCACTGCCAAGTTCTGAATTGACCAAATGGTCTCTGCACGGTGAACACCAGAAGAGATCTCAGTCAAGAACGGGCACCACCTGGAGGGGCAGATCAGAAAGAGAGGAAAAACGCTGTGTGTCCAAGACGCGTGTCTCCTCGGGCATTAATCGTCCGCAGCGAGATTCCAATCCTTCGTTTCGGCCACTCCTTTGGGCGTCCGAGTTGCCAATGAGCCCCACTTTGGTTGGGCGCCAATCTGTAGAGGAGGGCCTCAGCCAGGCCTACCAGTGCTAGGGGTTCGTCCTTCTCTGCACGCAAGTCCTCAGACAAGTAAATAGAAGTTGGCACAGAAACTGAAAGGTTAAAAGAAATGTTTAATAAACCTCATGAGGTGGAACTACAATCACACAGCACCCTTCAGTAGTGTATGAAGTAGCACAAGGAGTAGAAGAACCATGGATCTTTTATACCCACACAGGAGCTCAAAAGAGGGCGGCACAAGCACACATAGGAGAGTTACATACATAGATGGTCATACAGAAATGCACAGTCAACAGTAAAGGAGGAGCTAGCAGTTGCTGACTCCGGTAGAAGCAACTTGACAGTTACAGACTAAAACATATGTATGAGTAGTTACCAATTCATCTGCACATGTGCAGAGTGGCAGAGTGTCTAAGTATAGCTAGGCCTCTAAGCAGAGCACAAGGGTAAACGACAGTGAAGAAGGAAAGAGCACATGGTGAGCACATGGCAGACAATATGGCTGCCGAAAACAAGATGGCTTCAGCTAAATGCTAACACTGATCGCTGTCAATTTTCCACAACCTACCTGTAAGTACTTATTATATGGTAGGGCATGTAGATTTCGAGGCCCCTGTGGACTTAATGCACTTAAGTGGACACTGCTGTGGTGTCTGGTGTCATATTAAAGCCAGACTTGCCTTGCAGTCTCTTTTTAAAACAAAACTTAGTACAAATTCGACTTTTGGAATTACAAGTACTTCCAAAGCCAAACCGACCTTTTTATTACTTATACGTCACACTTAAGGTCTGCCCTAGGGTAGGCTGCAATTCTGTTAAAAGCAGGTACAACATAAAAGATGTTATATATGCCCTGGTAAGGAAAAACAACCAAAGTCGTTTTTTATCATTGTAGTCCTTTTAGCCTCATGGGCTAACAAGGGAAGGCTTTATTAAACTTTATATAGTATAACCTTTGATTGGAGTTAGTTAGATATATCTTTCAAAGTATCACAATTATGGTTCTAATAAATCCAAAAACTTGTCAAGGTCGAATTTATTTTAACCATTACAGGAAAGTCATGTTAGAACTTAGGGGCTCGATGTGCTGTTGGTCCCACTGATATGTATAATCGTGGTCAGACTGCCACATTACGATGTGGTCGGTCCGACCGCATTGCCCCAGGGACCGACTGAGTGCTTTCAGATGGTCGGATTGCTTTCCCCACAATGGGGGCGGTGCCTTCTCAGGCACCTTCCGTGGGGATTACGCTCCCCCTTTCTGCCAGCCATTTGACGTTGGTTGTTCCGATGAGAAAAGGCTGTCGGAAGGCCTTTTTGGAGCCCATTGCAGGGCCCGTGGCCCCCTAGTCCTCCGCAATGGCCCCTGGGGGCACCTGTGGTGAACCCCTAAACATCCTTGTTTTGGGGATTGTGCTGTGCTCCTTTTCCGGCCCGCAGCACAATCCTCAATGCAAAGAGACATGTTTACGACTGCCTCCATGGCGGTTGGATCGTAATTTTGAGGGCAGGACCACTGACTACAGGTCGGGTGGTCCCGTTCCCGCAACGATGGCAGTTGGACGCTTGTCCGACCACCATCATAATCAGTCCCTTAATATCCTGAAGTTACCTAAAGCTGCCCTGTAGCAGCCACTTCTGATTGGTCAGCCTTTGAAAGCCTGAGCCATGCTGCTCCCTGAGTAGGACTGGGGCTGAAACAATACAGTCATTTGGTGGGAGGAGATTTGTTTCCTGGAGAAGCCAGGGAGAGGAACGGGGCTGGGGAGATTTTCTGGATTTCAAAGGCAGGAGACGAGATGTAATAGGACCCAGGCCAGCCCCCACTTCCTCGATCCCCAGCCAGATGGGAGCCCTCCTAATTAGATTAGAAGAGAGGCTGGAAGGGTAGTGTAGTGAATTGTTAGCCACACCTTTGGGTTGGGTTAAACTGACACACACGCCATGTAGAGATTTTCTCCATTTTGATTTTTGTGACAACAGTGCGTTCTGGGTCAAAAATATGCCACAGTTCACAGGCGGTGGTCATGGCAGAGTGAGGTAGTTTTACTTCTATTGATTGGGGTACCCCCTCTCTTACCAGCACAGAATGGAGGATAAATATGGGAGAGCTGCAGGAGCTCCTCAGATCACTGCGTGGAAAAGAAGAAGAGAAGAAGGTCTGCCCTTCTGGAAACCTGGAATGCTCTAAAGACAGGACTGTACTCTTAAATACTGCACCCACTGCATTCACAAGTCTCCACATAGAAAGGACTGTGCCTGACTATAAAAGGAAGGAGTGGACTCCTTGACCAGCAACAGGTACAAAAGAGCTGAAGAAGTCACCTGCAAAGTCAGAGAGACAACACCCCAGATAACCAGTTGTAACTGGGTTTGCCCTGGACTGGGCAAATGCATTGTGGTAGATTGAGTCCTAGCCCTCAGTTGGCAATCCAGAGCCTCTGAACCCTTGGTAGGTGCTAGAGGAAACATACCTCCTTAAAGGAACCAAGAACCACCTGGCAGCCTCATTGGAATCAACATGGACCAAAGCAAGATGACCCAAAGCTTTGCAAAGCCTCACGAACAGCTTCAATAGAACCAACACAATTCAACACAGAGCCTCGCCACACAGCATCTTCGGAACTGTTACAGCATATCGCGCCACAATGCAGGACCTTGCATCACAGCCCTTGCAGCTCCTCACAGCTGAAACGACTCAATGCCTTGCAGACTGCTCACCAAAGACATAAGGTACAGTACTCAGCAGGCCTAACTTGGTCCTGTGCCCAGCATGGGCACCATCGTGATCAGCCTGAACTTGTGACTTTGTCCTGGTCCAGCACGACCAGATGTTCCCAGTTGGCTCTATGCGCCGTTCTGGCGCTAATTTTACCTAAATCTTTAGCAAGTCATATCTCCGGTTCCTGACTTTGGACTTTTGTCATTTTGATGTTGTGTTTAAGATAAACCTATACTCTATTTTACAAATTTGTATTGGAATTTTATTGTGTTGTGTCTGGTACCTATTTACTGTTTGGCAGATTCAAATACTTTACACATACCTGTCTCCCAAGTTAAGCCTGACTGCTTGTTTGCTAAGGTACCAAGGGTTGAGCAAGGATTAACTTATTGAGACTTGACTGGACCTATTAGTGATTGTAGTATTATTATCAGTTGAAGATTAATACCACTACTTGCTAATAACCCACCTTCCTATACTAAATACTCAAGACATAAACCTGGGCCCAAAACCCATACATCTCAAGGTCTTCCTCAACCACAGCCAGTTGAATGCCTTTTTTGTAGTCATAATTGTCCTCCCCATATTATCAATATTATAATAGTTTTTTTTTGCATTATCGGAACAGTCTCTATCAGGAATTAATCCTGCTTGATCAGGGTTTACAAGGCTCTAATAATACTTGCCAGAATTCCTGTAATTACATTCACATGTACATTAAGTAGGGAAATTGTCTGATCCAACGTACACAAGTAAGTGTCTTTGCCCAGCTTGGGAATGACCATAAGGGGGTCCTACTGTGTAGATGATGTTATTATCCCTGACTCTCCGATCTCATTAAAAAGTGGTTTGAGAAAGGTTTCAGTTCCTTACAGAATATCTTATAGAACAGGGGGAGTATCCATCCAGGCCACGTGATTTCTGTGGTTTCACCCTGGTGATGGCTGCTATTATCTCTTCTATCATGATTGGCTGCTCTAATCTACCTGCCTGGGAATCCGTCAGTCTGGGCATGGGAACTGCTGTCAGATAATTCCCAATGATTTAGTTCTGTGTCCTCTCTGCTGTTTATAAGGATTAGTTAAATTTTCCAAAGGCTAATTTGATGTCTGTATCTGTGGTGGTCAGCGCCCTTGAGGCAGTTCTAATAACTGAAATATACACGATATTCGAACGGGCTGACCGCAGAACAGGCATATTAGATTCTATAACAGCCACGATTCACGCATGGCACAGTCTCTTACACATGCAAAATGGCGTGTTATTATACTCGCCGGAGATGCCAGTAGACTGGGCCAGATGGCTGCCCCCGCTAGAGGACAAGGGTATAATTGCTGCTTTGCATACATTGAACGTAAACACAGCGGGAGACCTATTCACTGATGGGGTGGCAAAAACTTGGGAGCAGGCCCTGGGAAATAGCAACACGCCCTCACTTCTTACACGTTTTCAGTACCACAGGGTGCGCCACGCTCTCGGGGACCTACTGGGCGAAGACATGGCAGAGCCCCCTGAGGTCCCTGAACTTACTTATGTACTCAAAACTGCTAACCCCCGGAAACTGTTGTCTATTTTATATAAACTACAACGGACGCATAAGCACCAAACATACTCAAAGGCGCGCTTAGCATGGCAGGCTGACTTAGACACTCTGATGGACGATGACACGTGGCGATATTGCTGTACTATTACTAAGAAAGTATCACTTAATGGCAGGCATAGACTGGTTAATTTCAAGTTCTTAAATAGGGTATAATACACCCCGGCTAGACTCTGCAGATATGGCCTGAGGGACTCGGCTCGATGCGAGAGGTGTGGAGCCCCAGATGCCGACTTCCTACATCTCGCATGGCAATGCCCAGGTACATGGGACTACTGAAAGAGAATATTTGCTGACATTAGCGGACTGACGGAGGTAGATATCACGGCTGACCCACTAATTGCCCTATTAGGGTACACCAAAAACCTGCCTAGAGCGATCAGACGCCTGGTGGACATGGGCTTGCTTGTAGCACGCCGGGTGCTAGCATGCTGCTGGATGAGAGGCCCATTGCCCACTCCCAAGCGCTGGGCGACCGACATGCTATATTGCTGCACGCAGTCGGAAAATTATAGCGAACTACAACCCCCCACTAGTAGACCTAAGAACTTCTGGGGCCTGTACCAAAACTACTTGACTAACAAGGAGGCGACCGAGGGGACAACAGAATGAAAAAGCACTGCATGCTTAGATGACGCATAATACAGGAGGGGAGAGTAAAGGGGCCATAGTGGCACTGGCGTTGCGCACTGGGCGGGGTGTCTCTACACAGGAGTATAAAGTCCAATTAAAGTGATCCGCCGCCTGCCCTGCTGAGGGTTGTTGGCTAAACGGCTGTGTATATACTGTTTGAAAAGAGGCAATGTCATCCAGCAATGCAGAGGGTCAGTAATGTCAGGTGGGGGGAGGGGGGACACAGAACTGTGTTGTCATTTTACTTGATGTTCTTGATGAAAACTCAATAAAGAAAGTTAAAAAAAAATAACAAAGAAATTACATATGTAAAATTAACATTTCATGTGTTAGAAATAAATAATTTCTTTCATGTTATAACGTGCAAGCTGAAAATGACAAAAGAAAATTAGGTGCTACACAGGTTTTAGTTAAAGTTGTTTCCATATAAACCTTTTATCATACATACTTATAATTATGTGTGCCTTAATAACATATATGCAAAGAAGATTTATCTGTACTTTTCCTGTACATGTGTAACAGTGGCATTCTCAAAAATGTTATGAGTTCCCTATACTTACATGAAACGATTATGATTTGATTGAAGTGTTTATCAATGCATTGATTTGTGAGATAAATATTAAATTCTATTCAACGCTAAAAAAAAACCTAAAAAAAATGATTTGCTGGTTAAGGGGGGTAAAACCCTACTCAAACAGGAACCACAAGCCTCGTAAGGGTGAAGTCACAAGCAGAGCCTAAATTAACCTATTCTCAAACCCCTAGTAGCTTAGCGCAGGGCAGTCAGGCTTCAAGCTCAGTTCCAGCGCTTTCACCCAAGACGATAGGTGGGAATCATTCTTCCAAGGTCCATTGTCAGGATATTCATGCCCATTTCATGAATTGAGTGGCTTCGTAATTGTCAGTTGACACCTTTAACAGAATCCATGAATACATATGGAATTGGCTGTCGCATCACCAATCCTTTTGTCCTGAAGAAGACCCACCATGATATTCCCTTAATTTCGCATTTGTCAGGGTTGAAACGTCGACGTGCGCCATATAAGTGCATATAACATAACATAACATATAGTTGTCCATATACTCTTAGGTCTCGTTGTCCTTCAATTATTAAGCAATCGTGCTTGGACCAGAGATACTTTAAGCATATATTGTTTGGACCTGAACAATGTCTTTTTCCCTGTAAAACTTTTTCCCTGCATTATTAACGTATGGTTTTGTCACTTCTACGTATATTACACTCAGTCACCTTGTATCACTTGGGCACTTTATTCACTGTAAATTCATGTCACTTGCGTCGTTCCATTTTATGAATTACTAGACAGCCTGTATTTTTAATTTATGATTGTTTGATGAAAAAGAAAAGTAAAAAGTTTTTGATACTGCCGAATTTTTGTACTGTTTATAAAAGATTCATTGATACAATACAAATGTTTTGAACTGTAAAGAAATGTTCTTACCCGACAGAACCAATTGTTACTTAACATATATATGTCCAGGTTCTGAGGGATACTAGGTTACCCCATTGCTCTCAATAAAGGCTTATTTTGCCAGGTGTAAATGGCAGTTTAAAACTGCACACAATGGCTGGCCTGAGACATGAGTAAAGCACTACTTAAATGAATAGAACAATACATGCTGCAGGCCCACTAGTAAAATACACAATATGATGGACGGATTGTTGCACAATGGCAAAACACTCACCCCAGTCACAGATCTGGGTTTAATCCATTGTTATTTTGCTAACCAAGCCATCCCAGTGCAGACATGGCCATATGCAAATCAGTCTTGACCCTGTGCCTCATGGGAACAGTCCAGACCGAACTGCCAAGCCATGTCTTCCCTGGAACGGAATCAAGCATCCTAGGACCGGTTTCTGGCTATTAGCCGTCTTCAGCCAGGATAGCTTGACTCTAGTGGCTTAGTGAGCACGGGACCCACGTCTGGGCATACCCTTCCCACATAGGGTGAACAGCAAAATACACAAGATGATGGACGGAATGTTGCACAATGGCAACACATTCACCCCCAGTGACAGATCTGGGTTTAATCCATCGTTATTTTGCTCACCAAGCCACCCCAGTTCAGACATGGCCATATGCAAATCAGTCTTGACCCTGTGCCTCATGGGAACAGTCCAGACCAAACTGTCAAGGCATGTCTTCCCTGGAACGGAACCAAGCATCCTAGTACTGGTTTCTGGCTTTCAGCCGTCTTCAGCCCGGATAGCTTGACTCCAGTGGCTTAGTGAGCACGGGACCCACGTCTGGGCATACCCTTGCCACATCGGGTGAACAGCCAAATACACGAGATGATGGCCGGAATGTTGCACAATGGCAAAACATTCACCCCCAGTCACAAATCTGGGTTTAATCCATCGTTATTTTGCTCACCAAGCCACCCCAGTTCAGACATGGCCATATGCAAATCAGTCTTGACCCTGTGCCTCATGGGAACAGTCCAGACCGAACTGCCAAGCAATGTCTTCCCTAGTAGCATTTAATTTACAAGCCCTGGGTATATGTAGTACCACCTTTCCACGGACTTATAAGTAAACAAAATACGCCAATTGTTGATAAGCCATTGTTACCATGTTTCAAGGAGTGAGAACATGCACTTTAGCACTGGTTAACAGCGGTAAAGTGTGCAGAGATCAGCAAAATAGGAGGGGGAAGCCAACAAGTTTGGGGGAAGACCACCGTAAGGCTGCCAGATCTAACAATAATGTGATATGTATTGTTTTTGACCAGATGCTTGGTTTGCTATGCGCTTCCTAGACCTTTGAGCCACCCTTTGCCCTCTACTGAAATCGGCCCATCTGCACCAGCTGATCTGTCTAACTTATTATGAATAACCAATTTCAAAACTTCCTTGAATTAATATATCTTTTTCTTGTGTTTTTCGGTGTCTGTAAGACATTTGGAATAGCTGATTTAAGATTTTTTTCTTGTCCTGCATTTTCTGCAAATACTGATGCTATTGTAAAAGCATGCTCCCTTCTCAGCGGCCTGACTACAAATACCGTCCATTTAACTTCTGTGACCTCCCGATTCACCTTGGTGCTAAAATGTCCCCCCTGCTTTTTTATGGAGGTCTGAGTAAAACAGCTGTCTTGTCACTCATTTGGATCACACTCTACTTCTCTACTTCTTGACTAGATGTTTCTCCTGCAGAAGGCATACATCCCATTGGGTTGCACCTTTGGAACTACTAATAGGGCCTTACATTTTGCTGGAGAGTTTAGGCCTCTAACCTTGAGGCTCAGTATCTTAAACTCACATATATGGTTGCCTTATAACATTGCATTGTGAACATGTCCCCATACTGCCTTCACTCTCTAACTACAAATATTAAAGTCTTATATCTATACATGGAAGCTGTTCAGTGGGCACCTTCGTCCCTTCCTTTAAACACCTCCCCTAACTGCAAGAAAACTCAGTAAAATAGTTCCCTCCTCCCACACGAGCACATCTGGGCATAAGAGCAAGAACCATCCCAGTAATGTTGTGGGACTCTTCTAACCTTTCCTGACATGTCAGTTCCCTCAGGCCCTCCCCTCTCCCGACATCCTCACCATACCTTCCCTCCTGTGACCACCCATCTTCTTTTCGTCTGTCTGCCTACCTCTATCTCGTTTGCATTTAGTCCTCCACAACTAAGCAGATAAGCAACTGGTCTATTGGGCCAGTCTTTAAGCGGTACAAGTGTTTGTTCTGTTATTGCCTCCGCTGGAGGATTCCAAGTCTGGGATGATCTTACGTTGTTCATATATGTTAGTCCTGTTGATGTTGTGTTCATCTCTGAGTTATCCCCGAGTCCCAGTATCTGACAAGTCTCCATCAGTGATCTTGTCTGCTAGAGCACTCCCTCTCATTTGAAGATAATATGAAATGGGTCCCCCATCTAACTTGATCGCTCTACTTATTAGGCAGTTCTTGACCACCCGAATCTCCAGACATTTCTACCACGTGATGGCTGACAGACCCTAGAAGATCGCTACTTAGTTGACTTCAAACACACTCTGACTCATATCTCTAGCTGCAGCCATAATGTCTTCTTTTTGCTTGAAGAAGTGGAGGCAGGTCAGATTGTCTGGGGGGGGGGGCAGCTCCCCACTCCTGCTTCCTGGCCACATGACATGTATGGTCCTAAACAATGTTCTTCTCCACCAGGCACGAAAGGTGTCTAAAGAATCTCTATGCAGACGCTTTTAAGTTGTTCCCCGGGGCATTCCTTAGTGTCTCTATATTTCTTATGTTCGGCATCCTTAAGCAGTATTTAATGTCTTCTAGGTGTGCCTGTAGGTCCATCCCTTATTCCTTCAGGGAGACTACTCCTTGTCTTAGTTCTTCGATTTCATCTTTCCTTGTATCTCCTGTGGTCTTGATGGAAGACACCCATATGCCCCAGGTCTGCTGTGGGTTGCTTAAGGCTGTGGATGCCTCTTGACCTCCTCCCGCATGGCTGTTAAGTCCTCTCCTGCATCTCCCAAAAGAGATCCTCCATGACTGAGCAAGTCAGTAGGGATTCTGTCAGTATATTCTCTTATAGCGATTGATCGTCTTTGGATGGTGACCTGGAGGATGGTTTAGCAGCTGCTTCTTATCTCTACACCCCAGTTCTAATCAACAACTGTCAATATGTTGCCGTTACATGGGGGAGGTATGACCTGTTGTCAGAATGTTATGACAAATCCTGTTTCAATGGATTTCTAAAATGAGTTGTGTTTAGGAGAATGTTGTGACAGAGGGAGGAAATGGTAAATAATGATTAAACTGTACCAGTAACAATTTGAGACAAATATCAGGTAGCATAATTGTGCAAATAAGTTGTCATTAGTGCAGGGATTTGTGTCAGGAAATAGGGGTGATAGTGTGGGGAGAAGATGAATGTATTTGTACCTGAGAGCTAATATTTGTACTTACCAGTCTCCACACCACTTGGAATTCCCACAATGCCTTCAATGTGGAATATGGAATACACATTCTTTTCCCAGGGCATAAGGTTAAGGGGACTTAGAGACTCACCACTAGTTACCAGGGTATCTTGGTCTGCCTTAAAAAGGAGAGAAAGGACTGTAATCCACATGTCTTCCACCACTGGCAGATGTCCTGATTGTAGCTTCTGATGTTGAAAAAACATCAATGTTAGCTCATTTTCTGAAAATGTGAGTTGAAATTCTTTCAGTCATTGTTATAATTGGGTATCGAGAAGCTCTACTGCTTGTTGCAAGTGCATGTTTTGAGGAGTATATTTTGCAATCAGAGCTGCAGGCATGGTTGATGAGGTGAGAACAGGTGTGTGTTTACATACTTATCCATCAATGTTAACAGACAGATGTGCCTACCATCAGAAACCCTGTCCGGCATTGCTTTCCTCTGTGATGAGGGTCCCTCCGTCCTATTTTGACAGGGGACAAGTCTATATATGGCAGAGTGTTAGACCTGGAATCATTGGCGTGGGTTTCCCCTGTATTTGTGCCTTTACCTCCTGTGTTTTTGCTGTGTGTTGGACTTCGTTTTTGCTGGTCTAGATTCTTTGGGCACTTTGCCACTGCTGTTCAGTGCCAAAGTGCAAGTGCTCCCTGTAAATTGTTGTAATGGAGTGGTGATTCCATGATTGGCATATTTGATTTACTAGTCACTCCCTAGCACAGTGTACTATGTGTGCCCAGGGCCTGTAAATCAAATGCTGCTAATGGGCCTGCAGTGCTGATTGTGCCACCTCCATAAGCAGCCTGTAAATGGAACTCAGACCTGCCACTGCGGTGTCAGTATGCAGTCTAGAACTGCCATGTCGACTTGGCAAGTACACCCACTTGCCAGGCCCTAACCTTCCCTTTTCTTACATGTGAGTCACTGCTGGGGTAGACGCAAGGTCCTCCTGTGGGCAGGGTGCAGTGTATGTGAAAGGTAGGACATGCCCTGCTGTTTGTGGCATGTCCTGATGGTAAACAGTCTAAATATCGACTTTTTTTTATTTCGACAGACAATAATATTGAGTTCAAAATTTCAGATGGGCAGAATATCGAAATCAAGAATATCGACAACCAGAATATTGACCTGAAGGTAAGAAATATCATTTTTATTAATATCGAAGTTAGTAATATCGATAGCAAAACATATTGATGTTACTAATATCAATATTAATATTAGTGTTATGTGTTTTATTATGTATTTTATATGTTTGTTTTGATAATTTTTCTTAATTATTGTACTAGTTTTAAAATATATGTATTACATTTTTCGAAGTTAGTAATCATTTATTTAAGTAAATTATGCATTTTAGTACCGTAGCATGTTGTGGATTTATAGGGGAAGAGGGTGGGAAGTAATTTAATTATAGTAAATTAATTAAATATTTTTTAGGAATTATTAAATATTTTAAAATACATTTTGCGTTTTAGTTCCGTAGCGGGTTGTGGGTTTATAGGGGAATAGGGTGGGAAGTATTTTAATTGTAATTAAGTAAATATTTAATGTTTATTTATTGGTATTGATAACAATTTTTATGTTAATTAATTATTAATTGGTAATTAATGTTTATTAATTGGTAATTAATTTTTATTAATTGAATAATTGGTAATTATATTAAGTGTATTAATTTACTATTGTGTGTTGTGAGTTTATAGAGTAATAGGATGGGAAGTAATTTAGTTGTAATTAACTAATTAAATTATTGTTAGTCAATTATTAATTGGTAACACATTTTTAATAAGTATTCTTTTTTAAATAATTGTTCATTAATTATTAATTGGTAATTAAAAACGATTCTTCATAATTTATTGATATTTATCAATAATGTATTGTTAATTATTAGCAATTGCTAAATGTTTTTTTATTAATTATTGTTTTTTGTATTGATTTTTTTATTTTGTGTTTTGTTTTTATTTGTTAATAAATGTTTAATAATTATTATTTAACTGTATTTATTTTAATTGTTAAATAATTATTCATTAGTAATTATTTTTAAATAATTATGTATTGGTATTGATAATTAATTTGTGGTAATTTAATAATGAAATTGTTATTTTTTACCAAAAAATAATATTGTAATTATTAGTAACTTATTTTGACCCCTATGCTATCCAAAACTTTCCCTACTGTTGCACCTTCTGGAGTTGGAATAGTAACTCTAACCCCTACGCTATCCTACACTTTCCCTACTGTTGCACCCTCTGGAGTTGGAATAGTAATTTTAACCCCTACGCTATCCATCACTTTCCCTACTGTTGCACCCTCTGGAGTTGGAATAGTAGTTTTAACTCTTACGCTATCCATCACTTTCCCTACTGTTGCACCCTCTGGAGTTGGAATAGTAGTTTTAACTCTTACGCTATCCAACACTTTCCCTACTGTTGCACCCTCTGGAGTTGGAATAGTCATTTTAACCCCTACGCTATCCAACACTTTCCCTACTGTTGCACTCTATGGAGTTGCAATAGTAATTTTAACCCCTACGCTATCCAACACTTTCCCTACTGTTTCACTCTCTGGAGTTGGAACAGTAATTATTACCCCTACATTTTCCAATATTTACTGTTTTAGTTAATGTAGTGTCTAATTTTTTTTAATTACTTTTTTTAATTTGTTATATATAGTTTTGATATTTGTATTTATATTATTGTTGTATGCGTATGTATGTATTTATAATTTATTGGTATTTATCAATGTCTTGCTAATTAATTATCAATTGCTAAAGGTTTTTTAATAATTATTGTTTTTTGGTATTTAATTTTTTTATTTTGTGTTTTATTTTTATTTGTTGATAAATGTTTAATAATGATTATTTAACTATATTTATTTTAATTGTTAAATAATTATTCATTGGTAATTATTTTTAAATATTTATTTATTGGTATTGTTAATTAATTTGTGGTAATTTAATAATTAAATTGTTATTTTTTACAAAAAAATATTATTTTAATTATTAGTAACTTATTTTGACCCCTATGGTATCCAAAACTTTCCCTACTGTTGCACCCTCTGGAGTTGGAATAGTAATTGTAACCCCTATGCTATCCAACACTTTCCCTACTGTTGCACCCTCTGGAGTTGGAATAGTCATTTTAACCCCTACCCTATCCAACACTTTACCTACTTTTGCACCCTCTGGAGTTGGAATAGTAATTTTAACCCCTACGCTAACCAACACTTTTCCTACTGTTGCACCCTCTGGAGTTGGAATAGTAATTCTTACCCCTATGATACCCAACACTTTACCTACTGTTGCACCCTCTGGAGTTGGAATAGTAATTTTAACCCCTACGCTACCCAACACTTTACCTACTGTTGCACGCTCTGGAGTTGGAATAGTAATTTTAACCCCTACACTACCCAACACTTTACTTACCGTTGCACCCTCTGGAGTTGGAATAGTTATTTTAACCCCTACGCTATCCAACACTTTCTCTACTGTTCCACTCTCTGGAGTTGGAATAGTAATTTTAGCCCCTACGCTATCCAACACTTTCCCTACTGTTCCACTCTCTGTAGTTGAAACAATAATTTTTACCCCTACATTATCCACTATTTACTGTTTCAGTTAATGTAGTATCTAATTCTTTTAAAATATTTTTTTTTAAATTTGATATATATAGTTTTGATATTTTTATTTATATTATTGATGTATGTGTATGTATGTATTTATAATTTATAAAATGTTTTTTTACCAATTTATAAGTTATTAGAGTAATTAATTGTAAATATTATTAATTAAGTATATGTATTATATTTTATAAGTATATCTTTATTTTTTTTACATTATGGGGTCGATTCCGATTCGGGAAACTAATCCGTACGACGATTCAAATTCGTAGCCCTTTCCGTACGAATCGTACAAATCCATCAGAATGGCGTAATACGATCCGTAGGAAAAAAATACATCCGAATCTTTGCGAACCGTACAAAAAGCAAGGGAAAATCCGTACGATACGGACCCTCACGGTGAACCGTACGAATCGTAAACATGCTGTACGACCCGACAAGTGGAACGAGAACGCGATTCGTACGAAAACGTTGTATGAGCAATTTGTACGGAGAGCCACACAATCACATACGCACCGTACCCCTGAAATCATGGGGGTACACACCGTACCCCTATGCACCGTACCCCTATGCACCGTACACCTCTGCAACATACCCCTATGCACCGTACCCCTACGCACTGTACACCTATGCACTGTACCCCTACGCACCGTACCCCTAAGCACCGAACCCTACGCACCATACCCCTGCAATCATGGGGTGTACTCGCGTACCTGGGGGGTCTGTTTCGTACACGGTTTGAGTCGAAATCTGCTTTTACGGACGTTTTGAGCTCCTGTAGAAAAAGAGTCGTACGGAGTGTTTTTGTGACGAATCGTACTTGCTGGGTCGGAAAAAGCTGCTTCAATCCTTACGGACGTCGCGTACTGCGTGTTCCGAATGCGATTCATACAGATTTTTAAGTCGTATGCTCTTTCGTATGATTTTTACGGAGATCTGCTTTGGGTTCGGATCGTACTTCATCGTACGTACGGGGACGTTTAAGGTGTACGATTCGTACGGGAAGTATGCTCCGTACGGCTATTCGTAGGGGATTTTACCGAATCGGAATCGGCCCCTATATGTTTATTTTAATTAATTGTATTATTTACTTAATTTTATATTATTTTTAAACATTAAAAAACAATATTATTTACAACAATATTTTCTTTCTCGATATTTTTGTACTTACCTTAATGTAGATAGGACTTCGATATTTTTGACGTCAATAATTTCGACGTCGACATTCTGTCAGTGATTCATCCTGATAGTGAAATACTGCCAATTTTGTTTTTCACTATTGTAAGGCTATCTGTCCCATAGGATACAATGGCACGTTAACTTATGACATCTTATAAGTATAACGGCCCATGGGAACAAGATAGGAAAATAAAGTTTGGTGTGCCTACACTCAAAATGTAAAGATGCATATTTTAGTGAGGACGATTTTTACATTCTGTGTTTGAAAATACCACTTTTAGAAAGTGGGAATTTTTTTGCTTAGCTATTCTGTGCTAGGTTTGTGAATTGACTGTCTGGTTATGGAATGACAGGGGCTAGGGATGTGCATTCTGTTCAGACAGCCACTTGGAGAGGTGAGGTGTGTCCTGCCTTCCCAGGGTGAGTCAGGACTGGGCTGAATAGACCTGGTCTGCATTTAGAGTAAGGAAAGGAGATTCCTTTCATACCTAAATGGGCTGGTCTGCTTTGGACAATGCTATCTCCACCTCTGCCGGGTAGCTGCACCAGAGAGGACAGAATTGGTATTGGCTGGGCACGGGGCTTCTTTGCCACAAGAGAACAAAGGATTTTGCTGTATAAATATTGGTGACTAGACCCCGGAACTTTAGACTACTTCTGGAAATCAAGAGGAACCTCTTCCAAGGAGAAGAGCTGGAAGAAACTGGTGGAGGAGTACTGCCCCCTTACTGTGTGCTGTCTAGGGTTGGTCTGCAGTGAATGTTTCTGCCAAGGAGAGGAACTGTGTGTGTGTTCTGCTTGCAAAGTGTCTCCAAGGGCTTGTAGTGGAGCTTGCCCCCCTGTTCAAGAGGTCTCAGGAACAGCAAAGACCTCACCATCCTTCTGGGCACCGTCTCTGGAACCGATGGTTTCAGTCGCCGCAGAAGAAAAGGGCAACCGACTCTGTCACTGAGTCTGTCGCATGATTCCGTGTCTTGAAATTCCCGCAGACGGCACCGCCGCACTTCGCACTGCACCCTTGGTCTCACCAACATTGTCTTGATGATTGTCACCGAGCTAATGCTTACACCGCAACCTGAAGGCACCGCCTCGCTTCACCCTGCCTGGACGTCACCGATTCCGTCGATGCCCGCATGGTATATCAACCAGCTCCGTCACCTGCACCGCAGCTGCCAGCACCGCACCGAGCACCACCTCACCCTGCACCTTAAGCCTTGGCCACACTGACACCACCTGAACGATTGTCAGCAAGCCGCTGCCTGCACTGCATCGAGAGGGCACCGTCCCCTGCACCGCTTCCATTTTACAACACAACAGCGAAGTTTGCCCTGACCAGCTTGTACCATTGTGTCGACAGCAACAAGAAAAGTACTGTCTTCGAGTTTGTCTTAGCTTTAGCTGACCCGCACCCACGCAGTTGACTGGAACTGTTAGACTCTGTCATTTTCAGCAACGCGGTAGCCCAGGAAGGAGCCACCGACCCGGATGAACTCTGTTTTTCAGCTATCTCTGCAATTTAAAGGTTATCTTGCAAAGTAACTATTTTCACAGTATTGTAGTGTAGATTTTTGTCGTTTTTGGTCTTGTTCACTTCAGATAAAGATTTGCTTATTTTTCTAAACTGGTGTGGTGTCCATCTGTAGTGTTTTCACTGTATTACTGTATGCATGCACAAATGCTTTACACACTGCCTCTGAGATAAGCCTGTCTGCTTGTGCAAATTTACCAAGGGGGTGAGCAGGGGTTATTTTAGAAGTTTATACCCCTTACCCTGACTAGGAAGCATGGTCCCTGTTTTGACACAGGTGTAAACCATTGCCCCCCATTTATAACACAGAACCCCCATTTATAACACAGAACAATGTATGCCATACCAATATTAATGGATGACAGAGCATGAGGAACCAATGAATGAGTACTGAAGGCAGCAACGGTCCGTGCAGGTAAGCGCGGTGGGGTGGGGGGATGTCGACAAAATGGGATTTATTTATTTTTCCATATACTGTCCTCTGTCAACTTGCCCCCCCTCCCACCCAGCCCAGCCATGATTATCTGCACGGACTGCCGCTGACTGAAGGACAGCTGACGGCCCTTCCTCGTTCATGATGGATGCCAGTGCATCAACCCAAATCCTAAATAAGGGGGATGGTTAACCACCAGCCTGATGAACGGATCAGTTCTGCCATGATGGAGCAAGATGGTGCATCCTCCAATCCTTGATCTGGCCCAGAGATTTTTTGCAAAAACATAGACACCACAGAAAAGCCTGCCACAATTTTGCAGTAACATAAATAGCACCCTAAAAAAATTTCAACTTGTATTATATTGCTAAATCCAGCCAAACTTTCTTTCCATTTATACTGGGAGTGGTTTTATTTACTATTCTAACTCCATCCTTTGAATATTTGCGGGTAAATGGCTGATTGTGGGATGTGGTGCAAGGCACATTTTTTGCAGGGATTGCTTAACTTAAGCTGACAACTTGGTAGCCTTTGCTTACAGTTTGTCCTTACACAAAACATATTTTGGAAAAATAATGTTTTCACTTTAAAGCAAGGCATACAACTACATACATGTTTTGGTAATGTCAACCAGAGCAGTAGCTTTAAAACAGGACTCATGTTATGGAACCACTATGCCGCTGCCACCAGTATCACACTCATTTGCTGCACAGCCTCTATCAGAATAAGAGTTTTGAGGAAGTTCACCGAGGATGAATTCTTGAAATCCATCTAGGAAATGATCATGTCTTGTACTGCAATATGGTGATCAGACAGAACCGAAGTCATCTGCGGCGTCCCGCAAGGATCTTCACTCAGCCCCACCCTCTTCAACATCTACATGAAACCTCTTGCAGCCATCGCACGCCAGCACAACCTCAACATCATCTCTTACGCCGACGACACCCAGCTGATCCTCTCCCTCACCAGTGACCCCGACACCGCCAGAACCTGCCTACACGAAGGGATGAAAGACGTTGCCGAGTGGATGAAGGACAGCCGCCTGAAACTGAACTCGGACAAGACGGAAGTCCTCATCCTGGGATCTTCGCCCTCCGCCTGGGACGACTCCTGGTGGCCCCCAGCCCTGGGCACCGCACCCAAGCCAACCGACCACGCACGCAACCTGGGCTTCATCCTGGACCCCTCCCTCTCGATGACCAGACAAGTCAACGCCGTCTCCTCATCGTGCTTCAACACCCTGCGTATGCTTCGCAAGATCTTCCGCTGGATCCCGACCGAGACCAGGAAGACTGTCACCCAGGCACTCGTCACCAGCCGACTGGACTACTGAAACGCCCTCTACGCCGGAACCACAGCCAAGCTACAGAAAAGACTCCAGCGCATCCAGAACGCCTCCACCCGACTCATCCTGGATGTCCCCCGACGCAGCCACATCTCCAGCCACCTGAGGAACCTGCACTGGCTCCCCGTCGACAAGAGGATCACGTTCCGGCTCCTCACCCACGCACTCAAGTCTCTCCACGACCTGGGCCCCAAGTACCTCAACAACCGCCTGACCTTCTACACGCCCACCCGCCAGCTACGGTCCACCAGCCTCGCCCTCGCAGCCGTACCACGCATCCGAAGAGCCACCGCCGGAGGAAGATCCTTCTCTTACCTGGCTGCCAAGACTTGGAACTCCCTCCCCATCCACCTTCGGCTGACCCAGGACCATCTCGCCTTCAGGAAACAACTCAAGACCTGGCTGTTCGAGCAGTAGCATACCCCTCCCCCCAAGCGCCTTGAGACCCTCCCGGGTGAGTAGTGCGCTATACAAATGGCATGATTGATTGATTGATTGATTGATTGAGACAGAGGGATACTTAAGTTTTCTCACTGATGGAATAGAATGACTATAAAGCTTTACAGAAATGGTCAATTGTGGAGCATGATTTTGAAATGAGGACAGGAACCTAAATATTTACCAGAAATATGAAGAAGGATATCTTTAATGGCCAGATGTTCTTCCACAAATCAATCAGCACATTAGAAAGATGATCTGAAATAAAAAAAAACTTCCTCCGTATTTCATTATGTTGATGCTTGTGCCGCTCTCCCTACGGGGCTTACTTGCAGTGCATCATCCTTAAACTTTCCTTCTTGGCTGTCATAGAATTGCTGCCAAAATAGATCTTTGGTGGAATAAAAGGTTGGCCTGCATTTTCATTTTGAGAATCAAATATTATTGTTTCAGAGTAAGTCAGACAACAAAGTAAACTAAGACATGTTTTTGCTTCCCAATCAGGCCTCGATATTCCACCCGACCCAGGTCTCCAAGAGTTACACAGACATTGGTTTACCTGTGGGTGTACTGTCTTGTGTTGAGGACAAACCACCATTTACCCCAAAACTCAATACATTTCTGAGGACAGCCTCTTGTGATGTAAATTGGTTCTTTTTGTTTAGCGCACCAATCCATACTGGATCTCCGTAGTGTCAGAATAGATGGTTGTGATGACTTTCAATTTCTTGCAGTCTCTTTTGGCTACCAACTTTGTCTGTTGGTGGCCCATCACAGCAGAAAAATTGTACTAGTGAGTTCTGGGATATGGAGAGGGATGGGTCTGCCATAAAGGTAATGCATCACCCCATCCAAGCTGAGACGAGCCAGTTCCAGCTGGTAGGCCGGGTCGTGCCAACTCCTGGTCAACCAATCATTGATGACCAAGAGCTGGGATGACCAGTAATAAATATGGATACAACCGCTCCCATGTGACTATCATAGATAGAGCAGTGACATTTGGCATGAGCGATGCTTGGGAAAGAACGGAGACTTGATGCAAACTCAGTAAACCAAGTGTTAGGTACATGAAGCGGAATGTTCTGCAGAGTGCATAAGAAGCGCAGGAGTATTTTAAAAATAGGGGCCCCTGCTTACAAGGTAAACTTGCCAACCACAGGGAATATATAACACAGATAAGAAAGAGCCTAGGCAAGTGTCAATGGTTACATTTGCGCAGGCAAATAAAAATTACACCATACAGATTTGATTGCAGTGCATAAAAATATCATACGTAACTGTTTTGCTGTTCACAAATCAGACAATAGTAAATAGTTTACAATAGAAAAGCCGACAATATAATTTTATACATTAGGTACTTGAAGCTAAGATGGCAGATCAGGATGTCGATTGCCAGCTAACCATGGTGTTATCTCCTCACAGAGGAACTAGGAGTAATTTACCTTGGTTTATCCGGAGCCCCAAGGCATCTTTGAAGAGGCACAGGATTTTGAGCATGTGGGGCCCTGAAGTCAAATGGTCAGCAAGGAAAAGAAAGACATCATCGGCATAGATGGCGATTCTATCTTCCATCGACTCACTCCACCTCCATCCCCGCAGCCGAGCCTCACATCGTGCTATGTGAGCTAGGGGTTCTATTGCAAGCACGAAGAGGAGAGGGGAGAGAGGACATCTCTGTCTGGTCCCGTGCCTAACCAGAAATTTGTAGGATAACACGCTGTTTATGAGGACCTGTGCCAAAGGTCATGAGTAGAGGAAGCCAACCAGTTGACGGAACCTGCCACCAAAACCCATATTCTGCAGCAAACCACTGAGGAAGCCACCGTCTACAGTATTGAATGCTTTTGAAAAGTCTATGAGTATCAGGGCCATCACCTCCTCAACACTGCGGACGTTGGCCAGGGCAGCATGGACTTGCGGAATGCAGTGTCTCATTCTACAGCTGGGCATAAAGCCACACCGATCCGTATGGACCAAGTGATGAGTACCTGCTGCAGCCTGTTCGCTGTGATCTTAGCATAAATCTTAAAATCTGTACTGACTAGGGAAATAGGAAGACTGGAGGTGCATCCAGTTGTCAGAGGATCCGGCTTGGGTATGACGACAATGGTGGCAAGGTCATCTCCGTAGGAAAGAAGCCCGTTGCTCCGGCCTCATTATACTGTCGGAGTAGATGTGAGGCGAAAATGTCATGGAGCTTGGAGTAATTTTCAAGGGGAAAATCATCAGGGCCCGGATTCTTACCAGGCTTAGGTCCCTAATTGTGGTGAGGACTTCACCCTCAGTAATGGGTGAGTCCAACATCGTCCTTTGGACTTGTGTGAGATGAGTGAGAGGGACATCCGGCAGGAGAGGATGTGCAAGCTCCCAGGGTGGCCTCAGATGCTGGGCATAGAGCTGTTCACACTAGTCTGCAAATACATTTGCAATTGTCCCATGGGCACTGATCGAAGACTCAAATGAATTATCAATGGAAGGAATAAACCGGAGGCCAGTATCTCTAGTTGCGAGTCTATAGAGGAGTGCACTGCTTTTCTGTCCGTGTTCATAAACATGTTGAATTGACTCACACCAGCATTGATGGGCCTCAGGAAAGGCAAACTGATGTAGGGAAGCGTGGTCTATTCCAGTAGGCGGCTTAGATGTCACATCCATTTCTAGATGTAGTATGTGGGATTCATGGTCTGCTATATGGCTATATGTTGATATTGTTCCTTATCTGGTTGTTCGAGGTATGTTTTGGTGACCCCTCAGAGAGGGGCCTTACTTGCTGGACTGTACCAATGTTAAGGTCAAAGAAGTGCAGCCATTCCGACAGGCGGTCAAGAAAACTGTTATCTGTGAGGAACCAGTCATTAAGGCACCACATTGTTCTTCGACGCTGCTCAGGTATGCCAAATCAGAGCAACAAGGGAGAGAAGTCTGAAATATCCCCGGGTAGTATATTGGTAGCCAAGAGGAGGGTTTGTGGAGGGAAGGAGTATGTGTTCAATTCATGTCATGCTTGTGGAGAAGCAGAAGTTTGAGTATATGTCAGTTTCTGAGGATACCATGTTTGCCAAATGTCACATAGGCCCAGGGAGTCCATACAAGAGACTAAGGGCCCCATTAGGATAGTGGGCGGAAAATTACCCCTACCGCCATGGAGGCGGAAAACAACCGTCTGCTGGGACCGCGGATAAACCGGCGGTCAAATTAGGATCAACCACCCAAAAAGACCGACCACGGCGGTAACGGGCTAACAAAAAACGCCCGACGCGGGCGGTGAGGTCCAAAAACCGACCGGTGCGATCGGAAACGCAGCGGAAAAGCTACACCCGCCGCAAGCAAAGCGGAGACACGGCACGGGAAATTAGGATTTCCACGTTGGTCCCGCGGTACGAACCGCTGTTTCTGACCGCCGCGGTTGCACACTGCAGTGAATGGGAGAGCCAGCCTAAGAGCTGCAGCATAGCCACCGCAGCGGACGGTACATGAAAAAAATGGCGGATGAAGCTAAAACACCGCAACAATGCTTAACTGAGCACAAATCAAAGTCGCCATGCCCCACAAATACACAAAACACATACCAATGATAAAAGAAATGCAAAATAATTAAATACAATTCCCAGGACAACACCCACAATACACCTCACAGCAAAAGCCCATTTGGACACACCCACACAGCTGAGTATAAAAACAGCCCCTGTACTGACCACAATCCTTTGCAACACTCCAGAAGGGAAAACACCACATCTGACAGGAGAGGCAAAACAACACAACACACACCCCACCAACACCACCACCATCACTACCACCATCACACCAGCACCAACAATCCCCCAGCACACAACACACCTCATACCTCAACACCACACCCACCACACACACCCCTGCACCCACAAACACTGCAAACACCAACCACCATGGCAGCACAGAAAATGCCAAAATTCACAGAGGGTGAGTTGACAGTCATGGTCAATTAGATAGTGAGAGTGGAACCACAACTGTTTGGTAGCCTGGTCCAACAGACACCATTAGCCACAAGGACACAAATGTGGGAAAGGATAGTCCAAAGGGTCAATGCAGTAGGTACCACCCCGCGATCCAAGAAGGAGATCATGAAGCGGTGGCATGATCTCAAAAGGGTTGTCAAGGAGAAGAGGAGCAAGACTGGAAGCTGGTGAACTGGACTGACAGTGGCCCACCCATCCCACAGAAAACATTCACACCATGGGTGGAGAAGATGCTTGCCATACTGCATCCTGAGAGTCTCACAGGAGTAGCCGGGGGAACGGAGGCTGGTAAGTACAAAAAAATGGCAACCAACACACTGATAAGTACTTCCTTGCACATCTCAAACACCATTGCACTGTTCACCCTCACCTAACAGGTAGGCAGCCATCTTCCCTGGGAGTCTTGTTTGGGGGTGGGAGGCCTGCACCATCACTCCCACCATGCCCCCTATCCCACACCGGAGCAGCATGGAGGCCTCCCCCACCCAGGAGCATGTGTCAGCCATTGCACTGTTCACCCTCACCTAACAGGTAGGTAGCCATCTTCACTGGGAGGCCTGTTTGGGGGAGGGAGGCCTGCACTACGACTCCCACCATGCACCCTGTTCCACACTCCAGCAGCATGGATGTTTCCCCCACCCGGGAGCATGTGTCAGCCATTGCACTGTTCCCCCTCACCTAACAGGTAGGTAGCCATCGTCACAGGTCTGGCTGTTTGTGGTTGTGAGACCTGCAACACTACACACGGCACCAATTGCATGCAATGCATCGATAGAGGACATGTATGATTATTTGATGTTTCCCAGCACCATGTAATAACAGCCAGTATTGCATTTAACAATAATACTAAAGTTGTGCCAATTGTGTAGTGTACAGACAGCAGATGACATGCAGCTAACAGAATACTTGTACATTGCACAACACTGACCATTCCCCATCTAATCCACAGGTGATGAAGATCTTGCTGCTGAGGACAACAATGACCAGCAGAACCAGTCTCCACCCCCGGTACATGGACTCTCGGATGTTGACTCCCAGGACAGTTTGGCCGGCCCATCTGGTGTGCCAAGGCCCAACTGGTCCCAAGACCCCATCCTCCCCACCACCACGTCTGCTGCACCAACAACTGCACAGCAGACCCCTGCAGTCATGGCCTGTGCCTCCACTGTGCCACCTCGGCCACCACCACCACCACCACCCTCCCTGTCCCAGGGGACGACCAGGACACACCACCAACTGTGGAGGGCAGGGAGAGTGTGCGAGGATGCACCGTGGCGAGGCAACAGGTCCGTGGCAGCAGGGCAGGTGGGAGGGCCAGTGTCCCCCCCAGGCCTCAGGAGGTTGGCACACCATCCCTGGACCACTTCACCAGAGTCATCGGTGAATATGAACAGGTCCAGCGACAAAGTGTCCGGTCGGACAAACTATTACGTGAGCTCATCCTGCTGATGAGGTCCATCGACACACGCATTGGTCAAATGGTGGACCTCATGGCCCAGCAAGTGACGTTGCTGAGGGACAGGCCTGCATCACAACCAACACCTTCGCCCTCTTCTGTTGAGCTGTAGGATGACAGTGCACCATCCTCCCCTGCGCCAACAGAGAGGGGTGAGTCCTCAGACGCCGCTGGCCATTCAGCAGGCCCCCCCGCCCAAAAAGATCAAGGGGGCATCCAAAGAAGAGCCTGAGAGTCTCCGGAGGCAAAGCACCAGCCACACGCCAGTCACAGAGCCAGCCCTGATGGCAACCCTCGTCCCCACTGCATTGACTGTTTGGACTGTCCTTCCCCACACTTCCTTGGCAATGGCACTTGTCTGTTGGACTGGGTCACCACATCCATGTGGTGTCTACTCTTGCATCTCATCTACCATGACTGTCAACTAACTGCTCCTTCACCACCTTCATGTAAATATTCCCGCACCCCTCACATGTCCACTTTGCAAATAAAATACGTGACGCACCAGATTTTGGACTTTATTGTTTTTATGATGTACAGTATGTAGGGCTGGATTATTTTGAAGCACCCAGGGAGACACAACAGAACAACAGTCACTGGTGACATTGTGGCATCACAGACATAAAACTACACAAAACATACACATCAGTCTACAGGCATACAAGACAATGTGCAGCAGGTGTCAACCAATAGAGTCCTGCATACGTCCACATATGCAATGTCAATACCACCTTTCCTACACACAGGTGACTTAACATGTGTCTGTCTGTACCATCCGCCCATAGCCCTTCACAACAACAACAACAACCACAACAGACAATGTACAAGTCGTACATCTTCACACACCTTCAAGTGAAGTAGCGGTTGATGAGCTTTTGACGTATGTCAACTCCTTCCTCCTCTCCACTGTCCTCATCACTGGACTCAGGTCCTTGGGCAGGCGGGGGCCTTGGTTCCTCTCTGTCATCCAGGAGCAGGGGAATCCCCTTGTAAATGGTCATGTTGTGCAGCATACAGCATGCCACAACGATCTTGCACACCTTCCCAGGCGAGTATGCCAGTGCACCTCCAGTACTGTCAAGGCAGCGGAATCTTGACTTGAGTAGGCCAAAAGTCCGCTCAATGACACGTCCGGTTCTGCCATGGGCCTCATTGTACCTGACGTCAGCCGGGATCCTGGGATTCCTTAGTGGGCTCAGCAGCCATGGACGACTGGGATATGCAGAGTCACCTAGGAATGACAAACACACATTGCAGTGTTGCACAGGCAGAGGGCAGCAGGTCACAAACACACATCACGCCATATCACTAGGCATACTCACCCACAATCTAAGCACGATCGGGATGCAGGTTAGTCATCATCCGGGGCACCATGCTGTTCCTCATGACATATGAATCATGGGCTGAGCCGGGGAATCTTGCACACACATGTGAAATGGTCATGTCCGCAAGGCACACCACCTGCATATTTATTGAATGATAATGTTTGTGATTCCTAAAAATGTACTCAGTGGCGGCACCAGACCACATGGGTGCCATCGATGGCACCAACAACATGGGGGATGTGCCCAAGGGCATATAAGTCACCCTTCACACCGGACAATTCTGCTCCCCTGGGGAAATGTATGTATTGATCCTTATATCTCAGCATGGCTGCAAGAACATCCCTCAGCACCATGCTGAACATGGGTTGCGACATCCCTGCAGCGCCGGCCATGGTCTCCTGGAAGGAACCAGTTGCAAAAAAGTGGAGGGCTGCCATCACTTTGTATGTGGGTGTGAAGGCTGTTGGGTAGTGGCGACGAGGCTGCAGGTGGGGCTCCAACAGATCACAAAGGATCTTCATGGTCGCTCTGTGGAGGTGGAATTTTCGGATGATCGCTATATCCTCCATGTCCCCCAGCACTGTCAGGTGACGTATGAGATTTGGCCTTCTCCTAGTTGAGATGCACATGGACACATGTCAATGACAACCATCATGAGGTGGACTCAGCACATACCGTTAAGCATGTCACGCAAACCCTTAAAATTCCATGAGAGATGCGTGGCACACAAGGTCACATGTGTTTAAATTTGAGACACACAGAGGACACACCAATCCATTTACAATACACAGGTGCTGCAAACAAAACAGAATGTAAATGGAAATGTACAGTTTCTCAACACCACATTCCACATGTGTACGCCTCATACCGTACCATCAAGAAAAATGTGTAAGATGCCCTTGAATGCCTCACACACATCTGCTGTACCTGTCACACCTCAAGGCATCATGAGAAGCTGTCACACATCAAGAGCCCAATGATCACAGTAGATGGTAAACTTGTGTGCATGGGTTGACATGGTAGCACAAGTATGAAACAGCACCATACAGTGAGACAAGCCTTGCCAAGGTCAGCACTGACCCAGGACACATCGATTTGTCACACATCATTGACAACACCTTAACACTGTCAAGCATCATCAACCATCAAATGCATCAGTGACATTGCAGGGTCAACAGACCAATGTGCGTCACACATATCGTGCGACCACCTGTGCATTAAATCAATTAATGGCATTGTGTGCACAATGATGTGCCATTAAACATGTTGCTGCTGTGTACTGATGCAGAGTTCACGATGGAATTTGGCATTGCATGTGACCACCCCCTACACAAGTGTGGTAGACATTGGCATGGTTTGCTGGTGGTGGGCATGCTGCACCACACAAATGGCAGTTCCTACCGCCTGTCCTCGGCAGTGTGATACAAGCACCGCCCCCTACACAAGTGCGGTAGACATTGGCATGGTTTGCCGGCGGTAGGCATGCTGCGCCACACAAATGGCGGTTGCTACCGCCTGTCCACGGCGGTGTGACACATGCACCACCCCCTACACAAGTGTGGTAGACATTGGCATGGTTTGCTGGCGGTGGGCATGCTGCCTCACACAAATGGCGGTTGCTACCCCCTGTCCACGGCGGTGTGACACAAGCACCACCCCCTACACAAGTGCGGTAGACATTGGCATGGTTTGCTGGTGGTGGGCATGCTCTGCCACAAAAATGGCGGTTGCTACCTCCTGTCCACAGCGGTGTGACACAAGCACCACCCCCTACACAAGTGTGGTAGATATTGGCATGGAGGCATGGTTTGACGGTGGTGGGCATGCTGCGCCACACAAATGGCCGTTGATACCGCCTGTCCACGGCGGTCTGACACAAGCACCACCCCTACACAAGTTTGGTAGACATTGGCATGGTTTGCTGGCGGCGGGAATGCTGCGCCACACAAATGGCGGTTGCTACCGCCTGTCCACGGTGGTGTGACACTAGCACCACCCCCTACACAAGTGTGGTAGCAATTGGCATGGTTTGCTGGTGGTGGGCATGCTGCGCCACACAAATGGCGTTGCTACCACCTGTCCCCTGCGGTGCGACACCGCCATGGAGCATTGCCTACAGCCAATGGGAGCGATGTTTGCGATGGCATGATGCAGGTTTGAAAATCGCGTAAGGTGTGCTCCCCCACCGCAGAGCCGGTCATTGGATGCTTTTGAACGATGCACCATCGCGGTAGCGCACCCCGGGCCCCTGCAGTGCGACACCGCCATGGAGCATTGCCTACAGCCAATGGGAGCGATGTTTCCGGTGGCATGATACAGGTTTGAAAATCGCGGAAGGCGTGCTCCGCCACTGCGGAGCCGGTCATTGGATGCTTTTGAATGAGGCAGTCCTGCACAACCAATTACTGCAGCTTTGCACCTCACAAACGAGCCCAGGGGGCTATATATCTGTGGGAGTGAGCCCCACATTTCCACTGCTCACAGAGACTGCTGCCTGGGACCCTCTCCTGCTCATGCCTGAAGTGTCTGCTGCCTGGGGCCCTCTCCTGCTGCTGCCTAAAGTGCCTGCTGCTTGGGACCCTCTCCTGCTGCTGCCTGGGACCCTCTCCTGCAGCTGCCTGGGACCCTCTCCTGCTGCTGCCTGAAGTGCCTGCTGCCTGGGACCCTCTCATTCTACTGCCTGAAGTGCCTGCTGCCTGGGACTCCTCACCACCCACTTCAACCACAGGTGTTACATGTCCACAGGGATGGCAAGAACTGAGAGGATCTGTGCCAGTCCATTCACAAGTGAGGAGCTGAAGGTGCTAGTGGACGAGGTGCTGGCACAGTACCCGAGGCTGTATGGTTGCCCCAATGTAGTGGTAAGTTAACATTGAGGGTGCTGTTGGGCAGGGGGGGTGTCACACATGCATGGGACTGGTGATGTGTGTGACCCACTCAGGAGGTTCAGAGCAGTCATCCTGCATGTGTGTGTGTGATTAGCATGTAGCCTCTACGCCCTCATGTATGCATGCTATGATATCAATTTGGGCCATGCAGAATGCCCTTGTGAGGTGTCCCACAGTTTGGGAATTAGGGGGATTACAATTGGTCCTGAGTCTGTGTATAGCTACTGTTGTGATAGATGTTGGTACATGACACTGTGTAACTGGTCATTTACCCTACTTTCCTCCCATACCTGCAGCTCAAGGTACACCAGCGTAAGGCCGTGTGGAGGGCCATTGCTGCAAAGGTACGAGCCATGGGGATATCCAACAGACGACGCACCCACTGCCACAAGAGGTGGGACGACATCAGCCGGCTGGCAAAGAACGTTACCGAGATGGCCTTGGGGC
The DNA here is from genome assembly GCF_964261635.1 of Lissotriton helveticus. Classification (NCBI taxonomy): domain Eukaryota; kingdom Metazoa; phylum Chordata; class Amphibia; order Caudata; family Salamandridae; genus Lissotriton; species Lissotriton helveticus. The sequence continues at coordinate 299,261,076 of NC_136062.1, forward strand.
TGCAACCGCGCACTGAGCGTTGGCACGGCGCAACTTAACACCACTGATGGTCCGCATATTGGCAGTGACTAATCCGGAGTTGGATGCACATCTGAAGGAGCATGGACAGCAAGGCAGGGGTGAGTATTTAGGGAGGGTGACTTTGCCTGGGAGCGGATGCATGTGTACCGAGCCTGTGGCAGCAGTGAGCCATGTGATGTTCGTGGTGTGGTGCTGTGATGGGTCATGTGAGTGGCTGCAGGGATGTGTGCTAGTGTCAGGCATTGTGCCAAACAGCCCTTACAAGGCTGATCATCCCTGCTGTGCTTTATCATAGCCAGGTGTGTTTGGATCCACATGGTCATTCTGCATTGGGATGGTGTTGGAAATCTATTAGGGGTGAACAGAAGGGTCCACTATCTGAGTGTGAGTTCATGTATTCCTACTTTGCATGCACCATGATTGTTGAGGGTCACACGTCTGACAACAAGGTGCCTCAGAGTACCACATGGTGCTTTTGGTATGGCCTACTTGGCATTGTGGACTGTCATTTCCTAACAGGTGTGTGTGTTCTCCCCTCAGGTTCCCTGAAGGCCTGTCAGTGGCAATGAGTGTTGGGACATGATAGGTGTGGACATGGCAAGTTGTGTGTGGTACACTTCATCCACGGGCAAGGTGTAGAGCTGTGTGGCCTCAACATGGCTCTGTCATGGCAGCTATTCAGTGTTGCAGGCACTGTTGTGCTGTATGTAGTGTGTTGCTGCAATGTTTATGCAGGGTGTGGTGGTCAGCATGTTGATTTGGGCATCCCCTGTATGCATTGTTTGTTTTGCTTTGTCCTGATGATATCATTTATACAACCATGCATCTCTCTCCCATGCAGAATCGCCAGTGGGCACGGAGGAACGGGAGCCGGAAACCAGTGGTGGCGAGAGTAGCACTACAGCTGCACCGGAGGCCAGTGACACAGAGCTCACCAGTGCATCTGAAAGGGATAGGAGTATGTAGGAGGAATCCGTGGCTGAGACACAGAGTACTACATCATCTGATGCGAGTGGTGATGCATCCATGTTGTCAGGCACAGGGGATGGGGAGTCTGCTACATCATCTACCACTCAATGGCCAGTGCCCAGCCTCCCATCCACTTCCTCTGGTGCTGCCCGTGTCCGTATCAGTAAGAGGGGATGAGTTACAGTCACACCTGGCACCGCTGACCCTGCACCTGTCCCCCCTGCTGCACTCAGTGCTGAGTCTGTAGAGCTCCTGCGCCAGCTTTGTGTGGGCCAGACCTCCCTGCTCAATGCCTTCAGTGACCATGACAAGAAATTAGGGCAGTTGATTGCCTACATGGAGGGCATACACTCTGATGTGGGTGAGCTCCACCGTACAGTCCAAGCTTTGTCATCCGCAGTAACGTCTGCCCTTCAACAGGCACATGCTCCCATTCCTGCTCAGGTGCCTTTGTCTACCCCCCAGTCAGTGGCCACATCAGAGGACAGTGACCACGGTTCACATGCGTCACAGACACGATACAGCACAAGGAGCACAAAGCAGACACAACCCAAGCGGTCCTGCCCACAGACTCCATCCCCACAGAAGAGCAGAGCCAGCCCAGAATGCAAAGACAAGAGCCTGTCAGGGAAGAGCAAGGCCGAAAAAGCAATGAGGCTGACATCAGCCTCACAAACCTCTGAGGCATCACCAGCAAAGGGCTCTCCTGTCCCTAAAACTTCACGCAGAGCTAGGCGTGCAGTGTCTGTGCCCACTGAGGAGGTGTTGTATAGCAGGGGTACACCTAGGAAGGGCACAGGCCCACATCCACCCACCACATCAACTCCAACTCCAAGCCCAGTGAAGCAGGTGGAGGAGGGCACTGTAGGGGCCACCCCAGGTAAAGTGGCAAAGGAGGGCACTGTAGGTTGGACACCTGGCAAAGAAACAAAGGAGTGCACTGTAGGGGTCACCCCTGGCAAAGAGGCAAAGGAGGGCACCTGGCAAGCAGAGGAAGGTGGTCCAAAAAGTGGAAGGGCACCCCTCCAACCTCTCCCACCCACACTGTGTCAGAGGTCTGCATGACTCCACCTCCACGTGCCACTATACCACCTGGTCCAAACAGCCCTCCAGCTTGCCAAACCTCTTATAGCCCTACATCACCGGCTTCTCTGTCTCCCCAGTCAAGTGTTCATGCTGACCCCGACACACAGCCAGCTCCATGTCCACCTGACAGCCAAATGTGAGTGGCAGTCCCCCTCATGCGCAGGTCTCCCATACAGGTGTGCTAGTCCTGACCATTGTTTGCCACCTGGGTGTGTTGCTGGCCATGGAAGGTTATAGTCAAACACACTCACTGTGCAGCTTCTCATGTCCTGACTCTGCACTTCTCCCTGGCCACTGGCCTTGTCGTTCACTGCTGCCCTCCCCTTGCCTGTGCAGGTTCTCATGTCCTGACTCTGCACTTCTCCCTGGCCACTGGCCTTGTCGTTCACTGCTGCTCTCCCCTTGCCTGTGCAGCTTCTCATGTCCTGACTTTGCACTTCTCCCTGGCCACTGGCCTTGTCGTTCACTGCTGCTCTCCCCTGGCCTGTGCAGCTTCTCATGTCCTGACTCTGCACTTCTCCCTGGCCACTGGCCTTGTCGTTCACTGCTGCTCTCCCCTGGCCTGTGCAGCTTCTCATGTCCTAACTCTGCACTTCTCCCTGGCCACTTGCCTTGTCATTCACTTCTGCTCTCCCCTTGCCTGTGCAGCTTCTCATGTCCTGACTCTGCACTTTGCCATGCCCACTGGCCCTGTTGCTCTGCTGTGTTTGAGTCTCCCCTGTGCCATGGACACTGACCCTGTTGCTCTGCTGTGTTGTACTCTCAACTGTACCATGGACACTGGCCCTGTTGCTCTGCTGTGTTGTACTCTCCCCTGTGCCATGCCTACTGGCCCTGTTGCTCTGCTGTGTTGTACTCTCAACTGTGCCATGGACACTGGCCCTGTTGCTCTGCTGTGTTGTACTCTCAACTGTACCATGGGCACTGGCCCTGTTGCTCTGCTGTGTTGGAGTCTACCCTGTACCATGGACACTGGCCCTGTTACTCTGCTGTGTTAGAGTCTCTCCTGTGTTATGGACACTGGCATTCCTGTTTGTAGTTTGCTTTTGCAGGATATCTTGCATTTGATCAGCATTTTGTACATTACTCTTGTGTACAGTTGTTCTACTGTCACATCTGCGCAATATGTGACTAAAGACAGTTACTCCTGTTGTGTGTTTTGTCAGTGTCCTTGCTGATTAAAGTTCTTTTTGTGTGTGCATTTGGTTGCCTGTGCCCCATGCTCTATGTGTCACTTCAACATTGCCAAGCTCTTTGGCCGCATCACATTTTTAAACAGGGGTGACAGGGTCTTCAGTCCATTCAGACACTGATACTTGTGTTTTCTGCTTTGTCTCTTTTACCTGTCATGCAGTTCTATTTGTAGTGGTTTCCTATTGTTGGCTACGTTGTTGCCATGTCAGGTTGGGGTACACTGCCAGCACAGGGTGTGATGCTGTGCACAGGTTTGCATGCAGGCTGGGCGCTGTCATGATGTATGTGTGTTATTCCTGTATATGTGCCCAGCTGTGTATGTGTATGGTCATCCTGTGTTGGCCCTTGGTCCTGGTCCCCTGGGCTACATGAGATGTGTGCTCTTGGGTGGTGTGGAGGTGTGCAGTGTGAAGGGTGTGACTTAGTAATGGATGTGGATGTGTGTGTGCCCCTGGATTGTGATAGCCACACATGTGTCAGCCAGGAGTTGTTTGCCTGTTGTTTGGATTGTCCTGCCCTGTGTAAAGGATTGTATGCACTTGTGTGAGTTGTCTGTTGTGCACTGTGCAGTGTGTTGGTGTGTCCATGCAGGTCTGTGTGACTCCTCATTGTTGTTTTGGTCACTTATGAGTGTGCAAAGTGTGTGACTTGCACATCAGTGTTGTGTTTGTTTGATCATCAATGTGTGTTGTCTGTGTTTGTGTGGACTGTGTGGCCCTGCTGCTCCTCACTGGCATTGTGTGTGACTTTCTCTTGCACTGCAGGTACATGGTGCCTTTTCTCCTCCTGTATGGCATGGAGTGTGGTGTGATGCCATCCCCTATGTGTGCCACTTGTGCCTAGCCATTGTGCAAAACCAGCAATTGATGGACAGAATGCAGAACAATGTCATACATTCACCCCGTACAGAGATCTGGGCTTAAATCCATCGTTTTTTTACACTCCACACCACCCCAATTCAGACATGTCCGTATGCAAATCAGCCTTGACCCTGTGCCTCATGGGAACAGTCCAGCCCGAACTGCCAAGCCATGTCTTCCCTTGACCGGAATCAAGCATCCTAGGACCGGTTTCTGGCTATCAGCCGTCTTCAGCCAGGATAGCTTGACTCCAGTGGTGTGGAGAGCACGGGCCTCACGTCTGAGCATACCCGTCCCACTCGGGGTGACAAATGCAAAAACAACAATTGATGGACAGAATGCAGAACAATGTCATACATTCACCCCAGTACAGAGATCTGGGCCTAAATTATCGTTTTTTGCACTCCACACCAACCCAGTTCAGACATGGCCATATGCAAATCAGCCTTGACCCTGTGCCTCATGGGAACAGTCCAGCCCGAACTGCCAAGCCATGTCTCCCCTGGACCGGAATCAAGCATCCTAGGACCGGTTTCTGGCTATCAGCCGTCTTCAGCCAGGATAGCTTGACTCCAGTGGTGTGGAGAGCACGGGACTCACGTCTGAGCATACCCGTCCCACTCGGGGTGACAAATGCAAAAACAACAATTGATGGACAGAATGCAGAACAATGTCATACATTTACCCCAGTACAGAGATCTGGGCCTAAATCCATCGTTTTTTTGCACTCCACACCACCCCAGTTCAGACATGGCCATATGCAAATCAGCCTTGACCCTGTGCCTCATGGGAACAGTCCAGCCCAAACTGCCAAACCATGTCTTCCCTGGACCGGAATCAAGCATCCTAAGACCGGTTTCTGGCTATCAGCCATCTTCAGCCTGTATAGCTTGACTCCAGTGGTGTGGAGAGCACGGGACTCACGTCTGAGCATACCCGTCCCACTTGGGGTGAAAAATGCAAAAACAACAATTGATGGACAGAATGCAGAACAATGTCATACATTCACCCCAGTACAGAGATCTGGGCCTAAATCCATCGTTTTTGTGCACTCCACACCACCCCAGTTAAGACATGGCCATATGCAAATCAGCCTTAACCCTGTGGGTCTGCATTCTCTCTATTTGTGTTTGGTACACACCTCACATGTCTACTATTGAAATGCAAGTCAGTTGATTTTGATGTCAGCTGTCCCCTTTATTTACATGTGTATGTGCCTCCCCAACCCTTCATTTGTGAGACTGTGCCTTGTGGTGCAGTTTTTGGGCCAAGAGTGCTGTTCCACTCTGGACATGGCCACATTGGTTTTTGTGTGATGTTCTTGTGCTATTCATCATAAGGTTTGCCCTTGTGCACTTGAGCTGTGTGTGCTGTCCAGTGCTCTGGTGTAGCTGGTTGTGCTCTTGTATCCCAGAGTGGTGCATCCTGTTGTTGTTGCGTTGCATGCCTGTGGGTTGGCTGTGGTGTAGCATCACTTCCTGGGCGTGCTGATGCTTTTGTGCTGTGCTGATTTGTTCTGTGTGTGTTGAGGTTGTGTCAGTCATGTCTGTGTGTAGATGTTGTGCTTTATGTGGGATTGGCATTGCCTGATGTGCATCCCCTGATGTCCTGTGCTGTTTGTTGATTTGTGCTTTCATGTGCATGTGTGGTTTGTTTAATTTGGCAGTGTAGTTCTGTGCAGGTGCAATTATGTGTGATTTGTGTTATGTTGTGTGTGTGTTTAGTTTGTGAGTGATGATGTTGTGCACTCATGTTGTGTTTGTACTCACATTGCCTTTCCAGTTTGGTTGGCAGGGTATGCCTGCTTCTGTTGGGGGGGGGGGTGTTCCTGTGGTGTTTGTGTGTAGTTTCGGTCAGGCATCTGTTCAGGCTTCCCTGTGTGTGTGTGTGTTCTGTTTGTGGATACACCCAGGGTGTGTGTATGTGCTGGGAAGTATTATCAGCCTTGAGTGTGTGTGGCACTGGTGTTGTGTGTTCCTTGTCAGCCACTCATGCAGTGGCTGTATCTCTAGTTATCTGTTGTATTGGGCCGGGTGTGCATTGTGCTTGCTTGTTGCTGTGCTTGTTTCTGTGCATGGGGGTGCACAGGATGGGCGCCTGGACTGTGACTTGCTGGTGTGTGTTGATGTGTGGTTGGGGGTGGTGTGTCCCTTTGGTCTTTGTGCCCTGTGGTCTGAATACACAAGGTTCTCCTAGCTGAAATATTTCTTTCAGGGAGACCTCGCCCCTATCAAGTACATGAGGCACAGTTTTGCTCCAAATTAACCATACTACGTGACATAGCGATCGTATGTATAAACATGCATGCTTTTATTAGTTGCAGCATTTTGGTTCATTTGAATGTATTAATTACTTATTTCCACATTTAGGATTTTTAGGAGTGGCACACACATTGCTGGTCCTTGTGTGGTCCTAACGAAGAGCTAGGGGTAGGCTCGAAACATGTTGATCTTACACTGAATTACTAGCCCATTAATAGTTAATCCTTTTGTGTAACATCCCAATTTAATATGCCAACCTAGGAGCTATAAGCCATATCTTCCCTGGACCGGAATCAAGCATCCTAGGACCGGTTTCTGACTATCAGCCGTCTTCAGCCAGGAAAGCTTGACTCCAGTGATGTGGAGAGCACGGGACTCACGTCTGAGGATACCCGTCCCACTCGGGGTGACAAATGCAAAAACAACAATTGATGGACAGAATGCAGAACAATGTCATACATTCACCCCAGTACAGAGATCTGGGCCTAAATCCATCGTTTTTTTGCACTCCACACCACCCCAGTTTAGACATGGCCATATGCAAATCCGCCTTGACCCTATGCCTCATGGGAACAGTCCAGCCCGAACTGCCCAGCCATGTCTTCCCTGGACCGGAATCAAGCATCCTAGGACCGGTTTCTGGCTATCAGCCGTCTTCAGCCAGGATAGCTTGACTCCAGTGGTGTGGAGAGCACGGGACTCACGTCTGAGCATACCCGTCCCACTCGGGGTGACAAATGCAAAAACAACAATTGATGGACAGAATGCAGAACAATGTCATACATTCACCCCAGTACAGAGATCTGGGCCTAAATCCATCTTTTTTTGCACTCCACACCACCCCAGTTCAGACATGGCCATATGCAAATCAGGCTTGACCCTGTGGGTCTGCATTCTCTCTATTTGTGTTTGGTGCACACCTCACATGTCTACTACTGAAATGCAAGTCAGTTGATTTTGATGTCAGCTGTCCCCTTTATTTACATGTGTATGTGCCTCCCCAACCCTTCGTTTGTGAGACTGTGCCTTGTGGTGCAGTTTTTGGGGCAAGAGTGCTGTTCCACTCTGGATGGACATGGCCACATTGGTTTTTGTGTGATGTTCTTGTGCTATTCATCAGTGTGGATTGCCCTTGTGCACTTGAGCTGTGTGTGCTGTCCAGTGCTCTGGTGTAGCTGGTTGTGCTCTTGTATCCCAGAGTGGTGCATCCTGTTGTTGTTGCGTTGCATGTCTGTGTGTTGGCTGTGGTGTAGCATCACTTCCTGGGTGTGCTGTTGCTTTTGTGCTGTGCTGATTTGTGGTGTGTGTGTTGAGGTTGTGTCAGTCATGTCTGTGTGTAGCTGTTGTGCTTTATGTGGGATTGGCATTGCCTGATGTGCATCCCCTGATGTCCTGTGCTGTTTGTTGATTTGTGCTTTCATGTGCATGTGTGGTTTGTTTGATGTGGCAGTGTAGTTCTGTGCAGGTGCAATTATGTGTGATTTGTGTTATGTTGTGTGTGTGTTTAGTTTGTGAGTGATGATGTTGTGCACTCATGTTGTGTTTGTACTCACATTGCCTTTCCAGTTTGGTTGGCAGGGTATGTCTGCTTCTGTTGGGGGGGGGGGGTTCCTGTGGTGTTTGTGTGTAGTTTTGGTCAGGCATCTGTTCAGGCTTCCCTGTGTGTGTGTGTGTTCTGTTTGTGGATACACCCAGGGTGTGTTTATGTGCTGGGAAGGATTATCAGCCTTGAGTGTGTGTGGCACGGGTGTTGTGTGTTCCTTGTCAGCCACTCATGCAGTGGCTGTATCTCTGGTTGTCTGTTGTATTGGGCCAGGTGTGTATTGTGCTTGCTTGTTGCTGTGCTTGTTGCTGTGCATGGGGGTGCACAGGATGGGCACCTTGACTGTTACTTGCTGGTATGTGTTGATGTATGGTTGGGGGTGGTGTGTCCCTTTGGTCTCTGTGCCCTGTGGGCTGAATACACAAGGTTCTCCTAGCTGAAATATTTATTTCAGGGAGACCTCGCCCCTATCAAGTACATGAGACACAGTTTTGCTCAAAATTAACCATACTACGTGACATAGCGATCGTATGTATAAACATGCATGCTTTTATTAGTTGTAGCATTTTGGTTCATTTGAATTTATTAATTACTCATTTCTACATTTACGATTTTTAGGAGTGGCACACACATGGCTGGTCCCTGTGTGGTCATAACGAAGAGCTAGGGGTAGGCTCGAACTTGTTGATCTTACACTGAATTACTAGCCCATTAATAGTTAATCCTTTTGTGTAACACCCCAATTTAATATGCCAACCTAGGAGCTATAAGCCATATCTTCCCTGGACCGGAATCAAGCATCCTAGTATCGGTTTCTGACTATCAGCCGTCTTCAGCCAGGAAAGCTTGACTCCAGTGATGTGGAGAGCACGGGACTCACGTCTGAGCATACCCGTCCCACTCGGGGTGACAAATGCAAAAACAACAATTGATGGACAGAATGCAGAACAATGTCATACATTCACCCCAGTACAGAGATCTGGGCCTAAATCCATCGTTTTTTTGCACTCCACACCACCCCAGTTCAGACATGGCCATATGCAAATCAGCCTTGACCCTGTGCCTCATGGGAACAGTCCAGCCCGAACTGCCAAGCCATGTCTTCCCTGGACTGGAATCAAGCATCCTAGGACCAGTTTCTGGCTATCAGCCGTCTTCAGCCAGGATAGCTTGACTCCAGTGGTGTGGAGAGCACGGGACTCACGTCTTAGCATACCCGTCCCACTCGGGGTGACAAATGCAAAAACAACAATTGATGGACAGAATGCAGAACAATGTCATACATTCACCCCAGTACAGAGATCTGGGCCTAAATCCATCGTTTTTTTGCACTCCACACCACCCCAGTTCAGACATGGCCATATGCAAATCAGCCTTGCCCCTATGCCTCAGGGGAACAGTCTTGCCCGAACTGCCAAGCCATGTCTTCCCTGGACCGGAATCAAGAATCCTAGGACCGGTTTCTGGCTATCAGCCGTCTTCAGCCAGTATAGCTTGACTCCAGTGGTGTGGAGAGCACGGGACTCACGTCTTAGCATACCCGTCCCACTCGGGGTGACAAATGCAAAAACAGCAATTGATGGACAGAATGCAGAACAATGTCATACATTCACCCCAGTACAGAGATCTGGGCCTAAATCCATCGTTTTTTTGCACTCCACACAAACCCAGTTCAGACATGGCCATATGCAAATCAGCCTTGACCCTGTGCCTCATGGGAACAGTCCAGCCCGAACTGCCAAGCCATGTCTTCCCTGGACCGGAATCAAGCATCCTAGGACCGGTTTCTGACTCTCAGCCATCTTCAGCCAGGAAAGCTTGACTCCAGTGATGTGGAGAGCACGTGACTCACGTCTGAGCATACCCGTCCCACTCGGGGTGACAAATGCAAAAACAACAATTGATGGACAGAATGCAGAACAATGTCATAAATTCACCCCAGTACAGAGATCTGGGCCTAAATCCATCGTTTTTTTGCACTCCACACCACCCCAGTTCACACATGGTCATATGCAAATCAGCCTTGACCCTGTGCCTCATGGGAACAGTCTAGCCCGAACTGCCAAGCCATGTCTTCCCTGGACCGGAATCAAGCATCCTAGGACCGGTTTCTGGCTATCAGCCGTCTTCAGCCAGGATAGCTTGACTCCAGTGGTGTGGAGAGCACGGGACTCACGTCTGAGCATACCCGTCCCACTCGGGGTGAAAAATGCAAAAACAATAATTGATGGACAGGATGCAGAACAATGTCATACATTCACCCCAGTACAGAGATCTGGGCCTAAATCCATCGTTGTTTTGCACTCCACACCACCCTAGTTCAGACATGGCCATATGCAAATCAGCCTTGACCCTGTGGGTCTGCATTCTCTCTATTTGTGTATGGTACACACCTCACATGTCTACTACTGACATGCAAGTCAGTTGAATTTGATGTCAGCTGTCACCTTTATTTACATGTGTATGTGCCTCCCCAACCCTTCATTTGTGAGACTGTGCCTTGTGGTGCAGTTTTTGGGCCAAGAGTGCTGTTCCACTCTGGACATGGCCACATTGGTTTTTGTGTGATGTTCTTGTTCTATTCATCAGTGTGGATTGCCCTTGTGCACTTGAGCTGTGTGTGCTGTCCAGTGCTCTGGTGTAGCTGGTTGTGCTCTTGTATCCCGGAGTTGTGCATCCTGTTGTTGTTGCGTTGCATGTCTGTGTGTTGGCTGTGGTGTAGCATTACTTCCTGGGTGTGCTGTTGCTTTTGTGCTGTGCTGAATTGTGGTGTGTGTGTTGAGGTTGTGTCAGTCATGTCTGTGTGTAGCTGTTGGGCTTGTTGTGCACACACTGCTTGTTGTACATACAGTGCTGTGGGTATGTGGGCTTGACATTGCCTGATGTGCATCCCCTGATGTCCTGTGCTGTTTGTTGATTTGTGCTTTCATGTGCATACGTGGTTTGTTTGATGTGGCCGTGTAGTTCTCTGCAGGTGCAATTTTGTGTGATTTGTGTTATGTTGTGTGTGTGTTTAGTTTGTGAGTGATGATGTTGTGCACTCATGTTGTGTTTGTACTCACATTGCCTTTCCAGTTTGGTTGGCACGGTATGTCTGCTTCTGTTGGGGGGGAGGGAGGGTGTTCCTGTGGTGTTTGTGTGTAGTTTTGGTCAGGCATCTGTTCAGGCTACCCTGTGTGTGTGTTTTCTGTTTGTGGATATACCCAGGGTGTGTGTATGTGCTGGGAAGTATTATCAGCCTTGAGTGTGTGTGGCACTGGTGTTGTGTGTTCCTTGTCAGCCACTCATGCAGTGGCTGTATCTCTGGTTGTCTGTTGTGTTGGGCCGGGTGTGTATTGTGCTTGCTTGTTGCTGTGCTTGTTGCTGTGCATTGGGGTGCACTGGATGGGCACCTGGCCTGTGACTTGCTGGTGTGTGTTGATGTGTGGTTGGGGGTGGTGTGTCCCTTTGGTCTCTGTGCCCTGTGGTCTGAATACATAAGGTTCTCCTAGCTGAAATATTTCTTTCAGGGAGACCTCACCCCTATCAAGTACATGAGGCACAGTTTTGCTCAAAATTAACCATACTACGTGACATAGCGATCGTATGTATAAACATGCGTGCTTTTATTAGTTGCAGCATTTTGGTTCATTTGAATTTATTAATTACTTATTTCCACATTTAGGATTTTTAGGAGTGGCACACACATGGCTGGTCCCTGTGTGGTCCTGACGAAGAGCAAAGGGTAGGCTCGAAACATGTTGATCTTACACTGAATTACTAGCCCATTAATAGTTACTCTTTTTGTGTAACACCCCAATTTAATATACCAACCTAGGAGCTATAATAAAATATTTCAGCCCGCTAGTAAGGTATTTTTAATCACTTATTCCATTCCACCACACAGTGCACTACACATAGTCTTCCTAAAAGTGCTCCTACGTAGTTTCCGCAAGTCGCAGCACGCGCCAGTTCATAGAGAACTGGGATGGCCCCTATGATGAAGCATGTCATCGTGGGGAAACCCTGCTGAGTGAGGGTACTCAAGAAAGAAATGTTTCTTTCCTGAAGGCAATCTTTGATCGAATTGATCAGATTCCAAACCCATAACCCTGTCTAGGTCCTCAAACCCGACAAGTTGGGTTGTTTGGAAATATTAACCGTGGAGGATAGACCTAGATGTACCTAGATGTACACCTCTACCTCCCCCCTATTTGTGAATTAGATCCATGGATAACCTTTAGCTGCATTGGGAAGAGCAACCTATATTGGATAGACACTGCCTGAAGCTGCCTGAAGCTTCTGCTTGATGGCATTGAATGATTGACATTGTTGCTGGGTTTTTAGTGTAGTCTGGAAAGATCATAATATGAGTAGATTAAAAGTGAATTTTGTCCTGAGCACGAGCCTGCCACAGGATGATGTCGCAGTCTCGAAAGTTCAGCACTTTTGCAATCGTAGGTCGTGATAGTGCCCTGGGAGGGGGCTTCTTAGCCACGGCCGGGTGCATGCAGTCAATCACGAACCAGGGCGATAGAGTGCCCTCAGGAATTCAGCATTTGATCCACATTTTGATGAAGGTCTCCGAGTCTCAGGGAAACCCACCAGTTGCAAATTACTACATCAGGAGATATTCTCAGTGTCTTCTGTTCGGTTGACAAGGGTGCGTACAGTGGATGGTAGCTTGTTAACCTTTGCGTTTTGGTTCGTCAAGTCATTCTCACGGGTGGACGCTACGTCCTCCACCTCAGTGACCCTCCCAGCCACATTGCCGAGGTCCTTAGAGAGGAGTACAAGGTCAGAACCAGCTTCACAGATATTGGAATCAAGAGCTTTTCCAGAGGACTGGATTGACTGTGGTATTTGGGTCATGTCTGTGACAATTGGGGTGTGGGGTGGGTGGGGCTTGGCTATCAGCCACCTGTTGTTTGGTTGCATCAGTGGTATAGGTCATATTTGCCAATTTTTCATGGTGTTACCACCATTGGGGCCCTGTCTTTCCCCATAGCTGTCTTATGTGAGACTGTCTGATACAAGAGTAGGGAAAGGAGGCATGCACGCAGTTGTTGATCAAGGGAGGGGGAGTAGGTGGCCCACTCCCAGATGAGTAGCCGGGCTGTTCGCAGTCTTGGAGGAGACCCCCAACTCGCGTCCGGCCTGCCCAGAAAACCAACAGGAGCAGCAAGAGCAGGCGGGGTGTAGGGCAGCCACTAAGGAGGGGGATTTCAGGGAAAATGAGGTGGGCGCGCCACCCCTTCAGAGTATCCACAAGAGCAGTCGCACTAATTCAGAAGGCCCCAGACGGTCAAATTAATGGGTCAACAGAAGTATGGCCCCTGGCCTGCTTATCTCGCAGATCTACAAAGTGATAGCATGAGCAGCTGGAAGAAAATCGGCGCAGATGTTTACACAGCAAGAAGTCTGCACAGAGCATCAGTGCCATACGGGGCTGGAGGGGGGTGGTCATGCTCTCCCAGGGTATTTCAGCTGGTATGTAACATTTGCCTGACGTTGAAGCCTGGAGGGCAGTGTGCATTCCAACAGTCTTTAAGGCAGTTAGCCCATGCCAGGCCGCAATAGAAAAGGTCAGGCCTGAAGGAAAACTGAGAAGAAGAAGAAGAAACTTTATTGTATAGTTAATTAAAACCATTACAAAAATACAGATATGATAATATACTAAAAACACACTCATGTGAGAATAATACAATTTAAAATTGGTAGTAAAAACAAGTGTCTTTCTGGGGTAAAGAATAACAATTTCCATGTTCAAGATTTTGCCTATGATCTTTGTTTTTTCTCAAAATGTTCGATACATTTGATTGATCTACAAATGAATTGGGGGTCTGTGGTGCATAATGTTTTTATAATCGCAGACCTACAGGTACGTGTTCCAAACTGCTTGAACTTGGCTTTCAACCACTTCCGGGGTTCCTCTATGAGAGCCGGGCAGATGCAAATTAGGTGGATAAAGTCTTGCCTTGCTGCACCGCATAGCCCGCACCCTTCACTGTCTTGGGGCTTCCACTTAGGACGCTCGGCGTTGGTTGGCAAACTACCCAGCCTTATATTAAGATATTTATGTTTGATATAAGGCGAGAAGGTCAGGTCCAGGTAGTGCGCCGGCACTAGTTTTTTGTATGATTGGATAGTCATCCAGGCATGTGACCTGAGACTGAAAGCTATTTTGTCATCCAACAATGAGTGTTTGATGGCTGCCTTCCTGACCACCTGTTTGAATAAAGGTACTTGGAGCTTGGTTTCCCAGAGTTCAATCAGGTTTGTTGTTTCCAATGAAATTTTGAGGTACTTGGCGTAATTTGAGTTTGGACATTTGATGATGGTTTCCCACATAGCACAATAGATCATGATCTCTTGGTGCATCCAGACATTATACCAGAATTTTATGGTCTCATACTTCCTCAGTAGCACTTGAGATTTCAGGCCCAGTTCCAGTCTTACCTGGGCCGGGGATGCTTCACTTGGTAGCGCAAAGATGCGCTTGTAAATTCTCATTTGCACCTTATCCAAAAGTTGTGCACTCTTGCCGTGGTGCAGTATGCTCCCGTATGCTATCGTGGGAATAAGTTTGGCTTTCATTATTGTTAGCAGTGACGAGACCAAAGGACCCTTGAGTTCAGTAGCTAAGCTCGTGAAGGCGTGCGTTAGGGCCATGCCCTTCTTTTCCATGCTGGTGAACTGTGCCTGGAAGTTAAGACGCTTATCCAGCAGTATCCCGAGATACTTGTAACTTCCCACCGATTGAAGTTTGACATTGTCTATGGTAAATGTTTGTGGCGGTTTATGGCGTCGGGTTATGACCATGGTTTTTGTTTTCGCGCAATTTATTTCTATCATATTCTGTTTTGTGTAGCGGGTCAGCTCCTGTAGTAGCCGATGCAGGCCTATTCGAGTCTGGCTTAATAGGACCACATCATCGGCGTAAGATAGGTGGGTTATACGAAGCGTGCCCAGCCGAGGCGGATGGGCATTGACCAAATCGAGCCTTGATGTTAAAACGGCCATGAATAAATTGAAGAGGTGGGGAGCCAGCACACAACCTTGCTTCAACCCATCAAAGGTGTGTATCTTCCTGGTTGGCCTTTGCCCATTGTTGATTTTTACCTGCATCCAGGTGTTGCTATACAGGTCGATGATCGGCATTAGGATTGACTCCGGCAGGCCCTGCTTTTTCAGTTTGGCCCATAGCAAATTCCTATTGACACGGTCGAATGCCGCTTTAAAGTCGACAAAACAGGTATACAGTTCCCGATGGTTAAGTAGACTGCTTTCGCCAATCATGCACAGCGCCATTGCATTAGCCATTGTACCAGTTCCGCGACGAAACCCGGTCTGATTTAACGGAACCTTGCTATTCATATCAGACCACTGTACCAGATCGGCTAGCACCAGGGATGCATATTATTTTGCCTCTGCATCAATCAGGGCAATTAAGCGGTAATTTGATGGTTTTTTCCGATCTCCGCCTTTATAGATGGGGTTGATGATGGCACCCCTCCAACTTTCAGGCACCCGACCAGAGTTGCTAATGGACTGGAATAGAAGATTAAATTTGCGCGCCCAGAATTCAGGGTCCTCTTTGTATATCGCCTGCGGGATGCCATTTGGCCCCGGTGCGCTCTCTTGTCTGCCTTTCTTTATTATAGAACATATTTGTTGATCGTCAATTGACAAGATTGATTGGTCCAAGCCCTCCTTGCCATTAGATGTGGCTCTGGGACTGGAAAAGGATTTGCTTTCCTTGACCCTAGTTCTTGTAATTTCAGGTGTTGTTGTAGTCATCATGGCCTGGTGCTCCAATGGTTTTACCGCGAATGTATCCACTATGTGTTGGACCCAAAGGTTTTCAGGGACGCATGTCATGCTTGTGGGTTGTACTGCTCTGTTGATTGCATTGATTTGCATCCAGAACGCTCTGGAATCTGCTTTTTTAATGTTATGCATCAATTTGGCCCAAAAGTCATTGTATTTGTTCTTTTTTTCCCTCCATACTAACTTTTTGTATTCTTTCCTAATCAACCGAACTTCTTGCCACGTGCTTTGCTTTGTCCTTGAACCTTGTACCCGTCTTGTGAGCTTTTGAAGACGGGTCTTCATAACTAGGGTGGTTGTTGAAAATTTGATTTTGGTCGTGGGACTGCTATGCCTCCTGGGCTTGCTGCTTGATTTTGGCAATCTTTCTAGAAAGTTGGTCCAGGTTTCAGAACAAAGATCATTCTCTGCCATGACCATTTGTAATAGGTTCTTGGCATCCAGCGCTATTTGGAATAGTGTTTTGCTTGTCCACTTAAGCCGCTTCAGGTTGAAGGTTGATAATTGACCTGATATTTTTGTAGCCATTGTATACCTAGGGGAGCTTAGTTTCATTTCAATGTGTTGCATGGAATGATCACTGTCTAGAGTACCAATTATTTGAAATTTTTTGACCAAGCTCATTAGGGGCAATATTATTAATGTGTAGTCCAGAGTTGAGTTTGTATTATGACCTATGTATGTAGCAGCTGGCGGTTTGTCGTGCTTCGATCTTCCATTTAATACCCGTATATCGAGTCGTTCCAGGTCTCAAACCAGTTGCCTACCCAGTTGGTCTGATCTCACGGGCGATATAATCTCCTTAGATTCGACATTCCAGATTTCGTTTGCCACTGAGATATTGTCCTCTTCCTCCGATTGATGCAAAAGATTGGAGTTAAAGTCGCCCGTAGCAATTATGTCCCAACTTGGGTGATCTAAGCGGATGGAAGTTACAACATTAACTACACGTTGGAACAGATCTTTTTTTTGCTGTTTTTTCGGGTGGGCGTATATATTGATTAGGACAATTGTCCTTGGCACTCGTTTGATTGTGCTCTCCAGCTTGATGATTTGCATATCCATTGCTGAAGCCGGCATTTGCGAGACATTGATTTTTAATGAGGTGGACACGTAAATAGATAGACCTCCACTTGCGCGGCCGTAGCGCTGACAGCGTGTCGCCTTTTCATGGAAACATAATCTTCCCGGTACATCAATTGGCTCAGTTGACCAAGTTTCCTGCAGCGCTATGATATCGTATTGATCCCAGGTAGCTGTTTTCCTGCTTTGATTTAGGATATTTTTTGCTCCTGCGATGTTCCATGAGAGCAGTTTTATAACATTTTCTTCAGTTTTACCGGCCTCGTAATTGATTCAATTGTCATTAATGGCTTGCATTTATCTCTGGTAACTATTAATTGATGTTTCTGCCCCCCTGGCACCGTGTAGAATTGAATGAGTGGTCGGGATTATGTAGTCTTCTCTTTTCCTAGATCTTTTTAGCAATGGTGACGGGTAGCCCTTTTTTGATTGTTCTTTCAGAGATATTCCCCACTCTTCAAATTTATTTACTTCTGCAAGAATGCTTTTTGTCACTTCTAAGCTCCTCCAGGTGGTAAGTGTGCCTTCCCTAGAGGCATTCTCTCCTAACGTGATGAATTCGATTGATGATAAGTCAGCCGATGTTAGGTGGGTTAGGCTGGGAATGGAGGATGTGAGGTGGAGAATATTCCCTCGGTTTAGGTAGTCTAGGGTGCCTTGGGGCTCGTAGCCGGGGATGAACAATATCTTCCCCGCTGTGTCTGGCTGCTTCTCAGGGGGTGCTTTGCTGCTAATCTGAGCTGTTTCATTAGTGGCAGATTTCTGATCGTTGTAAGCCTCTGCATTAAGGTGAAGGTATTGCCCTATTTGATTGCACGTCTCTTTCTGAGTTAGTGCTAGTGGCCTATTTGTCGTGGTTTGTGCCTCGTGAGCTAATCTGTTGGGTCCCGCCTGTTCTCTGTGGTGCCCACTAGATGTGATCACTGGTCCAGGACATTGACCTATTCTTTCCACATTTGCAGTCTCATGGAGTGCTTGAGTACCGTTAGTGCCAATGTGTATTGTAAGTTTTGGTTGGTCATCCTTATGACTATCAGCCTTTATTCTTATTTGCCTAAGACACTTTTGGTCACTTTTCCCCGGAGTTTGGTGGTCAGGCGGAATGATGATACTTTTCCCTGTGGTTCCGTTAGTGCTTGGAAATGTGACCCGAATGGGGGGGATATATTTTTGATTTTTGTTCGTGTCTTTAAGTGCAGCCCAGTGAGGTTTCTTGTTACGTAGATCATATCTATTCATTTGCTCCGCCTTGTTTGAGGGATTCTTATTGTCATCAGGAGTGGTGCACCATGTTTGTTTGAGAACGGACTCCGTTTTTCGGGATTCGTCCTGAAGATTATCTTGAGTTTTGTTTAGATGGGTAGCTGCTCCTGACCCTCGATCCATGCTATTATCAGTGATATTTGCAGCGGTTGTTGCACTCCAAGGTTCCGCATTACTAGCATTCCCTGCTTCTAAGTTTTTAACCGGTCCCACTCCCTCGATTTGTGGCGACTTTTTTTTTGTTGTAGCTTGAAATAATTTGGCCACCACAAGTATGGAAGGGTATGCTCAGACATGAGTCCCTTGCTCACTGCACCATCAGGATTCAAGCAAGCCGGGCCGAACACGGCTGTAATGCCAGAAACCGGTCCCCGGAAGCTTGTTTCCTTTCCAGTGAAGAATTGGCTTGGTAGTTTGGTCTGCCCTGTTCCCATGATGCACTGGGCCAGGGACAGACTAATTTGCATATAGCCAGGTTCTGAACTGGGATGGTGCAGTGAGCTAAAAAACGGTGATGGATCAAGCCCTGATCTGTTGACTGGGTAGGAGTGTTCTGATTAACTCAGATACTCTGTCCATCACCACCCCCTTTTTGAAATAATTTGGCCACCACAAGTGTGGAAGGGTATGCTCAGACATGAGTCCCTTGCTCACTGCACCATCAGGATTCAAGCAAGCCGGGCCGAAGACGGCTGTAATGCCAGAAACCGGTCCCCGGAAGCTTGTTTCCTTTCCAGTGAAGAATTGGCTTGGTAGTTTGGTCTGCCCTGTTCCCATGATGCACTGGGCCAGGGACAGACTAATTTGCATATAGCCAGGTTCTGAACTGGGATGGTGCAGTGAGCTAAAAAACGGTGATGGATCAAGCCCTGATCTGTTGACTGGGTAGGAGTGTTCTGATTAACTCAGATACTCTGTCCATCACCACCCCCTTTTTGAAATAATTTGGCCACCACAAGTGTGGAAGGGTATGCTCAGACATGAGTCCCTTGCTCACTGCACCATCAGGATTCAAGCAAGCCGGGCCGAAGACGGCTGTAATGCCAGAAACCGGTCCCCGGAAGCTTGTTTCCTTTCCAGTGAAGAATTGGCTTGGTAGTTTGGTCTGCCCTGTTCCCATGATGCACTGGGCCAGGGACAGACTAATTTGCATATAGCCAGGTTCTGAACTGGGATGGTGCAGTGAGCTAAAAAACGGTGATGGATCAAGCCCTGATCTGTTGACTGGGTAGGAGTGTTCTGATTAACTCAGATACTCTGTCCATCACCACCCCCTTTTTGAAATAATTTGGCCACCACAAGTGTGGAAGGGTATGCTCAGACATGAGTCCCTTGCTCACTGCACCATCAGGATTCAAGCAAGCCGGGTCGAAGACGGCTTGAGATGTGGCCTTGGGACTTGTCCACGGTCGTATTTGACTATCCTCGTTGTCTTTATAGTTTGTATGTCCTGTCTGTGTTTTAAGTGATGGATTGTGTTTCCTCACTATGGCGCCCGGTTCCAGCTTTAGTTTGGGTTTTGCCTGATTAAAGATAGGGAATGTTTTCAATGTTTGTTTATTGGTTGGTGGGCAGTTTGACAGTTGATTTCTGATCTTCCTTGCCGTTTTCTTTTGCCTCTTGGTTAGGCATTTCTGATCATTTTGATTCGACCCATCTCGGATTAGTGATTGTGGTCCTAGTTGTTTGTGGTCATTGTTTTGTACGATAAGGGATGTTGCGCTGATTGCTTCTGGTTCCTCTGTTATGTCGACAGGTTTCAATTGCAGCTTATGCAGTGCGTTTTTTTCAGTTGGTATTTGCTTTACTGAATCTTTTGATTGGTCCACATGTTCGTTTTGTAGAATCTTGAAATTTTCAAAGGAGATGAGGTCACATTCAATTGGAGTGTTATTGTCACCGCGATTTGCGTGTTTGCATTCCTGAAGTATATCTGTGAGTATTGATGGCAAATTCTTTAATTTTTCCAATATTGGATGGCAAGTGCAGGTTTGAGATTGTACCCATGGTCGGGTCTGGTCCTTAATGGTCGCGAAAACGCTGGCCATATCATCTAGTTTTTTATTTATGATAGCTATGTATTCCGCCATTGTGCTCATTAGGTGTATTTGAATATCCAGTTTATCAGATTGCATATTAAGGGTTTTGATTGAAGTTTCCAATATGCACCCTAGTGCACTATGTAATGTGATTATGGATTCCAGGTTTTCGCCAATGTCATAACCTCTTTTTTGAAAAAGAGGTGGATCTGCACACCTAAATGTAATCAATATAATCAAACTTATAACTGAAGTTATCAAAGTGTATGCGTGCGAAGCATTGGGAGGGGGTACCACCCTTCCTAGGTATAATGTGTAAATAGAGTACTTGAAGACAAGGACTATGCTACGCACAGCTATCAGGCAAGCATGCCTCAAAAAATTATAAGTACATCATTTCAACCAGCATTCATGGATGTTGAACATATTCATTATACACATTTATTAGAAAAAAATTTCACATGATTAATCTGAAGCAAAATGTAAATCCATTCATAAATATTCAGAATACGACTCTGTGATTCATGAAAGTAAAAGAATAATAATCAAATCAAAAACAACCCAATGCATTTCGGGTTCTACTGAGCCCTTTTTCAAGGGTTAATTTTAAACTTTTTCTGTTCTGATTCTCCGGGCTGGTTCAGATGCCGAATCTACAACAAAAATGCACAATATACACATTTCAAAAATATTGCATGCGTGTCACATGTTTAGTAATCTATTCAACTATAACCTTAGGGTTTTGCATTCACCTGTAGTACCATAGTCTCCGTGAAAAAAGAAATGAAAAAAGTCCAACGAACCCAAGCAGGTATCTATATGAATCCATGCATGTCATAATTGGAACATGTTGTGCCAATGAAAGGTGAAACAGAGCAAAGGCATAGCCCACCGTGAGTAATTCAAAAAGAACCTAGGTATATTAAATATGTATTCACCATTAGGTTCAATGTATCACATACAGGCTCGTGTTATTCCTGATTTGGACCATTTATTCTTCGAGCTAGTGCAGCAGAGGCACTCAGGTATTCATTAGTTAAGCACACAATAACTGATTCTTTGAGCACGATAATGGTTACATTTTACACGTGTTATTTATATTGGATTCTTTTGAAACACCTTTTTGAATTACTCACGGTGGGCTATGCCTTTGCTCTGTTTCACCTTTCATTGGCACAACATGTTCCAATTATGACATGCATGGATTCATATAGATACCTGCTTGGGTTCGTTGGACTTTTTTCATTTCTTTTTTCACGGAGACTATGGTACTACAGGTGAATGCAAAACCCTAAGGTTATAGTTGAATAGATTACTAAACATGTGACACGCATGCAATATTTTTGAAATGTGTATATTGTGCATTTTTGTTGTAGATTCGGCATCTGAACCAGCCCGGAGAATCAGAACAGAAAAAGTTTAAAATTAACCCTTGAAAAAGGGCTCAGTAGAACCCGAAATGCATTGGGTTGTTTTTGATTTGATTATTATTCTTTTACTTTCATGAATCACAGAGTCGTATTCTGAATATTTATGAATGGATTTACATTTTGCTTCAGATTAATCATGTGAAATTTTTTTCTAATAAATGTGTATAATGAATATGTTCAACATCCATGAATGCTGGTTGAAATGATGTACTTATAATTTTTTGAGGCATGCTTGCCTGATAGCTGTGCGTAGCATAGTCATAACCTCTTTTTTGCCATGGTCGTTCTTCAACGTAGCTGCCAGGTGAAAGTCCATGTGAAACTTGCTTTGAAGGTGTTAAATCATTGTACTGCTCTTTAGTTATATGCCTTGTTTCACGGCGTATTTCAGGAGATTTAGTTGTTGCTGCGTTGAGGGCAGCTGAAACACTTGAGATTTCTATGATTGAGGAGTCTGCCTGTGCGTCACTGTGAGTCACGTGCTATGAGTCTGTTAGTGGAATGATATCCACCTCTTGGTTTGTTCCGCTGGATATATCACTATGATTTTGCTTGGCGGCTCCTGTAATGAGGGGTTTTTAGTACCCCAACCGCTTACTGTTGCTCCTTGGTTTGTCCTTCCGGTATGGGTTCCTTTGCTGGGGGTTTTTTGTCCCTCAAGTTTGCTTCCAGTTATTTCTTGTGTCTCAATTCCAGGGGCGATTGATTTACTGCAGGTTTTCAGCCCTTCTTGGGTACTTTCAGTTGTTAGGCTGTCGGGGCAGGTTCCATGTGTCTTAGTACTTCCTTTGTTATGGATCGGTGGTCGAGTTGGCCAGCAGAGGTTTAAGTCCTTTATCTTTATCGTCTTTATGGATTTAGTCAATACTGGGCTCGTACCTTGGTCCGGTCTAGGGGTTGAATGACTGTGTGGAGACACCTTTTGTGCCAATTCATACATGCTTGTGTCTGAATTGTGGCAGGCTTCGTTGTTGAATTGGTCTAGGTGGCATTCCGTTATTGATTGCTCATGGGATATAGCATAGTTTGATGTTAATGATGTTGATGGCATTAGTGGTGTTAATAAAGCTTGGTCGTATTTATTCTCATTTTTTTTTTCCTGCGGAGAGCTTGTTTTATTTCCATCGTGCTGGCCACCTGAGATGTTAGGTGATCCTGTGTGGGTTATTGGTGACTTGTCCTGTGCTTGCCCTTGGGTTGTATTATACATTTTGTTAACCTTTTTATTCTCCTTGTGTATCTGGGCTTGAAATTGGAAGATGTTTTTCACAAGACTGGCATTCGTGCGCTTATGCGTCTCTTCTATTACGTTGGCCTTATCGGTATTCATGATTTGGGCATTCTGTGGAGTCCTTGGTGCTGTTTGTGTTGTTGGTCCAGCTGGCCTTATTTCAGTTGGTGACATTGGTTTTTGCAAGCCTGTTGGGGTATTTGGTAGTGCGTAAAATGCTGTTGCAGAATCTTTCAGAAAGGCAAATCTGCCAGTGTGGTTCATATTCACATTGCTGAAGATCGATATACGGGCGGAATTAGCTGTGCTTATGTGTTTCCATCCGCTGAGCCAGCGGGAGATTTGGTTTTGGCCTTGGCTTTTCTCCTTGGATTCTTGGGAGGGTTTGTGCGTGTTTTCCCCGACCTCATTCCCTTTTGTTTGTTTTGTTTTATGTGTTCCCTCCCCTGCCGTGCCCGCTCCGCTTCCTGTACCACCTCCCAAGCCCGTCTGAATCCTTGGGTGGAACAGCTGCCGTCAGGGGGTTGGCGCAGTAAGTGCTATTGTGGTGTTCGCGAAAGACACGCAACAGGTTGAACCGGTTGAACAGCTGCCCTCATGGGCAGCACTGCAGTGGGGCAGATTGAATTATATATGAACCCACAGATCTGCGGGGTGTGTTGACCAGTGTCCCAATCCCGATTTAATCCAAGTCGATTTCCAAGTCTATTACTGATCTAATCGTTAACTCTCATTAACTCTCCTGAACTCTCCTGGCGGCTAGGGGCTATGGGCAATGGGTTATGAGGATGGTAGTTTTCCGCCTTGTTCCACCGACCCACCGTCCCCAAGCTCAGAAATCAATAAAGTATATATGAGCAAACAAGCCCCCTACCTCTTCAAGTGCGGTTTGATTGCCCACTCCGCGGTCCGCAGTCCACCGTTCACAGTCCACGGACCACCGTCTGTTCTTAGGGGTGGCCAAGAGGCTAGAATGAGGCGAGAATGACAACCCCCCCTCCCTTGCTTGGCGGTGTTGTTTTCGCAGCGCTTAGACAGTGCTCACACCACCAGCGGGCGGCACTTTGCAGCAACTTGGCTCCTTAGACCTCAGACCTCGGGGTCTTGTTCCTCTCTTATCGTATGGCTTCCAGTTTGCTGGGCTTAGAGTGGAGCAGGCTCGCAGTGGCAGTGGGGTGCTGTTGTCACAGCGCTCAGCCCTCGGCCTCGGCCCCTGGTCAAACAGCGCTCGCACCTACCCACACTGCACGCCGCAGCCGCTCCTCCAATCCGGCGTGGTCAAGCTGTCAAGCAGAGCCGTTAGCAGGTCTGGAAGAGTAAGCGCGGTAAGCGCAGTATCCCCGGTTTTGCTCTGTGTAGGAAGGAAGACTGCGCACAAGACAAGTAGGCCCCTCATGGTCTGGTGGCCACCGCCAATGAGGCTCGGGACTCCTGGCTCACCCGCACTTCACGCGAGAGGAGAGGCAAAGGTGGGAGCGATGAAGGGTGAGTTCAGGCCCTGCTGAGAGTTCAGCGTGCAGGCCACAGGTGACGACCGTACCCAGCGGATCACTCAGCAAAGAAGGCTGGGCCTAATGTGGCGCGAGGCCCCACAGGGAGCTTCTTAGTACCTGCTGATTTCCTCCGAGCCTTCTCACCTTCAAGCCCTGTTGTGGCAGAAAGGGTCATGAGCAGGAGATACCTCAGCCGTCTCGGCAGCACACCAGCCTCTCTCCCTGCTCACAGGCAGGCACCATTTTGTCACTGCCACAGCAAGGACCGCTTTGGGTTTTGCCTGTCGGGCTGCTGCAATATTGGGGGAGGCAAATCCCTCAGCAGCAACTTTGTGTCTGGAGCAGGAATTAGGCTATGTCAGTGTATAGAGGGACCTAGGCACCAGATGAGGATGGATGGTGGAGGTGGTCTGCGGAGCGTCTCTAAGATCCGTCTACCATCTTGGTTACTTCAGACAAGTCCCTGCATTTTTTACATTGTTTCTAAATGAGGTTCTTCCTGACTTGAGATGCCTAAAACAACAGCTGGATGTGATCTGGTTGATGGTTCACCAATGAGAAATTAAAAGAAGCAAGAAGCTCGATGGCAGCAAACTGACAGTTCTGAGTTTGACAAATGGTTGATATCTGCCTGGTGGAAAGTCCTCCTGCTCTCCATCTGCTCAGTTAAGGACCAAGGGAAAATGTAACTAAAGCGACTCACCTGCCCCCATGTCACATGAATTGCATATATAAATATATAAAAGACCACCATAGAAATAGTTGTAGAATGTTCGACATAATATAAAGATAGAGACCTGAAAATGCTGGGAAACACTCCTTGCATATTAAGGAGACCATAGACATAAACACACAGGCACTGACCCAGTATCCCCACTTTGGTGGTATATTTCCACTGTAGAGTTGGGCAATTTAGAATTTTCTCTGGAGTTTTCTAATGCAATTGGCTCTTCTGGTGGCATGTTCTGCACTTTGAGGGACATCCATCTGACATCCTACGAGGAAACTTAAAATATGGCATATTTTCCTCTGCTGTCTTAGTATAAGATGCATTTTTAGTTAAGATTTTTAATACATGTGTCTGTAGGCGGCTAAAGCTGTCTCTGGTCAGATCTAAAAAGAGTAGCACATCAACACTGATGGAAATCGAAGTCAGCAAAGTAGGTGGATTGAGAGAAAACGTTGGGGAAAACCAAGCCAACGATGTTAGGTCCAACAACCACCATCAAGGAAACTGAAAGGAGAGGTGTGCCAATCCACACAGGTATTTATTGCAAAACCAAGATGTAACAGCAGCTGATACATTTTCTAGGACCACTATCAACACCTCCACCCGGAACACTATCCTCAAAACATTTTTTTCACCATCAGACATTTAATGAACAAGTTGCGGTTTTTACCTATATTTTATTGAGAAAGGCGAAACTGTTGAGGTGAAACTCGAGCACTTGTAAGCAGCAAGGGTGGATTTGTATGCTTATTTAAAGAATCAGGTCTCTCTTCTCACTCCAAATAAACTGAATAGAGTATTTTTGGTTTAATCGCCTATCAGTGTGGTGGAGTTCTGTTTCATCAACAATAATTAATCTGCATTATAGGAGGAAAGTCAAGATTGTTTTTAAACGCACCCCTTTCCCCCTGACGTAATTATGTATTGCTCTTAAAAAAGCATGAAGGTAAAATTGAAAATACAATTGCTGGCAACGATGTTTTACTGTTGGCATTAACTTTCCGTAATTTAACGGTATGGATTTTTAACTGCATACATCCATATGAAGTCTTTGGTCAAAGCTTTCATAAAACTATGTAAAAACATTTGAACTCAAGTCAGAGGAATTGACATTGATTTTTCACTGAAGACCTTCATAGGAAGGATTTGATTACACTTTTCATTACAAAATAGAACACTAGTCAGAGGAATGTTAGGTTCATGGCGTGGTGTGGCTCACTGGTAAGAGGCGGCAGACCCAGAAGCAGAGGACAGCCCGGGACCAGGGTTCTATCCCCGACGCGGCAGGGTCGTGGACCAGGGTCAGCGGACTCGATAATTCTCGCTTCGGTGCCTACTCTAACCAGGGATCACACTCGGCAACTCTGGGCATTAGCTTGCCTCATCTCCACAACGGCCCCCCACATACGCCGGGGATGCCTGGTTTCACCTTGGAGATACCCAGTAGGGAACATCTCACAGGGAAAGCCAGGACGGGTTCCCCAGTGGTCTACAGTGCAGAGATACTCCTTCGGGAGTCGATTCTAGCGCTTTAGAAACCCACAATTAATTAATTAATTAATTAATGGCAGACGGTACTGGAATTATGTAAAATGTCCAGTCTCCATAAGGGGCTCGCCAGTACCTATGAAATCCTGATTCTGGTGCAAACAGTAATTTGCACCTTTATAAGCAGGGCCACTGGAATTATGCAGCAGGAGAGGGCCAATTTATGTGGCATGGTTGACTAAATTATGCAGCAAGAAAAGTCAATTATGCGGCAAACTGCAACACAATTTCTGATAGTATTACTTCATTATTTTGTCATTTTGTACACTTGTTAACTCTGTCTTGGCATAGGCAGCACCTCAGCTTAACACAGAAACAGAGCAATAAGCAACAACAATTTGAGAAGTCAACCTTTGCAAGGGACCTTTCGCTGTCCAGCACCACGTGTCACTGCAATTTTATTAACTTTTGAACCATTTGAGCTAGAAACAATATTGTTGTTGTTAAAATCTGCAGATTATACAGCAGATGATGGATTATGTGGCACATGTGGCAGGTCCATAGCTGCATAACACATACAAACACCATGGCCGCACAATTGCATTATTCCAATGGACCTACATATAATCAGTTTAAGATGTGTGCGAATTACCAATTTTTGGCACATAAAACCTTGCAGAATTTGCATGAGTTAGAAAAGAACCATTAAAATATTGTACTTCGTACCTGTGAAAAGATATGCAGTACTATCAGGTTGTTCTCCAATCAGAGTTGAGTTCAGAACTATATTGAAAATACTGCAACTGATAAATACTGCACCACACATATTTGACTTTTACTATTAGGGGTCTTGTGGCACTACAATCATGGACCTATTTTGATGATGGCCTTATTTTCTTATACCCTGGGCAGACTCTGCTAATCTCGTATCGTTGTACAGAGATTCTGGCTTAAAAAGCAAAATGCTTGTTATTGGCATTGCAACCTCAACTATTTGTACAAGCAGCACAACTTTTGGTGGCTTCAATCTCCCAGTTGATGTATTCAACAAGACTGGAAGATTCCTGTTCAACCTTCTGACCAGGACCAGCATCACTGAGCTCATGACTTTTTCTACCTACATCAAGGGCAGCATCCTTGACCTCAATTGTATCTCCATGAACCAACCTTACCATCTACCATTCATTCTTGTACATAGGCATAGACTGGAATGACATAATACCCATTGACGCTGTACGAGCATTTACCATCTTCACGGCCAGCCAAGGTCACCAATGATGATGGCAATATCTGTCAAGCACTTTCTGGCAGATTTTCGCCTGAAAGGCCCTTATATCCCTGGCAGCCATGTTTAACCTCACAACTAATCTTGAGACCTAATTACAGGACTTCAACCCTGCCATCCTGATGGAGGCAGATGTCAGTGGCCCACTTCAGCTCCACTCCTTGAAGGCAGTACTACACACTATGGTATGCAGCCAAGACATAATCAACAGTCAAAGAGCTATGAAGTGTCAAAGTAGAAGTAGAAGTAGAAGTGAATACAGATCCAAATAGACTTGACAGACCTAAATGCTATTCACAGGCAGCTCATCACAAATGCATAGGTTGGGCTATTGCAAGACAACCACATCTATGGTCAGCAACAATGCAGAGAGCTCAGCAACCTGATCAATCACTGTGTGAAGTATGTGCTTGTTTCTCCTCTTGAACACTTCAAAAAGGAGTAGTCACTGTCACAGAACTTGAAATAAAATACCTGCGAGAATGTTTCACCCAATCTAGCATGGAAATGTAAAAAGCAATATGAATTTTACATAGAAATGGGGAATGAGAAGAGAGTAGCTGCCACCGAACAAGCTGGCGTCTTAAACAGTACCCTGCTCTGGCTCAAGGCTAGACTAGGAAAAAAAAACACTTAGGGCCTGTTTTGCAGCTTGGCAGACGGTACTCGGTCACAAACATGGCGGATGTCCCATCCGCTTTATTAATAGTGCAATATGTCCTAATGCACTTGAAATGAGGCAGACGGGATATCCATCACATTTCTGACAGAGTATCCATCTGACAATCAGGCCCTTGTTATCTTTATTAGACATCTGTTATAAAATATCTTAGTAACCTGTGTCAGTGATTAACGTATTTGAAAACATTGTGCTTTAAGCTACAGTCTCTCTGATTGCTTGATATGCCTCTTGTAAACAAGAATAATAACCTCAATATTCTCACTTAAGAAAAGGCATACCACAAATGTTAACAGTTAATTTCTTACTCACCTCAAACCAAAAGGAATGTAATAGAAAAGTTAAAACATAATATTCTTGAGTTATTGCAAGTCAAATTTGTGCTGCCTCACACCTCTAAGAGCTTGTGGACACTGGAAGCCTCATTTACAAGCCCCTGCTGCACCACCAAAGCATCCCCTTTTGCGATGCTCTGATGGCACTGTGTCCTGCTCCATTCTTGCAAGGCAGTGCTAAGCCACTTTGCATGGCTTAATGCATCCTTGTAAATATTGCTCCCTTTGACACAATTTTCTGCATTAAAGGGTCGTGCAATGGGTGTTGCTCTGAGCATTCCCCGCAACACCCATAGCTTTCTGACACTGCATCAGATTTACAGGGAATCGTAAATCTGAGGTAGCACTAAAAAGGTTTGCCTTATTTCTCCTCATTCTTTTCTCTTTCTTGCAGCACACATAGTAGGAACACAATGCAATTAATGATTGTGTGTATGAAGGTGTCCCTTCCTGCACAAAACCAATCACCAATACAATGCAGGCATTCTTGTACCATGGTGCAAGGGTGCCTGCGTTGGCACATAGCAGCCCATAATGCCCCAGTGCAGGGGAAAAGGGCAGGAATGCATCGTATCTCATAGATATGGTGCATTCCTGCTCTTTTCTTCTGATGCAGGGCAGCATACAAGGTTCCTTGTAGTTGGCGCTGCCCTGCGCCAAAACCTCGTAAATGAGGCCCTGGGTTCTTTCATGCAGTGTTTAAACATTACACCAAACATTTTGAAGAGAAAAGTTCTGTGCACAGTCTATGTTGAATTCCAATAGGAACTTAATTGCAAAGCAATTGTTGCCTTTAGATCCATAATGATTCCAATAACCTGTTGAAATACTCATGAGTTTCCTCAAGAACTCATACAATCTTTTGGAAGCTTCACCAACTCACTCTGGCAAAAAAAAATATTCCAGGAAAAGCAATTACGGGCCAGATAAACAAAAAGTAGGAATTATGATTTCCAAATTGCAATTCTTACAGAATTACAATTAGGAAATCGCAATTCCCTATATTAGAAAACATACAGCTTCTAATTAGCCATTCCCAGTGGTTGGTAAATCGACTTACCTCATGAAATTTCAGGGCCACATGTAAGATGTGCCCTTTGCAATTTCCGAGTCGCAAAAACTGATGTATAAGTGTCTCAGACACTTTTGCATTTCCCAAATAGGTCGCAAGGGACCTGCCTCATTAATATTCATGAGGTAGACCACAATTTGCGACCCATTAGGAATTTGACAGCCACATCAAAGATGGTACATGAATTTACATTGATTGCGAGGCAAGAACACCAAGTGTCTTGTACAAATTCGTTTCAGTTTACAAGCTTTTCACCTGGAGATGACATCCTGCCATCTCGGGAGCCCCTTGTGATTTCATTTTTGGTATACTGTGCATTATTCATATCGAGAAGGCTGTTTAACTGTAGGAAAAAAGGAATTTCTAACATAAGGTTTCTGTGTTAAACATTATATATACCCTCATTAATTCCTTATACCGATTACCATCGCTGTGAATGGAGTGCACAGCACCAATAAACATAGAATTGACAAGATCTGACAGCACAGAAACAATTCATACAGATCAACGTGGCATCAGTGACACCATTCTGCAGATAACCTAAGTGAAAAATCTTCAATTCACTTTTCACTGAGGTTGTCAACACGACTGAACAGGATTTGCTGCTGCGAAGAAAAATGTCATGTGAGAAGCCATAAATTCAATTCGATCAGCGTTGCACCTCGGGCGGATAGGCAAGCAGGTTGGTCCTGGCCTCTTAGCTCTTTAAGCAGTTTTTGGCTAAAAAAATATTTCTTAGTTTTCCATTTTGAAATTTGGCCATCTGGGCACATTTAGCATCACAACCAAGGGTCCCGGACTGGTGGGCCATCACTTGTGGATTCAGGACGCACTCAGACCTGGTCCAGGTGTGTGTTGAAACTGGTGGGAGGCTTTTGTGTTCCTGTGGCTCTGAACAGGAGGACAGCAGACTAGCCTTTGAAATCACTCTGGTAGTCCTGAGTTCAGGTGAAGCTACAGGGCTGGCATCTGATGGTTCAAGGCAGGCTCCAGGTGCATAGCAGTCCTTTCAGATACAGCAAAGCAGTCTTGCAGAGTGCAGAGTGCACAGCAGGTCACAGCATCAAGCAGTCCTCTGAGAGTCCTTCCCAAGTCCATGAGTGAACTTAAGAGTTGGGTTGAAGTGGGTCTGAAGGTGCTATTTTTATACCCTGGTGCCATTCTCTGGAAGGTGGGAGAGCTTCTAGAAAGGTTCTTTGAAGTTCATGGAATTTGCTGACTCCCCTGCCTTGGCTCCAAGTTTGCCAAAGTAACAAGTTGATAGGTCCATCGTGTGAAGTCAGAGAACACCCCATTCAGTTGCAATTGGGGCTGTGCTCAGCTCCACCTCCCATTCTGCCAGCAGATGTCCTATTCAGGCCCACCTAATCCTTCTATTGTGTGACTGTCTAGGAACAAATCACAAATGACCTGTCAGCTATACCCAGTCATGTGACCCAAGACAGGCAGCAGGCACAAGAGGGCTAAGAGCAAGAAAATGCCAGCCTTCTAAAAGTGGTCTTTTCAAAATTATAATTACAAATCTGACCTCATCAACAAAGAGGATTTCTCATTACAATTACATAGATACCAAATAAGATCTGAATACTGGGTCCCAATTAAAAGTTAGCACATATTAATGTAATAAGGCAACCTAATGTTATCCAATGGAATAGATAGGCCTCACAGTAGTGAAAAACAAATGTAGGTGTTTTACTTGATTATACTGCTATATACACACCACTACACATACTTCTACAGAAACGGAAACGTATTTACTCTCTTAAACAATCAATTATAAAAACACATACTCACTAACCCACCCATACACACAATCATCCACCCATACAGTCTTGCACACATGCTGTCTTCAAAATACATACAAATAGTGAGTCACTCATTCATGCATCTGTGCTCTAAGTAATATCCCCCACCGAACCATACAGACACTGATACTGATACTCAAATAAACAACTAATAACCCATATACACACTCATGTAGCTACTCACCAACCCATGCAGCCACTTATACACAAAGTGAGACACAGATACAGATATTTAAACATTACTCGCTAATATATGTATTCACTAAGATACATTTAATAAGTTAGTTAACCAATCAATTTTACACAAAAAAACATCCATTTAGACATTTATTTACCCATTTATTCTTCCATCAACCTTTAGATATACATATATAAAAAATATTTATTTTTCAGTAAGATAACACATTCACTGGATGATGTCATCAGTGATGTCATTTGAGATGTCATCAGTGATGTCATGAGTGATGTCACTGACCATGTCATGAATGATGTAATATGTGATGTCATCAGCAGTGCATTGCACGCGCAAGTTATAGTGAGTCCAACTAACTATAACGTGGGAATTTCAATGGTTTTATGCGAGTAAAATTTCCACCTAACTATAACTGGTGTGAAACCTATGGTTTTTTTCAGTGAATTTAATAGGTTTTTTAAATGCTAATTCCTAACTATAACTGGTGTGAAACCTATGGTTTTTTCAGTGTATATATATATCCCTTCTGTGGGCAACCAGGATTCCTGTGCTAGCCACCGTAAAATATTCCGGGAGTTGAGGTAACAGCGTGAAAAGAAGGGGGACTCGAGGTGGCGCCTAATTGACTGCTTGCCCCACCTCCCAGTGTACTGCCAATGCTGTGTTTCCCACGGACACCTACTCCGAGAATATCACCCCGAGCAGCAATTCCGATCCCATGAGGCGCAACACAAAGGCATCATGGGACCTGTAGTTCCACAACGTGGGGCTACAAAGGAGTGCCGGTCGTCACCAAGGGGGCGGAGCAAGACTTTGCATACAGCAGCGTGGCGGATCTACAAACACCGCAGCACTGGTAGCAGTTGGAGAGGGGCGCTGAAGAAGGCTGGTATTGCCGAAATGCATTTGCCTGGGACATTCAACCAATAAAGTGCTGCTTTGTTTCTCCCTTTGGGTCACAGCTTCTTTCTTTGGGAGGAGGAGTATCTACAGACATTACTTGCTACAAGCCAGTACGCAATTCTGTGTACCCCTGCCGTACAAGAGGTCCGGACTTTCTGGCAGGCTCCGTCGGGAGCATTCTTTCTTTGGACTGCGGTAGCAGTCGAGTCCAGCACCCACCCTGGCACCTGGCTGATATTGCGGGCAGGGGATATTCATATCCCTTCTGTGGGCAACCAGGATTCCTGTGCTAGCCACCGTAAAATATTCCGGGAGTTGAGGTAACGGCGTGAAAAGAAGGGGGACTCGAGGTGGCGCCTAATTGACTGCTTGCCCCACCTCCCAGTGTACTGCCAATGCTGTGTTTCCCACGGACACCTACTCCGAGAATATCACCCCGAGCAGCAATTCCGATCCCATGAGGCGCAACACAAAGGCATCATGGGACCTGTAGTTCCACAACGCGGGGCTACAAAGGTGTGCCGGTCGTCACCAAGGGGGCGGAGCAAGACTTTGCATACAGCAGCGTGGCGGATCTACAAACACCGCAGCACTGGTAGCAGTTGGAGAGGGGCGCTGAAGAAGGCTGGTATTGCCGAAATGCATTCGCCTGGGACATTCAACCAATAAAGTGCTGCTTTGTTTCTCCCTTTGGGTCACAGCTTCTTTCTTTGGGAGGAGGAGTATCTACAGATATATATATATATATATATATATATATATATAAAATTTCTATGGCAAAATGAAACCCCTCATTTTGTTCCTTTTCAAATTAAATGTATTAAGTGTTACCACTTTATTCCAATCAAGATGACTTCAGGTGTGCCATACTTTTGTCATAAGTAAGACTGTTAGCGTTCTAGTTGTTCTTTAGAACACTCTGGGACATTCTGTCATTGGGCTATAGTTGGGCTACATCTGGCTGATATTTGGGCTACATTTGGGCTCTTTTGTCTCTGGTGGCCATCTTGGGAGACTGCATATCAGAATTATTTTAATGAAATATAAGAGGATTTGAGAAGTCACTCAAAATGTGCCCTAATTTTTCTTTCTTCAGCACTAATCATAATTTCTATGGCAAAATGAACCCCCTCATTTTGTTCCTTTGCAAATTAAATGTTTTAAGTGTTAACACTTTATTCCAATCAAGATGACTTCAGGTGTGCCATACTTTTGTCATAAGTGAGACTGTTAGCGCTCTAGTTGTTCTTTAGAACACTCTGGGACATTCTGTAATTGGGCTATAGTTGGGCTACATCTGGCTGATATTTGGGCTACATTTGTTTTTTTATCTCTGGTTGCCATCTTTGGGCTACATTGGGCTACATTGGGCTACATTGGGCTACATTTGGGCTCTAACATATATATAGCCTAACGTTTTTCAAAGTTAATTTTCGTAAAAACCACTGGAGCATATATCTTGAGACATAGCAAAGGCACATCGGGGTACCAGTCCCTACAATTTTGCCAAGTTTGGTGGAAATCCATTCAGCCGTTCGGACTAAAAGTGAGTCCAACCGCCCTATGGAAAATAACATGGGGAAAACACGTTTTGGGACCCCCCTTTTATCTCGGCCCCCGCTTGACGGATCCCCCCGAAACTTTCAGGGAAGGAGCGGAGTACAGCGAGGCAAAGTTAAAGAAAATTACAGGCAGATCCCTCATTCGGCCCTAAAGTTATTCCCAATAGAATGTTGCGGATTTCCTATGAAAATGATCCTAACTATAACTACCCACTGGCGACCGGCAGTAGGTAATATATATATATATATATATATATATATATATATATATATATATATATATATAAAAATATATATATATATTGTTTTGATATATATATATAATTTAGACTGATCTAAAAATAGGTTACATACGATTTTGAAATAAACATCTTTTGTTTCTTTGTTCTTTACGATTGTCTTTTAGTTTTAGTTGGAGTGTAGGCCATTGTAATTAAAGAAATAGTTATATTTTGTGCTGATGCTTTTCATAGGTTTCTTTGGTATGTTTGAATATTTAGGCTTAATTTGAGTAATAATTGTTCTATTCTACATTTTTGGTAGCCTTGCTATTTTTTAGGATACCTAGGAGTTTACAAAGAATATGGTGGGTTCCGCGGAGTGTAGCTTGGAAGGCATTGTGCCATCTTTCACTGAGTTGTTTGTTTTAGCTTGTTGAGCCATTGTTCTGTAATATACGTTCCACCATAATATTTGATAATTGGGTTGGAGCCTGTAGTGAGAACGGTACAGTCTGCCAACCCAAGTATGTTCAATACAGTCCATCAAGTGACTTAGTTTGTGCTTGTGGGTTTGGTCGTAGGATGACTCTATGAGAAGGGTGTGGTGGTTAGCTACTGCTGTGACTGATATATGTGCTAGCGCTTGTACTTTTTAAAAATCATGTTGACAAACTGGACAATTGGTGTATATTCTACACTCTGTGTAGATTTTTGGAAGTGTCTCCAAAGGCTTTTATGAACAGATAAAAATATCCTTTTATGGATGTGCGTGGCTAGATTTTTAATATTGTGTGTATTGTTGCTTGTTCAAAGCCAATGGCAATTTGTTGGAGGTAGAAGATGCTAATTTTAGCTTTACTTTGGGTCAGTGGTTCATGGTATGTAGCATTTTGCTTGTTAGGAAGCAGTGCATGCCTAAACTTATATTTTTATTATGAAATTCACCATTCATGGTGTATATCTGTGTGAACAGTGGGGGCATAGCACTGCTGTATCAGTCATACATGCAGTGGCCCCGGGACTAAGGAAGTACAGCAGTACTAATACCCAACATGGTATGAATTACTATTTAACTATCAATCTAATGCAAACGTCGTATTATCAGTTCTGAAAAAAAATCATTTCACTTTTAAATACAACTTTTTCAATTTTGGAAAAATACCTAAATCAATAAAAAAAAAGCTTTCCATTTACTAGGATGGTCTGCATATAGAGGAGCTACTCACAAGTAGCTGGAGAGTTACCAGTAGATTCTAAACTACTCGTTTGAGAATCCTGATATATAATATGTCACTTAAAGAAATCCTCGCAACATCCAACGATTAATATAAGGATTCTAATGGCACATTTACACAAGAAAACAGAGGGAGGGTCTCCTTTGGGTATTGTTCTAACTCAACACAACTATTTTAATCTGGTCAATGCTGTTAGACTTAGGACAATCTAGAGTAACAAATGACCCAAACTACAAAGCAACGCTGGTCACAGATCTAACGTTCAAAACTGAAGTAAAATCAAGCAAAGGAGGCCACAAAGCATCTACATTCAGCTCCTACACTAGAGGAAGACGCTCCCAATATTCATATGCGACCATAAACCAACTCTTGCCACTTCTCAAGGCGGTTTGATAGGGGTGTCATCAAAGGAAATTAAAAAACAAAAACTGATAAGTGTTCCAAATAGGGGGTGAGAAATGTATTTTGGGTATATGGAGCATAGTTCTGAAAATCCAACTCTATGGACGTTTAATTAGCCCCCCATACAGCAGGGAATGACCCTTTAACTGCTCTCAATCATCGAAAAGACCTACTGTTTTCAGGTAGCTATTCATTCCTTTCTCACTTGTGCCTTCTAATCTATCACACCTAAATTAATAATCTGATGAGCACTACCTTGTAACTGTAACCTTTTTTCTGATTTGATCTTGCAATCCCTCTTAGGCCCACATTGAGAGCACTGTTCTAAACTAGGGTTAACAATATAGGGGCGTATCATCAACAACCGGCGATAATTATCGCTAAGCGCACTTAGTGCTAGGATCATTATCGCGACTATCGCTTGTTTTTATCGCGGAGATAGTACGCTATCAGCGAAGCTCATCTCCAGCTCGATAATACCTGAGTTAGCTGCCAAATGTGCAATTATCGCTGGGATTCCAGTGATAATCGCACAGCGTTTGGCGCTACGTTGTTGTTAGGGCAGGGCAGACTTAACCATGATATTCAACTTCCATTGGCTATCATGGCTAAGTCAAATTAAAAGCAGGTGTAAGGAAAGTAGCGATAACCGCGGTTTGCACTACTTTTCTTATCGCTATGCTTGTTAGTGTACCCATTGATAATTGGAGAAATGTCGGTTAGCGACATTTCTCCAGTTATTTTGGGGAGGAACGCCCACTTTGCATCTCATTAGAGATACAAAGGGAGGCGTAGGGAAAAAGGGTGCTAACATGCGATTATGCATGTTAGCACCCTCTTGTTAATAGGGCGATAGTTTTATCTCTGCTTTTTTGGCTTTTAAAGCCAAAAAGCTGAGATAAAGCCCTTGCTGATATGCCCCAAAGTGTTTATTTGAATTCAGGTGGAGCGGATTTACCTCATGGAATTCCACTTTGCCTGATTCAAAGTGGTTGATTTTTTCACACCGTTTTCTTCTGGCTGTGGGAAATCCGATATTCCAGTATGTTAATTCTGCATGGTAAAATCCCATGAAGATTTGGCTGCAGCAACATACAAGCCCCAGTTCCTGATTTATTTTCCTGACAAGAGGAAGCATACACTACTGTCAAAATTGACCCCTCCCCCTTCCATCCCTACTCTGCACTCCCTATCTCATCCTCCAGCCTACGAATAGGTTTCCATATAAATGTACCAACTGCTCAGAGCAGGCAGTAAATATTTGTGCTAAACCCAATTGTATTGGGAATTCCTTGAGCGTACGGCCAGATACATTTGTGGCATACTATAATTCCCCATTTCAGGGAATTAAACTTGAAAATACAAAGAACTGAGACAGATTTATCATAGTAACATCTCCTGTGATTTTACAGTGCCCCCAGTACAGTGCAACTCAGAATGAGAGGCTATGTGGACATAATACTACTTTAACCAGGGTAAGTGTTTGCGGTCCATGAATGTTTATACCTTGGGTTAGCAACATCACGACACGTTTTCTGTATGTATGTGCTAGAACTACCACCTTCATTAAACTACTTTTTAATCTGTCACTGTATACCCACGAAGTATTGCATCGATAATGTTACGGCGGGATTTCTGATCTATTTCTATAGGTCTAGATCCCAACTCAGGTCGACTGAACCGTTGATACCTGTCATAGAGTAAAAGGCAATCCACTACTAGGTCAATCAGTTAAGGACTTACACCACTCTAAAGAACCACTTACTACGAATAAGTTTCAAAAGTTTATTATAAAGCCAAAGTTAACTGGAGATACAAACATCTCAAAATAAGGTTCAAAAGATATACTGGTATCAATACAAACATAAATTTTCTAAATGCTCTTAGTCGGCAGAAGAATATCACCAAAACCAATTCGAAAATCATCAGAGTTGCAAGAATAGACACAAGCTGTAACTTGTGAGTCATTTACAGAAAGGAAGAAAATCCAGATTAGACTGTCCCTACACTAGACTAAGTGACATCCCTACTTAGTAGAATCTTAACCTAAAAAGGTGTCAGCAGTGGTGACTTCCAAAGAAGATCACTCACTTCCCTTAGTCTTCGTTGTAAATCGGTGTCTCGCAGTTAACCTATCTGCCTACCCATCCGCTCTCTTAGGTTCCTCAGACCATCTGCCCTAACTCCACCCAGGGGTGCTGTCCCTAATACAAAAATCACATTTACAATAGAAACGCCCTTTAGAGACGCCCCTCACGTGGTGTTGGTTCTGGCATTTTCCATGCTGATACTCCTCTGGGCCCATCGTTAGCGTTGACCTTGCTTCTCAGACTCTTCTCCGGCAGGACGGTACACCCCAGGAAATTCCTGAAGCCTCCTCCAGGCCTGTGCCTGGCTCTCTGAACAAAACCCTATTCATCACTCTCTTGATTGGAACCTCCTCGCACCTGCAAACAGACACTTGTGCAGTGGGCCCCAAATTCCGGCCTCCACCATATCTTCTAAGTCGTAAACCATCGAGCAGGCTCTGCAATTTAAGCTTAACATGACATTTCTCTAACTAACACATGCAGATCAAAAGAAATGAACTTATCTATTCAGGCCTATTTGAATTACATGAAACGGGCCTGTGCACTCTGTAAACCTTTAATTTCTTAGTCTAAACAGTATTCTAACTCATTACACACAATGGTTATATGAAACACTTCTATAAAACATATATTTCAGTTCTATGATCAATAATACTTTGAATTATAACAACATTAAAATCCATATCAGGTGAAAGTGTAACAACACCTTCCACTCTCTGTGAACTGCCATGTGGCCTACACATTTCTACGTTTATCAGTATTACATTCTCCTCTACAACAGCCACATAACATGGGATTTCAACATCATTCTAACATCTCTACACACTTCTATATTAGCTTTTCACACAGATATATGCATTCTATTTTAATTAAACACTCTTATGTATTTTCACT
This sequence comes from Lissotriton helveticus, assembly GCF_964261635.1. Taxonomy (NCBI): domain Eukaryota; kingdom Metazoa; phylum Chordata; class Amphibia; order Caudata; family Salamandridae; genus Lissotriton; species Lissotriton helveticus. Next base: position 299,300,252 of record NC_136062.1, read on the forward strand.
CTATAAATTCGACACTCTTATGTAATCTTTACTAAACTAATGCAACGTGCTTGTAAATACGGTGCACTTCTAATTTTTTTCTCGATTTGCGCTTTCTTAGTTCCCCCCTTTGATGATTTTTAGTAGTCATCACCATCACAACACCATCCCTGAGGTATGAACTAAATCAAACTGCACTCGTTGTAGTACTCTCTCGTTTCATCATCTCTAGAGCCCTCAGACTCCTGTACTGATTATCCTGCATCGCAGCTAATCTCCTTTCCTGCTCTCTCATGGATCTCTACAATCTGTTTGATCTATACCATTGGTACAGCCGCACCAATCCCCACAGGGTGATTATACAAACCACTATTATGATGATAGGTTTCAGTATGTACCAAATGAAACCCTTTCCTAGGTTGGCAAACCAACCTCCAACTTTACCCATTCCATGACCTACTTTTTCCCACACATTTACCTGTGTCAAATCCTCAATCTCATGATGAATTTCAGTGATGTTCCGTATATACTTTTCTAGAGGTTTTGAATTGTCTGGAATGTAAGTACAACATTCCTGAACCTTCAAAGCCTTACAGACTCCTCCCTCTTTGGCTAACAGAACGTCTAGAGCAAGTCAGTTCTGAAGAACCATTGCCCTTATCGATTGCATCTCTCCCTCCACCAACATTAATGATCTAGCAGTACTGGCGGACAACCTATCTACAACTGTTGCCAATCTTCTGATCTTGACATCATTCAGTACTATCCCTAAAAGAGGAAACATAGCACCAAATACGTCTCCAACTACCTCCTCATCGCTTACATCCCTTCTTCCTCTAGCTTGAGTTCTTCCCTCTATAATTTCCAAATCCTTAGCATGGTATATTTTGGGGAAGACAATTGCTAAGTAACATGATCCATACCAATTATCCGGTAGTTTCACGTATGCATTTCTTCCACAAACAAAATATACATTCGGGATCACCTGCATTCCCTTCAAGAAATCTTTTGTATAATACTCTAATTGGAAAGCATGTTCACAATTTACTTCTCCCACAAACACATTCTCATCATAGGTTTTACCCCTATATATACACAGTTTCCCTTTCTTCTCTCGATCTAAAGCTATTGGACCATTACTACCCTTTCTTTGGTGTGACCTTTCTTCCTCTGTCCAATCTGTTTTCCATTGGCCTGAAGCTTTTAGGATCTTCTGTCTCCTGTACCGATCATCCACCTGCCCTATAAACCTTTTCTCAATTTCTGACACTTTACAAGTCAAATTATTTCTTCGGGCATGTGAAGTATCTAACGTTTTCCAAGGAATGAAACATTTCTTTAGTCTATCTTCACTCTTATAATAATCCCACTTGTTCATGTGCTTGTAATTTGGAACTTCTGGTAAAACAGCATCAAAGTTTGAAAAATAATATTCAAAACCATCACGTTCATAGAATATACTAAGCAACAAACTACATGTGATTCCATAAGTCAATGGAAGATGATGATATCTAATACCTTCGTCTACAGAGGCTGGCAATTGCATGCAGACATAGCAATCTTTCGCCTCCATAGCATCAATATATTCATAAAGCAATTTAGCACATGCATTTGATTTGAAATTTCCCTGCGATTCATCCACATGCAACCTACGAGTCTCTGCTGCTAGTAAAGCTTTATCTTTCTCTGTATTGTCCCCCTTTTGACCAGCAGTATTAGGTTTCTGTATCGATACAATTTTTGCTTCCTTTGTAGCCTTTTCTTCATTTTCATGTCCCACTACATATGATATAGTAACTACTAAAACTATAAGAAAAATTACTCCCACTAAAAGTGTGCCTACTATGCATTTTGTCCTGCGGTTTGGATTGCCGGCCTCCATGATCTCAAGACAGCGTAGTTCTGATTTTCTTTCACAACACAAAGTCTCTTTTCTTTGCTTATTCAGTCTTTCTGAACCACATCTGGAAGCTGATAATCCCTTCAGCAAGATCAGTCTTTGAATTCTAAAGCAAAAGACAACCCTAGCCCTTCTCCGTCCACTAAATGGGAAGCCCCTAAATTTCTTCTTCTTCCACTTGGCGCTAGGTCATCTTTCAATCCGTTTATTTACAAAGTCTTTAACAATTTGGAATCAGACGTGTTCCAGCGGCTCTAATCACGTATTCTAATATTTCCAAACGAAGAGTGATCTCCTCATGCGTTGGCCTCGTTGAACAAAAAGTCGGAAATTCTATTCTGTTTAAAACCATGTCTCTTATCCCGCTCAGATAAGGAGGATTGGGGATAGTGAGTGTCAGCAACCCTTCGACCTCCACTCCGGGTATCACCAACACTATTTCCACTGTTATGATTGGGTCAGTACTGGTCAATGTCACTTCCCTCAACCTCCCAGATCTCCGTGCACTGGACATCTGCAGCTAGGTAGGTCCACTCAGGGGTAGCGTATCTTCTGCAGGGCACTCGCACCCTCCTCGACCTTCTCGGACCTTCCTGTTCCTGTCTTTGTGCACCTTCGTCCGGATCCGAGTCTTCAGATATAGGAGCAAGAGTTCTCTCTGGAGTTGGCTTCAAGCTCGGCCTCTTCGTTCTTTCAGGCCAACTAGCTCTTGTCTTGATCTGTGTCTGAGCCGTATTCACAACAACTTTCTCCTTCGGTGGCAACTTCAGTTTCACTGTCGTCCAGTCTTTCCTCTTCTGGATCTGTAGCACTCCCAACTTCTTCCGACACCCCCACAGCTTGACTGATCCCCTCTAGTGGTTCGCCGTCCACAGTTGGATTTTCATCTGTGAGAGGAGCTGTTTCTTCTAAGGGTGCTGGAACTCTTCGAGTATGGGAAGCATGAATCCAGTTTGGCAGCCCTCCACACTTTACAGCAGTATTCGTTGTCAAGATTATTTGGTAGGGCCCCTTCCAACGCACATCTAGGCAGTCCTTCCGGACGTGCTTTTTAGTAAGCACCCAGTCTCCAGGGCACAAGTCGTGACACAGGTCTCTTGAAGATGGAACTTCAGCAGCCTGCACCTGAAGAGACACAGAATGAATGACATCAGAAAGTCCCTTGCAATAATCCAAGATCAGGTCATCTGTAATATTCAACAAAGCTGTAGTTGGAACAGACGGAAGTCTTATTGCCCTCCCCATTAAAACCTCATGTGGAGAGAGACCTGTCCTCCTGTCTGGTGTGCTACGCATACTCATGAGTACCAAGGGCAGAGCATCAGGCCAGCTTAAGGACGTCGATGAACATACTTTAGCTATTCGGGTTTTAGAGTTCCGTTTATCTGCTTCACGATACCTGAAGCCTCTGGTCGATAGCTACAGTGCAACTTCTGATCAATGTTCAATGCAGAGCAAAGCATCTTCACAACTTCACTGTTGAAATGAGTTCCTCTGTCTGATTCCAAAGAGGTCGGCACCCCAAAGCGCGGGATCAACTCTCTAAGCAACAGCTTTGCTACTGTGAGTGTGTCGCACCTGCGTGTAGGGTATGCTTCGACCCATCTGGAAAATATACATACAACCACCAGAACATACCTGAGGCGGTTGCTTTTTGGCATCTCAATAAAGTCTAATTGCATTCTGTTGAAAGGCCCCCCAGACCTCCCAATGTGACTCATTGTAACTGGTGTTCTTTTCCCTACGTTCAATTGCTGGCAGGTGACACATCTCCGACACACTGCTTCTGCTGCAATCCTAAACCTAGGATTATACCAAGTCTGCCTAAATAACCTCAGCATGGCATCTCTTCCTAAGTGTACTGGACCATGTATCTGTCGTGCCATTGGACTCACTAGTTCATCTGGTAATACTGCCCTTCCATCTGCTGAAACCCACAAATCCATTTCACCCTTCACACAACCTGCTGTTTCCCATGCCTTTTTCTCAGAATCAGGTGCTTTCTCTTGCATGTCTTTTAAATCATCCCAAGTATCAACTGTTTCTAGCATCATGTTTAACTCTGTCTTTTCCTGAGTCCCACCTACTTCCACTTCCGTGAAAGAATATCCTTGCTCCGCACAGTAGCGGGCAACTTCGTCTGCATATCGATTTCCTTGCGACACAAAATCTGTATTTTTGGTGTGGGCTACACATTTAACGACCGCAATTGCTGCTGGACCTTGTAGTGCTTCTAACAACAGTCGCACAAATTCCCCATTTCGAATAGGCGAACCAGAGGAGGTCATGTAACCTCTCTGAGACCACAATTGCCCATAATCATGAACTACACTGAAACCATATTGGCTATCGGTATAAATGGTGACTCTAATATTCCTACCTGCTAAACAGGCACGTGTCAATGCAATGATTTCGGCTACCTGAGCAGAGTGTACTCCTTCCAGGCAAGCGGCTTCCACAACTCCAGTAATGGTGCAAACAGCATAAGGTGCTCTCAACCGACCAGTATCGTCTCTTAAACATGAGCCATCAACAAAGAAAATGTCATCAGGGTCAGTCAACGGCTCATCCACAATATCTGGTCTTGGCTTGGTGCATAGTTCAGTCACATCAAGGCAATCGTGATCTTCACATTCTTCGCCTTCTATATCATTAGGAAGTGGCATCAATGTAGCAGGATTCAAAACAGAGCACCTCTTAATGGTCACGTTCTCCGCAGCAAGAATAACATGCTCGTAGCGCGTGAGCCTATTATTGGTTAAGTGCTGTGTCTTGGTCCTGGTCATTAACAGTTCTACAGAATGAGGTACATACACCACTAGTTGGTGTCCCATAACGATATTTTCACACCGTTCAATGCTGACACCTGTTGCAGCAACGGATTTGAGACATCCGGGCAACGCTGCGGCTACCGGATCTAAAGTAGCCGAAAAGTATGCAACTGGTCTACGGGCATTTCCATGAGTTTGTACTAAAACTGACAAAGCACAACCCTCTCTTTCGCAGCAGTAAAGTGAAAATGTTTTTTCGTAACCAGGCATCCCCAAAGCTGGAGCACGGCACAAGTCCTCTCTCAGCTGTAGGAACGACATCAAACAATCCTTGTCCCATGGTACCGGATCACTCACCTCCTTGTGCGTCAGTTTTTGTAAGGGCTTTGCTTTCAGGGAAAAGTTAGCTATCCACTGTCGGCAATAACCCACCATTCCTAGGAACATCCTGACTTCTCTCTGTGTCGTAGGCGCGTTCATCTTCATTATCGCCTCTATCCTATCTGGTGACACCTTGCGCTTCCATTTTTCTATCCGGTGACCCAAGTACTGTACTTCTGTCAGACAGTACTGCAATTTGCTCGGAGATACTTTATGCCCATTTTCAGCTAAATGGTTCAGCAAGGCGATGGTATCAATCTTACAAGCTTCTTCCGTTCCTGACGCAACAAGTAGGTTGTCTATGTACTGGACCAGAACCGAGTTCTGTGGCAGTACTAGACTTTCAAGGTTTTTCTTCAATAGCTGGTTGAAAATTGATGGGCTTTCTGTATACCCTTGTGGGATACGACATGATGTTAGGACACGATTTTCCATCTTAAAAGCGAAAAGATACTGGCTCTCCTCATCCAATGGGATTGAAAAGAAAGCCTGACAAAGATCTATCACTGTGAACCACTCAGCTTGGAATGGTATCTGGAACAATATCACTGATGGATTCGGTACCACTGGACAACATGAAACAACTATGTTATTAATCTTTCGAAGATCTTGCACTATTCTAAATTTCCCACTAGGTTTCTGCAAACCCATAATCGGGGAGTTGCATGGACTACCCACGATTTCCTTCAGTATTCCCTGTTGAATCATAGAGTCGATTACGGGTTTTATTCCTGCAATCGTCTCCGGGGTCAATTTGTATTGAGGCATTCTTGGATATTCAACATTTGGTTTTACCATGATCTTCACTGGTTCTACTCCTTTGATCAATCCTATCTCTTCTCCAGTAAAATCCCATACCTCTGATGACACTGTATCTCGCAAGTCCCGAGGAAGGTCCCCCACAGTCAGGGTAGGATACAGTTCTACGCATACTCTCGAATTTGCAACTTTAAAGGTAGCATCATCGTCTGTAGTCTGTACCTCTACTCCCTGAGGTGTGCAGTATATTATGCAGTTCAGTTTGCACAATAAGTCCCTTCCTAACAGACACACAGGACTAGAATCACATACTACAAACTGATGTTCATAGTTGTGGTTTCCTATTCGCACTAGCACTGGTTCCGTCAAAGGGTTGGTCATTCTCCTATTTGCGACTCCTACCACTTGAATAGTTTCCCCCGACATTGGTAGATCTGGAACCACTGCCGATCTCAAAGTTGATCGAGTAGCTCCGGTACCTACTAAGAATGTTGTAGGACACCCTGCCACTTAAGCCTCAACAAACGGTCCTCTTTGATCCACCTCTAGAACTGCCCCGAGGGTACAGTCCTCCTCTCTACTTACACGTCGTCCCGTCAATGGATCAACGTAGTAACACTCTTCTTCGTCTATAAAAAGAGGCATTTGTCTATAGATCTTTCCCCCTGTCGTAATCTTTGGTGGCTGCGGGAACTGGGCTCGCGGAGCCGAAGTCCCCCCTTTGGCCACCTTACTCTTTGGCACTGTCACCCCTTGAACTGGAACTTCTAGTACTTCCTCCTCCTCTACTTCTAGCTCTCCGTTTTCAGTGTTATAGGGACACTCGCGTTTCCAATGTCCCACCTGGTGACACTGGTGACACTTTGTCGTTTTTTTCAATGTAGCAATGTCTATTCTAAGTCTCGAGTTTTCCTCGCTGTCCTTATTCTGACTATTTGGCTTCCGTCTCATCGTCCCTGTTCCCTGTTGCAGCTGTCCACCCTTTCCAGCCGACTGCATCTGCACCATCATCAGTTTCTCCTTTAGTTTCTTTGCTTTGGAATCTATTTCATCACTGCAATACCTTGCGTATCTCAAAATTTCATCCAATGGTTTGTTTTGCCAACAAATTAAATGTTGCTGAATCATCAAACAAATATCAGGTCTCAACCCCAAAACGAACTTCGATACAAACTGTCCTATATCCTTGGGATCCATTACATCTAACCCACTGTATTGTTTGAACGTTTTCAGCAATCTCTCATAAAACTCATGAACTGTCTCCTTGGGTTCCTGTTCCTGTTCCTGTTCGGTCTATTTTTACCCAATCTATATCTTGTGGTGGCACCTTCTCCTTCAGCCATGTCATCACCCTATCATATTTTAACATTACTGTTTCTGACGGTCCATTAGTACGAGCATCCCGTTCTGGTTCTGCAGTTGGCCATTCGACACTAACTTTGCATGCTATCCACAAGTCTCCTGGGACTACAATGTCAAATAAGGTGTTCAAATCAATCCACAATACTTTTGAAATCTTGACAAACCTCTCTACCTGCTTGTACCACTCTACGGGATTTTCCCTTAACTTCGGAAATGAGTTGGTGAACTCCCATTCGCTATCTCTCGCAAAGGGAATGCCTCCATCTGCAGTAGCCTTCCCTCCGGAGACATCACATTTGCGCTCCGCCTAACAGTTCCCTTTTTGGACCACCTCTCTTCCCATTTGTCCAGATCTCTCCATGCTCTTATTCCTGTGATCAGTTCCCTTATGTGTGTTTTTAATCCAGTTGTCCTCCTCTCATCTAAGTCCTGATCTGAATAATGCAACCTATGGTTACCCTGCAATGCCTTTGTTCTGGACAAATCTACCATATACTTGTCTGCCAGTTCAGACAGTTTCTCATGAGTTGCTCTTGCCTTTCGAGTAACATCCTTTGCTATAAACAGCAGCTCATCTTGTTCGTACATGTCAATCCTTTCTAAAGGCAACACACCATCTATTATCTCGTCCAGGTCAGATTTTAAGCTGGTCACATCGAGTCTTTTGGCTTTTATCACAGCTTTCAGTATGCTATCTCTAGAGAGTCCATTTACATCTCTCCCATCACAGCTCTGAGTCCTACGTCTGGGCCCAGGCGTGTTATGGGGAGTCCTCCCATGCTCCCATCGCTCCAGGTCCCATGCAGTTCCCTCCTCTCTGGGTGTATAGTGAAACACTTCTCTATTTCCCATAGTCCCACATTTCCCACTCTGCCTGGTTTCTCTAGGTGCATGGTAAGACACTCCATTATTCCCCATGCTTTCGCAATTTGTCTGTGATCTCTGATCACACGACGCATGGCAAGATCCTTCGCGGTTTCCCATGTTCCCACGATTCCAGTACTGTACGTTATCATCAGGTGCGTGGGGAGTGCACTTAAACCTATCCCTGTACTCTTGTGTCCTTTGGTCTCCCTCACTTTGAATGAGACGAGACGTCTCTCCACACTCCGCACTGCTACCTTTTTGCTCCTGCACATTTCCACCGTCAATATGACGTATAACTCCTCTATTCTCCTGACTTTTACCGTCCCACTCCTGACTGCTTTCGCTAGCCCCGCAGTGAGATAATGTCCCGTTGTCTCGACTTCCCCATCCTGCTTCTGCTCTCGACCTGTTGCTCGGTGCTTCTGTGGACCTATCCCATTCCTTCAAGTCAGCCCTCAACTCTTTATAGGATTTCGGCCGTGGTCCCCTCAGGTCCATCGGTCCTCTCTGACCCCCCTGCTCTGCTACGGGATCCACTGCTGAATCCAATGGGGTGCTCCACGTTATCGGTCCTGGCAATTTCCTCCAGGCATTTGTCGTGTTATTCCTACTTTCCATCTCAACTCTTTCTCTGTCTAGCCGTACCTGTTCTCCCTCTCTCCCTTTCTCTGGGTGATAAACCGACACTATAGGACCTATGGTAACGGGTACTTGAAGAGCATCTGGCAATCCATAAGACTCAACCCTCTCTGTTGCTGGCATCTTCTGCACCACAACCCTTCCGACTACTCTCTGTACCGGACTATGTTGAGGTGTCTCCTCACCTTTGGTAGGTACCCAATTCGTTATAGAGAGTGGCCTGTTCTCTTCTATGTCAACCCTATCTTCCCTTGGGAGTTCAGTACCTTCTATCTCCCTATTGTCCGGAGGCGGTCTATCTATCAACAACCTATTTATTAGGCCATCCTCCGACTCGCTCTCGTCATCCTCTTCTATGGGTCTCTTTTCTCCTGTAACCTCTCTCACTGGGTAAACGTATCCACTTCAATCGTCTGTACCCTCCATTTCTTGGCTTCCGCATCCCATTTGGCATCTTGCACTGCCCTTACTGATCGCCTTACCCTTTCCTGGCGTCTGTTCTGATTCCTGTCGTGCGCCGCCCTAATCCACGCATTAAGGGCCTCAAACTGTGTTGGTCTAGGCAAAGGTCTCAATGAGGACATAACTGCTTTCAGCTGATGCAACACTTCTAGTCTAAACGTTCCGTATTTCGGAAAAGTCAGCTCCTCATTCCCCTCTGTAACCTTGCTCCAAGTATCAAGCCACAGTATAGTATGCAACCCAACATTCGTTGCCATCTAGTGAGCTGGTGTACCCTCTGGCGGTGCCTCTTCCCCGTAATAAGATTCTCTTCTTTTTCTCTTAAAGATCGCTCTCAAACATTTAAAACACTTCATGTTCAAAATCTACAAAATTTCAGTTTTCTCCGCGTTCGTTTACTTCCTGATGACAATCCACCAATCCCAGCGCGGTTCTCGCTAACTGGCCTATCACAGCGCGGTTTTTCGCTGACGTCACACCAACCAGCCTATCACAGCGCGGCTTCACACCAACCGGCCTATCACAGCGCGGCTCTCGCTGACGTCACTCCAACCCGCCTATCACAGCGCGGCTTCACACCAACCGGCCTATCACAGCGCGGCTCTCGCTGACGTCTCTCGTCCCCCTTCGCAGCAGTTCCCCTCCTTTGTGTGCTCGTCTCCCGGTCATGCATGCGTCCCATTCATACTCTGAAAAATTATTACTTCCGACCAAGCGATCACTTTCCTTGACTGTACGCCCACAGTCTAACTGTAATTGTCACCTTAACTGACGAAATGTCTTTCCGTGTACGTCCAGACAATCGCCTTAACTGATAGGTTACTTACACACGGTAACTTTCCACCTGCGTCCGTTACCCACACACTCACTCTTGCGTTCCCCCTATCTCGGTCCTGCGGGCGATCAATGGTACCTCATGACCCCCTTCTCTGGTCGACAACTACTCTGGATGTTCGATACACCCGAACCACTTAAGCTCTTCCCCGAACTTAAGATTTTCCCCAGCCAGGTTGCGCGCGCTCACAACCCTCTCTCACTCACACTACAGGCATTCAACTCCGCATGGCATTACAATACAGATACAACACAAAACACCGCAATCTGTCAACGCATGACCCTTGTTATACTCACTCTCGTCCGACCCTGCTGCTTTTCTCTCGCACCGTCAGCACCTTCTTCGGCAGGCGATTCTTCCGCTGCTCATCTCTCGATCTCTAGGGACCTTGGGGTAATCTTAACGTAGTCTAGATCACCTTCCTCTAGAAGGTAACCATCCTTGTCTGCTACCAACTGTTACGGCGGGATTTCTGATCTATTTCTATAGGTCTAGATCCCAACTCAGGTCGACTGAACCGTTGATACCTGTCATAGAGTAAAAGGCAATCCACTACTAGGTCAATCAGTTAAGGACTTACACCACTCTAAAGAACCACTTACTACAAATAAGTTTCAAAAGTTTATTATAAAGCCAAAGTTAACTGGAGATACAAACATCTCAAAATAAGGTTCAAAAGATATACTGGTATCAATACAAACATACATTTTCTAAATGCTCTTAGTCGGCAGAAGAATATCACCAAAACCAATTCGAAAATCATCAGAGTTGCAAGAATAGACACAAGCTGTAACTTGTGAGTCATTTACAGAAAGGAAGAAAATCCAGATTAGACTGTCCCTACACTAGACTAAGTGACATCCCTACTTAGTAGAATCTTAACCTAAAAAGGTGTCAGCAGTGGTGACTTCCAAAGAAGATCACTCACTTCCCTTAGTCTTCGTTGTAAATCGGTGTCTCGCAGTTAACCTATCTGCCTACCCATCCGCTCTCTTAGGTTCCTCAGACCATCTGCCCTAACTCCACCCAGGGGTGCTGTCCCTAATACAAAAATCACATTTACAATAGAAACGCCCTTTAGAGACGCCCCTCACGTGGTGTTGGTTCTGGCATTTTCCATGCTGATACTCCTCTGGGCCCATCGTTAGCATTGACCTTGCTTCTCAGACTCTTCTCCGGCAGGACGGTACCCCCCAGGAAATTCCTGAAGCCTCCTCCAGGCCTGTGCCTGGCTCTCTGAACAAAACCCTATTCATCACTCTCTTGATTGGAACCTCCTCGCACCTGCAAACAGACACTTGTGCAGTGGGCCCCAAATTCCGGCCTCCACCATATCTTCTAAGTCGTAAACCATCGAGCAGGCTCTGCAATTTAAGCTTAACATGACATTTCTCTAACTAACACATGCAGATCAAAAGAAATGAACTTATCTATTCAGGCCTATTTGAATTACATGAAACGTGCCTGTGCACTCTGTAAACCTTTAATTTCTTAGTCTAAACAGTATTCTAACTCATTACACACAATGGTTATATGAAACACTTCTATAAAACATATATTTCAGTTCTATGATCAATAATACTTTGAATTATAACAACATTAAAATCCATATCAGGTGAAAGTGTAACAACACCTTCCATTCTCTGTGAACTGCCATGTGGCCTACACATTTCTACGTTTATCAGTATTACATTCTCCTCTACAACAGCCACATAACATGGGATTTCAACATCATTCTAACATCTCTACACACTTCTATATTAGCTTTTCACACAGATATATGCATTCTATTTTAATTAAACACTCTTATGTATTTTCACTCTATAAATTCGACACTCTTATGTAATCTTTACTAAACTAATGCAACGTGCTTGTAAATATGGTGCACTTCTAATTTTTTTCTCGATTTGCGCTCTCTCAATAACAACTAGCAAAACATTAGGAACATGTTGCCATGGGATTGACAGCACTTATTCTGTTCTGTGTCTTACATTACAGGTATCAAACTTGCCTTTACTTTTGTTTTTTTTAATAATTGTGATTTTATGAGTAGTATTTATGAAGATTTTAAGTGTTTAAGGACCACTTAGTCCAAATAAACTTTACTTTTGAACTGAACTGAACTGCCTTTACTTTTGTGTTACGTAAACATTGCTCATGTTATTGGCTAGGCTGAATGTCATATGCAAGACTATGTGACGTTTTCTGCATTCCTTAGATGAAACTTTTTTGTTGGTGAACCTCCTACCTTAGTTAATACAGGAGTTTTTTTTTATTTAGTAGCCTACTGACTAGTATACATGTTACGATCTATGCACTAAGTAAATTATACCTCAATTCCATCTGCTGGATTCCACACAGATTATTCACAGTAAAAAAATCTTCTATACTATTGCATGCTGCCTTCTCCCATAAATTCCTTTCATTTTAGTTAGCTTATCTCGGTATGAATATTTCTCACTATAATAGCAACTAAGGTGAGGACTGGCTTAAAAATGGTAGTCATTTCTACATTTGGGTCCTATATACAAAGGTGACTTCAATTGGGAACGAACATATGTTGATGACTGAATTTACCTTACCCATGCCTGCCAGGAATTCATGTAGGGATTCCTGGCACTCGTAAATCCCACTCAATCAGTGGGAAAGAGGAAATTCCTGGGTATTCCAAAGCAATGGACGTCAAGTCACACAAATGCTAGGGTTGGCGGAAGTGACAGCATGTGGCCTATAATTCTCTGTGACATCACAGGAGTCGACATCACTTATGATCCTGACACCATGGAAGTGACATCGCCACACCTTTGACCCTGATCTTACCAGCTTTACATGAAGTTGTGAGATGCTCATTTTCACCGATTCCCAAACCGCTGCGGAATAAAAAAACAAATTGCCTTAAAGTATCACATCTTAGCAGGGCCACTGGAATTGTGTGATTCTGTTGCTGCTCCGTTATCGGATCATTATGGATTTACTGCACTTGCCACATATCGACCATCTGCTGCATACATCCTTTGCTGATTTTCACAAAAAATAGTTTCGAGTTCTAACGGATCAAAAGTTGACAAAAAGGCTCCAGATGCGGTGCCATGCAGCTACAAACATTTTTCCAACTAATTAATTGGGCCCTTTCACCTGTAGATTGTTGTATTCAGGAGTCAAACCGGTATCAAAGTATCAAAGAGTGTAAACATTTGCCTAGACAGTACTGACTTATTGAAATGTCAAAATAGAGTACCAATACTACTTTGGATTGGGCCATATTGTGAAGCATAACTTGCCTTTTCTTTCCACATAATTTACCCAACCACGTAGCATAATTTGATCCCCCATTGCCTCATAATGCTGCTTGCTTGAGCTTTCAGCAGCACAGCTTGCAGGTCCACAATTACAGCTAGGGTCCAGCAGAAGTGAAAAATCGGACAAGTCTGCTGGAGATACAAGCCCTTCTAATTCCTTTTCTACTAGGCCATACTCCTCTCCAGCTGTCGGTCCAGCTTTCCTAATAGAGTTCATAGTAGTACACAGGGCTTTAAGTGGGAAAAAAACTGGTGGTGCTCTAAAAAGGGGCGTGGCAACTTTCTTAAAGGGGTGTGGCCTATCCGAGTAGGGTCGTGGTCTAAATCAGGATAACTAGCATTGTGTGCCTCAGTGGTGCGTTAATCCGCACAGAGCGCGAGGGACTCGATCCTGGAGCAGATCACGCTTGAGGCAGAGCAGGCCTCACGACCTTACGCCCCAGCTGTGTGCCGATGAACACACAGAGACAGATTTCACAGGGGGCAGCTTCACAAAGGCACTGCGCAGAGACCCACACAGCAGCTGGAATGGTGGGTACTGGAGAACTTTTGTATCCCTGAGTTCCCAGCTCTTCTCGGGCCCTTGAAGATAGGCAGGCTTCAGAAGGGGGCAAAGCACACAGCACAGCTTCTCTTCAAGTTAGGGGGACACAGCACACAGCAGACAGTCCCTTTGTCCCCTTCCTCAGCAATCACAGCAACTGTAGGTCAGCTCCCAGACACTCAGCATGGATTCCTTCTTGATCACAAAGTTTCCTAATCTATTTTTACTGGGGCTCCAGTCATACTTTTATACCCCAAAAGTCTTTGTTCTTCATGTGTGAGGGATCCTGGATCCAATCTAAACCAGTTTTGGGTGCACTCTGCCAGTGCACCTCTTCTTCCTTTGTGAGTGTCGGCCAGGACCATCAGACGCACTACAGGAGGTGGAGCGAGCATTGTGGCAGGCAGGCACAGCCCTATTGAGACCCAGGTGCTACTCCTCCCACCACTCTACATGCAGATAGGTCTATTCAGTCTTGTGATGACTCAGCCCGCCTCCTGGAGCCGCCCCCAGCCCCTGTCACTCACAAACCAAACAGTCAATACACAACCAGGCAGAGGCACACAGAAAGGTTAAACAGGAAAATATCCACTTTCTGAAAGTTCTATTTCCAAGCATAGAATTTAAAAACCATCTTCACTAAAGGATGTGTTTTTAAATTCTGAGTTCAGGGATACCAAATTCCATTTGTCTATCTTGCTGTTATGGGAAGATATGCAGGTAAACATGTTACACAGCATTCCCCATGTTATCCTATGGGCAAGATAGCCTTTCAATTGTGAAAAACTAAATTGGCAATATTTCACTTTTAAGACATGTTACCCACACTAGTAACATCAAACAAAAACCGGGACGTCTGGTCACCCTACCTTTGACCTTTGAGGCCCGAAAAAAGAGCCCCGAGAGCCCCTTTTCGAGGCCCCCCCAAAAAACTGGAGGGGCTCAGACACCCCCTTTAAAGTCCTTGTAGTACACAATATCGGCCTATCAGCCCCATCCCCCTCAGGGCAACCTGTGCTGAATTCTCACTGGTTCTGAGTGGGCATGCTAGAGTGCGGAGTGCGCAGCAGAGAGCAAGGAGGAGACGCTCGAGCTTGCAGTCCGCAGCCCTCAGACCTTACCCCTGTCCTCCCTTGTCTCCCTTATCCCTTGCAGCCGAGGCCAAGGCTGTAGATTAGAGCTCAAGGTCTGAATTAGAGCCACGGCCGCCCGCCTGCTCTGTTTGCCTTCCCTGCCCTGCTCTGTCGCGGCCGTTCTTGCTCTGTGTTGTGCTGCTGTGCTGCTTGATACCAAGGCAGCTGCAGTTCCGGGAGGCGGCGGACGACAGTGAAGGAAAAAATGCAGGGTAACCACGATCTTGCCAAGGCTTTCCAAGGCCACAGGTGACGGGAGACACGAGAGCTAAGGCTGAGCTAAGGCTGAGGGAAAGCTCAGCAGAGCTGGGCTGTGCTGAGGCACTGTCTCTGAAGCTGAAGCTGTGTGGAGCAGAAGTTGCAGGTGAGTGGCGGAGGATGGGGGTGTTGGAGCGTGGTCACCCCTATTAGTGGCTGCTAAGCGAAGAGCCCAGGTAAGCGTGCGGAAAGCGAACCAGCAAGGTTGGGTCAGCTTGCGGCTTCTAGTGCGCCCAGTTCTCCACCCACTCTCTCTCTGTCTCCCTCTCTTCTTCTTCCATCCATCTCTCCAACCTGCCTCCACCCCCCCTCCTCTACTAGATTGACTAGCCTAGTTTTGGCTGTCACTGCGCTACTGCGCTACTGCCTACTGCCCACGGACCCCACCAAAAGAGACAACAACGCATTCACCAAAGCTTCCGCCAGCCCAGGGACACCTCCCGCTGCCTCACTTCCTCAGGAGTGGAGAACAGACCCACCGGACCGAATACAGGTCTATCGGAAGCTAGGAAGCGGTAGTGGAAAATCAGCTGACAAGCCTGTGATCACCATCAAACTGCTCATTACTGCATACTCTCACTGCTTGCTCGCTTTTGACAGCAGATACCTCTACCGGCGACAAATTACTAAGTACTTACCAACGTTCACCAGGGATCTTTACTGCACCACCACTGTACCAGCTACAAGCAACTCTAATTTGCTCCAAGCAGCTCCAGCTCACTCCTAGCGGCTCCAACACTCACTCCCACTCCCACCCATCGCACCTCTAAGCCTGGGCAAAACTGGTAACTTGTAACTGACGCCACAGAACAGTCTGGAAAAAGGGGGTAGGAGGAAAGGAGGAAAAGAGGCAAAGGACGAGGACGAGCAAGGGCCGAAAGAGAGAGAGAGCATAAAGAGACGATTAGGAGGATCAAGAAGGATTAAGAAGGCCAAGGCCAACTAAGGAAAGAAGCAATGAGGTCGGGAAAGTCAAAGGACCAACAACCCCCTGCTAATCCTATCAAAAGAACAAGGAGAATAAATAAGAAACTTAAAAAAGACCTTATGAAGGTCAATGAGTATGACTTGAGGTGGTAAGGGGAGGAGGAGAAGGAAGAAACACCCTTGATCTCTTTGACCCCACGGACCCCTCTACTCACAAGTCCACAGCCTTCACCAAACAGCAAAGTGAGAGGAGCAGCAAGTGTACCTAATCCGCCCAAGCCTGGCTACCAACCGAAAATTTATACGAAGTTCTCATTTATCAAAGATGTTGGCTCAGTCATATGTCTGAACAGCCGCAACGTAAGCAGCCTGTCAACTCCGTTGGAACCAAGCAAGGCCCTTCCCCCAAAGCAGCAAAGGTATCTGTGGATGGAGTCGGATGCTAAAAAAGAATCAGCTGAAGTTGGAGGAGAGGGGAGCAATATGGAAGGGGCAGCCCACACAAGCATAGCAGAGCCTAATAGGGGATTAGAAAATGTTGTTCTCACAAGCCCAAAAATGCAGGATCAAGAGCAGGATCGTCAGGATGCAAAGCCAATGGCCAATGGGAGTGGAAGCAGAAATAAGTATGAAAGCGAGTGCCAAGAACTCCCCACAAGACCCGGCTCAGAAAAGAAAAAACACCAGATGATGAGCCCCCCTGGCCTAGCATGTTGTGGGGTAGCTGAACTGCTAGACGACGACGAGAGACAGCTGGACAATACTGAAGGGCATGGAGAACTAGCCGTCAACATGCCCTGGAATCGTAATACGCCAAATGAGGGTGATATAAAAACCAAAGGATATGGTGATCCGATACCTCAAGCCGGGTCAGGGCACGACAAGCATATATTCTCAATGCTTGACTGCATGGTGACACGGCAATAGAACATTAAGGGAAAGAAATATCTAGATCTCATTATATCAGCTGACACGCCAGAGAGAAGGCCTCCTCATATATCAATTCCACCACAATCTACAGTGCAAGAACAGCCTGCACCTCTTTCAATTGACCATCAATTCAACCAACAACTCGAAGAACTCAAGAGAAGCTACGCCAATATTGATGGTAAGTTAGCAGAGCTCAATAAATTGGTAAGAAGGGCGCAAGCTGAGACACAACTAATACAAACCAACTGCTCATGCATAACAATCATAGACAAACTGGCTACACTCCCAATGGCAATGGGTAATCTCCTCTCAGACATCAGGGAGGCTACAAAAAAATACCCCACCAAAGGGTCTGGACCAGCTAAGAAACAAAGCATGGCCGATACAGAGCACAGAGTCCTGGGCACCAAGTCTGGCGACTACAAAGCCGACCCAAGAAGCACAGCAGGAGGGGAAGCCGCAGACTTAACAAAGCTAGGACCAGACAGGAATTTAAGGGACAGTGGATGTCAACGGCTATCACCTATTAACATAATGCTTCTGGGCGAAACCCAACATAATAAAGAATCACCGGAACACCTTCAATCTACAAAACAGGGGAGAAAGCAGAGAAGGAAGGGCCGCAACCAAAAGAAAAAAATCCCCGCAATATTTAGAGACAAAAATAACAGTACGGGGGTGTGTCATCAGAAGCAGTAAGAGATATGTCACCCGAGAATTGCAATGAAATAGATACGGATCACGACTTAAGAGAAAACCCGACTCAAGAAGAGAGGCAAAAGACCAAAAAGAATAACACATTTAACTGAAAAACGGCCACTAGCGTCACTGACAAAAAAGAAGCAGGACATGCTCAGAGGAGCAATGAAAAAGATTTGGTCCATGATCTCAGGGAAAGTTCGAAGCAGGAAGAGCCGCAAAAGGTGACAAGTTGACCGACACAGAACTTTATACCTATCTGAAAAGATTCAATATCATTGCATTGCAAGAAACGTGGTCCGATCATCCGCCGGCACTTCCCGGTTATAATCTGCACTTCATTCCTCCCAGACAAAATGCACGGTTTGGCCATATAAAGGGCGGCCTTGCCATATATAGTTATACAGGGAGCATTTATGCAGGAGTGCCCCTCGCACATAAACAAACCCCGCCAAATGCAATGCAAGTGTTAAGAATTTCTTGTAGGGGGACGTCCAAAATGGAAGAACTGATTTTAATAAACCTCTATTTACATCCTAGAGAAAAAAACAGTGGAGCATAGCAGTTGAAGGAAGAGCTCACAAAACTAATAAATGTTGAGGAGACAAACAGTTGTATTATCAGTGGTGAGTTCAATCTAAATATGCTCTGCAACCCAACTATAGATATCACCTATAAGGAGGATCCATTCGCTTGGGAGCCAAACTCTGAAGATAACACCTCAGGAGGCAGAAGCTCGAAAACAGCACGGAGACTGCTTTCATCTCTGGAAGAACTGGGCTTCCGAGCACTTAATGGCAGATTCTCAGGCGACCGCCCTCAACCAGCAACCTTTCACAGTACAATAGCCAGTTCCACAATTGATTTTACAATCCTTTCAAGCAGTCTGTACCAAAGGGCAAGGGACTTCCACATTGGCTTAGAAGACTACAGTGACATCTGCCCCAGGAAATTATGATTGACGCCATCTCAATATTAAACCCACCAACAGCTAACGCACACAGCTTAGAATACACTGCGAACGAGAGGCGGGTAAAATGCAGAACGGATGACCTACAAAGTCTCCTATTCCATGCTTTACAGGTATTAGGCAAAGTGCAAACAGGAACAACAGACCTGATTGACAGCAGGGAGGTGTTTACAACAATATTACGAAATAAAACAGGAGCAAAAAAGGGCAATGACCATGTTGAAGGGACAGTCAAAGTTATGAGGCAGAAGAGTAATTTAAATTAAAATTTCAAAAATAACACTCATATAAAAAATCTTAAGACCTTGATCATCAAACACTTCGAAGACTGAGGATAGACCCTGCCGCTCAACAAGAACTGAGACGACTAAAGGGGGACCGCAGGAAGTTGAGTTGGTGACTTCAACAAGATGCAGAAGAAACTCTGTTGCCAAACTATTACATGATATCAAAACAGGCAACACTGCACAGTTTTGGCAGAAGATCAAAAAGCTGTCAAGCGAACGGAACCAGGGTATTGAATCTTATGCCACAGAAAAGCCTGGACAACTTTTCTTGGTTTACATTTTAACGAAACTCAAGAAACCAGGCAAGGGCCACACAATCCCTCACATGATTCCAAAGTTCGGCTACTACAATCCAATGAAATCCAGGCATTCGAACTAGACATTTTAATTAGGACTGTGTAGATCTGTAAAAGAATTTCAAAGGGAAGACAAGAGGGTGCACCAGGGCCAAATGGAATTCCCCCCATTTTGTTCAAACAAGACCCTGAATTCGGGGCTGCCGTTCTTAAACCAATGTTTGACAAGATCTTACAAACGTCATTAATCCCAACATCCTGGAGGGGGGCCACCATCTCCCCAATCTATAAAAAAGGAAATAGAAACGACCCGAGAAGTAACCAGCTAGTATCCTTACTGGACAACAAGGACAAATACTTTGCAGGCATACTACTCCAGGAATTAACATCATGGGGAACAGGAGTTACTGCAATTCCATACAATCAAACCGGCTTCTGCAAAAACACAGGGACGACTACCAATATTCTAGCTCTATCCCTCATGATTGACGCTGCTCTTGCAGCAAAACAACCCCTATACCTGTGCTACATCGATTACAGCTCCGCATTCGACCGGGTCAACAGAAACCTTGTGTGGCAAAAACTACGAAAGTTGAACATCCTGCCACTGCTCTTAAATTAACTAATTCTCCTGCATAGTGACACATAGGTGCAAATTAGAATAGGTAATGGTGAATATCTATCGAGGAAGATCCCAACAAGCACAGGGGTTAAACAAGGCTGTGTGCAAGCCCCAACACTTTCCAATCTATTTATGGGAGAGCTATCAACTTTGCTGAACAAAAGTAACTCGAACGCACCCAAGCTAGGGAGTGCCCAGTTGTCCAACCTTTTCTATGCAGATGACCTGGTACTCATTAGACGAACCCCTGTAGGCTTACAGTGGTTGTTGGACATAACATCAATCAATCCATCAATCAATCAGAGTACTTGTAAAGCGCGCTATTTACCCGTGAGGGTCTCAAGGCGCTGAGGGGGTAGGGGGTGCTGGTACTGCTCGAAGAGCCAGGTCTTGAGGAGTCTTCTGAAGGCGAATAGATCTTGGGTCTGCCGTATGTGAGTAGGGAGAGTGTTCCAGGTCTTTGCAGCGAGGTAGGAGAAGGATCTGCCGCTGGAGTTCATTCGCTGGATGCGGGGGTGTAGCAAATAATGTTCTTGAATCCAGTATGTAAAGTAAATATAATTTATTGTAGATTAATCCAAGTTAATTAATTAATAGATATAATGATAAAAATCCCACCAGGAGCAGTTCTTCTCTCGCTCAGCCTGTCTGCCATCAACTGCCTCTACCCAGAGCAGTCAGGTACTTAACATTCTAGTATGACATCAAACATTCTATTAGATGCAGTGGCTAAGCAATGGGGAAATCTAAGTAAGGGAAATGTAAAGCTTGAGCAAGATGTAACACATCCCCCTTTCTTATAAAACAACAATTAAAGATAATAGAATAAATTGCATTGTATTCATAAATATAACAATTGAAATATAAGATGGATTGCATTTTCATTTTAAAATATAATGACCAAAGGAACACATTATATTGCATTCTTAATTAGCAGTTGAAATACAAGAAGGATTTCATTTTCGTATTTAATGACCTTTTAAATCTAATGGCCCCATCCCCTTCCCTAAGAAAATTATCCACTAGAATGAAAAATATGGATTATTGGCATACTTAATAAAATCTACTAGAATGGAAAATATGGATTATATGCATAACTTAATAAAATCCACTAGAATGGAAAATATGGATATAATACACAATAACATCCATAAGAATAAAATGGATGGGTCAGATAAAATTTACATATAAGCCAGATAGAGTAACTTGCGGCTTTTAACAACATTGAACAATGGAACTCCTCAGAGTCCATAACAAGAAAATTGAGCAACTACGGCTCTTCCAAACATCAACAATTGAACCCCTCAGAGTCCATAATAAGAAAATTGAGCAACTTTTTGCTCTCCATAACAATAGAACAATTGAATTCCTCAGAGTTCATATCAAACAAATGGAGCACCTCAAAATGAGCACTAATGTGGCTCCTCAAACTAAGAAAATTGGAGCACCTCAAAATAAGCACTAATGTGGCTCCTCAAACTACATATTCAATAAATCCCAACTCCTCAGAGTTTATATCAAGAACTGGAGCGCCTCAAATTGAGCACAGATGTGGCTCCGTAAATTACATATTCATTAAATCCAACACTAGGACAACTAATCTTCTGAAAAGAACACCTGAAATGTTTTTTTTGAGCATATAGTGGTTCACAACAATAAAAGAAAATACATGACTCTACTCAGTAACACATGTGAACTCCTCTAATATTTTAGAGCACTATATAATCTGGTACATCAAAAGCAAGAATGAATAATATTGAACACCTCAATAGAAATTGAGCACCTAAATGGTGGTTCAAAACAGCATATAGATATCAAACATATCTGCAAATAATCGCGAGAAATAAGAAATTGAGCACCTCCAATAAAAGTTGAGCACATACGTGGCTCAATTCAATAAAAGTAAATCAACATAAATTTAGCACTACAATTAAAAGTTGAGCATAATAATGGTTCATTCTATAAATAACTAAAACCAGAAATCTGAATAAAATGATAGGGCACCTCAACCTACGTTGAGCATAACATGGCTCCCACATTCAAAATATATCATGTAAATTACACACATGCAACTAATATGAGAAGAAATACATTGCAAATAAAATTGAATTGCAGCCTAAAGTATACACATGCAACTAATATGAGAAGAAATACATTGCAAATAAAATTGATGTGCAGCCCTCTCAATAAAACTATGAATGAAACTTCCTTCTGAAAACAAGTTACAATTAAGATATTAATATCCAGAAAAGCACCGGTGAACGATTTATCACCCGAGGACTTTTCAGAATGGCTTCCTTTAAACAAATGGGAATATTTGCAGTACAAAGCAATACGTTGACATTTCTCCTTTGAAAACAGTTTAGAGGTTATGAATGAAACACCGGGAAATTTCCAGCTGAAAACCTCATATGTATCACCCACGTAACTTCCTCACAGGTGACTATAGTTTATTATGTTAAATTAAACTGCAAAAACGGCTCCAAAGCTGATGAAAATTTCTGCTTGCAAAACAGTAAATCGTCCGTTGAGTTTTAATGGATCAGAGTTTCTTTATGAAGTCTACCACACAGTAAAGATCAACAAAAAGCAAAAAAAAAAAACGTCATCCAAATACCTTCAGTCTTCTCAAATATCAAGTTATCGGAACAGGGAATATCTTCCGGTTTAAGGATAATGTGAAATAAAATTTCCGATGACACAATGACGCTGCGTTGCGTCGCGTACGTCTCATTGCGCACGCAACCTTGATGACATCAGTGGCTCCCATGGACGGAGAGAAGACGAACAAACTCAGCGTTGTCAAGGTGATGACCATGCTCAAAAATCGTTGTGAGCGCGCAGACCATTGTACGCGTAAGCTGTCGTTTTTCTTTGTTTTAAAAATCGCCTCAAAAGTTGAAAAGTAGAAAGCATGTAAAAAGGAGGCATCAAAACTGTACCAGAAAAGTTCGGCTTCGAAATACCACAACAGTCGCACTTTCGATGTTTCCGCAGATATCGCAGTCAGTGCTCTGTTTAACAATAACAGATTTTCTTTTCCAGGGGCCATGGTAAAACTAAATGTCATTTTCCGATTTCTTACACACTTAAAGCGTCGAATAAAATGAATGTTGCACAGCTGATGAAAACAGCATGTCTCTCTCCAAAGATGACAGATATCTTCATAAATAAATAGTTAGCAGTTAAACAGGTCCTTTTAAATCTAAAAGTATTCAGTGGGAGATTCTCTCTTTAAAATACAGAAGTTATAACGTGGTAGTTCACTCCAAGTTTTCTTCAGATTCAGATCAATTCATGCAGTTATAATTCTTTCAGTTTCAAGCCAAATCAAGCAGTTAGAATTCTTACACCCTAGGGGAATAGGCTGTCTAGATCACATAAGATACTGGTGGGGTTAAATAGGGTGCTCACATAAAATACCTTTTCTTCCTTGGCTTGAAAATAAAATATATCCAGTTGCAGTAATTCTAATAGTCTTTAAGTTCCTTAGTTGCAGTAGAAATACATTTAATCCGTCTTCTTTTCACGCATAAGTTCAGTTCTGTCCTTCGTCGCCAATTTGTAGCAAATAATGTTCTTGAATCCAGTATGTAAAGTAAATATAATTTATTGTAGATTAATTCAAGTTAATTAATTAATAGATATAATGATAAAAATCCCACCAGGAGCAGTTCTTCTCTCGCTCAGCCTGTCTGCCATCAACTGCCTCTACCCAGAGCAGTCAGGTACTTAACATTCTAGTATGACATCAAACATTCTATTAGATGCAGTGGCTAAGCAATGGGGAAATCTAAGTAAGGGAAATGTAAAGCTTGAGCAAAATGTAACAGGGGGACAGCAGCGAGGGCGAGGCTGGCGGAGCGGAGCTGGCGGGTGGGGGTGTAGAAGCTGAGTCTGCTGTTCAGGTAGGCTGGTCCAGCGTTGTGGAGTGCTTTGTGTGCGTGGGTGAGGAGCCTGAAGGTGATCCTCTTGTCGACGGGGAGCCAGTGTAGGTCTCTCAGGTGAGGGGTGATGTGGCTGCGGCGGGGGGCGTTGACGATCAGTCGGGCGGAGGCGTTTTGGATGCGTTGTAGTTGTTGTAGGTGTTTGGCTGGGATTCCTGCGTAGAGTGCGTTGCCGTAGTCCAGTCTGCTGCTGACGAGGGCCTGTGTCACCGTTCTTCTTGTTTTGGTCGGGATCCACTTGTAGATCCTTTGGAGCATGCGGAGGGTGTTGTAGCAGGAGGAGCAGACGGCGTTGACCTGTTTAGACATGGAGAGGGAGGAGTAGAGGATGAATCCTAGGTTGCGTGCATGGTCGGTGGGTGTTGGTGCTGTTCCCAGTGTGGTCGGCCACCAGGAGTCGTTCCAGGCTGAGGGGGTGGGTCCGAGGATGAGTACCTCTGTTTTGTCCGAGTTCAGCTTCAGACGGCTGCTCCTCATCCAGTCGGCGACGGCCTCCATTCCCTCGTGGAGGTTGGTTTTGGCGGTGTGTGGGTCCTTGGTGAGGGAGAGGATGAGCTGGGTGTCGTCGGCGTAGGAGATGATGTTGAGGTCGTGATGGCGGGCCACTTGTGCGAGGGGGGCCATGTAGATGTTGAACAGCGTCAGGCTGAGGGATGAGCCTTGGGGGACGCCGCTGATGATGTTGGTGGCTTCGGATCGGAAGGGTGGGAGGCGGACGCTCTGGGTTCTGCATCAAATATGCTTAGTATTAACCAAGAGAAATTCAAAGTCATGTGCATTAACATCCACAAAAAGAGAATAACAAACAACTGGCTCTTGGCATCAGTTAAGCTGGACATCGTTTGTGAATACAGATAATTGGGGGGTCATCATAGACGACAAGGGCAATTTCAAGCCACAATATGACCCCATGAAAAAAGAAAGGTCTAATGACTGCGGCAGCTTTAAGAAACTTAAAAAACAAGATCCCTGGTCCAAGCCTCCTTCCTCTTATTAAGGTGATCTAAGCAAAACTAATTCCAGCGATCACTTATGGCAGTGAGGCTATGAGAGGGGGGGATGCTGCTACAGTTGATGGCACCGTAGCAAGAGCACTGCGCATGATCTTCGGCTTGCCAAGTTACACATCTCCCGCACAGATGAGACTTGAATTCGGGCTTCAAAGAGAAGAGCTGCCACACAAAGGATCATATATAAAAAGCTGGCACAAAATAAGCAGGGGAGAATCTAAAACGCTAGATGCTCTCCTGTGGAAAGAACTACAAACCAAAGAAGCTTGCCCTGCAAGGCTTTATTTAGAGGCTGCCATCAACCAGCTGGGGCTGCGACAGCTTTGGGAACTCCCAGGGGCCCCAGCAGGCTTTAAAAAAGTAGTTAACAAGACTATCAGGAAAGAAACCCTCTTGCAGGATAAAGCGTCCCTAGTAGAGCGTGCACACGGCTGACTTACGATACAATCCTACATTAAACCCTTGCCTCAAGGATACCTCCAGACTGGCTGCTCAAAAGAAACAAAATGGAGATTTTTGAAATTGCGCCTAGGGCTGCTACCTTCGGCAAATCATCTACCCCCTTGGTTACGGGCCCAGACACCAGTAAAGTGTCGTCTTTGAGGCGAAGGTGAAGAAAACATAGTGCATCTGTTAACCATTTGCAGGGAACCACTACAAGATCGACGGGACCTCCTGAGACCGTTCTTTAACAGAAAACGGATTCGGTCTTGCAGGCAATCAGTGCTGGCATGCTTTAGCGGCGATGATGTTCAATTGAGCTGCCGGTTGGTAAAATTGTTAGCAGCTACTGAAGCTCGACTCAAAAAACAAACAGAACCTCATGGAGACAGGAGTAGGGATGCAGAGGAGAACACACTTGTACCAAAGGTTCTAATAACTAGCCAGGCGGAAAGGGAGATCGAACAAGCATCATTTATTCCGGGGGGGCTAACCCTAGCTCCGCTGCAACAACTGTCAATGACCTTTCTTGTAATAAGTCTTCCTCACTTCTTAGTCCTTTGCCAGGCCTATTCTGGCAAGGAGGTCTGTTTCTATAAATATCCGCAAGTTAAGTATTCTTTGCATTCTGAGCTAAGCCCCAAATGCCATTTTTTGAGTGCACTGCAGCCTCCTTTAAGGATAATTTGGGAATTAAGGACCCTCTATCTCTTAGCCCATGCAGGGCCGAGATTGTCAATACGACTAACCTCGGAAATATATGTAAATCAAGCATCTAAGCACAAACTTAAATCATGCCCTGGCTTTTTTTGTCTAATATATCTGCAAGGCAACCTCGCATATATAGATCTGGCTAAATGCTCTTAAGACCAAAACAGCCTAATATGGGCACTGAGTAATGAAATCGTTCCAACGGCCCCCAGGTCGCCTTATTAAGGCTCTTAATAATCCGTACGAATGGTACTCTATTCCCTTCCCAACATCTCCTGTAGTGGAAAGGGTTCTGATAGGGGAATTTCTGGGCTAGCCTTTACGTTTATTTGAGGCTTATAAATTATTAACCACATGTTTTATAGTTTTTATCTTGTATTCTGAACAAATAGCCTTTTAGTGTTGAACTATTATTGTAATTTGTTGTCCTCTTTTTTTGTTTTTTGTAGCTTGAAACTGTGTAAAAACGGAGATTGTTTGTAATGGTTTTAATTAACAGCACAAAAATTTTTACTTTACCTTACCATACCTTTTCCAATAGTAGAGACTGGTCAAGAAACAAATCAAAATCCCTGGCATGCATAAAAATGATGCAGGAATTAAATTTGGAAAAGGGAAAAAAATATATGACCAATCAAGGAGAATTTAAAAAAGAATTGATTTTGAGTCTGATTATTATCAGGGATTTTTAGTTTTGCACAGCTTACGGAGTGGCACTCCACAATACACAAGTACTGGGTTCCAAAACTGTACACCAATGTAAGAAATCAGTTATTAATTGAGAGGGATGAAAGCCACAATCAAATAACAAGCACAATCCTTGACAGGGTGAACCACAAAAGCTACTAAATAAACCTGTGTTTAACCTGATGTAAAGTCTGTGAGGTCTGGCTCCATCTTATGTAGGCCTCTATTCCATCTTAGTCCATGGAGGCTGCCACCTTCCTTAACTTAGACAATAGAAGACACCAAATTCTCTGATTTATGCAGAATCACTGTCATGTTTGCCTTTAGATGCAGATGTAGCTCGACCTTATCTACCTAGAAACTGTGGTAGCGTCAAGTTCTTTGATTAATGAAATAGATACAATATCTGCGTCTGATGTTTACTCCTTACCATTTCAAGGTTAAATTGCAACACACACAGACAAATAACCAAAATAATGTAGTCTGAATTGATGTACTTCCGCCTTACATGTTCATAAGGAAAAGTCTGGGGTGCATACCTTGATGCACATGATCTATGTCAGACATTCGTAAACTTAAGTCAGAAATTTCAATTTCTGATAAGATCTAGTATAAGGATCAGCACTTAAAAACTTGTCAGGAGAGGTCCTTTGTCTGATTATCACCTGAGATCGTGCCAGAGATGGTCTCATCTGCTGCCAGCACACTTCTTACTTCACATATGCTACATCTCTCCTTCAGCTGATAAAGCCAAGTCCCGGAGGAACTCTGACTGACTGACTGACTGACTGCTACTGCAGTGGGTGTTTGCTCTTAGCACGGGGAACACTGTCTACGCGCCTCCTCTGATAAAGACAGACTCTGCTGTCAACAAGGTATGCAGTGTGTGAAAATTCTAGACTGCAAATTGCTCAGCCTTCGTGCTTTCACAGTATAGCGCATAGAAGAAGATGTTAGGGTGTTAGTTTCTAAATTACATTTAAACAACGCTAGAAATGTTCATCTTATTCTCCTTATTTATACAGGTCTCGTTGCTGTTTTTATAATATTTTGTGTAGTCGTTTTAGATGTACTTAGAAACAGATTGTTCCTGTAGTAACAAATACTTTTAACGTAAAAGTGTTCATTATTCCTAGTACAGTGTGTGTGATACTGTGAATAAGGAAATAAGATTTGTTGGTGTTTCCACGGTGCCCATGATCCCTTTATGGGATTGTTAGCATCCCAAAAGCAATACTTCTATGTCCATTACAAAGTGAATAGTGGCTTGTGGGGCTACAATAACTTGTCTTCCACACAACCAACACTCTGGAAACGTGTTACAAAAGCAGTCACACTTAATTCAGAAGTAATGTATAACATATTTAGGGGGCCACTAGCTGCAATCTACAGTGCAGGAGCAGGTGGAGGAGAAGGAAGATGGTGAGGAGGAGGATGACATTTAGGGGTAGTGAGAGAAACATCTGACAATGGCACCAGTCTAGAGCGGAGGGCCCACAGGAATGAGACCCCCTGCCGAATCCAGAGCAGGACATAGTGTGTCTTCCCACAACCTGTTGCCTGTGGAGTTGGAGGACAGGAGGGTTGAGAGGGAATGCACACTGCAGCTGGCCAAATTGAAATTGGCTGAAGTGGAAAAAAAAGCAGCTGCAGAGGATAAAAAGGATGAGGCTAGAGGATCGAAAGCTTGCTCTGGAAGAAAATAAATTATTGCTGGCTCATGAGGTAAATCGAAAGGAGCTGGACCAAAAAGCCAAACAACTGTCAGAGTACAACAATAGTGAGTATTTAAGCTGTACAAAAACAACAATAAAACCCAAAAACTGATCAGCAATGAGGCAAAACAAATTACAAATGATAAAAATCACCAAGTAATGACTACACACCAATATTGGTCAATGGGCATGGGTGGAAAGGAGATAGATACTTTGCATTTAATATTCTTTGTAAATGTTATTTTGTACGTAATTTATTGCATTATGATTTATTGTATATATTTTTTTAATGTAATTTGTATTTTTTATTAAGATAATTTATTATGAAATTGTTGAAATTTGTGTTTTTAATTGTATTTATGAATTAAAATAATGGACTTTGAATTTCTTTTAGCAGCAGCATATTGGGTTTTTAGAGGATAAGGGTGGGGAGATTTGTAAGAAGTGAATATTTTAAAATACGTATAGGGGCCAAGTTTGATGTTGGGCGGAATCGTCCCGGGACCGACCAACACTCGGTCGGCGGTCCCGTCTTGCCCATTACACTAGGTGCCTGCAACGGGGTGCAGGGATCAACAGGAGGGTACCACAGGTGCCAGTACAAGGAGGCCCTGCTGGGGGCCCCAGCAAGCTTTCAGACATGGTTTCCATGTTTGACAGGCTGGCATAGAAACCATGCTGAAAACCATGCATCGTAATTTCAAAGCCTACCCTTGAGATTACTGGCCAGCTTCCAACTAGCTCCTCGAGCTCGCTGTAAGCCAGCTGTAATAACCAGCCAGTTTACTTTCCAACCGCCTAGTTCATAATTAGGTGGTCGGAAAGAAAAGTGAGTGGCCCATTACGATGAGACCCTAAAGGTTATGACCATTAGTCAGAGCCTCTACAGACCACATCGTAATCGGCCCCTTAATGTTAATTTTTTTAATGATATGCAAATTAATATTGTACAATGTATACAATAATTTTGTTGTAACAGTCCGTGCCATATGCAATATTATATAATTGATTAAATGCATATAATGCAATTAAAAACATATTATTTTATCAAAAATATTAAACTTCAAATGTTCATAATTCTTTTTAATGAAAAAATATCTAAAAATAAGTTTTATAAAGTAATATTTTTTCTAAATTTGTTAATATAACATGTACACTTTAAATTCTGAATTGAAAAAATTAAATTAAGATATGTTGTAATTTTTTTGTTGAAAATTGTAATGTAATTGGAAAGATATTTATTTTACATTTATATTTTCAAATGTGTTTTTATTTTTTATTTTTATGATTGTTGATTTTGAATTATGATTTTATTTTATATTTATGGTAATAAATGTAGAAATGCTAGTAAACAATTTAATAAATATTTATTTATCCTATAGTGTTCATTTTGTTTTTTTAATTTAATGATTAAATATGAATATATACGTTTGGAATTTTAGTTACTGTTTGTGATTTTTAGTTTGCCTTTAGTATTCTAAATTTGATGTGAGTATTGAGTAATGATTGTGCATATGAATTTCATGGTTTGTCGCACATTGCATAACTTGTTTTAGATTGTAGTGATAATACCTACCCAAAGTGGGTTAGATTGTAGTGGGAATAGTAAATGTCACCCCTTTAGTGCCCCAAACCTTCCCTAAATTGGTAGATATTGGAGTCTGAAGAGTAAGGGCCTTAATATGAGTTCGGTGAACCGTTCACCGAAGGACCGCGTCTGTGATTGCTAGGAGCCCATCGCGCCTGTGGCCTTCTGGCTGCCATATTTCAAGTTTCCCTAGGGGCCGGCGGTGTGACTGCAGCGGTCTTGCAGTGGTGGGGAATGTATTTACATATATATCAATGCCTGTGTTTATGTTCCGACTGCATATGTGTCAAATGCACACATATGCATGATATTTGTGGAAAAATACTACCTATGCATTGCCAGAGTCCAACCCATATGAGGGCAGTCCTGGCAATGGGTTCATAGTACCAAAGCACTTACCTGCATTTTGACCAAAGACAGGGTTCTATTCCTCGGGTTGAAGATGCTCCTGTGGAGGATGGACCTGGAGAAAGTGATCCACAATGAAATCTGCTGGGGAGAACAGTAGGGATGAGTATGCACTCCAAATCCTTCATTCCTGCTGACCTTTAGGCAACTTCTGACTGCCGCGGTCGGCTCACCGGGGAGTCAACTCATAATGCTCATGGCCTCTGTCCCACCTAACGGAAGCTGCCTAACTCCATCCGTAACCCCGGCAGTCAGCATTGTACTGGCGGTGTCGGCGGTCCAGCTGCGGTCTTTGCAAGGTCAAACTGCTCATCACAGTTGGACCGCCGCTGCCGGGACAGCAGTCCATGGACCTCCAAACTCGTAATAAGGCCGATAATGTCACCCCTTTCATGACCAACATCTTCTTCAAATTTGTATGGATTGGAGTGGGGATAGTAAATGTTACACTTTAATGTCCAACACCTGTATCACATTGGTATAGAATGGAGTGAGAATAGTAAATGGCATCCCTATGGTGTCCACCACCTTCTCACAACTGGGTAAATTAGAGGGGGCCTAGTAAATATCAACCCTATAATGTCCAACACCTACCTTAAATTGGTATAGATCAGAATGGTATAGTTAATGTCATCCCTTTAGTGTCCAGAACATTCCACAAATTGGTAAAGTTTTGAGTGGTAATTGTACATGTCATCCCTTTAGTGTCCAACACCTTCCACAAATTTGTATATATTGGAGTGGAAACAGTAAATGTCTCCTTTTTAGTGTCCAACACTTTCCCTAAATTGGTATAGATTGGAGTGGGGATAGTAAATGCTACCCTTTACTGTCCTACACCTTTATCACATTGGTATAGATTGGAGTGGGAATAGCAAATCGCACCCCTTTAGTGCCCAACATCTTCCTCAAATTGGTATAAATTACAGTGGGAATAGTAAATGTTATCCCTTTAGGACCCGTTTATGAGTTGGGCGGTGCGATGCCAGGTCTACCCGCCGCCCCATCGCCAACCACATGGTTTCGCCACCCGCCAGATTACAAGTTGAACTCATGCCTGGCGTTGCCTTTAAAAATAGGCCCCCAATGGTAACGCCAAAAACAGTTCCTTCATGGCATGGTCTGCAGAGTTTATGCTGTGCAGGAACTGGTGTGCATGTACACAGGGGGCACAAGTTGTGTCCCCCTGGGTGCGTACACAAGGTGTGTGGTACCTGGGAGCCCTGTAGGGCCTCCTTTATTTCCCTTTGCAATGATTTACATGGAGTAAGAACCTCCATGTAAACCTTGGCGCAGAAGAAACTAGTAATATGCTTGGCGAGACCACAGCGGTCCCGCCAAGCATATTGCGACCTCTGGACTGCCCGCCACTTCCAGGGAACTTTTGTTCTTTGGTGGCATCGGCAGTCCCATGGCGGTCCGACCGCCCAACTCAAAATCGGGCAGTCGGGAGACTGTCAACACGGCCCCCCCACCAGACTCGTAATGGACCCTGTAGTATCTCAAACCTTCCTCAAATTGCTATATAGTGGAGTGAGAAATGTGAATGTAACTCCTTTAGTGTCCAACAACTTCCTCAAATTGGTAGATTGGAGTGGTAATAATAAATATCAACCTTTTAGGGTCCAACGCCTTTACCAAATTGCCATAGATTGGAGTGGAAATAGTGAACGTCCGATCTTTAGTGTTTAAACTTTTTTAAATGGTTTATGTGAGAGTGTGGTTATTTAATTTTATAATTTTTGTGTTAAGTATGTAGCACATATAGATTCTGGTATTTAATTAGTATTGCTGGAGTTCGGAAATATAATAAAAATGTGTTATTGTTAGTTACATTTTTTAATACAAAGACAAGCAAAACATTTTTCTAAATTGAATTACTTTTTGAAAGTTTATTTTGTTCATATTTTTACATTTTTAAATATATTTGAAAATAAAATGTATATATAGACAATTTGTTTTATTATTACATAAAATGTTAATCATAGTTAAATTGTATTGAATGTTGTACATGTTCAACTTTTTTATCCATTTTTTGACTTTTTTATACTTTTCATATGTTGCTTTATATACATATATTCGACATGATTTTAACATACATTTTTAAGTATATATTAAATAATTGGCCACGGCCGCTCCCAGTTCCTCGTCCGACAAGGGGGCCTCCAGCTTGTCCCACTGCTCGTCCGACAGCGCCTTGGGTGGCAAATCTGTAATACATTTCTCGACTGTGGCTGCCGCCAACTATTCCCGAAGGGCATAGAGGTCCGCAAAATATGTAGCCGGATCCAATATTATAATAGGGCCTGGGTATGAAAAGTGCCCTGACACAGGCTGTGTAACATCTTACTTGACTTGTCCCCCCATTGGTACACCCTGCTGCGCGTTGCCAGCCAGACCAGAGGTGTCTCATCCATCAGCATAGCTGCACATTCCTGTTGGGCCAAGAGCAATTGCCTCACTCCCAGGTCATTCCCAGACTCATGGTTCTGCCGCTCAAGCATCTCTATGTTCCTCAGCGCAAGTCAGTTCCTCCCTATGCTGCCTGCAAGCCGCCGCGCACCAAGATATGTCCACCCCTCGCAGAGGGGGCTTCAACGCCTCCCACAAAGTGGCAGCACTGGACACGGATACCACATTTCCAGTCAGATACTGAGCGATAGATTCTCCCATATGGGCGGTATATTCCGCATTCTGAAGATTCCACACCGCTAGGCACCACCGAAATGGCTGCCTTCCCCTGCCCGTATCCAACTCTATGAACACGGGGGAGTGGTCCGAGAGACCCCGAGGCAGTATCTCCGCCGCCACCATCCTACTTGCCATTAACCGGGGAACAAATATATAATCCAGTCTAGAGAAGGATTTGTGGACTGCTGAAAGGTAGGTGTAGCCCGAGCCACGCCATGCGCCCGCCGCCACGTGTCGACCCAATCCATTTCCATCACCAGAGCATGCAGTTTAGTCTGTATATCACTCCTGGGACCGTCACCAACCCCCGTCCTGTCCTGAGCCACCTTCATAACATTGTTCCAGTCCCCGCCCACCACCAACATTACATCAGGCATATCGGCCCACAGGGATCGCAGCCGCTCGATTAAATTCCACTGCAAAGGGGGTGGGGCGTACACACTACCCAAAATCAGGGGTTCCTCCCCGACCCTACCCCGGACAAACAAGTAGCGCTCTGCATGTCGGTCCATTGCTGCTCAGGCGTGTACGGGACCCTGCGATGTATCAGTATAGCCACGCCCTGGGACCCCTTCAGAAAGCTGGCATGAAAACCCTGTTGGAATCCATCACGCTGCAGGCAAAGAGCCTTCGTGCCCATAAGGTGCATCACTTGTAACATAAGAATATCCGCCCTTGCACGCTTCGCATGTTGAAGTATGGCCCCCCGATTGGCCTTGTCTACAGCCCCTCAAACATTCCAGCTTAGGATACAAAGACCACCCTGCACCCCATGCCCACCCTCGGACGTTCTAGCCATTGGGGGTTTCATCGTTGTTCAACACAAATATTGAGCCTCGGTGGCATGTGTGTAGCCT
This sequence comes from Lissotriton helveticus, assembly GCF_964261635.1. Classification (NCBI taxonomy): domain Eukaryota; kingdom Metazoa; phylum Chordata; class Amphibia; order Caudata; family Salamandridae; genus Lissotriton; species Lissotriton helveticus. Next base: position 299,334,227 of record NC_136062.1, read on the forward strand.
GTATCGGACCTGTAATGGAAGTGCGCCCTGATAACTGAAACAACCCCTTCCCAACAAACCCCCACCCCATACCTCAATCCAAACACTGAAGTATCTGTCGCAGCAGGTCTGATCCCCAGTCCCCAACAGGGGGATGGGCATCGCCCCAACCAATGGATCCCCAACTCACAGCCCATAACCATCTGGCAGGGCTCCCGCCAGCTCACACCACTCCCAGTTCAGGACATCCCGGTAATCAACAATTAAAGTTCCGCCGCACAACACCGGCATCCTCTGATAAGGTTCCAATGTCTGATCTCCCTGGGCCGGCCCCCCCTGGGAGACAGTGCTGCAGGGCTGTGAGCGCCGCCCGGACCTTGACCGTTTGTTACCCCTGTGCCATTGACCACGGGGCCTACCTGAGCCGCGTCACTCATGGATGAGTCCGACTCCCTTCCCGGTGAGGTATGAGGCCTCACCCACACCGTTTCATCCGTCCATCGGAAGACCTCTTCTGGGCTATCAAAGAAATGGGTGCGGGAACGAAATACCACCCGAAGGCGGGCCTGAAAGAGCAGGGCATATGGAAGTTTGAGCTCTCTCAGCCATGCCTTGGTGGCCATGAATGACTGGCGCTGCTGTTGAACTTGCTGCGTATAGTCAGGGAATATCAGGATACGAGTGTTGTTGAAGAGCAAGGGTTCTTTGGCATGGACCTGCTTCAAGATAGTGTCCCTGTCCAGATAGTTCAATAATTTGGCGATGACAGACGGCGGGCGGGCCCCCACTGGAGGTTTCTGCATTAGTGCCCGATGGGCCCGCTCCACTACAAAGCATTTGGACAGACACTCGGGAGGAAGCCAGCCCTACAGCCAGGTCGTGAGGAAGCGTTCCATGTTTCCCTCTTCACAGCCCTCCATAAATCAAACGAATCGGAGATTATTGCGTCGGGCCCGTCCTTACGCATCTTCCGCTCTGAGAGTGAGGCCTTTTTGGGCGGTCTCCATTGCAGCCACCTTTCGTTTCAATTCCGTGACAACGTCCTCCACCCCAGAGATACTGGTCTCGCCTTCAGACATATGGGACACCGCGTTGCGTAAGTCCTGCCGCAGCAGCATACCGTCCGCTCCAACAGCCCCTATTTTTGCATCGAACATATCCCTGCATTGGGTGATAGCGGCCATGAGGGCCGCATTGTCTGGCACCGCTCCCGGCTGGCCCCCAGAGGCTCCAGTCCCCGCCCTGGGCTGGTCAACTTGTCAATCGGCCCCTGCTTGGTCAAGCCGCCACCTCCCTTGTCCCTGGTCATGGCTGTGCCTTAGACTTTCTAGACCGGCCCAACCCAGATCAAGTGATGCACCAACACAGGTTACAGCAGCTCCTCCCGCGGCCCGACCTGACCGCCGTGTGTACCCCAACTTGCACCGGGCCCCACAACACTGTCTCTCCAAACACCCCAGGGGCTCAGATCCACCTGGGCATGCGGACCCACGTGTATTGTTCAGCTAGCCCCCAAAGCGATGATTCCACTGACCAGCGGGCACAGCCCACACACCTGTGCTCCGCTCGCAGGCCTCGCGGGCACCCCCAGCAGCCAAGCCCTTACTCCTGCGGCCCGTACCACAGACCACCTGAAATAGCTGAGGGCCAGAGTAGTTCCTGGAGCGGGTGACGAGATGCAGGTAGGTGACCCGACCCTCAGGTCCCAGCCTCGCAGCCCGATAATGCCGCCGATCACCCCTTCCGCACCATTCTATAGGGCGATCTTGTGGGGCGCCATGTCCTTACTCCCATCACTGCTCTGAAGGCCCAATAGGCCCAGGGTAGTGCCACTGGGGTTGGCGCAGCCCAACAGAGCCGCTGGCCGTTCACCACGCGGTCCCACAGCTCCGGTACTCTCCCGCAATGTCGTTCAATGCAGATGGGAGAGGAGTGCTTTGAGTCTTTGCGCGGAGGCCCCAGAAGGGTCGATTTGTCCAAATGAGAGGGGCAGAGCTGCCAATCGCAGCTATGGCAGCCCCCCCACAAGGCCCGGCCAGGCCCCCGATCCCCGCTGTGTCACTGAAGAAGGTGGGCCCCAACCACCGCCCGCTGCACCAGGACTGCAAGGAGACTACCAAGAGTTACTGAGGGGAGAGGGGAGGCGAGGCAGCTAACTAATCCTCCGGTGGATCCCCGCATGGCCCTATAGTGCCGCCGGCACCTGCCACAGCGCCGAGGAAGGAGATCACTCCGAGGAGCAGGCCCACCTCCCCTATCACTGGCTGCCTGTGCTCTCGCGCACTTCAGCCCCCGCAGATCCCAGGATCGCACGCCACTTTCGCTGCAGGCACTCCGCCTTACCGCTGCGGTCTGGCCTGACCGCCGGGTCCTCCCGTCTCTCCACGGCAGCCATCGTCCGATTCTCTTGGCACTCGCTCAATTCCTCACAGCCGATCAGTTGGCGAGTCCCCCGCCGCAGCACCAGGCCTTACTCCGCTTACAGATGCGTCCGCCGGCCAGACCTAGCTCCGCACTCGGACCCGGATCTCCCTTCGCACCGCAGCTGAATCTCGGCTTCACAGCTGCTCCCAGCTCCCAGATCACGCCAGTCGACAGAGGAACCCGTGCTGCGCTGCAAACAAGCTGATTACAGTCTTAAACAGACCTGGATGTCAGGATTAATGTCGGATATATGGCGGGCTGGATGGAGCCAGCTCAGAGCACGTCCACCATGCTGGCTTACCAAGCCACGCCCCCACAATGGCTCAGTTTTTGTAAATTATTTGCTGTAGAGAATATTAGAAATCGTTTCTCATTGTTTAGAATGTCATATAAAAGGACAGGTTCCTCATTATGTGTAATTGTAAAATGGTCAAGAGCTTCTATGTGTTGGTATCTTCTAGGGGCAGGAGGAGTATCACTGAAAGCTTTTTTAGTTTGTGCAACTGAATATTTTAAAGTGGGTATAGATGGTAGTAGCCTGGTTGTGATCAATGTGCTTAAAACAGTTTGAGGAAGGCACAAACCTAGGAGGTTTCTTGCCCAGAGAAACAACCCCACCGGACGTAGGGACAGTCCCCTTACTTTGCTTTTCCTCAAATCAAGTTGGGTTTGTGATATCAGCGCAACTTGAGGTATGCTGACATCACAAATGGTCAAGGCAATGAGTGGAGGCCGAAGCAGAAGGGATTATGCCTCGCCCCTCCCTTCAAACGAAGGAAAGGAAACCTCTGGTGCAAGCACTGGATGTTCCTTAAAAGCTTTCTCTCCTTCTGCCAATGGCAGACATATGCACTGGGGAGGGTGTGCCGACATCTGAACCTAAAGATTTAACCTGTTCTTCACCCTCTGGTTGCTTGGCGCAAAAGCTGTCATGCTTAACTTAGAGGTAATGTGTAAAGTATTTTTGCAGCACTAAAAGAGTAATAAAGTGTCATCAAAACCCAAGAAAAATCCCACACCGATTTAGAAAAATAGAAAACATTTTGATACATAGAAAGAGCACAAAACAAATGAAATCAGTAGAAACAGAGTTATGAATTTTATATTTTTTCAGTAAATACTAGTGCTTAAAATATCTAAGCGCCAGTACTGGACATATAGTCATGCGAGACCGGTGTCAAAGTCTAAAGTTATTGCCGGCTTTAATAAGGTGCTTTTCCGATACATGAGATTATTTGGACCCAAGCTTGGAATTAAAAAAAAAAGTCTGAGAAGGTAAAGCTCACTGGGGGAAGGCAGCCGGCAGTGCCCGAGTAGGAGGCATTGTCGACAGGGATCTGCTGGACAAAGTTGTGGTGATGATTTCTAAGTTTGGGCTTTTTTGGAAGTCAAAAATCACCAGTTGGATGATGGGGGCTCCTCTACCCTGAATACCCTTCTGACAAGGAGCCACTGAACAGGATATTCTGTTGTGGAGAAGAATCTAGCGGGGATACTGCAAAGTCAGGCCGACGAGCGATGCACATTGAGAGGATCGACGAGCAGGTAGGTCCAGGTCTCTTCTCTGTTTTTAGAACACTTTATAGTCCCAAATATCGGTTGTTGGGGCACCTTTAGCACAACTCCAAGGGTCAGGGACTGAGTGGGCACCACTTGAGGGTAGACATTAGGCAGGGTGCATGTGCAGGGTTAAAGTTATTAGAACTTTTTGTGTCCTTTTAGCTTAGAAGAGCAGGTTAGCCAACAAGCCTTTGCAGTCACTCTGGTAGTCCTGTGATCAAGCAGCAACGCAGGTTTCAAGCAGCAGGGCAATCCTCTCAGGGTACAAGGCAGGCTTCAATCAGCAGGGCAGTCCTCTGCTAGCAGCAAGCCAGCCCTCTGAGGTCCTCTCAGATACAAAGCAGTCATCAAGTAGCAGAACAGCCCTCTGAAGTACAAGACAGTCATTCTGTGGGTACTCTGCAGGTCCAGTGGTAAACTGAAGCATTAGGGTCTTTTTATAAGTACGGCCATCCAGGGACTAGCAGACTTGCGATCCTACCACCACCACCCGTCAACCTTAGTATAAGTGTTGCGGTAGGACGGCCAATATGTCTACCTGGTGTCTGACTTTGAAGTGGGACAATTTTGTAAACCTCCCCCCACATTTGGCTCTGGAATTTTCCTTCTTCACCTAGCCAGGCTCCTATAGCTCTAGGGTAACAAAGTAAGGGTGACAAGTTATTTGTGAGTGAGCTGAGGCAACCCCTATCAAATATAAGTGGTCCAGGGAACAGCTCTACCCCTCCCATCCTGCTAGGAAGGCCCACGTTTCCAACATCTTGTCCTCCTTTGACTTACTGTCGGGGAGGAATACACAAAGGCCAACTGCCAGTCATTGACTGTCATGTGACTCAGGACACAGGCTGCAGGCACCAAATGGCTAGGACAAGAAAATGTAAACTTTCTAAAAGTGGCATTTTTTTAATTGGAACTAAAATCCGACTTGATCATTAAAAAGATTTTAGATTACAATTCTTTCGAGACTAAACATGATATTTGTACCTGTTACCAAAGAAAAGTTTATCACTTATTAAATTTAATAAGGTAACCCAATGTTATCTTAAGGCAGAAGTGGGCCTCTCAGTAGTGAAAAATTTAAATCTTCCTGCTGTTTTGACCACCTTAGCAGACTCAGTTCGGGTCTCAAGAGCCCCCTCCTGTCCATTCCTACAACTGACTCCAACTAAATCAAATACGGAACCTATCAACAATCCAGCTAACTTCCTTGAAGATCCGCTTGCAAGCTCAATTAAAACATCACATTTGCCATCACCCACTGTCTCAAGTCTAACTTCTTCAATGAGGCCCATAACTGCTGCGCCCTGTCTTTCAATTAGCTGTCAAATAGTAGAGAAACTTGACGGCGCCCCAGAGATCAAACAGAAGGAAGGTTTGTGTTCTATACAACAGTTCGCTTTCTAGGAAAGCAAAGAAAAAACTGAGGAAAGCCCAAATAAGGGCAAAAGCCAAAAATCAAGCGCCCTCCCTTTTTACTCGTACATATACAACTAAGTCAGACATTGGCCCCGTTAAGTTCTATCTAATTTTTTCAGTAAAGTCAACAGAAAAGAAAGACAAAGAAGTGTCACCAAATCACCTACAACTCTGCCAACAACCATCAATTAAGAGTTTAGCAGATGATTCTGCCCGAGGAGCAACTTTCTTCAATGCTCCCTCCTCTTCTTTTCTTGATAATAAGAAAAGGGAAGCTCATATAACATCAATTCAGTTTAAGACAACGGAAGGCCCAGATGTGAGGGTTAACCTGGTCCCTGGATCGATATTGCTGCCCACAACTTCAGGGTCACAGGCGGAGGCTGGTACGCAACCACTGTCCAGTGCTGCACACAGCACTAACATGCAGCATCAACAGGTGATAAAATCTCCTCCTGGACCAATGGTATAAAGAACCCTCCCAATATATCAACCAACACTCGTACTTGACAATCAAGTTATACCGGGAACCTCAACGAGCAGCAGCCGTTCAAAACCAGGAGTGGTGGAGGTCGTACTTACACCCAGATACCATGCCAAAGGCAATTATGATGTTTTGAACAGAGGCAACATCCTGCGCTTATTTACCCATATATCATCATTGGAGCACATAGGCTCGGCAGATGTTGCCTGGGTTAAATTCCAAAGCCTGTCAGGCAACTCCCACGATGAATCCACAGTGGTCGGGCTATACCAACAGTCACACCTGACAGCAATGCTGTGTGAAGCCAGTCAATTGGCAGACTGGGGTATTGAGATTAGGCACTTACCTCAAGACAAATACCCTCACGTTTTAGTTAATAAATCCTTAAATACTTACTCCATCTTAAAATGTGCTGATGATATCCGTCCTGGTAACAATCTTACCAGCACTCTCTCCCAACATGAACCTCTGAGGATCACCTGCTCTACTAATCAGAAAAGAGTATTTTCTAGCAAATAGGACACTAACAACCAACTTAGACATCAGGCCGAATGTGGTTGTCATTCAGCCCGACGGCGCCTTTAAGTCCCTTAGAGGCAACACAGACCATACACTGAACGAGCAAAATATATCATATATCATCATTGGAGCACATAGGCTCGGCAGATGTTGCCTGGGTTAAATTCCAAAGCCTGTCAGGCAACTCCCACGATGAATCCACAGTGGTCGGGCTATACCAACAGTCACACCTGACAGCAATGCTGTGTGAAGCCAGTCAATTGGCAGACTGGGGTATTGAGATTAGGCACTTACCTCAAGACAGATACCCTCACGTTTTAGTTAATAAATCCTTAAATACTTACTCCATCTTAAAATGTGCTGATGATATCCGTCCTGGTAACAATCTTACCAGCACTCTCTCCCAACATGAACCTCTGAGGATCACCTGCTCTACTAATCAGAAAAGAGTATTTTCTAGCAAATAGGACACTAACAACCAACTTAGACATCAGGCCGAATGTGGTTGTCATTCAGCCCGACGGCGCCTTTAAGTCCCTTAGAGGCAACACAGACCATACACTGAACGAGCAAAATAATTTTGAAACGTGGCTGGCCTTCAGAAACTGATTAGAAATGACTCAGCCTTAGATTACCTTCAAAGCAGTGACATAATTTGCCTCCAGGAGACATGGGCAACATCTACTACAGGTCTTTTTCGGGTACTTCGAAATTCATGTCCCGGCTTCTAGACACAATATTTTTGGGTGGCCAATGGGCAGCCTCTCTGTTCATATGAAGCATTCCCGAAGGCTGGAAGTAATCACACTTACATCTCCCTTACCTGGAATCCAAGTATTACTTATCAATGGAATAAAAAATCATTACAAACCGTTTCGATTGCTGTTATTCAACTGCTACGTTATTCCAGTTTTGCATCAGAGAAACCGAGTACTCGATGATCAGGCAGCCACCATTGGAGATTTTCTCAACAGATATCCTTATCATAATCCACTTATAGTTGGGGACTAATAACAGATCACTTGATAAGACAGGAAATGAAAATAAACAACCTATAGAGGTCGCTGTACTACAAGCCTTATTTGACGCCTGTTCTATATCATCCGCTCATATTCTCACGAAAGCAAAGGATCAGACATGGTCCCCGCTTCCAACATATAGGAATATCTCTACAATTGATTATCTATTCATCGGTAGCACACTAGCTTTGCATCTGAGTGACTTTGACATTGAAAATCGAGCAGAGAGTGACCACAGGCCCCTTAGAGCATCTTTCAGTCTTTCCACTGCCGCATCTTGTAAGTTTATACCTGTAGGCGAATCCACGGGCGAAGAATGTGATCAAGTCCCGCGCAGGATAAAATGGACCATTAATCTCGGTACAAAATCGTCCGTATGGACAACTAAAAATGAACAATTAAAAACTGCCTTTGGTTCACAAGCCCTCTTACACTACTGGCCCATTCTCTTGATGGACCTGCATTGGGCGCTGGAGGCAACATTGGATGCTCAACAAAAACAGGAGCCAAACGATCTAAACCAGCACCCAAATAAGGAAATGCCAGAAAGCAAATTGAGTACAAAAGGGGGTGGTGATGGACGGAGCATCAGAACCAATCAAACACTCACACCCAGTCAAAAGATCTGGGTTTGATCCATTACCGTTCTTTAGCCCACTCTGCCACCCCAGTTCAGACATGGCTATATGCAAATCAGTCTGACCCTGTGCCTCATGGGAACAGTCCAGCCCGAACTGCCAAGCCATGCCTTCCCTGGACCGGAAACAAGCTTCCGAGGACCGGTTTCTGGCATTCCAGCCATCTTCAGCCCGGCTTGCTTAAATCCAGTGGCAAAGTAAGCAAGGGACTCACGTCTGAGCATACCCTGCCACACTTATGGCGGCCAAAAGCGGTACAAAAGGGGGTGGTGATGGACGGAGCATCAGAACCAATCAAACACTCACACCCAGTCAAAAGATCTGGGTTTGATCCATCACCGTTCTTTAGCCCACTCTGCCACCCCAGTTCAGACATGGCTATATGCAAATCAGTCTGACCCTGTGCCTCATGGGAACAGTCCAGCCCGAACTGCCAAGCCATGCCTTCCCTGGACCGGAAACAAGCTTCCGAGGACCGGTTTCTGGCATTCCAGCCGTCTTCAGCCCGGCTTGCTTGAATCCAGTGGCAAAGCGAGCAAGGGACTCACGTCTGAGCATACCCTGCCACACTTATGGCGGCCAAAAGCGGTACTCTAGTGTCATTCGAGAGAGATATTGCTCAGCTTCCCAAAAAATCACTCCTTACAGCTCTGGATGCCTCGTATATCAAGGGGAAACCTCAACCATATTTTAACTACTCTTTACAATCACAGACTCATAATAAAATTATTTATATGAGGCTGTTAGCCCTTCCAATTCATGACTTTAACCCGCTGTGGGCTCGGAGGAATAGTCAGCTAACTTGTAGGCTCTGCATTTATCCACATGAGTTCAAGTTACACCTGTTATGCTGTTGCCCTAATCTTGCCAATGATCGTCGACGTCTACTGGTCCCAGTCTATCGGGAAAAGTTACTGAGACATTGTAGGGAAGCATCTGATTTGTGCTTCAGTAATAATTCTGCCCAAGTTCTAGCAAGGGCTGGGAAGTTTGTTAACATTATTTTTACTGCACTGCATAATGCCCAGCACTAAGAAACTAAGGGGTCGATTACGATGGTGGTGAATCCGCATCCTTCGGGCCGGTGGAAGCCACTGCCGGCCCGGAGGATGCGGATTCCCCGCCGCGGTATTGAAAACACCCACCACCAGATTATGATGGCAGTGGGATCAGCGGCGGGCAGCAGGTCCGTCCGACGCTGATCCGCGGGGGTGTGGACCGCAATATGGTGGCGGTGTCTTGCCACATTAGGATGGGTGTGGAAACATGCTTTTCCGCGGCGGCTTTTCCGCCGTGGAAAAGCATGTGGACCTTTGCTTCTGGGGGCCCCTTGCGGGCCCACAGGGTGTTGGGGGGTGGGGGGTGCACATGGGGGGTACCTACGGTACCCCCCTGCTTTGGCATGCACAAGGTGGCAGGCACCACGCAGTGCCTGCCACGTTGTGCATGTCAAAGGAAAACTTGCATTTTTCACTTTGTGGTGAGTGCTGCTTAAAGCAGCACCCGCTATAATGTTACATATAGAGGATGTGACCGCCAGGGTGGCGGTCACATCCTAATTCCAATGGAGGAACCGCCGCTGTCCCTGCGGACGGTCCCTCCACCTCAGGGGTGGCGGACGGACGGACGCAGGTCCGTCCGCCATCATAATCGACCCCTAAGTTCTATTCTTATTGCACAAATGAACGGTGAAGAAAGTTTACCATCAGCAATAAGCATTGTGACACTTATTGCTATTGTCTTTTATACTATAAACTTCCCTTTTGGACTAAACGGCTAATTGTGATATATTGCCATCAACCTGAAATGCTGCTTTTGGAATTGACATTCAATTCGTATTGCCAGATTTTATAACTGTGTATACAATTTTTAATTTTTGTAATCCTTACATTTTATTAAGTATCAATATGATGTTTGCATGTTACGGTTTTAATTAACTGTATAATAAAAGGAGGAAATGACGTTTTTTTTGCTTCCAAGACATGTAAAACTTAAAATTACATGTCCAACTTTTTAAATACACTCTACCCTGCCTTATGGCTATTTAGGGAATTCCTCGGGGATACCTTATATGCATTTAAAGCTAAAGTTTAGGCCTGGCAAAAAGTTTATTTTGCATAGTCGAATTGTCATTTTAAACCTGCAGACACACTGCAATGGCATGTTTTAAAGGGCTACTTAAGTGGGTGACACAATAGGTGCTGCAGGCGCACAAGTGGCATTTATTTCACTAGCCCTGGGTGCATGTAGTACCACTTTACTAGCAACTTATAAGTAAATAAAATGTGCCTATTGGGTGAAGTCAATTTTACCATGTTTTAGGGAGTGAGCAAAACACTTTAGAAGAAGTGGAAAATTGCGCTGATTCTTGAAGCATTTGGAAGGAATCAGACAAAAAGTTTGGGGAAATATGGATCGCCGGCGCCGAAGGGAGGCCAAAGGCAAGCCCGTCTGCGCCCGTCCGCACCTGGCCGGGACCCGGGGCCACGACCCCTACTTTTTTAAACAGGGATATCATAAACTACTCTTCCAAACAGTTGCTGGACTATCGCATTAACCTAGAGTTTAATTGCACACAACATGACGCTATCTTTCTCACAGAGACATGGCTTAATATCCGCTCTGGACTAGATGTAGCCAGAGCCCTGCCACCTAACTATGTTATAGTTAGGAAAGATAGGGAAGATAAAAAAGGCGGAGGGATTGCTATAATTCATAACAATATATATAGCTGTAAGTTTGATGGCTTACTGATCACTGGCTGCGAAGCAGCAGTGTTTAAAATGACTTTAACCCCTCATTTTACTTTTTCAGGGATACTGGTGTATTGCCCCCCTGGGCCTTCTGGCCTTTGGGCTATAACCTTCCCAGACTTAGTTATTCCTTTCCTTCTTGACATCCTGCCTTTCCACCTACATTGAGGAGAACAATATCCTGGCCTCTCACCAGGCCGGTTTTCGTCCGGGCCACTCCACTGAGGGTGTGGTCCTCGCGGTCCTGGATGAACTTAAGGGGAAGGCCGACAACAACCTCCCCCAGGCCTTGGTCCTTTTGGATCTGTCCGCTGCGTTTGATACGGTCGATCATGCCATCCTTCTCGACCGGGTCAGCGCAGCGGGCATCCAAGGCACTGCCTTCTCCTGGATCGCGTCCTTTCTTCAAGGCAGATCACAGGCAGTTCACCTTTCTGACTTTTCTGCTCCCCCCCTCCCGGTCACTTGTGGTATACCTCAAGGCTCTTCCCTCTCTCCCCTTCTCTTCAATCTTTATATCCGTCCCCTCATCTCTTCCCTTCTCGAGCTGGGGGTCTCTGTGTATAACTACGCAGATGACCTCCAGCTCGTCTTTGATCTTTCCTCCCCAACTGACTCTCTTCCCAAGTTTTGCTCTACCCTTGTTTTCATTTCCCAGTGGATGAGCTTCAATCATTTGAAGCTCAATCCCGACAAGACAGAGCTCGTCCTCACTGGTGGCCCGTCCAATCCCTGGTCCTCCGCTCACTGGCCCCTTTCTTTTGGCCCTCCCTCCTCCCCAGCTTCCTCTGTCCGGACTTTGGGCATCAAGATCAGTAACGATCTATCTATGCATGCCCAAATTAGTTCCGTTGTCTCCTCCTGCTTCTTCTCCCTCCGCCTCATTCGCAAAATTTCCCGGTTTTTTTCTGTTGATGCTCTCAAAGCCATTATCACGGCCCTCATTACATCCCGCCTGGATTATGGAAACGGCTTGTACGTAGGCATTCCCGCCTACGAAACTCGCCGTCTCCAGGCCATCCAAAACCAGGCGGCCCGTCTTATCCTCCGTCTTCCCAAATCCTCCCACATCACTCCGGCCCTCAAAACCCTTCACTGGCTCCCCGTTCATTTTAGGTCCCAGTTTAAACTTGCCTGTTTGGCCTTCCGGGCGCACGCTCGTTCTGCCCCGTTTTTCATTAACTCTTTAATTTCTTCTCATGCCTCCAGTCGCTCTCTCCGCTCTTCTTCTCTTTCTCTTCTTCACGTCCCCCGCTTCCGTAAATCCCGCACCGGGGGCACCCGTTTCTCGGTGCGGGCCCCTCAGATTTGGAACAATCTCCCTCTCTCCATTCGCTCCATCCCTATCTTTTCCCACTTTCGTAAAGCCCTCAAAACTTTTCTTTTTCTTCAGGCTTTCCCTGGCTAATCCCCCTGGGCCCCTCTGAAGATACTGATGTGATCCTTAGCGCCAGGAAGCCGCTTGGCCGCAGTGCGCTCTAGAAATTTATTTTTCATTTCATTTCATTTCTTAGCTCGGCGAATTTCTCTATTTTGGGAGATTTTAACCTCCATTTGGAGGATCCCGTATGTACTATCAGTAACACCTTCACTTCAGACTTGTCAGCAATGTACATTCTGCTTCATAATGCTGGTCCTACCCATAAAGCTGGTCACCTACTAGACCCTATTTTCTCTAACTTACCCAATCTTGAATGCTCTACACATATTCCATTGTGCTGGACCGATCAATTCTTGGTTGGCTTTAGGCTAGTGGTTCCAGAAATTTCTCATGCGGCATGTGATTACGTCCAAAAACTAACTAGGAATTGGAAAAAGTTGGATATTGCTAATTTGAATAATTTTCTTTCTATTAACGCCTCTATTTTTAAAAATATGCTTGCTTTGGATCTAGTGGCATTTCAAAACTGGATCCAGACGGCCATAGACACTTGCCTTCCTATCTCTGTCAGGAAAACAACTCCATTGGCTTCCGGTGAGGAAGAGGATTAAGTTTAAAACCTTATGCCTGGTATATAAGGCTCTACACAACGCTGCCCCAGCGTTCTTCACTCAGAACCTTACCCTCTACTGCCCATCCAGAGCACTGCGCTCTTCCAGTTCCCTGGACTTGGTGATCCCCCGAACTAAATCTGTCAACTGGGGTGACAGAAGATTCCTTGTTGCTGCTCCAAAACTATGGAACACTCTGCCTCATTCGATTAAGTCCAGCACTTCCTTATGGTCTTTCCGAAAAAACCTCAAAACTTGGCTTTTTAATCAATGACCTTCTGACCCCCTTGTTGGCCAAACATTGCAGTTACTCAGCGCCGAGATGCCCATGGGCCTTCGTGTCGCGCTTTACAAATGTTAAAAATAAATAAATAAATAAAAATAAACAATCATCGTCCCCCTGCCCCCTGGTTCTCAGAAAAGCTAAAAATTGAGAAAACTAAATGTAAGAATATGGAAAGACAGTGGCGAAGGGTTTATGCGCCTGATGCTAAACCTGCCTATTTACGTACTAAAAGGGCGTATCCTTCTCTTTGTAGGACCGCACGTGCAAACTATGTCTCTTTGGCCATAACAGATGCTAAAATAATATTTAAGATGGTTAAGATGGTAAAAGAACTATCTGGTTCTGCAACCTTACCAGTTCCCCCCAGTCTGAATGAAAGGCAATGCGAGGACCTTGGCCAATTTTTTACAAACAAAGTGGACGTAATATATTCTGTTTTGGTTGGCAATAAATCATCCTCTCCTGACATGCCAATATCTACTCATGTTCAACCTGGCTCTCTGTTTGATTGCAGACATGCACATATTATTGACCCCATCAATAAATTGAAAAATTGGTCACCTTTAGACATTACTACCCTTAAACAGCATTTAGGTAGTATCAAATCTGGATCTCTTTGTAACCTTCTTCCTATCACAGTATTGCAGCAGCTTGAACTACCAGCACTATTAAATATCATGGAACTTCTTAATGCATCCTTAAAGGAGTCCTTCGTTCCTTCTGAATGGAAGCATGCAATGGTTGTTCTGCTGCAAAAAAAAGCTAACTCTCACCCTACGCTGTCCTTGAACTATCGGCCAATTTCTCTGCTTCCTGTATTCTCTAAGATTTTAGAGAGGCACATGAATGGCCAACTGTCCCAGTTTATAGAAACTCATAGGTTTCTTCATCCATCTCAATCTGGTTTCAGGACTGGCTATTCTACTGCGACCGCGCTTCTCGTTATCACAGAAATGCTTCACCAGAATCTGGATGCAGGCGATACGGTAGTTCTTGTTCCATTTGATTTAAGCGCGGCCTTTGACACGGTATCTCACGCCGTGTTGATAAAGGCCTTAGAATCCATAGGGGTCACTGGCCCTGCACTTAGCTGGCTATCTTCCTTCCTTACGAATCGTACCTTTCAGGTCTTTTCTTCCATAGCTGATTCTAAGACCTATTCTTGCCTTATGGGGTTCCCCAGGGGTCTATTCGTAGTCCCTTGCTATTTAACATTTATGTTAGACCACTGGCAATGATCGTTGAAGAGGCTGGGCGGTCGCTTTTTTCATATGCCGACAACAACCAGATTATTTTCCCTCTTTCTGCCGGAAAAACTTCAGAGCAATCAGCTCTTAGGACTGGGCTCAGCAAAGGGGCATCATGGATGCACGCTAATTTCCTCAAGTTGAATGGTGAAAAAACTGAGGTCCTGGTACTGGGTAAAGATAAAAATCTCTGGGGCCCGCAAAATTGGCCTACAGAAATGGGTGCATTTCCGCAACCATCCCATCATGTTCGTAACCTTGGCTTTATTATTGACGACTTACTATCTATGCGTCAACAAGCCATGAAGGTTACTGCAACATGTTTCACCATTTTGAAATGGCTGATGAAAATTGTTTGGATGTTGCCTAGCTCTACCCAGAGAACCGTAGTCCAGGCCCTTGTTACATCCAGACTGGTCTACAGTAACATCCTCTATACCTTATAAAGACGTGACACACAAGCTGCAGCAGGTGCACAACTCCGATGCCAGATTGCTCTGTCGTGTTCCTAGGACTGCCTCGATCTCCCGCTCTTTGAGGGACCTCCATTGGCTCACGGTCGAAAACCGGGTCAAGTTTAAAGCTCTGAGTTATATGTTCCGAATTAGGCATGACAGAGCCCCCCCTTACTTGCAAAAATTGGCTCACCACTACCTGCCTACACATACCCTTCGGTCTATTACCAAGGCCAAATTCCAGGTGCCAAAGGTCAGCCTATCCCGTACGGGTGGCCGTTCTTTCTCGTACTTAGGCCCTGTACTGTGGAATGCTCTTCCTTTGTCTCTTTGCACCCAGACTAACTTCACACTCTTTCGAAAGTCACTCAAAAGCTGGCTTTTTAATCAGTAGGATTCTTTCTCTATGTTCTGCTGTTCCTGACGGGCGCCGGGAAACTCTTTTTGGGTAGCTGTTGCGCTTATATATAAAGTTAAGCATAAATAAATAAATTGTAATCCCCATGGCTGTGTCTCACAAGGCATCGCCTCTATGGTTGGGAATGTATGTATATCTCCATTAAAACAGCCCAAGGTTGGGTTGCGGGGTGCCAGCGTGCACCAGATTGCGAGAGGTGCTTGTATTATGCATCTGCCTGTGTATTCCTGCATTCACAGGCAACACCTCTCAAACAATAAATTAAGAGGATGGCACACCATTTTTAGTAGTAGCCATATTATTTCATGACTGAGGCTAACTACGTGAGTGGGAACATCACTTACATCATTGGCCTCGTTACTAGTGGAACTAAAATATTACACCCTACTGTCACATATTTTATGAAATAAAATAAAATAAATTAGCAGTCCTTTTGTGTGACTCATTTACACCAAATAATTGTTACTATACCTAGAAATTCACAGTTAACTGGCAAGGTAAAGTTAGTTTAGGCGGTAATCTTTGACGATAATATACATTTCTGTAATAGATAATGTCTCAAAACTGCCACAGCATTCAGTCAGATACTTTCAAGTGGTTCATCGCAGCTCTGTATCTCCTGACTAAATGAAGGCTGCATTACCACCTGCACTTCCTGCCAACACCCATCCATCCTTAGGCCAAATTGCAACATATATCATTTTCAATGAATAAGCAAAGGGTAAAGTACATTATGGTTAGGTGAATATGTCAATGACAACATTGACATTTTTAACTATAAAAAACAGAAAATCAGCAGTTCTTGTCAGCAGAGGTAACTATAACGTGCTCCCGTGCACTGCTTATGACTTCACATATTACATCACTCATGACATGTTTTATGACAACATTTATGACATAACTGATGATATCGCAAATGACATCCCCATCCCTTGGGGCCAAAATTTAGATTACAGGGCTATCCAACTGGAGACATTTCTACTGGTTGATTAGTGAGTGCTACCTCATTGGGTGAATGTCTAGGGAATTCTCTACACTACAGCTGTGTAAATGACCACAAGGTAATGTCTCCAGTGACCTTGGGTACGTGTCATTTTGGCAATGTGATTGGTTGTCGAGCATCTTCATAAAGAAATCAGTGACAAAATAAATCCTTGTATAAAGAAGACGACAAGACTACAGACAAAGAGTTGAATCTCAAAAAAACAAGAGCACTTCCTATTAATTATATGAAGTGAAAGCTTCTTTGTTTGGTGGAGATATCCTCATATTCCTCTGCATCAAGAACGTGGCATCACAATTCGTGGGAAACACAGTCAGGTCCCTTTGGTAAGTTGAGCTGTCCATCAGCCTGGAAAATTGTGGGAACACCGTTGCATACTACTAACCTTGAAGGGGCGTGCCCAAATGGGAAGAGCTTGTAGGTTATTTGGTGCCTTTGCCTACTCAGCAGCTATCAAAAGAGAATCGTGGCCTCTGCTCTCAGAACAGCAGATGACAAGAAAGAACCCATTCTTCTTAGACAGTCACTACAGAAGAGATTGCGCTTCAATAAATAAACCGCATCTACCTTTTGATTGCGCTCCAATACATCAATGATGCATTCACCTCCATCAAGGATTCTAGATTGTTTTTCAACGTGAAATTGTAGAGAAGACACACTTGATTTGGCTTTTTTATAAGGGGAGTGGTGACACGCAATCTCCTCTCCGCAGCTCTTATGGCCCTGGTGGAACCCATTTCCCAGGGCTTACATTATTCAAAGTTGGATGCCCCGTGCCCACCCATTGGCACTGACTATACACACATTGGGGGCCACGGGAATAGCCCCAATGCCCCAACTAGCTGCCCATGTGGTGCAGCAGCGAGCATTGCCGTGATTCAATGGAGTTCTGCCACCAGGCGGAAAAAGGCACCTTGCACTGCTCGTGCAAATGACACCACACGGTGCACTAGAGGGCTCAAAGTTGATTTTGCTACCTCTTGAGTAGATTTTCTATTTGAATGGCAGACTTCTGACTGAGAATGATTGCGACAGCCCATGTTGGAAAGATCTCATTGGATGCCCTCCTAATGACCGAAAATCGCAGTAGGGAATGCCATATCGCGCTCGTCCACAGCAACTTACCGTTTTGGTAACTGCCTGCTCTTAAAACATATTATTCTTTCATGTTCCTATTCTCACTTACGAAAGGTATCAGTAAAATGTTAATATTTAGTGACTGGAATTCAGTTGCTGAACATTAATACATAGCATTGCGAATCAGTATCTTGAAGGGAAGAACTTAACATGCCCCTTCCAAATACCGATTGCGTGCTCCCCTTCCCCTTTTTGAACATATCGGCCGTAGGGGTGGGCTCCGCAGGGTCTATAATGACTCAGGGAGAGGTGGTGCATACCCCCTCCCCTTATGAATGCAGCCCTCGGGTTGGGCTCCCAAGGGCCATTGAAGGTTCAGATTGGGTGGAAGCGCAGCCCACCTCCCCTTAATTAAAGTAATACTCTTCAAGGGATGGGGCCAGTGCCTTTGAAAGCTCTGGGAAGAGGGGCCACATTGCCCCCACCCATTTTTGAAAACTTTGGCCCCAGGGATGGGCTCAGGGAGGGTTGGCCACACACCTCCTCCCCTTAATACAAGATTGGGCCACCTATTTAAAAAAAATTGCATAAATTGCACATTTTTTGTGTGTTTTGGCCATTGGGGGTACCTCTTGGTTCCTCCATGGGGCCAACAAAGCAAACACAAGGCTACTTATAAAAGAACTTTTTGTGCATAGAGGAAAACTAGAAAACTAAAAAATATATAATAAATTATTTTTACAGCCTCGAGGAAGTCCATGTTGGACAAAACGCGTTGGCTGGGCTGATGTACGCATATCACTTATGACTACAAATAAAGAAAAACTAAGAAAAGATACTGCCAGACTCCCTGCTCAATATTTTTGGATCTTATGGATTTGAGATACTGATTGTATTTGACAAAAGAGTTGTCTATAATTGTATGCTCCTTTTCATTGTGTGGTTTTGAAATTGATTATTATTGTGACTTCTATGCAGCAAGTCACGAAACGTTTGAGCATAATACAGTAAGATGCCACCCGAGAACTAATATACCTGTGCAGCCATCATTAGCGTACACTGCTGACAGTATACATTTATTTATCCCTGCATTAAAGTAGTCTACAGACACTGTATGGGGATTTTGCACTTTAGGACCCCATTGTTTCTTGTTCTCCTAGCAATAAAAAATCGCCAACTCTCAATCGCACTCGCCAACTTACCATTTTGGCGTGCACCCAAAAGAAATTCCCCCACAAAGCCATTAGCGGAATTTGGCCAGAACTCCGCATTGCAAGAGTAATGCGGAGTCACCAAAATTCCCCCAATTCCGTCGGCAGAACAGGATATTTGTCCCACCCCTAATTATATATATATTGCCATTGCCATTGCCTGCTCTTAAAAATATTTGTTTACATTCTCGTTTTCCCATTTGGGAATGGGTTATAAAATCTTTCAAAGTGCCAGTAAAATATTAATATTTTGCACCTTGTATTCGGTTGCAGAACATTATTGCTTACCACTGCGAATTGGTGTTTGGAAAGGGCGCCCAAACACACCCCTTCCAAATACCGATTCACAGAGCCATATAGCAATTCATTAATATGTTTCTGAATTGCAATTTGGCTTTTGTACATGCAAAAGGTCTGTGGATTCACATGGTGGAAGAATCAATGTCTAGCTCACCTTTCGAATATGGCACAGAAAGACTGGTCAAACGAGTAGCTCACAAGCCTTCCAAGAGAATTCTCAAATCACTTCTACAAGCGACTTAGCAGCCTGTCTGACTTGAACCTCCAGATAGTCCTAAGTATGCTGAAAATAGGATGCAGAATTAGCAAGAGTTTGAAATACTTATAAATAATGTCAGTATTGTTTTACCCATACTTTTTAACTCTGTTTTCCTTGTTTTAGATAATTTCCTTAATGCAAATCTGGATTTTCTGAAACTCTGTTATTTATTCTGCGCACATAAATAAATTTCCTTAATTACAGGGAGTTCAATGGACCTCCCGACTTGCGCTCTCTCTTTAAATGCATCACATTTTATTGCATTTAAAAAGGACAGGTAGTACATTCACACAACGTTGCATTTTGGAAGCACATTTTTGCTTTACGCTTGTGTGAGTGATGCTTTTTGAAAACCTATCCTATCACCATTCTGCATTATGTGATCACAGCTGAATCAAAAGTCTACTCAGCACCAAACAAGCCCTCACAGTAATTTGTTCTTTCGAATCTGCCCTGCCACTAGACACATTCATTTTCGAGTCAATCATAGCCTGCAAGGGCATCTTCCTACTTGCAAATCTTTTATAGTGAATATTATTCGCATTTATCTTTGTATGAGGTCAGATGAGGATAGTGTATCACAGTGCTGGTTACTGCTGCTTTCACAGCGAATGGATCCATTTTGTGTTCCACATGTACTGTTATGAGGACCATACAAGCAACTAAGCAAGCAGCTTACTTGCTGGAAATATTATTTCATCTGCATATGCACAATAATTTCAGTTCAATGGTAGGGCGAACATGTTAGAATGATGAGTAGGATGCAGAGATAAGAATTAAAATTGACTGAATGTCAACCTAACAGTCTTTTATTGCGGTAACCCTGGCAAGCTTAAAAAGGATATGGGTATACAAGTTCGCTAATTAATCCTTTGTCAACTAGTCTACAATAAGGCTGAGAAAGAATGGTGATGCAATTGCAGAAAGCCAATAATACCACTCAGGCCCCTCCAACTTGTTTAAATTCTACCCTATAGACATACAGGAGGGAAGATGTTCGAAACTCTAATATCCTTAGACGTGATTTAGCCCTGATGCAGTTACCACCCATCTTTGACAGCTTGCCACAGGGAAGGGATAAAAAGACTTTCTTTGTCAAGGTAACTTCATTATTGGCCATCAGCCTAAGGCCACCATTCACCCTCCATCGGAAAGAACCAATCGTGTCTCATAAGAAAGTGACCCTTGACGTGGCGCATCTGCAACTCATATCTAACGTGATACATCACACTAATACACTGATCTGTGCCTTATTTTATGTAGCAAGCAACAAAAATGGATACCTTTTTGTAACTAATCTGCAGGCAAATCAATGTTAAAGGTGCTCTCCGTGTTTTGTGGAGAAAAGCCACTATGTTTTCAAAACATATACTATTTGTGGTTTAGAAGAGAAAGCAAGTGCGCTCGTTATATATGGTGCACAATCTTAAAGAGAACTGAGCTGACCTCCGGGTATATTATCGTTAAGTCCTAATAAAAGTCTTTATTGTTAGACTTGACATCTTTGGCATGGTGTCCCCTGACTTTTTGACTCTACCTCCTGTATTTTTGATGCTGTGCTGGGTTTCGTCTTTGCTGGCGTAGATGCTTTGGGCTCTTTGACACTGATGATCAGTGTCATAGTACAAGTGCTCCCTGTGTAAAATGTGATTAAAATTGGTTCTCCCGAAATAGCATATTTGATTTAATGGTAAGCCCCAATTAAAGTGCACTGAGTTTGCCAGGGCCTGTAAATCAAATGCTACTAGAGGGCCTGCAGCACTGATTGTACCACTCGCATGAGTAGGGTTCACTGATAGAATATCGATGTAACAAACATCGATGTTCTAGATATAGAAAAAAAATATTCACTGCAAAAATATCGACCCGATACCTCAACAGGTAAGAACAAAAATGTTTATTAAAAAATATTGAGGTAAAAAATATAGAAGTAAAAAATATCGATCTAAAATATTTATATAATAAAATAATATATAGTAAACATATTAAATATTAATATTCTTTTTAACAAAATAAATTACATTTAATATACATTTTAATTATATATAACAAATAAACTTAATCTAAAAAAATAGAAACACATAAACATAAAAATTTATACATATACATATATTTACTTACACATTATTTATTAACTATTATCTTTATTTAAGATTTTAAACTTTAAAATTATAGAAAAATAAAAAATATTTATATCAATAATTTAAAACAAAAAAAGATTTTGTAATAAATACAAAAATTAAACTATTAAAACATTTTTTCTCGAGTAAATCCATCTTTAAACGGTAAACTCCTCGAGAGAGTCCCTTCTTTCGATTATCTCTGCATCACCATCACAGAGTCTATGGATTGGGGGGCACAAATCAAAAAATCAACCCTGAAATTGGCACAATCGTCAGGCGGGCTAATGAAGGTTTTTCGCAAGTCCAGCCACAAACCGGTGAGCCCTGCTATTGAAATATACAAGCTTCAAGCCAGGGGAGAGGCGTTATATGGTGCTGAACTATGGGGCCACCGTAGCTCTGATAGCCACACCCAGATAGAAAACAACTTTCTTAGGCAGCTGTTTAACCTGCCGCGGAGCACCCCTCTTACCCCGCTCCGACTAGATCTGGGAGTAAGGGCAATCGCTGATGAAACCAATCTCAGACCCCTTTTGTACTGGCCGCGCCTGTGGGTCACTCCAGAACTTGCAGTATACAGGGAAGAACTAAAAGAGGTGATGAACCTACAGGAGGCGGGCAAACTACCATGGTTAGCGTATATCCAACACATGGCAATTAGCTTGGGGCGGGGGGAACTCTGGGGTGATCCGGAGCTCGCTTGCGCTGCACTCTTGAGGAAATCTCTAAAGGATCACTATGTGGAGTTCAAATTAACCCAGCTCCATAGCAACCCCCTAGCAGGCAACTTGACCTCAGCCTTTCTAGAAATTAAAGACAGATATAGCCTTGAGCCGGCCCTGGATGATATCAAACCGGCAGCTGCAAGAAAGCTCTACCTACAATTAAGATATGGGGCCTTGCCCCTCCGCTCTTTTACACATAAGTGGGGGGGGGGTTCACAAGTTCTAATGTGCCCGGCATGTGTTTGCCCTGTAGAGTCAGTCCTTCATGTGTTCTTCAGCTTCCCTGGTTACCATAAGGCAAGAAACGATGGCTGGTACAGATCTGTAGAAATTTAGGAACTAGGCGCTGCTGCGAGGCCTACAGGATTCGAAAACATGACTGTAGCATTCCGATAGTATATTCAGTAGCAGGTTTCCTATTTTCTATGTGGTGCACCCGCAGAGTTACTTTTAAAAACATCTTAGAAAGTCGATTGTGACCCAGCATAAATGAAATGGGGTTCCTTCGAGGACCCCTCCATACTGTCATCTATTTGTAAATAGCACAAACCTATGGATCCCTTTTCACATCCAGGACCTATTGTCCAATAGCTTGCTACACCTGAGCTACGTATGTAGTATTTTGTAATTATGTTTTAGGAAAAACTGACTTTTTAATTATTTATTTACTATATATTATGCGTTTTTAAATGCCAGTACTGCCGCCTGTCTTGAGCATTTTATTGTTTTACTACATATGACTATCCTATGGTGCAATAACTTGAATTAAAGGCACCTCAGAGTTGTGGCAGGTAATACCCACATACAAATTTGTGTGCCAGGTAGTGCCTGCCATCATTCTAACTAAATGTTTCATATGCATTATGTATGACCATGTTTTAGGAAAAATCTGACTTTTAAATTATCTATTTATTGCACTATGCACTCTCAAATGCAAGTACTGCCTCCAGCCTTGACCAACCTATTGTCATATTTGATGTGGATATCTTTGATGAAGTTACTTGAATATAGGACATTTCAAACGTGCTGTAGGTAATCGCCATTTACAAATCTGTGTGTCAGGCTATGCCTCTTTTTATAGTTTATAGTATGCTTTAACACTATAATATCCACAACACACACCTACATTAAACTATTAATGAATACAACACAATTAAATATTATTTTTAAATGAAAAACTATTACTATTAACAACTAATAATTAAGTAATAAAACAATTATTTAATACCCACCTTTTACCCCTATGAAAGTAGAAACAACACATACAAAAATAAACAATTACACAAAATAAATATCAAATAATTAACATTATTTACAACTCTATATTAGTTAATTAAACACAAAATACTTACAAACCTTTACTCCTATAAATACCAAAACACACACCTAAAATTAAATACACAATTTCCATAATTAATTACTAATTCATTAATTAAACTTACATAACAACTAATTATTAATCCAGCAATTACAAATAAATGACTTCCCACCCTTCCCACCCTTGACACCTATTAACACCACAACACACACCTAAAATTAATTACACAATTACATATTAACTACCAACTAACTCATTAAAATTAATTAACAACCAATTATTATTTAACTAATAATAAATTACTTTACCCATTTAACACTATAACATCTCAATTAAACAAACAATAAATAGAAAAATATTCCATACATTTATTATAATTAAATTACTGCCCACTCTAATACCCTATAAACCCACACCCGCTACGGAACTAAAAATGTAAAATTCAAATAAAAAAATAGTAATAACTACAAAAAATGATCAATTAATTTCATATAACGAAATTACTTCCCACCCTATTCCCCTACAAACCCACAACCCGCTACGGAACTAAAAATGCAAAAATCAAATAAAAATAATGAATAACTACTAAAACATGTAACACATATATTAAAAATACAAACAAATCTTATACAGAAGCATACATTACATACATATAAAATATATAATAAAATACATAACATTAATAAAAAATCGATATTATTAACAACTATAATTTTTTTAATGATATTTTACACATCGATATTTTTAACATTGATTTTACTTATCTAAATGCGATATTCTTGACAATGAGAATTTGTCTGTCGATATTTCTGACCCACAATATTTTTTACTCAATATTTGTGTAAATCGATATTTTAGATTCGATATTCTGTCTCTGCACCCAAAAGGTATCTCAGACCTGCCACTGTAGTGTCTGTGTGCAGTTTGTTATCTGCCATGCCGGACTGACAGGTGCACCCACTTGCCAGGCCCTAACCTTCCATTTTCTTACATTTAAGATACCCCTATGGCAGGCCCCAGGTACCCCCCTCGGTAGGGTGCAGAGTATATGAAAGGTAGGACATGTATTGGTTTGTGTGGTATGTCCTGATCGTGAAGTACTGCAAATTTAGGCCCCCATTAGGATGGCAGGCGGACTTCAGCCCACCCGCCACCCTAGCGGTGCTGGGGCTGGCCGCCAGTAGTGCGGCGGTCCGGCACTGCCAATTAAGATGCGACCGCCACCCTGGCGGTCGCATCCTGCATATTCATCATTGTGGCAGGAGGTGCTGTAAGCAGCACCCGCCACAAAGGTGAAAATGCATGTTGTGTATTGGCATGCACAACGTGACAGTCACTGCCCTGTGCCTGCCACCTTGTGAATGCAAATGTAGGGGGCACCATGGATACCCCCCAGGTGCAGCCACCAACACACCAGGGGTCCGCAGCGGGCCCCCAAAGTAAGATCTGCATGCCTTTCCATGGTGGAGCCTCCGCCATGGTAATGGCATTCCATCGCCATCATCACAAAATGCAGGCACCGCCATCCATATTATGGGCCTTTTCCGCCCAGCAGGCAATCGTGACAATTGTCTACCGGCGTAAAAGTGGCAGGCGGTCTTTCCGACCGTCATGGTATCCCCCGCCATGCTAATGTGGCGGGGCAAATGGCCGTCCGGCGAGGTGTTTTGGCGGGGAGATCACCAATGCAGGTTGGGTGGTGGCGATACACCCGCCATGCTAATAGGCCCCTTAGTTTTTTAATATTGAAAGACTATCTGTCACATAGGATAGAATGGGAAATACTTTGTAACATCTTAAAAGGATAACGTCCCATTGGGACAAGCTAGAGAACTAAAGTTTAGGCTCTCTGAACTCAGAATTTAATAACGCATCTTTTAGTAAAGATAGTTTTTAAATTGTGTGTTTGAAAATGCCACTTTTAGAAAGTAGGTATTTTCTTATTTAACCATTCTGCCTGCCCCTGCCTGTTTGTGGATTGACTGTCTGATTTTGGAGTGACAGGAGCTGGGGATGTGCATTCACTGTAGACAGCCACTGGGGGCGTTGAGGTGTGCTTGGCCCTTCCTGGATGACTCAGAGCTGAGCTAAATAGACCTTAACTGAATTTAGAGTAGTGAGAGGAGATTTCCTTACACCTGAATAGGGCCTGTCTCATTAACACAATGCAGTCTCCACCCCCTGTAGTCCTACTGCACCAGGGAGGACAGAACTTGTTTGGACTGGGCTCAGAGACCCTTGCACAAAGAGAACAAAGAAACAATGGGGTATAAGTAGGAGACCTTTAACCCCAGAACTTTTAGATCACTTCTGGACTCAAGAGGAACCTTTGCTAAGGAGAAGAGATGAAGAGCTGTGAGGAAGAGTACTGCCTCTTTGCTGTGTGCTGTGTGGGGTTGGCCTGCAGTTGCTGTTTCTGCCAAGGAAAGGACAAAGACTGGAACTTTGATGTGCACCTGCTTGAGGAAGATCTCCTAGGGCCTGTGTGTGCTGGCCTCCTGTTCTGAGGTCTCAGGAACACAAAGACTTCAATCCCAGCTCCCCTGAACTCTGCTGCTGAGAGTTCTAACCTGCCAGGAGGTGCCTGTTCGAGTTTTGAGACTCTGGAGGTTGTTCCTGCTTTTGGGAGCTGGAAGAAACCTGAATAACCTGAAGCAATCGGAGCATCACCCTTTTTGCGCCTGTTTTTATGACGCAGCACCGCCGCGCGAGAAGCATCTCTACGCATTGCTGTGCCTCAACAGAAACAACCCCACGCCTGCAACTGCAAGAATCGACCCATCATGGGATTGACCCTGAAGGAACCAACGCATTGCTACTTGCCACCTCTGCATCGATTGTGACACAGCACGGATCTCCACGCATCGCACCTGTTTAGCAAGTTTTATTGACACATCACCTTAATTAACAATTATTGGACACACAGTTAAAACAACAATCCTGGAAATTATATTACATGAGGACATGCAAAATGTACAATGTTCAACAATGGATTGGCTGTCACGAGGTGGTGATCTTAGTAGTATCCTGAGTAGAAGAGAATGTAAATGGATACACTCTTTGGATACAGTCAACAAAGAGCTTAGGGCCCGATGTAGGTAATTCTTATTTACCACTTCTTAAATACCGAATTTTACCGATTCGGTATTTAAGAAGTGGTAAATATGAAGGGGGGAGATGTAGGTATTTCCAGATGTGTAAATACCGAATCTTTAAGATTCGGTATTTACCGAATCTGGAAATACCGAATCGGTATTTCCTATTGATTCCTATGGGCTGTGAAGCCCATAGGAATCAATGGGCAATACTAATTCTGTAATTACAGAATCGGTAAATACCGATTTTAGCAAGGGTGCAGGGGGTGTCACTTTGACACCCTCTGGCACCCCAAAAATAGGCATGTGCGCCATGTGGCACACAGACATGCCCTAAGGGCATGTCTGTCTGTCACATGGCTAGGTGTGCATGCACACATGTGCATGCACACCTGAATTCGGTATTTTAACACCCAATTGGATTGGGTGTTAAAATACCGAATTTGTAGGGCCTTTGGGACCCTGAAGAGTCCCACCTACATCTGAGATTTACCGAATCGGTAAAAATACCGAATCGGTATTTTACAGAATCGGTAAATTTACCGATTCTGTAAAATTGTGCTCCTATATGCCAAATCTGTAATACCGGTCGGTAACGGCCGAAAATACCGATTTTCGGCCGTTACCGACCGACCTACATCTGGCCCTTAATGAGTTGGAGGAGATCAATAGACAAGTGGCACTTTTAGGGATATGAAGGATTTCTTTTGTCATGCCTCTTTGTGTGAAGACATCTACTCATTAAGATTATGTGATATATTGTCCTTTATTGTTGAACATTGTACATTTTGCATGTCCTCATGTAATATAATGTCCAGGATTGTTGTTTTAACTGTGTGTCCAATAATTGTTAATTTTGTCACATCCAGTTCTGTATTAGACCGTAGAATATTGGGTCTGTATGTTTGTCTGGATATTTTCAATGTAATGTCCAAAGCTATTGGTTATATGCTGGTCACTACGTTAGGGCTTATTACTGACATGCACATTGTTCTTAGCTTTGTATAAAGGGTCTCAGTGGTGCCGTCGTAATCCAACATGGTGGTTGGGTGGAGTCCGTTTTTTGTTTTTGTGATTCCACCCAGGCTGTACAATCTCTACAACTAACGATTGTACGCCCTTACAATGTCGCCTAATATAACGTCATTACTCTCGGGCTCATTGCTATATTTATTCTACCACAGAGCCGTCCACTCACATTGCCTTGGTAACATATCTACGGCCAAATTTCTTGACATTTCGATAGTCCTTATAGTCTTTTTTCGACTTTCATTTGTCACTGGGTCATGTCTTATACGCCCGCACGCTCCAGTTCCGGTGTAAGCTGTGTTTGAAGCTACACGCTATTGGAAGAATACGCATAGAGCTAAAATGCTGAATTTGACAGCGGCAGGGTAAGTTTTTTTACCCACGGGTATACCTCGCCTTATGAACTTGCCCGTTTGTGAGTATATTTAATTTTAAGTTTATTTACTATTCCTACAGCCGCCTGATCTTGTGTGACAGAGGCTTGAATGATTAACGATTACAGCACACTCAATGTGTGACTAGAAGTTAAACTACAGTGACTGAGGCTTGCTGCTTTGGGCTACTATTCACCATCAGCTCGGACAAGGTAACGTGGTATGCCTGTTTCAACCATGCTACTTTTGATTAGTTCTTACGGTCTTAGAACCGGTTCACTGATGACACCTAATTATTTTACAGGTGTTAATATCTTAAACTGGGCACACAGAGAATATACTCCTCTCTGTTCTTCCATTGGGGTAAGCCTTTGGTTTTTGCTCCTCACAGTGATTTATTCCAGTCCCTAATCTATTGTAACAGCCTCAATTTCCCTCTTTCCTTCTTTTAGGGTTATCTACCACCCTTGGTTGTCCCTCCGTTTTAGTCCTGATGAAGACTCGCATGGCTCAGGTTCAACTAACCGACATGCCCTAAGACGAGTCAAAACGTCGACGCCCTTGTTGTTTCTCTACCTGGACCCTGTCCTGCCATATTGTTGGTGCAAAAACTCTGTGAACCAAGAGTACAGATTGTCGAATTTCTGTATAAACGTATACCTAATTTAACCTTTGTGGCCAGGTCAACAAGCACGGTGATTCTCTGAACCTTTCCTTTTGTATATAACTAATGTAAATATTTTATGTCACTATTATATGGAATTTCTTCTATCTTCACTCACTTCACTCATCCTAATCACTCACCCTTCTTTGCCCTCTTTCCTTGGGACAACCTACATGTCTACATTTGTATGAATTTATAACTGTTATTTATTACATTCTATCTAGATACAATGAATTAAATTGTCTCTAGTGCTTTTGAATCAGGTCTGTTGCATTATTTTTCTCTGTACAGTGCATTTATTAGCTAGAGCTTTACTGAGAGATATGCTCCTAAATGGTGTGTGATCAACTAACTATGTACTGATTGATTCTGTCAGATTGAATAATAGGTCACGGACCAATGTTTTTGATACCTCAATCTACCCAGGTCCACGACTTTTGGGTTACCCCATTTTCTTAATAGTGACATCTGTCAGACGTCAATGGGTGTCTGAAGAGCAGGTCATCCCCAATGTGCTTCACCCTGTAGTTGCTGTAGAAAACTCTGGGCACCTGTGTAATGTGGCACAGGTTCCCCTTGAGTGAGGGGAGGGGGTCTCAGATTCCTTGAATGTCATTGTAAGTCTGTTCATGCCTGTTGACTTTCTGCTTGGCAGTGACCTGGAAAGTTCCCCCTTGGAAGGAGATGGAGCACCAGGATCATATTGCTTAAGTGGGGCTGTGTGACCACTCGGTCAATGGCAGCCAGTAGGGATTCTGGAGAGGACCTGGAGCCTGAAACAGTGCCCTAAATGACTACCAGAAAGATAAGGGCATTGAAACCCTCCCGGGATAGGAGGCAAACCCTGAGGGGGATGCCCTGGAACCTACAGGGGAGCAAGTGGCTGAACTAGGAGACCTGTCTGAGCTGACCAATTGGCAGCAGGAAAGAGGTCCCCCCAGGGAAGAGTTCTGTAAGGCTCAGATGGAATGCCCTACTCTTGTTTGGGTTGCCGCAGCAGGCTGCAGCCCAGGCACCAGGTGGTCCTTCTTGATCACATTTGATTTATTGGGAGAATGGTCTCCTTTATAGTGATCCTAAGGTTGCTGAGCCCGCGGCAGCCAGTGTGCGGGTGGGCATCAACATGGTAGGGCCACTAGAATCCAAGATAGCCTTAGGCAACAAATGCATCATGGTATGGTGGTCTATGCCACCCAGCACCCAGAAGCTGTCCCTCTCAGAACAATCCTGTCCCAGAGTGGTGAGCCGTGCATTGATTAGAATCTTTTCCCGTGTGGTGTTCCCCAGAGATGTGGTCTCTGACTGTGAAAACAACTTCATATCTAGATATATGAAGTCATTGTTGCAGGAGTGCGGTGTACTGTACAAACTTACCACTCCATACCATCCCCAAGGAAATGAGATGGTTGAGAGATTTAACCGAACCCTTAAAGGCATGATAAAGTTTCTTGTAGAACCCATGAGACATAAGTGGGACGTCTTCCTACCGTGCCTGTTGTTTGCCCTCAGGGAGGTACCACAAAAATCCTTAGGGTTCAGTTCCTTTGAATTTTTGTGTGGGGACCCTGTGAGAGCACGCCTGAGTCTGGTAAAGGAGGGCTTGGAGAAAACACCCAGTAAGACTCCCCAAGATGCTTTCAGCTACATGCTGGCCTTCAGGAATCAGCCTCTGCGCTTAAGGAAAATCACTCAGGTGAACCTTGTAGCCAGCCAGGAGGAGAAGAAACGATGGTACGGCCAGAATACTACTCTGCTTGAGTTTCAGCCTGGCCAAAAAGTATGTGTGAGAGCACCAGTGGAGCCTTATGTGCTTCGAGACAAGTGGACTGGTCCATTTGAGGTGATGAAGCGCAAGAGTGAAGTGACCTTCTTGGTCAACTTTCAGACTCCCAGGAACCGTTTGAGGGTCCTACATGTGAAACCGCCTGAAACCTCACTTTGATAGGTCTGAGGTGACAACAGATGATAGAATGAAAAAGGAGAGTGAGACTCCTATCAGCCAAGGAACATGATGGGCCAGCGGATGGAGTGAACCTGTCTCCCACCCTTACCCCAGAGAGGCAGAGGGACTGTTGCCAGGTGCTGGGACAGTTTGCCTCCCTGTTCTCCCTGACTCCAGAAATCACACATTGGTGTATCCATAATGTGGACACTGGGTACAGTTAACCTGTAAAACATAAAATGTACAGAGTAACTGACAAAGTCAGGGCCAGCATCAAGGAAGAGGTTTCCAAGATGTTGGTGTTAGGTTTGATAGAGACCTCCAGTAGCCCCTGGGCTAGCCCTATTGTCTTGGTTCATAAAGCTGCTGCACCTGGTGCCACTCTTGAACTCCAATTCTGTGTGGACTATTGTGCCATCACCAGGACTTACGCGCGCACCCCATCCCCAGAAGCTGATGAGCTTATTGATCAGCTGGGCGCTGCCTGGTACCTTAGTACGTTCGATCTAACGTCTGGGTACTGGCAGATTGCCTTGACTGATAGGGTAAGAGAGGGTAACACCAGAGGGGCACTACCAGTTCCGTGTCATGCCCTGGGTTGAAGAACGACCCTGCCATATTTGAGTGACTGGTCAATCAGGTACTGTCCGGGCTGGAGGAATTCAGCGCTGCTTACCTGGATGACATTACTGTGTTCAGCTCCAGCTGGGAGGAACACTTGCAACACCTCTGTGTAGTGATAGCGGTAAGCTGTACCTGCTAGGTGACATAGCCCCATTCCAGCAGAAGATAGTGAGTCCAAAAACAAGCACTGCTTTCCAGTAAATACGCTTAGGCAGGTAGGGAAATCCCTCAGCCCAGCAGCATAAATAGATGACAACAAGGATGCCAGATTCAGCAGTCACTGGGGTACAGGTCCAGAGCAGCAGGGAGGAGGGTACAGGTGGTACATCAGAAGTACAAGCAACATCTGCCACTCGCCACCTAAGCAGCTGACATTGTAGCCCCTAACATGCCCCTCCCCTCACCTTTCAGGCTGCCAGCACCACACTGAGCACAGCCTTTGGCCATGCACAGCAGGGGTTGGCCACAGGGCTTGGCCTGCCTCCATGCCCTGTGTCCATACCCTCGGCAGGCTGCCAACCCTATGCCTGGCACAGCCTTTGGAGTGCACAGTGTAGGGTTAGCCTTTGGGCCCCATAGATCCCAACCCTAAGGATAAAACATGTATATTAATGGAAGGAGTCTTGAAACCATCCTCAACAAGCCTTATTTGTCCCCATGGACCCAACCCCCACTGGCGTTTCTAATAAAAAGGTGAGGGGGCTGGGCAGCCCCCCTTATCAAGCCTTAAAAGGCGAGGGGGGATCCAATTCCCGAGGGCTAAATCCAATTAAACAGGGGAGGGGGATTGTACAGCATCCCTCCCCAAGGCTTCTTGGGGACCAGGGACCCCATCCCTGGGGACAAAATCTAAGGTGAGGGTACATGCAACCCCCCTCCCTGAGCTTTAATAGGCCCCTGGGGAAACCATCCCCTGGGGCTCAGCACAATAATTGGGAAGGTGGTTGTGCCGACCCCCTACTTGGGCCTTCTTGGACCCTGGGGACTCCATCCCCCGTAGCTAAAATACAAGGGTAAGGGCATGCAGCCCCCTCCCAGTGCTCCTGTAGGCCCCAGAAACCCCACCCCGGGCCAAACGCCATAAAGAAGGGGAGCGCACCACTAGGCCCTCACCATCGAACCCTATTATGCCCAGGAGAGCCCATTCCCAGCCACCACATATAATAAAAAATGGAAGAGGGCTTTACTCCTCTCCTACCCAAGCCTCTTTTGGCCCCAGGGACCCCGTCTCCTAGGGGCTGTCCATTTTATAAAAGAGAAGATGGGTCACTTGGCCCCCCTCTCTGTGACTCTGGGGATTCCATCCCCTTGGGCAGCATGACATTACAAAAGATAGGTGGGCCAAGTGGCCTCCCTCCCCGAACATTATTGGCCCCCACGGACCCCATCCTCCAGGGCCATCTAATGTATTTAAAAGGGGAGGAGGCCTGCACAGCACCCCTTCCCGAGCCTATTTTGGCCCAAGGGGACCACATCTCCAGAGGCCTCAATTATTTTTAGGCAGGTGCCAATGTTGGGGGCCATAGAGGAGCACCAGGACCCCTGCGTCCCCAGTCGGTTCCCAGCTGGGTTCAGAACACAAGTCTGCTTCCAGCCTGTGGAAGCATTTTTAAACCTCCCGTCGGCTGGGAGCATCTATAAAGCCCGATTACGATCCTGTTTGGAAGGGCTCGTAATTGGATTTGGGTTAGCCGAATCCGATTCAGAGCCCTTGTTGCAGACCGAATCGTACACAGTTTCCAATGACTGATTAAGTTTCTCCGGAATGACTCGGCTGCCAGAATTTGTCTATAGGGACACGTAGCAGGCCTTCACCCGGGGCCACCGAATCGGGCCCGTGGGGGTACCCTAAGGGACCCACCTTTCCAACCATGCACAGTGTGGCAGTCCCACGGGGTGCCTGCCACAGGGTACAAGGTTTTTCCCAGCCACCCCTTACTTCAATGGGAACACATTGAAGTCAACAACCAAAACATATCTGGAAGCATCCAAATGATGTAACATTTGACATCATCAGCAGTGGATTGCGGATGGGTGAGTTATAGTTAGTACAACTCACTATAACGGGGGAATTTCAATGGTTTTGTACGAGTGAAATATCCAACTAACTATAACACCCCTGAAACCTGTGTTTTTTCAGTGAACTTCTGAGGTTTTTTAAATGCTAATTCCTAACTATAAAATGTCTGAAACCTATGGTTTTTTCAGTGAATTTCAAAGGTTTTTTCAATGCAAATTCCGAACTATAACATGTCTGAAACCAATGTTTTTTTCAATGAATTTTAAAGGTTTTGTAAATAACAATTTTTTAATATATTTATTCTTATATTTATTTTTTTGATACTGATTTACAATTTTTTTTTTAAACTATTTATTTTTAGATATTTAATTTTTTTAATTACATTACATTGTGTGGCCCCCCTTCCCTTTACTTTTTTGGGGCCCTGGGGACCCCATCCCATAGAGCCTGACCCGCAAATCTAACTTTATTCTTTTTTTTTATAGGAAGGGGATTCCTATTGAAGGAAATACAAGTTACTTGTAAGTATGCTTAGAACTAATTTTCAAGGTCAGTGTTGGGCTAAAAGATGCAGCAATGGGTTCTCTCCTGATGACAGGTGAGTAACTTGGAATGCGTTGTTCGAATGATTTTAGGTGAATATTTTAAAGTTCCAAAACTCCACACTTAGAAGAATTTGCAAGTGAAACCACTCAATGTTAGTCTATGAAAGAAAATTCACTTAGCAGGTAAATAGTGTTATCATTACCTTTTCTTACTCAGGGGTGGATCCTGGATCCAGCACTTGTGAATCTCCTCTAAAAAGTTGAAAGAATGCAAATTACCAAACACGCGCGGAAGCCCACGTTTCTTTTTTTTTAATATCGCTAGAATGCACGGATTATACGCGCACCCTGCGCATTTACCCCTCCAAAAATATTGGGGTTCTGTGGGTTCTTGTGGGACCCCCTGAGTAGACCTAGAGGATCAGGGTGTGTTTACCCTCCCCTTTTCACGTTTTAAACACACATTTCACACGCTTCTTCAGCCTCCTTTCTATCGAGGCAGAAAATGGCTGCCAACAGTTTCTAGTTTCGAATGTTGACAACCACTTGTCAGCCAATTAGCATTCAGCGCGTGATCAATGCGATCGATGACAATAAGCGAAGTATCCGTATTTAATTTTTTTATGGGAAGGGGACCAATTCCGGGCACCGGGGTCCTCATCCCCCGGGGCATGGCTAAATATATATTTTTATTTTATGGAGGAGGGCTACATAGCCCCCGTCCTGAAGCCACTTCAAGGTCCCGGGGACCCCATTCCCCGGAAACGGCCTTTTTAAAATTTATTTTGACCATCACCGTTGAGGACCGTGGGAGGGTCTCCAATTCCCCCACTGTCCCACCGGCTCCCCGCCTCCTGCAGGAGCCGGTGTTCAAACGACATCAGAACTCCATCTGTGTATTTACCCCCTAGGAGTTGCCTTCACTATGCGCATGCATGTTTGTGGTAGCGTATGCGTGTTAATGCGTGTTAATGTTACGCATGCGCACAATACGTCCCACCATCTGGCTAAGTACCCCTAACGTATTTCATTTTATTTGCGCATGCTCAATTACAACATGCCCAGTCACAGCTCTCACACCCAGTGACATCATGCTCAACCAATCATCATTCTGCAAAGCATTTATAACCTGCCAACCTTCTCGAACTTTTACTATTCCGCAATCACAGCCATTGATACTGTTCGTATCCACTTCTTCGTAGGTGAGCACTTTTTTAGAGTAATTAAATTAATTAATCTGAACGATCTTTAAATACCACGTAAATGTAAATTTTTGTTCGATTTGACAATGTTTTTTTTAAGCACGCTTTCCTGCTTTTTTAGATCGTTAAAGTTGACTTCGTAACTTTTGTTTCTGTGCAAATCACTTAATCCGGCTGTGTTTCTTTAATTTTTCAAGCGCCACGTGACCGTTCCCGCACCAGTGTGCTACGTGCTGTTCAACTTAATGCAATGTAGTTTTTCTTGTGTAAGTAGTGCGTCACGTGCCCCATGCATTGCAAATGTAATATTTTTGGCAATAGTGTATTTTAGTACGGTTTCCAGCTCTTGTATATCGAATAATTTACCTTGGTAGCCGTTGTTTCTGGCAAATCACTTAATCCTGCTGCCTTTCATTATTTAAGTAGTGCACCACGTGCTGCTTCATCCTCATGCGCTGCACATGTAATCGATTGACCAATGTCATATTTTGACACGCTCTCCATGTTTTTTAATAACGTTAAAATTGATTTCTTATCATTTGTTCTATGCAAATCACTTAATCCTGCCAAGTTTCTTTAATTTGCCAAACGCCACGTGGTCGTTCCCGCACCAGTGTGCTACATGCTGTTCAAGTTAATGCAATATACTTTTTCTCCTGTAAGTAGTGCGTCACATGCCCCATGCATTGCAAAAATAATGTTTTCGGCAATAGTGTATTTTAGCACAGTTTCCAGCTCTTATACCTCAAATATCTTGCCTTGGTAGGCGATGTTTCTGGGCAAATAAATTAATCCTGCTGCCTTTAATTTTTTAAGTAGTACGCCACGTGCTACTTCCTCTCCATGCACTGAACATGTAATCGATTGACCAATGTTGTATTTTAGCACACTCACCATGTTTTTTAATAACGTTAAACTTGATTTCTTATCCTTTCTTCTGTGCAAATCACTTAATCCTACCATGTTTCTTTAATTTTCGAAGCACCACATGGCCGTTCCCGCAGCAGTGTCCTACGTGCTGTTCAAGTTAATGCAATGTAGTTTTTCTCGTGTAATGCACATGTAATCGATTGGCCAATATTGTATATTAGCACGCTCTCCATGCTTTTTAATAAGGTTAAACTTGATTTGCTCCCTGTTCTAGCTCATTATACAGATGTCTCAACCATGGGACGTATTGGTCACCACAAACTGTTTATTTGAGGAGTTTTTTGTTGGCAGATAATCTCCAATTCACACTTGTACTGATCGTTCCGATACGAGGTGGATCTCTGTATAACTAATGGATGATTAGGTATTAGGATGGCATACAGAGCTCCCAACCTTACTTTTTCTCTTAAAGGGGTCCAAATTGGTGACGAATATTAGGCTGTGCAGTAGAGGTGGACGGTGTTGCTCTACTGGTACTTGGGCCTTCTCATTAAGCAGGAGGAGCCTCTCTCAATCTCCTTAACTCTTCCCTTGCAAAGTTGACCGGATTCTTAGTCTGCAAGTGCTTCCGCATACTTGCAGTTTCACACCAGTACTTTTTATTGGGGTATCCTCTTGAAAGCAGTCTTACATATGCAGCAAGTAACTTTTCTTGCATTCACCTTTTTTAAGACTTGTGGAAATTAATTTAAAAACATCCATTTTGGTAGACCAAAGTCTGCATGTACAATGGCCAGTGGAAACGTTTTGAGAGCAGATACACCCAGATACACCCAAGATCAAGACACTTTGCTTATATGGTGTCAATCTGTTCAGTAGTTCCTGAGAAAATTACAGTTAAAGTCATTTATATATCTATGGGAGCGGTGGATCTGCGGAGTGTGTGAGGATTGTCATCGTACCATAAGCGCACCGTCCTGATCACGCGCTGAATGCTGATTGGCTGTCAAGTGGTTGTAAACATTTGAAACCGGCAACTGTTGGCAGCCATTTTGTGCCTTGGTAGAAGCGAGGCTGAGGAAGTCATTGGAATATGTGTGCAAAACGGAGAAAGGGGGCAGGGTAGAAATAATTTTACCCTCTAGACCTGCTTAGGGGGTCCGAGAAGGACCACCAGGACCCACAATTATTATTATTTTTTAAACCCGGCAGGTGCGCGTAGGGTGCGTGGACTGTGCCGTAAAATAAATACGTTTTTTTTATAATTAGCCCCGGGGGCAAAATTATTAAAGTTTTTTGTGGGGTCCAGAGGGGCCCCCAGCCTCGGGGATCGTCACACCACCGGGGCTAACAAGAAAAAAATGGCGGGGGCGGAGTCGAAGGTCCTCAAAGCTGTGGGGAGCATCACCGGGGGCTGTAAGGTCTCCAAAGCCCCAGAGACCACCACTCCCCGGGGCTTTATGTATTGTGGGAGTGTCGGCTCCTGCGGTGTTCTGGGGTGTCCATCTGCCCTCCCATAGCAAGGAAATCTGTTCTCTCTTTCAAAAATCTAAATCAGATTGCTTTTCCACATGTGGAGGTGCATGTTAGTAGCTCCTGATGTGGAAAAGTAATGCCGGCTCCCAAACGCGTAGAAGTTGTGGAGCAAAGGTGCTGGAGTCGTGCACCCTACAGATTATGTGTGGTGCATCACCAGGGGGCCGCACTGAGCGCTGCGTTGGGTGCGCGACTTTTACTTTTTCTTTTACTTTTTCCATAAAAAAATAGTAGCCCCTATCAGTACTTTCTAATATTCCCAGGAATCGTATACCCCGGGTCTTATAAAAAATGCTGGGGACCTTGGGGGAGCCACAATTCTCCAATGGTCCTGCCGGCTTCATGGGTTCTTCGGGAGCCGGCATTGCTTTTCCGTATGGGGAGATGCTAACTTGCATGTGGAAATGCAATCTGGTTTGGATTTTGAAAGTGAAAACAGATTTCACTGCTCTCTCTTTCAAAATGCGAACTAAGTTTGCTATGGGAGGGCGGAAGGCGAGAGACTCTCGCCCTCTCATAGCAAACAGCAGTGTCCCGGGGGTAGGCACCCCGGGACACTGTAGGAACCGGCCCTGGGCTTGGCGGTCCCCAGGGCCCTCGAGGGCTCCAGGCGGAGTTCCACGCAGCCTGCCTACCACAATACACAAATCCCCGGGGGTGGTGGTTCCCAGGGCTTAAGAGCGTCGTTGAGGCCCACATACTTCTGATTTTGTAGGGGGGGGGCGTGGACGCGAAAGTGATGCAAGGGGGT
This sequence comes from Lissotriton helveticus, assembly GCF_964261635.1. Classification (NCBI taxonomy): domain Eukaryota; kingdom Metazoa; phylum Chordata; class Amphibia; order Caudata; family Salamandridae; genus Lissotriton; species Lissotriton helveticus. Next base: position 299,372,085 of record NC_136062.1, read on the forward strand.
TGTAAATCTGGTACACAGTGTTTTGTTTTACTTTTCTTTGCTTTCTGTCATGTAGAGGATCCAGGGGAAATATAACGGTTTCTGTACAGCCAGTACCTTTCAACCCTTCCCCCAAACGGCTTTCTGCCTGTTACCATAGTAACAGTTCATGGAACACTTACGTGAGCACAGAGGTTAGAAGTTCACCACACTATGTTGCTAATGGAAAAAAATACTGTGCTGGAGTTTTAAAACTTTTCCATAGGAACCAGTGATCGTAGCTATAGACTCTGGGAAAGATCTACTAAAGAGTTAGCCTCATAATTATACTTTAAAGTATCAATATTATTTGTATTGGGGACCCCAACCCCCATAAAAAGAAGACGTATATACTTTTTTAATTAACTTTTATTCAAACAACAATAAATAACTGGACACGTAACTTAAACATAACAATATAATAAATAACTAACAAAAAAGAAAATTAGTGTTTAAAATTAGATCGATGTGACTAAATGAGGTCAAACATTACAAGTCAAGGAAACACTTTCCTTATTTTTATGTCTGCAGTGTGCCTAATACATTTCACGTGTCTTATAGGCCAGCGTTCAAGAGGTGTCTGTATGGAAGTGCTTACTGCGTCAAATTTACACCATAGATCAACAGGTCTTTAAAATGATTCAGAGATGAGACAGAATTAGGCGAGAGATCAAGTCATTATGGAGGACAATATTCTTTACGGCTTGCGCCACTTTTGTGTTACTTTTCTCATGTTGAACATGACGCAAAAGAGGCGCATGGGGCTTGTAAACAAGCTCTTTTAATTCTAATGCATTTAATCAAAGGGATTGTATATCTAGGCTGCTCTGCTTACCTTGTGCAAACACTGTGACCAACAGAGTTCACAAATTGAGCTCAGCTTTGGTTCTACACATTAAATTGGACAGCAGGGTCCATGACTTTACAAGAGAAAGAGAAGCGATGTGAGAGAGAGTGAGCGAGAGAAAGAGAGAAAAACTACATTAAAAGTATCAGAGAGAGAAAGTTATAGATGGAGCAGTTAATACTGAAGAACATACTCGTATCTCACCTTTTGCCTCTGTTGTGTGTCCAAGCACCTACTGGTTCATAGTGCACCCTCCAGTTTAGTGATCTGAAAGATAGTATGTAGAGTTAGTAATATCATAGTACATACAAATGCACATGTATATTTTTGTTTTATTTATTTGTACTCAGGATACTATATTACAACAAGTTCCACTGTAATGAGGTGTCTGTGCGCTGTTTTTTTCCAAAGTAGTATATCGCATGCATTCCCACTACATAGCGGTGAGTTCTCAATATTGGGTATCTAGACTGTTGCACCCCATTAACTCGCAGAGTCCGGAGGTGAGTGTTTTTCTTGGGAAGTCAGAGGCAGATTTAGAAGCTCCTTGCACCACTTTTCCCATGTTAAAAATGACACAAAAGAGACGCAAGGGGCTCGTACATATGCCCCTCAAACTGTTGGAACCTATCTATTCTCAGTGCCCGGAGGTAATTGTACATTCCTACGCAGTGAAGCTACTGCACACTACCCACTCTCTCCTTTCACTGATGACTTGTCGTTGTTTCGGAAACAAGCTTCTTTGCTAACTTGTGCCATTGGCCTGACTCAAAGTGGGTGCACTACGTGTCGAAGCAGCTTTCTCAGAAGTTGTTACGATTGCCACGCATCATCGCAGAATCATCGAACGTTGAGTTTTAGAGGTATTGGGGGGGACGCCAATTTGTGAAACACAACCTGTAAGATAAAAAGGAAGTTAACATTGTATGCAATTTTTTTTATCAAAAGAGAGAGGAAGTGAAAGAGTGACTGCAAAGAATATTCGCAGCTCACCTTTCTGTCACCAGTATGTTTTTCACCACGTGCCGGGACATAATGCACCCTGAAGCTCTACATCTAGAAGATAGTAAAAGAAAGATGTTATGATTGGTATTTGTTACTATCTTAATGTGGAGTTGAATAACATCGCCCTTTCACACACGTTCCCTCTCGCATTTAAAAACAACTATTTGTATAGTTTATATTCCGGACGTTTCACCGATTATAAACACGTTCCTGCTATTGGAAAAAAAATATATATATATACATGCAATAAGATACACTATATAGGACTGCGCACGCCTAAATCGCTGCGTCGCTTTTTTGTATCCAGTCTGCTGCATCCCTTTCTACTCCCTCCTATTTGCACCCCATGTCTCACTGCTCACCGTGGACAGGAAACCCTCTATATCATGCAGTCCCGATCTGCCACTAAGAAGTCTCACATATGGTGCTGAGTCTTGATATCTCTATGGCTAACGACATACTCGTGCTCCCATAATCATCATCGCCGGTTCTTCATCCACTCAGTCCTTTCGGTACCACTAACTCAGTGACTAAAGAGGCCACGCACGTAGTGGTGGGCCCCCCTGCTCGGTGGTTCGGGCCTTCATGACGCGTCTGAACCACCAGGTCGGGCCATCCCAGCACTTGCGATGGGAGCAAATCTAAAATGGCATACAGCACGTGCACCCCGTCTTTTTTATAGGTACGTTCACATGCTTATTGACTGATGCGTTGGATGGGTGTGGTGTGGGTGTATACCAGCTATTAGGGAGTGTATGAGCCATTCTGACAACTAGACCTGGAACTAAGAAATCACTACAATGGAAATCTGGTCAATGTTTTGTTTTTGGTTTTTCCTGATAGCGTAAGTGGAGTGGACTGGCCTGACGTACGCTAGTGCTGTGCGAGGCTCTGAACCATGATTCCGGAGCTATGGGCGCGGTCCCGTCGTGAGGTATATGAGAAATTGAGTGATTCTGGTGTTTGTTTTGTAGTGCTAACGTCACCCGTGTCTTAAAAGCAAATGTGTCATTATATCTTTAAAGTTCCACAACTTGGCCAACATGGAAGGTACGGGGTATCACTGACTCTATATTTGTTCATAGTTGCATACATAAAAGAAGGCGGACATGACGCATTTCTGCGATTATGAATGATTATTGTATATTCAGTGGAGTGTTGTAGCTGTAGTAATACAGGACTGTGAAAGGTTTAAGTTGTAGTTTTTGGCACATGAAGGGCAGCTAATATATATACGTATGTGGTCATTCAGGTACACTGTAGAACTTGATGCTGGAAATCAGTGTTCGAGTCTCGGAGTTGCATGCACATCCTGTTATTGTAGAGTAATGACGTAATGTACGCGTGCCTGAAAATGTATTGTAAATACGGTGCTCATGTAAATAGCTGATATAGTTTTGGGTTGATTTTGCGCTATATCAATATGCTTTAAAAAAAAAAAAAGAGGAATAGCCGACACTGACTATCACAGATAAGTTGGTTGCATACGCTATTTATAGCACAAAATAATGTGGTAGGGTGGAGGAGCAGCATTTTACAAACACAATAAATACACAGACACAGATAGATAGTTGAAGTGGGTACGGGCACGTGTGCTCAACTCCATTTTATTACGTTGTTGGTAACAAGTAGAACAGTAATCATGATATCATATACAGTTATTCAATCATAACGGTTTATGACTTCTGTTGTACAAAGGTAGGAACATTGTATGTGAAATAATACACAGAACATTCTATCGTAAAGGGTTCATGAGTTGTGGTGCACTGAGGTAGGGGCGGTTTGTGTGGAGCCTGCAATGATGCGTAGTTCAGGCAGACCGCACTGGTAAAAATGTGTTTTGACTATTGAATTTTGCCTTAACAAGGGCACATGGCGATTATTTACGGTGTACTGAGTTAGTGGTACGTGTGGTGTTTATCGTGTGCTCACCCTGCGATGATGCGTGGTCTGACCGGGCTGTATTGAAATCATTCACTGTTGCATACTGGACTATATGAATTTTAAGGGGGGAAAAAAAACTAGCATCAATGGTTATCAATTGCTCTGTTAACCAGGTCTACGGATTGCCCCCCCATAACAAATTAAACAATTGCATTTCACGAAGTGCATTCTAACTTTCTCAAAATGGGGACGTATGTCTGGTGGCGATGTTGAAGGTGATGTCCCAGAGGTACTTGGTATTGCCGGTGGTGGAGGTACATTTTGGCGCAATTTTCGACATTCTTTGTTATCATAGTTCACAGAATGCAACGATTGAAGGTGCTTGCACATACTAGCAGGGCAACAGCACTATTTTTCTTCTCTGCTTTAAATTAATTGAGGCTGACTTTAATGCTGTCTGTAGGGTAGATGAAAACGTAAATTCAAGTTGTGAACCCTACTGTGCACAGTGTACATGGAAGCTAGTAGTCAGTACAGTTATGGAACAATGTTTTTTTCCACTTATTTTAACAAAATCTGAATACATACAGTATAATTGAGGTTGAATTTCCTACTGTCTATAGTGTAGATGCAAAGGTGAATTCAAGTTGTAAACCCTGCTGTCCTCAGTGTACATCTTAGGTTGGAGTGCATCATCTGTAATTATGATTGAAGTGGAAGATAGAACATGTATGCAGCGTGCATTTTATCATTCAACTAAATGTATAAGTGATATAAAATAAGTTTTTCAAGGAAGCATAATAAAGGGATGTTGTGTAGGGTTTGATAGGTGTTATACTTTGTTTCATTTACACTGAGTTAGTGGTATCTAAAACAAAAAGGTTCTGTGGAGCCTGCAATGATGCGTGGTCCGAGCAGGCTGTACTGATAGTAACATTTTTTGTGCTACGAATGGTGCCTTTGTAAGGGCATGTGATTATCATTTTTGGTGCACTGAGTTACTAGTACATTTGGTGCTTAGCGTGTACATATTCTGCGATGATACGTGGTCTGGGGTGAGGGGGGCATAGTAATTGGAGTAATGTCTTTTGTCGATTGGATTCTGCATGAATTTCACTCAAAAGTGATGGTATGCCTCATTGCTGACATAAAACTGTTCACTCTTCTTTCCGATGATTTATGGTGCACTGAGTTAGTCGTATCTTTGGCGCTGACCTTGTAAGTACTCTGCGAAAATTCGTAACGCAGGGGGGCTGTACTAGGAGCAATGTTTTTTGCCTAGTAAATTCTGCTTTAATAAGGCTACGGGGAAATGACTTGTGGTGCAGTGATTTAGTGGTACTGAAAGAACTCAGCGTGTGTGTACCCTGTGATGATTTGTGGTACGGGGTGGGGTCGCAGTGGTATAATGTCTCTTGTCTACTGGAATGCGCAATGTACAATTGTCATTCTATCTGAAAAAATCTGAACACATACAATACAATTGTCTCTGCATTAAATTAATCAAGGTTGAATTCCTTACTGTCCATAGTACACATGCAAAGGTGGCTTCAAGTTGTGAACCTTACTGTCCGCAGAGTACATCGAAGGCTGTAGTTGACACATACATCATGGAATGCTTTTTTGTGTTACATACTTTAACAAAATCTGACGACGCAGTAGTATTTTTCTACCTTAAATAAATCGAGACTGAATTTTATGTTGTCTGTAGTGCTTATGCACCACTGGTATCAAGCCGTAAACTCTTTTGATCGCAGAGTACATTTGAAAACAGAACTCACTACAGTCATTGAGGAATGTTTTTTATAACGTCATTTACAAAATAATCTTTGCCTTACATAAATCAAAGATATCTTGAATGCTGTCCGTAGTGTAGATGGAAAGCTGAATTCAAGTTGTGAACCATGTTGTATGCTGTGTAGATTTAAGCCAGTAGTCAACAGAAAGATTGCTGAATGCTATTTTGTCACGGTTAACAGAATCTGAGGACACAGTACAATTGTCTCTGCCTTAAATAAAGCAAGGCTGGATTCAATACTGTCCGTAGTGTTGATGCAAAGCTGAATTCAAGTTGTGAACCTTGTTGTACGCAGTGTAGATTGAAGGCAGTAGTCAACACAAAGATCGATGAATGCTATTTTGTCACAGTTAACAGAATCTGAGGGCACAGTACAATTGTCTCTGACTTAAATAAAGCAAGGCTGGATTCAATGCTGTCTGTAGTGTTGATGCAAAGCTGAATTCAAGTTGTGAACCCTGTTGTACGCAGTGTAGATTGAAGGCAGTAGTCGACACAAAGATCGATGAATGCTATTTTGTCACAGTTAACAGAATCTGAGGACACAGTACAATTGTCTGTGCCTTAAATAAAGCAAGGCTGGATTCAATGCTGTCCGTAGTGTTGATACAAAGCTGAATTCGAGTTGTGAACCCTGCTGTCCGCAGTGTAGATTGAAGGCTGTAGTCAGCACAGTTATAGATGAATGCTTTTTGTCACATCCTTTTACAAAATCGGAAGATATAGATTCCAATTGTCTCTACCTTAAATAAAGCAAGGCTGGATTGAACGCTGTCCGTAGTGCAGATGGAAAGCTGAATTCAAGTTGTGAACCCTGCTGTCCGCAATGGAGATCGAAGGCAGAAGTCGATACAGACATAAGTCTGCGGTGCTGTGGCGCTGAGTTCGGAATGGGCCTGTATCGAGGAGGCATGTGCCCATGGCGGCAGCCACGTGGCAGGGTGAGGACCTTCGCTGCTGCGGAGTCTCTTGTCTTTGCAGAAGTAAACCACGCCCAAGGCGTAGCCTAATTATTTATAGTCGTACATTGACGTTGTTTATGTTGGACTAGCCCACTCCGCTTTTGTTTCAAAGGGGGGAGTGAACACAGCTTCATGACCGAAATATTCCCCAGTGTTTGAGATAATATGGTTGCGTCCACTATTCAGTACACTACACGTATCAATGGTATATGTACACACTGAAAACTTTTTGATTTCTATAGTGAATTGTGTATAATATTTCACCGGTAGTCTTAGCGTTGTGTACATTATTGTTGATGTTCAAGTTCTTTCCCTTATACATGCTTGGTTGCCACATCTCTGTAGATTAAGCTAGTGCACTGTTGAGGGGTTATATTATTTTGGAAAGGTTTGTTGTCCTGTTTTGCTCTGCCTTTGAGGTAGTAGGGGGGAGGGGTCCGTGGGGGTAGTTGTACTGGTAGTGGCGCTGAGTATTGTGATTTTGTTATGTGTCAGAAGTGTATAATTATAATCTCTAACACATATTGATCTTCAAACATGGGTGTGAGTTGGATGTAATTCACGTAGTACATGTACGACGTTCTTACAGTAGTTAAATGTTGATGTTAATTTGTTAGTGGTAAGTGGAACTATTGCCTGCTTTTTTTAGGTAGCATTGCAGATTTGGTTTCTTGTTGAAAATATGGGGAAGTGGTCAACATAATAAGTAGAAATTGTTATTTAAAAAACTTTTGAAATTCACTGAAAAACCATGTGTTTCAAGCAGGTTATAGTTAGGAATTATCATTTAACAAACCTTTGAAATTCACTGAAAAAAACATGGGTTTCAGGCAGGTTATAGTTAGGAATTAGCATTTAAAAAACCTTAGAAATTCACTGAAAAAAACATAGGTTTTAGGGTTGTTATAGTTAGCTGGACATTTCACTCATACAAAACCATTGAAATTCCTCCGTTGTAGTTAGTTGTACTTACTGTAACTCTCGCGCCCGCAATGCAGTGCTGATGATGTCACATATTACATCATTCATGACATGGTCACTGACATCACTGATGACATCAGTCTGGGGGTTCCAAGGATCTCGCAATTTTTTTCAAAAAAGTAATGTTTTTTTTGGAACCTGCGGGCTCACTGTGACTACCCAGAGGCCTAGGCAGGGCCAAGGGTATTTCTGCACTACCAGCTTTTCTTTTTTTAAATTGCTTTATCTGGGTCTCTGCGTGTTGACAGGCAATCAGATATCAGCATGAGACAGAGAGGGGTTGTAATTCCATCTCGTCCCCAGATATGCAAATTTGTATTTCAGTTAATAGCTTTAAAACTACTGATTTACACCAAATAAGAAAAAGGCACTTCCCTGGACCAACATCCAACTACCTGCCAAATTTGGTTTAAATCTGTTCAGCAGTTCGGGCCGTAGCTGTGTCTAAATCCAAATGGGAATTAACACAGTGAAAACGTGGTTTGGATCCCCTTTTACTCAGACCCCGCTTGATGAATCATCTCCCAAAACTTTAAAGACAGCAGCTGAAATGAGCATCATATTAGTTTTGAAAATTTTGTTAGGATTCATCAAATGGCGCTAATGTTATTGGCATATGAAAAAACGCTCCTCCTATGGAAACTAGGTCCTATCTATAACTACCTATTGGTGACCGTATATATACACATACATATATATATATATAAAAACGGTTTGTCAAGACCATTCTTCATGGTGCCATGAAGTCCTCGCCGCGTGGAGTGTGGGGAATGTTGCGGTCGCCAGTACATAGTTATAGTTAGGACCTAGTTTCCATAGGAAAAGCGTTGTTTGTTTTCCCAATAACTTTGGCGTCAGTTGACGAATCTTCGTGATCAGCTCCGGTCAGCTCCTGTTTTGAAAGTTTCGAGGTGATTCGGCAAGCGGGGGCCGAGAAAAAAGGGGGGCCCCAAAACACGTTTTCCCCATGTTATTTTCCATAGGAATCTTTTGACAAAGCTACAGCCCGAACTGCTGAACGGAATTACACCACATTTAGGGTAGCCCTTGGTTCAGAAAGAGCCCCTTTTGTTAAATGGTGTAAATCCGTTCAGTAGTTCCTGAGATTTTTTAAAAAGAAAATGTGTCGATATCCCTGGCCACGGTGGGTTCGCGAACCCTCCCGACCACAAGCTTCACTCTGATTGGCTGCCAACACTCCAAACCAGGAAGTGTAGAACCGAGTTACAAGAAAACTGTAGAAAAATGATTAAAAAAGAAGAAAAGGGAGCAGGGTCTCCCATACTTCTTTTAAAAAAAAGTTCCCGGGTGGGGCAGGTTCTGGGGTCACTGTAAATTCATTAGCGGTGGCTATCACAAAGCACTGACAGAATCTCTGTTCTCAAATTACTGCCTAGTCACCAAGACCATAGCTCTGCAACGAGGCGAGGTAGTGTTCACAAGGACATTTGGTCGTAAACTACCCCTCACGTTTTAATTCTAGGCGGTGAAATATGCTGAATGACGGGGAGCTGGGAAGGCAATGTACCCCACAATTTTAAAATATGTTGAACAGTGGGGCGAGTGGCCGTATACGAAGCTGAACTGAAGTATATAATGTAGCAACCGATGTGCATCAAAAAATAACAGCTGCATTATTTGCCATGGTAAACATGCGGATTGGAGCTCTACTCAGTCTGCTCATGTACTTGAAGTGCTATACACATTCTATAATTCAGTGTAATACAAATTAGAGATGTGCCTAGACTGCATTAAAAAATCGAAGCATATGGACAACAAAAAATGGGTCCTTTTATACAAAAAATGTATTGTGACGCGGCCTAGTGATCTTTTAAAAATAACAAAACTTCGTTGATGTACCCTACGAATTCTATTTAAATTTTGCCATCAAAATGACAAAACCGACTTGAATCTAATGTTCACATGCAATCATATTGTAGAATTGAGTGTGAATCTCACTCAAACTGAGTGTGAGCTCTGCAGTGCGGTCGCGTAGGCACGCATTGTCCCCTCAAAAGCAGGCAAATATGAATCGTGCATGTTGTCAACTGATTCCGTGAAAGGGCGCACTTTCGAGCCCTTTTTCGTGCACTTTTCACAGGTCAATTGTTGTCCGAAGGATAAAAGTAGGGTTCTTTATTTTGCCACGGCAAAAGGCAAGTTTATTCCACTAACTTGAAAGTGACCTTGAATGTGAGCGCAGACAAAACACCCCTGACGCAAAACAGCTGCACTGGGACGCTGCACACAAACCAAGAATGTTGGGCAGTGGCCAAAAGTGTGAGGTGGTGGCTCATCTTGTGCAGCTTAGTGACACGCAGAAAAAATCTACATTTGTGAAAGATGAGATAAATGAAGAAGACCTAGGTCTGCCCAACCGGACAATGATGACTGAAGCCTGCTAGATTTGCACCTGTAACTACGGGTCAAACACGCATCCCTGCAGCAGGCATATATATTGGTCCTCCGACACACTTGTATACTCATCACCAGAGATGGTTTAAGGCATGGCCAAGTTGCCAGTTGACAAGGGCCCCACTCTCCAAGGGGTCCCGAGGGAAGGTGATCTTTCTGTCTCTATCTCACCCTTGTCTATTCATCTCAAGCTCTCTCCTTTTCTATTGCAAGCGCACATCTCTGAAGAAACTGGAATGCGTTTGTAACTTCGAAGGGGAGGCTGCCCAAGCAGACAAATGTTAGGGACGTTACTTCATTCAGGGGTGTAGGTAGCCTTCCTTAGTGCAGCAGGTACAGTGACACCAAGGATAGAGGGGGGCACTGAACCCTGATTATTGCTGTATTTCACAGTGCAGACTGGGACCAGGGTGGCCATTTCCAACCTTGCGCTAGGGTTCATGACACGCCGGCAATGCCGGAGACTGCACTTCATCAGAGAGAGCCAGATCTGACATGGTGTTTTACGTGTGACATTTTGCAGGTTTTTCTTTTTAAAGTGCTTACACTTAAGGAGTCCAGCTGCCATGCCAGTATGATGAATGGAAATGAGAGCAGATCTCGGCTGTAAAAGACTTCAGACATGTCCGTTCTGTCATTCTATGACACAAACACTTCAATTTCCATCACCATGTTCGTTCTGTCATGCTATGACACAAACATGTCAATTTCTAGCACCGACGAACACCATGCTGCCCCAGGGATACTTTTTCCTTAAATTCCAGTTAAGGGCCTTTCAGTGCAAATAAAGGAAACGTGGTCATTCTCTCGACCCAGTATTGTAGCTCCATCTCTAAGGACCCCCGAAGACTAACCCTAGGAAATAGTCTCACTCGTCTAAATGAAACTCAGTGGTCCATTTTGTCATTTTGTTATACTTATGCACTTAATTATTTTCAACAGTGTTCTCGGCGATGCTGATTACAGCTTTTTAACTCCAAGACGTGTGCGAAGAACCTTAGTCAGACAGGTAGGGTATATATGCTTATCAATGCCTCCGCATTATGGTAATTACTAACTTTTCTAATACATTTTTGGTTACTTGGCCTCATCCATATAAAAGTCCCTCTCCCTCTTTCCTCTATATTTTTCTTTGGCCTAATGATTCTAATCCCTTGGCAGTTATGGTGTTATAATCATGATGTTCAGTTTTAGCTTTCAGTGGGAGTATAGGTTATAGACCACCTTTCAGAAACATGTTTGTAGTTTTAACTTTTCTTCCCGTTGTTTGGTAAAGCGTTTTTTTGGTACTTATTGTGTTCACGTATTCACAATTGGTAGATTAGTGTATTTTTTTGGTTTTTTTAAGTCTTGCCCACATTTTGGTATTATTGTCTCCCCTTTGTGTCATTTTGTAAACAGCCTTTCATTGAAGCCTTTCAGCATTTGCAATTTTTGGGACTTTCCGGTGCAGACGGAAATCTAGCTGCATAGGTATGCCTTGGATATTGCTTTGCGTCTTTTGGACCTGTAATTGACGCTTTTGGGCTGAGTGTCCTTTTTTAGTAAGACATAAGTTTTCAAACACCAGGTTGAATGTTCCAATTGTGTATACTTGGGATGCTTGTTTTTGCCAGCCCTAGATACATTCTAATCTTGAACAGCTATATAACAATCTATAGATTGTAAGGGTGTGAGATGTGAAGACATCTCTTTTACTCTCAGCTTCGGGGTCTACATAAAGATATTGCACTGGGAATAACCATGAGACCGAGGAGCGTGTCTTCTTGGATGGTAAGTGAAAACAACTTTTCTGGGTTTGATTCATGGAATGGCTTAGAACTAATACCTGATGTTGCATTATTTTCAAAGTTTATTTGACTAGGAGAACTATTTGTGATAACGTTTGCCATTTTTTCTTTTGCTATCTCCTTTGAGCACACTGTATCAATAACTATTGTGCTTCAAACAAGCTATTATGAATTTGATTTGATTGTACATAAAAGTTCTTGGGTATGTAATTCTCTGTCAATTGATATTGTTTGTTTACAATTTAAGAACTGCACAAGAAACTTTTGGGTGCCTACCCTGAATTTTGAATTTTTTTCCTTAGTTTATAGTGTTGCTAAAATCAATACTTTTTATCTTGTAATTATGAATTGTCATTATTATGTATAAATGTAAATCATGTTTGGATACATTTGCAGCCCTGAAGAAGCCCAGATACTGGCAAAATGCGTTGGCGGCTCTAGTCATAATTTTACAAAGACTATGAAATAAAGGATCGATAACAAATAAAGACATTCTTTCGTCTCATCTGTTCATGCTTGGCAATTTTGCTGATAGTATGTCATAAGTTGTTGTGGTTGCCTCTCAGATCCTGGTGTTTTTGTTGAATTATATGTGGTTCTAACTGGTGGCGAACCATTTCTTGAGGTGGACAACTTTGTATTTTGATACTTCTTCTGATACCATTAGCTACACATGATTGTGCGACTAAAGGACCCCCTTGTTTGTTTGATCTCCAGCCTGCCATAGGTACAAAACACCAATACTCTACAGCATGCTCCGCTGTTAAGGGTAGAATTGAGGATGGTGAGTTCCTCCCTCACAAGAGCTACACGCAGTCACTAGGTGATCGCACAATGCAGTTGATAGAACTCAGGGCTCTAATTCTGCCACTGGAGAATACGGATCCCAGATTCCCCACACTGATTGTTTGTTATTGGTCTTATTGTGTCCAGTCTTACAACAAGCACTTACACTAATGGAGCCGGAATGGATTCAGAGAATTAAAAGGGTACACCAAGAAGCACAAAACAATTTGGGGAGAGGTGGCAAAACTAAAAGAGTGGACCAAGTACTCAGATTACCGCTGTTGTACTGGAAAACCGTCTGTTTGGAGGGCGGCAGCCTTTCTCTAGTATTTGTGGACCTGAGGGCAGCCTTTGACTTGGTCCCTAGGGAAAGACTGTGGTCAGTCTTACATGAGCTGGGGGTTCCAGATTACTTAACCCATCTCATTTAAAGGCTACATGAGGACAATTTTGCGCAGATTAGGTTTGGCAAGGATGGTGAGCTAACTGCTCCAATTTCGATTAAGCGTGGTGTCCGCTAGGGCTGTGTCCTTGCTCCCACACTTTTTAGTTTATATATCAATGGTCTAATTGACTCCCTTTTAGCTGAAAAAGACTTAGATGCACCCAAGTTAGCCTATCGACTGATTCCGGCAGAGATGTTTGCCGACGATATGTTATTAATATCCAAATTGCCTATGGGGCTTCAGAGGATTCTAAATAAATTTGAAGTTTTTTCACAGAGAAAGAGGCTTAGAAATTAACCTGCAGAAAACCAAATTTATGGCATTCAATAGCTCCAAGAGTACACGTTCTAATCACCTTTTATATGGTAAACCTCTTGAGAGAGTTTCCTCTTTCGTTTATTTAGGGATTACTATTACAGATAATATGGAATGGGAGGTTCATATTAAAAAAATCATCCCTAAAACTGTCTCAATCTTCAGGAGGGTTTATGAAGGTCTTCCACGTCTACTTTGAAATCAATTAGCCCAGCCATCGAAATCTATAAGGTGCGAGCTCGGGGAGGGGTTATATATGGGGCGGAACTATGGGGCCATTCTAGCCCGAGAATTTATCACAGGTTGAGAATAACTTTTTAAGACACCTGTTGAATCTCCCACAGAGTACCCCGCTCACCCCACTACGATTAGATTTAGGGCTTATGGCAATTTCAGATCTATTAAATTTCAAGCCCTTAATGTACTGGCGCCGTTTGTGGGAACTCAGGATCTCTCTGTTTATAGAGATGAACTTTTGGAGGTTATGAACCTGAGGGGGGCTGCAAATTTGCCTTGGTTAGCACATATCAGACATATGTCCGTCAGAATGGGGCGAAGGGACCTCTGGGCGGATCCTGAGCTTGCCTGCTCCTCAATTTCTAGAAAGCAATTGAAGACCCTTTTTGAGGAGCATAAGCTGGCACAGCTTTATAGCTGTCCCCAGATAGGCAAGTTAACCTCTGCATTCCTAGAGATCAAAGATAGGTCTTCATTTGAGACGGCCCTTGATATTATCAAACCAGCAGCCGCAGAAAACTCTACCTCCAATTTAGGTACGGGGTGTTGCCACTCTGGTCCTTTACCCACAAATTGAAGGGTCTGCAAATTTTGAATTGCCCGGCTTGTGATTGCCCTGATGAGACAATACTTCATGTCTCTTTCAGCTGCCCTAGCTATTATAAAGCTAGATAACGTTGGCTGGTGCAGATCTGTAGGAACCTTGGAACTAGACAATGTTCGGAGACGTTTAGGATCCTTAAGTACAATACAAGTATCCCCATTGTTTATTCAGTCGCAAGTTTTTTTATTTTCCATTTGATGCTCCCGCAGATACTATCTTAAATGCTCACAATGGGCGATTGATGCCCCTAGAACTGATTTGTAACCATAAAAAAATAACAAAATAGTGTTTGCTACAGACTCATTTAATACATAGTGTAGCGTGTAGGAATACATGTTGTAGGGAATTCCATGGCTAATGAATCTAGAAAGGCAACAGCACAAACTGCTACAGTCACTGCAATTACTCGTTCAAGTACGAGGAGACGTCATGATGTCTGTCAATGCAGTGCGTGACTGCACCCACCTGCAGGAAGGCTTTCCTATAAAATACTCCTACCAGTTAAGTGTGCAAAACTTTCAGTTTGCTTAGATCAAGTGATACCAAATTCAGATCGCAGGTTAAGATTGAATTTAGCCACACATGAGGGCCTAGCATCTGCATTTGCAGGGGTGGCAGTTATAATTTCATTTTTGCTGCAACGCTGTTGGTGGTCAGGTCTATACAAACAAAGGACTTTGTACTTAAATGCGACATCTGCCAGCAGATGAAGAGTTCTACCAAAGCAAGGCCACCACAGATACCTCTTTTGTTCTCAGACAAACCTCTCACTTATGTTTACCTGGACCATGTCAAACCCTTACAATTGGATGCTCTCGATTTCTATGGGTTTGGCCACAGCGATTGGCTGACGTCTGAGCAGTTATTAAAGGTATGCTAGTCTATCAGGAAATATGATTCATCTGGCGATTCTCCTAGTTCTCCAAAGAATCCATAGCTGCCAAAAATAGATCGAACAGCCTCTGGCTATTTCATAGGCTATGATGACTTATTTTTGGATTCATCTGACCCGACACCACTACTGCCTTGAGATATACTGCGTGAATTATACATTTGGCTAAAAAAGACAATTTCGTTACTATTCCTTTTCTTTTGGGTGTTTTGTGACAGTCTTTTTTCTTGATTCTCGATGGACACTATCTCCCAGAACACTTTGCTGTTAAACTGGTGAACTTAGTTTGGAAACCAAATTCTTGATCACACAAAGTGCAAAGAGACCTTTCCCTTGTGAACATTTCCACTGTCCCGGTTCCTAATGTAATTATTTTGGATAAGGTTTCATATGCTATATTTGAACCCACTGAATTTATTTAAATTCCATATGTATTTAAAATTTCTTTGCATGATTTCATCCCTCCTAGCTCTATCTCTGATGATTGGGACATTGATACTTTAGTTGAAATGCTAGATGATCTGCAGCACTCAACTGTTTTAAATGATAACGAGATGAATAATTGGACGATTAATTATGAAGAAATGTTCTGTTTTCACCATTATGGTCACCATTTCCTGCATAAAGCAAGTACTCCACGTTTAGTATTTACTAACACTTAATGGTAACCCCGGCCACACCTCTGAAGAGTAGCTAAAAAAAATTCAGGTCATAATGCAGCTGATCCAGAGTCTTAGTTTTACAAATTAAAACTCATGGGCTTAGAAAACTATGCTCACTAGTACTAAGCTGATATATTCTGCATCCTTCATTTCACAGTTGTCTGTACAAGGGTTCCACTTTTGTCTTGGCCTGGCTTAGATAAAAGATTTAAATACACAAAACATTTCCACATTTGAACGTTTTGCAAACTTCCAACAATTCACAAATTACGCTGAAGAAAAATTAGACAATAGACTTCGCAATGACCCATACAGATCTTCAGACACCAATCAAGAGGGATGGTTAGTGTGCCCATTAGCTACTAACAGATGTTATTCGTGTTTTTTGGGTGAGACCAACAGGTTTAAGATCAGTAAGCCTGACCCATGATACATGCAGACACAACACTCAGGGGAGGTAACAACTGCTAGACCTAGCCATTTTCCCAGAGTTATCCCCAAACATTTTGACTTCTTCCTCCCATTTTTCTGACTCTCTTTTTGTTTGACTCTGGACCCTTTACCACAGCTAAACAATGCTTAAACGCATGGGCACTCTCCCATAAAAGTTGGTGTGATTGGTTTACACCTGTTTGGCCTAATTAATTTACTTAAAAGTCCCTTGTAAAATGGTATAACCTATACCCAGGGACTGTAAACTAAATGCTACTAAAGGGACTGCAGCACTGCTTGTGAACCCACATAAGTAGCCTTTGAATCCTGTTTCATGCCTGCCACTGCAGTCCATGTGTGCACAGTTTAATTCCAAATTTACTTGGTGTTGGAAAGTGGATTATTAGTAGTGATATGTAGTGACTTACTACTAGTAACCAGGCCACACACACAATAAAAGGGTCAGTCAAGGTGTCAATAAGTTATTCCCTTGCTCAACCCTTGGTAGCACACAACAAGCAGGACAGCGTAACTTAGGAGACATTTGTGTAAAGCATTTAAAAAACACCAATACATGAAATAAGACAACACACAATAAAAACCCAACTCTAACTTAGGAAAATATATTATATTTTTATGAACAAATAGACACCTAAAAGACAATAATCCAAAGTAGGGAACTGGAGATATGAACTGTTAACAGTTCATGTCTGTGCTTGAAAACATATAGTACCCCTTTGGGACATCAGGTCACGCTTGACCGGGAATAAATCAAAGTTTGAGCCTGACTGCGATGGGAGGTCTCGTCAAATTTTTACCTTCGAACTTAGAGCATTTTCTGGAGGATTCTCTTCCGACTTTGAGCGGTCCCATCCAGCTGGCCAATTTCAATGAAGCGCCAATGGATTGCTTCTCCATGAGATACTGGTCAAATTTTGGAAGTCTATATCTCCAGAGCTTTCAGTGGTATGAACCTGAAATCCAGACTGGATAGCTGGATTGACTCTCGACATAAAGTCTGTCACCTTAGCTTTTCCAAAAGTTGCTCCAAACTTATCCAACCTTCTGGAACCTCTTCCTGAAGTTTCACTACAGTGCTCAAAGTGTCCAAAACACAAATTGAAGGGTCTGGAATCTCCTAGATGGTCCTTGGGATGTGTGGACCACAATTCCCACACTCCGCCGAGCAAAATCCACTGGACACATTATAGGATGGGGACATTTGGTAGAGATGATGTGGGTGGGCTCTTTTAATCTATAGTTTGTGGGAAGTCCACTTCTTTATCCTTCTTGAAGCAAAGCAAAGTACTAAGGGCTATAGTACCAGATTGTACAACAGGTGCAGTACTGGAGAGTGTAGTCCTTTGGGTGCAGATCCTGACTCCAGCAGGGCTGTCCTTCTTCTCATGGTAGTTTCAGGCAGCAGATCTGAAGAGCTATGCAGCTCTTTCATATTTATCCAGTGTTTCTGGACGTCAAGCAGGAAGGCACCTTGACCAATGGGATGCAGGCTGCCACGCAGGTGTATGACAACTTCCTCCAAAGTGTGACATGTATGTTCTTGTCCCATAAAGCACTATTCTCTCAAAATCCAAAATGGAGAAAGTCTCTCCAGAGGAGCTGGATCAGACTTACCCAACCTACTGGTGTGGCTAATTTTCCTAAACACTCCCCTTCCAAAACCTCTCCCTAATCTAATAACAGGGGCTCCTGTGTGGCTTGGGTGGCAGGATGTGGGGCACAGTCTCTGCTGAACTAAATTGTAATTCTCCCTTTGAAGACCAGTTTGGCTCCCCTTCGCCTCCTTCCTGCCATAGTTCTCCACCCACAAGAAACCCATTGTCTCTTTAGCAGGACTTTTCATACCTCATTAGAGCAGCACGGCCAGCCTAGGCAGAGGCTGGCCAAATAGGAGAGAAAAGTTGAATGACTTGATTTTGGCTCACAGAAAAGAAAGTTTATTAACTGTTATAGTCATAAATCTAATAGTGTCAAGTTTTTGGATTTATCTTAACTATTCATTTGATACCTTGAAGTATATTTTATGTGGCTCCTATCAAATATTAAGCTTAAATAAAATATTAGCATGTTAGCATATGGAGTAATTCGCTACAATGGTGAACAATTAAAATTGGCAGTTTGTCCCTCACCAGGGTTGTAAAACATTTTTTATAATGTCCCTGCTTATAGTCACAAGGCACCCTACCCCTCGGGCATCTGGGGAGACATTATGGGTGACATATGTAAAAATACGGTAGATTACTGCACTGAGCTATTGCAATTTAGAAAATCTCTTAAAGCGTGGCTATTTGCACAAGCCTATAACTAAAGATATCTACTGAGAAATTCTGAGCCTTTATAGCGCCATGAAACCACCCGGTGTACGTACGCTTTATAAATCATTATTAACATTAACATTAACATTACTACTTTGGAAGTACCTTTAACTCCATAGTTGAATTTGCATATCATTACAGTTTGTGAGCAACCTGCAAGACAGGGCTGTCTTTTAAAATTACGGCAGTGCACACTCTAGTGCAGGAAATCTACTATGCCACTAAAACTCTCTGCCCTATTATATACAAGGGACTTCAAGGTAGTTTGAATCCCCTAGCCTTATTAAATACTAGGGTCTTACAGGGGTCTGGCATTGCCAATTATAATTATACCTAACCATGTACTATGAGTCAGTGCACAGGCCCTGGGTCTTGTTAGCAGAGTCTAGGGCACATTCAGAGTCAGAAATCCAGCACCTAGCAATCAGAATGGGGACAAAGAGGGGGGGGACTGGAAATAAGTCCTGATTTCTCACACTTGGCATTTAAAAAACTACCTGCCAAGCCGCAAACCCCCATTTGTACTACATACAGGTCACCCCTAAGGTATGCCCTTGGTGGCCCTATGGGCAGGGAGCATTGTAAGTAAAAGGTAGTACATGTGCGTTCATTGTGTGGCATCCTGGTAAGGACAAACAGCATATTTGGTTTCTCATTACTGTGGGGCCTATGCCCATCATAAGCAAATGTTTGAAATTCCCTTATATGTGTTTAAGTAGGAATTCCTGATCTGAAAGGAGTAGCAATACCATGTTTGGTATGTTTGGATAGTGGTCATACATCCTGCTTGCTGCTGTAGTTGGATTTTACATTAATATTTTAGAGATGCCACTTTTAGAAAGAGTAAAAGAAATAGCCAGGCTAGCTTGAATCTAGTGGTGTAGCATGGCTGATGAAGGGTGATGCCCTGAAACAGGTCCCAGGATGCTTGTTTCCGGTCGAGGGAGAACCTGGCTTGGCAGTTCGGGCTGAATTGTTCCCATAAGGCACAGGGTCAAGTCTGATTTGCATATGGCTGGGTCCAAACTGGGGTGGTGTGGTGAGCAGAAGAATGATGGGTTAAACCCAGATCCTTGTGATTGGGGGTAAATGTTTGAATCGTCCAGCTTTCCCTCCATCAATTGTTTCTTTTGAATATGTCGCCCTAAGTGGGAAGTGTTTGCCCACATGTGGGTCCCGTGCTCATGACACCACTGGATTAAAGGTAGCTTGGCTGATGAAGAGTGATGCCTTTAAACAGGTCCCAGGATGCTTTTTTCCGGTCCAGGGAGGACCTGGCTTGGCAGTTCGGGCTGGGCTGTTCCCATAAGGAACAGGGTCAAAGCTGATTTGCATATGGCTGGGTTCAAACTGGGGTGGTGTGTTGAGCAAAAGAATTATGGATTAAACCCAGATCCTTGTGACTGGGGGTGAATGTTTTGATTGTCCTGCATTCCGTTCGTCAATGGTTCCTTTTGCATACGATGCCCTAAGTGTGAAGGGTATGCCCAGATGTGGGTCCCGTGCTCACTACACTACTGGATTCAAGCTAGCCTTCCCGATGAAGGGTGATGCCCTGAAACCGGTCCAAGGATGCTTGTTTTCGGCCCAGGGAAGACCTGGCTTGACAGTTCCGTCTGGACTGTTCCCATAAGTAAGAGGGTCAAGACTAATTTGCATATGGCTGGCTCCAAACTGGGGTGATGTGGTGAGCAAAAGAATGATGGATTAAAAACTGATCCTTGTGAATGCGGTAAATGTTTGCATTGTCCAGCATTCTGTCTATCAATTGTTTCTTTTGCATATGTCTCCATAAGTGGGAGGGGTATGCCCAGGAGTGGGTCCCATGCTCACTGCACCACTGCATATAAGCTAGTCTGGCTGATGAAGGGTGATGCCCTGAACCCGGTCCCAGGATGCTTGTTTCCAGTCCAGGGAGGACCTGGCTTGGCAATTCAGGTTGGACTGTTCCCATAAAGAACAGGGTTAAGACTGATTTCCATATGGCTGGGTCCAAACTGGGGTGGTGTGGTGAGCAAAAGAATGATGAATTAAACCCAGATCCTTGTGACTGGGGGTGAATGTTAGCATTGTCCAGCATTACGTCCATCAATTGTTTCTTTTGCATATGTCTCATTAAGTGGGATGGGTGTGCCCAGGCGTGGGTCCCGTGCTCACTACACCATTGGGTATAAGCTAGTCTTACTGATGAAGTGCGGTGTGGTGAGCAAAAGAATGATGGATTCAAACCAGATTCTTGTGACTGGGGCAGAATGTTTGCATTGTACAGCATTCCGTCCATCGATTCTTTCTGTTGCATATGGCGCCCTAAGAGGGAAGGGTATGCCCAGATGTGAGTCCTGTGCTCACTACACCACTGGATTCAAGCTAGCTTTGCTAATGAAGGGTGATACCCTTAAACAGGTCCCAGTATGCTTGTTTCGGGTCCAGGGAGGACCTGGCTTGGCAGTTCAGGCTGGACTGTTCCCATAAGGAATAGGGTTCAGACTGATTTCCATATGGCTGGGTCCAAACTTGGGTGGTGTGGTGAGCAAAAGAATGATGGATTAAACCCAGTTCCTTGTGACTGGGGGTGAATGTTAGCATTGTCCAGCATTCCATCCATCAATTGTTTCTTTTGCATATTTTGCCCTAAGTGGGAAGGGTATGCCCAGACTTGGGTCCTGTGCTCACTACACCACTACATACAATCTAACCTGGCTGATGAAGGGTGATGCCCTGAAACTGGTCCTTGTATGCTTGTTTCCGGTCCAGGGAGGACCTGGCTTGGCAGTTCAGGCTGGCCTGTTCCCACAAGGAACAGAGTCAAGACTAATTTGCATATGACTGGGTCCAAACTGGGGAGGTGTGATGAGCAAAAGAATGATGGATTAAAAACTGATCCTTGTGAATGCGGTAAATGTTTGCATTGTCCAGCATTCTGTCCATCAATTGTTTCTTTTGCATATGTCGCCCTAAATGGGATGGGTATGCCCAGGCGTGGGTCCCGTGCTCACTACACCACTGGATTCAAGCTAGCCTAGCTGATGAAGGGTGAAGCCCAGAAACCGGTGCCAGGGTGCTTGTTTCTGGTCCAGGGAGGACATGGGTTGGTAGTTCAGGCTGGACTGTTCCCATAAGGAACAGGGTCGAGACTGATTTGCATATGGCTGGGTCCAAACTGGGATGGTGTGGTGAGCAAAAGAATGATAGATTAAACCCAGATCCTTGTGACTGGGGTTGAATGTTTGCATTGTCAAGCATTCCATCCATCAATTGTTTCTTTTGCGTATGTCGTCTGTTAGACCTGGTACCCTTGGTGTGAGTCTCCCTATCATTTTTTCTGATTACCTCCTCTGTTTTTGATATGTTTTGCGGGTTTAGATGCTTTAGGCACTGTGCCACTGCTATTCAGTGCCACAGTGCAAGTGCTCCCTTTGTTGAACTGATGTATTGATTAGTGACTCCATGATTGGGTATTTGATTTATATGTCAGACCCTAGTATGTGCACCGTTTGTGCCCAGGGCAAAGGAAAGAAGGAGCCATGTAAACAAAGTGCTCCAGGATTGCACAGAACTAGTTTGGACTAGGCACTCTGCCTTCAGATGACAAAGAATTTAGCAGTATAAATATGGGGATACAGACCCCAAGACTTTAGATCACTTCTGGAACAACAAGACAAACCTCTGCCAAGGAGAAGAACCAAGGAAGCTGTAGGAGTTGGAATGCCCCCCTGCCAGTGTGCTGTGTTACTGGGTTAGCCTACAGTGGTGTCTTCAGTGCCAGGGAGAGGAAAAGGGACTTCTAAAGAACTTTCATCATCTTGCAGAATATTACTCCAAGGGCTTGAACATGTGCTTGCCTCCTGCTGAAGTCTCAGGGACAAAAGACTTCACCACCAGCTCCCCTCTGAATTTCCTTGCTGGGAATTCTGTCTGCAGAAGCATTTAAGTCACTGGGAGCTGGAAGTGCGACTCAACGAGAAGAAGCTTGTCACTGACGCAGCTGTTGCCGTCGCATCGCTGGAGAAGTGTGTCGCCGCCGTAGAGGTCGCTGCTGCATCACCAGAGAAGCGTACCTTCATCAAAGCTGTTATCCAACGCATCCATGGAGAAGTGTGTTGCCGCCGCAGAGGTCGCTGTCGCATCACCAGAGAAACATGTTGCAGGGCCTGTCTCGGCTCCAAAGTTACAGAGTTCGCCGCACGGCCGTCGGGCGTGCACACATCATCTTCACGTCGTTGCATCACGGGCTCCATCTTATCGGGCCCCATCTTGCCACATCGTAACTGGACCACATTATGAGAATCAACGCATCACCTTCTCACCGGTAAGGACCAAGACACATCCCCTACTCTGCGCAAACAGTGAGGCGTGACGCATCGTCTCCCCCGAAGCAAGGAACCAAAACATCTACACCCCTGCGTACCTTTTGTTTGTTTTGAGTTACGCATCCAAGTACTTTTGTGAGAAACTTGTCGCATTTATCACCAACTTGAACTAAGTTACTTCTACCATCTTTAAGTCTATTTTGAGTACAGTATTGTGGATTTCTGTCGTTTGTGGTCTTGTGTTAAGTCTATATAAAGAATACCTATTTTTATAAAACGTGTGCAGTGTCCATCTGTAGTGTTTTCACTGTATTACTGTGTGTGTTCACAAATGCTTAACACACTGCCTCTGAGATAAGCCTGTCTGCTCATGCCAAGCTACCAAGGGGATAATGAGGGGTTATCTAGTAGTGTCATTCCCCTTTCCCAGACTTAGAAGCAAGGGTCCTTATTTGGTCAAAGGTGTATACCATTGCCAACTAGAGACCCCCAGTTCTAACATCGTCTTAAGTGGGAAGGGTAGGTCCAGACGTGGGTCCCGTGCTCACTACACCACTGAATTCAAGCTAGCCTGGCTGATGAAGGTTGATGCCCTGAAACTGGTCCCAGGACGTACCAATAATTCTGTCAAATTGCTTTGTGGATTATGTGAAGCGCCGTTAATGATCACCTTGTTTTCCCAAGCAATCCGCACCTGCAGCGCACTTCGCGACCTTCGATTTCTGTGCTGCAGAAGTACCCACATCGAGGCCTGCACTTTCACTCTGCGCGGTTGTTCGTGGCCTGCCTCCTCAGAAACTGATTGGGAGGCCGCAGCATCCCAACCTAGGCCTTGGCCCACGGATTAATGGCAGCCAACAAACTGACGATTCTTGGGTGTGAAATGGCCGGAAACGCTCCCTCCACCAAAGATGTAGAACAGCAGCCTGGGGGTCGGCCTACAGCCGTGCGGTAACAAGCCCCCCGGGAAGCCAAGCAACGTGTTGCCTTTATGGGGCAATGAGAAGATCATGAATCTGAATTCCATGATCCTCACCAACATCCTCTCTTCGCCATACTTCAAGGTGCAACGCTACGAACTGAGGACCTACCATGAGGTAGTGTATGAGATTTATTTCAAGGTTATACATGTAGAATCCTGGGAAAAGGGGAGCATGTAAACAGAAGGCTAGAAAGGGATGTGCGGAGGGGTGCGTGGTGTCGGAACTGGAGGGATTGTCTCAACTGCTTTTTGCCTATTATACAAGCTTTTCACTTTAAAACTCACACACAAGCAAGTGATGGGCCTTATCACGCATACCTATTCTCCCTATATTAGAGCTCTAGGATTTATGAATATACGGTATACACAGCCACCTACAGATTTATGGGATTGGTATGTAGACTTCCTTGATGATGAAGAGGAACTAGATGTGAAGGATGATGGAGGCTGTATTATGACTATTGGGGTAATGCTTCGCTCTTTTCTCACAAAACTTGAGTGGTTTTCCACCTTGTTCCCAAGAAGCCCTGTTGCTGTTCAAAAACAGATTGACCAGCTTGTAAACACAAAACCTAAACAAATCAAGGAGGGCAAAGAAGCAGAAGAAACTGAGCGACATACAGAACGAAGACGTTCAAGGTCTCCGAAAAGGTCTTTAAGTCCTACGAGGTCTCCAAGAAAATCAAGAACTAGGAGTCACCATCGTGAAGGACATGGGATGGTCCACTAGCTTTGATAAAGAACTAGAATGAGAGCGAGAACGGCAGTGGGCAGAACGTGAATCGAAAGATAAGCCGAACTCTCGAAGTGCTGAACGTGGTTTGGACCACAGGTGAAGCCGAAGCCGAGAGAGACACAGAAGTCGCAGTCGTAGTCATGAACGAAAGTTTGGTTGCAGTGATAAGGAGAAGGAAAATGAAAGAAGCAGGCATAGAGACCACGATTATGAAAAGGGAAACGAGCGAGACAGAGCTACCTAAAAATCTAGAGAGCATGTATGTATGTATGTATTATGCACTTATATAGCGCGAACTGTCACCCAGAGGGTATCCTGGCGCTTTTGACTCTGCTGACCACCTACACAATTACGTTTACGTTACGCATGAAAGGTCAAAAGAGAAGAAAAGTGAAGAGAGACGACATAAAGAGGAGAAAGATGACAGGAAGCATTGAGATGACAACAAAGATACAAGAAGAGAAAAAAGACACAGTTGGAGTAGAAGTAGAGATAACAAGCATTTGCAATGCAATAGGTCTCGCATTTGTGAGAGTTTAATCTATTGGCATTGTAAACGATAATTCCTTTTATTTATTTGTTTTGATAATGAACACATAAATAAAACGTATTGTTATTTACAATGCCAATAGCTCAAACTCTAGTAAGTGTAAGACCTATTTTAGTTCAAAGAAGCAGGCGCCAATGTCCGGAGCTGCTTGGAAAGTGAAAGCGCGTGAGGTTGTCAATTAAGCTTGAAGAAACAGAAATAAAAACACTGGAATGATAGGTTAGAGGGCCTTTAACAGCCATTAGTGGCCCTTCCCCGTGATATTGTTATCAGGAGACCCGACAACATCAAACAATTGTAATAACAAGAGCATTAATAACAAATCAATCAATCAATCAATCAGGTCATTTGTAGAGCGCACTACTCACCCGTAGGGTCTCAAGGCGCTGGGAGGGGGGGGGGGTGCCGCTACTGCTCGAACAGCCAGGTCTTGAGCTTCTTCCTGAAGGAGAGGTGGTCTTGGGTCAGGCGCAGATTGGTCGGAAGTGAGTTCCAGGTCTTGGCGGCCAGGTAGGAGAAGGATCTTCCTCCTGTTGTCGCTCTTCGGATGCGGGGGACGGCGGCGAGGGCGTGGTTGGTTGATCTGAGGAGGCGCTTGGGAGTGTAGAAGTTGATCCGGTTGTTGAGGTAGCTCGGGCCTTGGTCGTGTAGGGCTTTGTGCGCGTGGGTGAGGAGCCGGAAGGTGATTCTCTTGTTGACCGGGAGCCAGTGCAGATCTCTCAGGTGTCCGGAGATGTGGCTGCGACGGGGGATGTCGAGGATGAGTCTCGCCGAGGCGTTCTGGATCCGCTGGAGTCTCTTCTGGAGTTTGGCGGTGGTTCCGGCGTAGAGGGCGTTGCCGTAGTCCAGTCGGCTGGTGACGAGGGCCTGGGTGACCGTCTTCCTCGTCTCGGTGGGGATCCACCGGAAGATCTTACGTAGCATGCGCAGGATGTTGAAGCATGACGAGGAGACGGCGTTGACTTGTCTGGTCATGGAGAGGGAGGAGTCCAGTATGAAGCCCAGGTTGCGTGCGTGGTCCGTCGGTTTGGGTGCGGTGCCCAGGGCGGGGGGCCACCAGGAGTCGTCCCAGGCGGAGGGCGTGGAGCCCAGGATGAGGACCTCCGTCTTGTCTGAGTTCAGTTTCAGGCGGCTGGTCGTCATCCATTCGGCTACGTCTCTCATCCCTTCGTGCAGGTTGGCTCTGGCGGTGTCGGGGTCGTTGGTCAGGGAGAGGATCAGCTGGGTGTCGTCGGCGTAGGAGATGATGTTCAGGTTGTGTTTGCGTACGATGGCCGCGAGGGGGCTCATGTAGACGTTGAAGAGGGTGGGGCTCAGTGAGGATCCTTGAGGGACGCCGCAGATGACTTTGGTGGCCTCTGACTTGTACGGTGGTAGGCGGACTCTTTGTGTTCTTCCGTCGAGGAAGGAGGTGATCCATTCCAGTGCCTTCTCCTGGATTCCGATGTTGCTGAGGCGCTGTACTAGGGTGCGGTGGCAGACCGTGTCGAAAGCCGCGGAGAGGTCCAGGAGGATGAGGGCCGCTGTTTCTCCGTTGTCCATCAGGGTTCGAAGGTCGTCGGTGGCGGCGATGAGGGCGGTCTCGGTGCTGTGGTTCGCTCGGAAGCCGGACTGTGAGGGGTCGAGGGATCCATTCGTCTCGAGGAAGGCGGCCAGCTGTTTGTTGACGGTCTTCTCGATGACTTTGGCCGGGAACGGGAGGAGCGAGATGGGACGGTAGTTCTTGAGGTCGGTGGGGTTTGCTGTAGGTTTCTTGAGAAGAGCGCTGAGTTCGGCGTGCTTCCAGCTCTCAGGGAAGGTGGCGGAGTCGAAGGAGGTGTTGATGATGTCCCGCAGGTGGGGTGCGAGGACAGCGTCGGCCTTGTTGAAGATGTGGTGAGGGCAGGGGTCAGTCGGAGATCCGGAATGGATGGAGTTCATGGTGCGGATGGTGTCTTCGGTGCTGATCGGGGTCCAGGTGCGGAGGGTGGTGGTGGGTGGCGTCGTTGCGGTTGTGGCTTGCGTTGGTTGGTTGTTGAAGCTGTTGTGTATGTCCGTGATCTTGTTGTGGAAGTAGGACGCGAGGGAGTTGCAGAGGTCTTGCGATGGGGTGATGTCGTTGTTTCCGGCGCTGGGGTTGGAGAGCTCTTTCACGATGTTGAAGAGTTCCTTGCAGTTGTGTGCGTTGTTGTCCAGCCGGTCCTTGTATGCATTTTTCTTGGTGGCGCGGATCAGTTGGTGGTGTTTCCGGGTGGCGAGCTTGAGGGTGGTCATGTTGTCCGTGGTTGGCTCCCTTCTCCAGGCTTTCTCGAGGGCTCGACAGTTCTTCTTGGAGCTCTTGAGTTCGTCGGTGAACCATGGTGTTTTTCTGCTGCAGGATCTGCTGGGTGGGGTTCTCAGAGGGGCGAGTTCGTCCGCGCAGTCGTTGATCCATTTCGTGAGGTTGTCGGCGGCCTGGCTGGGGTTCGCTGAGTTGGCGGGAGGGTGCTGGCTCAGGGAGGCGGTGAGCTGGTCGGCTGTGATCTTGTTCCAGCTTCTTCGAGCAACCTGTTGCTGGAGGTGGTGGATCGTCGTTCTTCTGAAGGTGAAGTGGACGCAGCTGTGGTCCGTCCAGTGGAGTCCTGTTGCGTGGCTGAAGGTGACGTCTTTGCTGGATGAGAAGACGGCGTCGAGAGTGTGTCCGGCGAGGTGGGTGGGGGTGGTCACCAGTTGCTTGAGTCCGAGGTTGTCGAGGTTGTCGAGCAGGGTGATGGTGTTGCGGTCGTTGTTGTTCTCCAGGTGGAAGTTGAGGTCCCCCAGGAGGATGTAGTCGGCGGAGGGGAGAGCGTGCGGGCTGACGAAGTCGGCGATGTCCTCGCTGAATCGTGTGCGTGGTCCCGGGGGTCGGTAGATCAGGGTGCCTCTGAGGGTGGTCTTCGGGTTGGTGTGGATCTGGAAGTGCAGGTGTTCGGCGGTGGTGAGGGTGTCATCGGTGTTGGTAGTGATGCGGATGGTGTCTCTGTGGATGATGGCGATGCCTCCTCCGGTCTGGTTGTCTCGGTCCCTCCGGACGATCTTGTAGCCTTCTGGGATGGCGATGGCGATGTCTGGGGCTGAGGAGGCGTTCATCCAGGTCTCGGTGATGAAGGCAACGTCGGGGGCGGTGGTGTCGAGCAGGTTCCAGAGTTCTACGGCGTGTCTGTGGACGGAGCGGGTGTTGAGCAGGATACACTTGAGGTGGGTGCTGCTGGAGTTCGGCTTGGCGGGTGCAGGGAAGGTCCGGATGCAGGTGAACTTGCAGGCGTTGCAGCTGAAAGGTCCGTGGGTGTGCTTCGGGGCGGCTCGGTGACATCCTGGGATGTGGCCGGTGTTGAGTGCGATGAGGTCGGCGGCGCCGTAGGTTCGTCGGGTCGGCTTCCGTCGGTGGGGGCCAGGGGTCCTGGCACTGGGCGCGGTCCAGGCGCGGACGGGCGCAGACGGGCTTACCTTTGGCGCGCCTTCGGCGCACAATCGGCGCGCCCGCTGCGCGTGACCGCTGCGCGTCCGCACGGTCGCCATTTAAGGCGAAGTGCGCGGGTGGGCGGAGCAGCTGGGAGGCGGGAGCGGGGAGGGAAACAGAAGAGAAAAGGGGCGGGGCTCAAGGCGGTGGCGGGAAGCGGGGGCAAAGCGCGACGATAAACGGCAATTAACAAGCACAAATCTGAGTGAAAACAGGGGAAAAAGACAGCGACACACGATCTGGGGAAAACAAGCACAAATTCAGGCAAAAAGCGGGTGAAAAATACAGAGACACACGATCTGGGGAAGAAATAAAAACAAGCACAAATTCAGGAAAAACAAGCACAATTACAGGCAAAAACGGGGGAAACACCACGGAGATCGCTCAGGGCGGCAGCGAGGCCGGCGCTGAGACAGAGGCAGGCACTGGGGGCACACGCAGCAGCTGGTGGCCGTGCGGCGCGGGGGTGTCCCACAAGTGGGTCACACTCACCTGCGTCGCACGGTCGCCATTTAAGGCCAAGTGCGCGGGTGGGCGGAGCAGCTGGGAGGCGGGAGCGGGGAGGGAAACAGAAGAGAAAAGGAGTCAGGCATCCTACCCTCTCCCTGCCTTATCTTTCAAGACCCTCAGAAGATCTGTGAACTTTAACCCACTCCCTGCCTGTGTTTCTACGCATTCCCATACATGTTATGATGTATATGTCACAAGGGCGTGCACAGAGTTACAGGAATCCCCCCTGTAGCCCTGTTCATATAAATGGTCCTCAACTTTTCGGTGACTTTCAATATCCCTGTGACATGGGGTAATTATGCCAGCCCCATGCCTTCTGACTCTTGATTTGTTCTGTATTTGCTAAAATTAGTGGAAACAGCAATGTTTGATATGTGATTCCTTGCGAATATACCTCAATGTATGGAAAGCGCTTTGACATTGATGACAGCACAGTCTGAGCTATATAAAAGTTAATGATAAATAAACATAGCTAGAGAGTTTATGCTGTTTTAGCAGCCCGAGGTACTCAACGTGAGGTAGAGAACTTATGCAGCGCTATCCTCGCCAAAGATATAGCGCTTACGCTGACGAGAGCCGCATGTTCAAAATATTCAGAGCACAACAAGGTGTTTATTCATGAATAAAACTTTGGGGACCGCTGCCATTGTCTCGGGCTGCTTAGAAAGTAAACAAGTGTATAGTAAAACGACAATATCAACAAAATATTCAGTTAAACATGACCTAATACTAGTAAATGCACCCCACATGCAGACGCATGCAATAGTGAACATATATACAAATAACAATATCCCAACTGGTATTATTCATAGACGATTAAATAGGATATCTATACAGTATTATCCAAAAGAAAACAAGGAGACTCAATTGAGTTACGTATGTGTTCAAGACATCATTTCTATCAGCGTATCAAAAATGATTTGGATGTAGGACAAACGCAATTACAGTTAGTAATAGTGAACAAGCAGGAGTGGATGCCTGCTTGTGCCCCGGGGGGACCTTATAGTGCATATTCATACTGGAGCACTGTAGTCGGTCCCTGCTTCTGCCCCAGGGACACTAGAAGAAGCACACTACATGTGAGCAAAGCTGAAGGCAGGGAAACTGGAATTGAAAGGCAGCTGTGCGCAAAGACTTCGTGCCCGTTGCTGCTCCTACCAGGCAATAAATAGCCAGCATGCTGGAAAGTCTCCAATTACAAAGGAAGACTACAGCTTGCAAAACAGATGGCCCTGAAATAGCTGGCACTGAAAAAAGTGCAAGCAGAGTGAAATAACACCGTAGTTAGGCAACGCTGTATCTGGACTACAAGGAAGTTAGGATTTCACCAACAGCCAACAGGAAAGGCGATACCAACAACACTAACACAGCTGAGGCAATAGCAAGCAAAAAGACAAATAACATTACATTTTACCCATCATATAGATTACTTTAAGTCTCGCTGAGACAGGGCAAGCAGCGCATGCGCTGGCGCAAGGCAAGACCTAAAAAGCCTAAGAGCAGAAGCCCAAGTAAGCATGCTAGTAGACGTAGAAGCAAAGAAAAATCAAGTAAGCATAAAAATGGCAATACAGAGAGGTCTAAGCATAGTAGGAGATGAAGTAGGGGCAGAAATGACACTATTGAAAAGCACCGGAAACGAGAACATAGTGAGAGCAAAGAAAGGCCTCATAAGTGAAGTGAAGCAAGGATCGGTGTCACAAACGGGATTACAGTGATGGCAAGGACCATTCAAATAAGCATGATCGCAATAGGAGTCGAAGTCTGTAAAGAGGAAGCCAGAAAAAGCAGCATAGACACAAAGACGAGGTTCTGACTGCTCATTAATGGATCACATTAAATCCCACAGGTTTTTGATTGTGACCTTCATAATTCCATCCTTGCTCTTCCACATAAAGTCGATTTTTTTGCAGTAATTACATTCATAGCCTGCATACTTTCAATTCAGATTTTGTGTAGGGAAGTGCCTTTGTAATTCCTTTAAAAGCATTGTTCATTAAAACCAAACTATTTTAGTTTAATTCGTGGTGAGACAGCTGTTCTTGCATTTTTATTGTTCAGGTGTTTTTCGGAATGTACATTCTGTACATATGACTAAAATGTTTTAATTAGGCTGTTGCCACATTTCATTTTTCATGAGGCATACATTTCTTGAATTCTACTGTTTTTGTATGTGGGATCGTCTGTAACATTGACATGACTGTGCTTGGCCTATTAATGTACAGAGGTTTGCATTTTGGGGCAGCTGCGATTCTTTTGTACATCAAAAGGATTTATATGCACAGTGTTTACATGAAAGCGCAAGAACAGAATGTACATGCCTCCGTTCATTGTGCAATGAATCAGTTAAAGAAACGTGCTACATCCTGACATATTTAGTGTCAACATATTTTAAGAGGAGCGCCTGCATGGATAGTTGTAAAATATAAAATAGTATTGAAGACTCCTTAGCATTTTTACATTTGTGTCCCACCGCAAAGGATGATGAAAACATCGCAACAGCAATTGCTGTGATTGATTTTTTTTATTTGCCTCTCCATCATCGAGAGACTGTATGTGTTAAGATGTATGTTTTAATTTGGGGAAAGACTACTCAACTTAAACAACTTTTTGTTCCATATCGGAATGACTAGTTCATATGTGCTGCACTGCTGTATTATACCTGTGGAAAGTTTCGAGACGTCATACAGTGTAGGTGTAGCTTTGTGGAAAGAGATTGCAATGATGGTGCAAAAGTATTTTCAAAAAAAGTATTTTTTGACCACTTATTAAAACGTCAGTTGCCACCCTGATTGTTGGCACCAACTAGTTCAATTGTGGTTCCTATAGTGTTCTTCCTGACCGGATGACCTAAAATGTGCAAGTCCCTTAATTAATGTAGGTTCTGCTTTAAAGATGATATATTAATGTAATGGATTATAAAACATTTTTAAAAGGAACCGGTCCCAGGCTGCTTGGCAGTTCAGGCTGGACTGTTCCCAAAAGGGACAGGGTCAAGACTGGTTTGCATATGGCTGGGTCTAAACTGGGGTGGTGTGGTGAGCAAAAGAATGATGGATTAAACCCAGATCCTTAAGACTTTGGGTGAATGTTTTCATTGTTCAGCACTCCATCCATCAATTGTTTATTTTGCACTTTTAGAAAGAGGACATTTCTCTGTGCTCATAACTCTGGTGTTTTGCAGCCTGACTCCAATCCACATTAAGAGTGACATTTTAGTGCATACTTTCCAGACAGCCACAACACAGGAAGGGCTGGGTGTGACAGGAGAGGTATCTGTTTCCATATGCATACAGATAGTCTTCTTGGGCTGGGAGAAAGGGAGGTGGGGCACATTTACATTTGTATAGGCTGTGTCCTGTACTCACATAAAGGGTTGATTTACCACATACTGATGTTTGGAGCCAGGGCTGGGGTTGAAAGGGAGTGGGTGCACTTCTAAGGCTTCTTTTGACTTGCCCCCTAGATCAAAGACACTTGGAGTATAAGTACAGGGGTTCTGACCCTATTTTGTCAGAGCACTTTTGGAACTGGGACTGAACTTCAGTCAAAAGGACTGCTGCGCTTCTCAAAAAACTCATTTGGACTGCTCTTCTGCTGTTGTCCTGCTGCCTACTCTCTTGTTGGATGGCATGAATGACTCACTGGATTGCATTTCTGCTTGTTGCCCTGCTGCCAGCTGCTTCCTTACTTTGGCTGCCAGACTGAAATTTTGTCAGGAGGAATAACCACTTGGACTACCTGTTTTGTTCTGATGTGCTGCCCTGCCTGTCTTTTACTCCCTGCCCTGTGCCCAGTGCTCTCCAAAGGGCTTGTTGGTTGCCTGCTTATATATGAGGAACCTTCTGTTGCTCCAAAAATACATTTCGCTTGGAAACCTAAAACTGGCCATGGGACTTTGAGTCTGGCCTCTTTCAATCCCCCAGCGACATCGCGTGGTAAGCTTGTCGCTTTCCCCATCAGCGCTTGTTGACCGCCACCTCTGCTGTGAGGAGCACTACTTGCGGCTCTCCAGTGTCAGAAGCAGCATGCGTGTGACACTACCCATCTTGACCAGGAGAGCAGCGTAGAATTTTCTCCTTGACTAGCGCGTGTTGAGTTCTTCACCTGTGACTGGAGCAGCAGCGTGCGACTGTGCAGGAGTACAAAGACTCAGCACTCTCCCCACCTGCCGCCGAGAGAGCGGTACTGTTGTGATGTGGTGGGCCCTGCCAGGTCGGTTGCTGGCCCTCACCATTAATTGTGCCTATATGAGAAGCATCTGACAGTGCCTGAGGGCGGTTTGAGCGCGCTCCCCACACACTGCCGAGAAGCTCACCGTAACCTCCAAAAAGTGGGGAACCGGCAGAATTTATCCTGTAGGAGTGGTGCAGTACTTCTGCACAAGCGGCCCAGGCTGGTGAAGTAGCAAGGTAGAGGGCATCACATTTTTGTGGTGATCTGGAGGTGCAACCCCCATGGAGCACCGTGAGGGAGGCGTGGCATCATCACTTGAACGTAATAGCTGCCTGATATAACTCATATCTTGGGAATGTTGTAGAATTAAAGCATTATTGGTAATAGGCACTCAGGTACTCCTGTGCCCTACCTTGTGATTATAAGCATACTGGTGTTGGTAAGGCCACTAGATTACTGTATACCTGTTAGTAGAAGAGAAGGTGTTCCTGAAGCTATGATTTCCCACTGCTACTTAAGTGCTAGTAATGATTACATTCCATCAGTATGGGTGGATGTTGTTGTTATCTTGCATTGTCTAGGAGCATGAATACCATCTGCGCAGTCGCATCGGAGGCACAGCAGTTATGATACTCATGTAGGATGCACTTTATTTATGATATGTGCTGTTTGTTTCTTGTTTTTCCCAAGATAACAAGTACTCTCTCAGGATTTGCATCGTATACATAGTATTCATGATTCATGTGCTACTCTAAGCGAATTTACTTCTGTTATGCTGATTATCTAACTCATGTCTTGTTACAACCTGAGTATTATCACAGTAATTGCATTTTGTGTGCAGTATTTTGTGTGCATGTTAGCAATGGCGTTTCTAGTTGGCCAGAGTATGGACCTAAGCCAGGCAGAACTCACCACTCTAGTCAGGGCAAGTAAGTTACACATCAAAGGTAATCTGTGCTCACCCTCTGGTAGTTTGGTGCTGAGCAGTCAGGCTTATCATCAAAGGCAATGTGTAAAGCGTTTGTGTGACACACTCACACCAGTAACACAATAAATAGACCACAAAGAAGACACAGGATTATATAAAAATATATCACATATTGTACATAAAACATAGACCAAAACGACATGACTCATAAATACTACATAAAAAATGTAATTACTTTGATAACGCTCAGGTTGTAACAAGACGCAAATTAGATAATCGTTAATGCTGCTCTGATCTTGGATGCAAATAAACCCACATTTTGTTTCTTTGCAGAGCAGCATGAGTCCATTTCAATGTATTTAGAAAGAGATAAGAATAATAACCATGCATAATGTATCAAATACATGAGTTTTTAGTCATTTAAGCACAGTGGAAAGGTTACCAAGAGCTTAGAGGTCCAATCCAAGATAGTGCTATGAATTGCTTTATTGCCTAGTCCTTCATTTATGCTTGTTAATGTGGAAATGTTGAATACAATTGTTCTAAAGTTATTTAAATGTAACAAATGAAGTGGTGTCACTATCGTGAACAAGGCTTTGATAGCCTTAGCTATTAAACAGAGTTTGTTACAAATCTACCGCTGGAGTAACATTCTTAAATAAAAAAATAAGAGGTTTATGGTGGTGTCATACAGCTTATACTTTCTCAAGCAAAACTGTGCGTTTGTTAGACAGCATAAATGTTGGGCTGGTGTAAGACTGATTCTGAGCATCCCTCAGGATATGTTGACCTGTCATCCTGCTAGCTCACAGTGCACTAACTGTACTCCTAATGTTACAGGGTAACAAATGGATGTGCTACCTGACAACCTAACTGACCCCTCCTCACAAGGAAATTGTAGTAACAGATCTAGAACCCATTCCCTCATTTACTTATTCATACCCAAAGAGATACACAAGAAATACACAGTAATGCATTTCAATATTTATTGTAGTATTGTGACTCTTGAGTAAAATACTTGTGCTGCAATTATTAATACAATGAAACAGAATAATGTGAAGAATATGAACAATTCAACCATTTTGCTGATTACAGAAAACGATATTCTTGCATACAAGTACTGTAATATAGTATTCTCGTACCTAGAACATTCTACCCTATCATGTTTAAGGTGAGTGGATTGGCCAAATCCCTATCAGGTGGTCTAAATCTCCTTGACCTGTGGGTAAGTGTCAGCAAGCTGCCCGTCTTGATGTAGAGTTGGACAGCATCCCTCGAATGAGGTGAAAGGAATCAGCTGAGCTGGAATTCTGGCGTGAACCGACCTCGCAGTGCAGGCCAAATGCTCCTATGCATAAACAAAGGCTGGATGTCATATATAAAACAAGCATTTGCAATGGAATAGGTCTTGGACTTGTGAGAGTTTGAGCTATTGGCGTTATACATTACAATAGCTTTTATTTATGCGTTTTGAAAACCTTCAAAGGGTGCATAAACACGCACTTTGTACTTATAGTTCTTTCTTATGAGAAGCAAGGCTGGCAGTAAAAGAGCCGCAGTTACTGTGAGCCTTGCTTCTTATAAGCAAAGACCATAAGAACAAAGTGTATGTTTACGCACGCTTGCAGGTTTTCAAAACACATAAATAAAAGGCATTGTCATTTGCAATGCCAATAGCTGAAAACCTCACAAATGCAAGACCTATTGCATTTCAAATGCTTCCTAAGTGCTTGCGTTTTCCTGCATATACACACCATTGCATAATGATTCCAAAGTTGAGCAGTATAATCTATCTGCTCAGGAGATCCCTATTGCCGTCTAATCTGCTGTACTCACAAACATACAAGAGAGAGTCACAAACAGCTCAACTTGTTTTCACACATAACCTCGGTGGATAAGATACAGGCACCCAATACTGCCATTACTCTAAAACATACACAACCTGGGCCACATCAAAAACAGTAATAATCTGAAAAACCCTTATCACAGCCACGTTCCTTTCATTCAGACCCTTCCTTGCCCCCAACCTGCCCGCACCAATGTCACCTGAAGCTAAAACAGAATTCCTGCTGATAGAAAAAAACAAGGTCAATCTTGAAGCTCAATAAAGTATGCCGGGGCAAAGAAAATAAATGATTATATAGTAGGTTTATTCTGTCAACTGAGAAATTACAAGCAAGATATAAGTGGCCAAGAAACAATCTGTAAGGAGTGCTGCTTTCAGAAAACATCGGCCATATAGAATGGTGCCAACACAGACCAGAATACCCTCCAAAGCAAAAGGACAAAAGGAAGGTGGCATTAAAAACGGCACTGCCCAGAGACAGGAATAAGAAAGCACTAAAACTGTATTCTGCAAAGTGCATTCGGTACTGTGCGTACTTTGGCACTGCATGCCTGTCTTTTAAGTCAGTAAAGCGCTCTGCAACATGATGCATTGTAGTCTTTGTGCACCTCACATGTAAATGGTTTATAATGCCCAGCATCGAAAACTTTATATTTCCAATAATATGGAGCCACCAGCTGATTCATGTGCGTCTCCAGACACCAACGAATACCCTACAGCTAGGCTCATTACACTCCCCCCTTTACACGCCTGCTGCCTCTCTAGCTTGGAGGTGCTGCTTCTCCGGCTCTCGCTTCCTCTTCACATTTCATGCTCTTCTTCTCAGCCCTGTTGTCAGCTCTGTTAAGCCAAATTTATGCAATCCTCCCTAACCATGCGTCCTTTCTACATTCCTGAAGCCCATGATCTTTCTTTCCTGCTGGAAGAGGAAGGTGGCAGCCGGGTTTGGTAGGCTCAAGTGCCACCAGTATTTGAATCATTCGGATGCGAAAGAGCGTGAGTCTGCATTTGGGAGGCATTTGCCGTGGAGAAGAGTTGAGGAGAGCACTGTGAGAGTGGGTGGGTGGGTAGGAAGTAAGATGACTGAGTGTATGTAATGAAATGAAATCAAATGAAAAGAACATTTATAGAGCATGATAGCTACCCGCTACCCTGAGGCGTCCTAGCGCTGCAGACAACACATGAGAGGGGACAGAAGGAGCTTGTTCTAGTTGGTAAACAGCTGAGTTTTAAGCTTTTCCCTGAAGAGTAACAGGTTGTGTTCCGCACGCAGGAATTCAAGAGTTTGGCCGTGTTGTGGGAGAAGGAGCGTCCACCACATCTAACTTTCTTAATTCTGGGTATTGTGAGAAGGTGTGAGGAGGTAGACCATAGCTGTCTGTTTGGTTGGTAGGGGGTGACCAGGGTGTGGTTGATTGTGGCGCCTGATTTCCAAAAGGCTCTGTGTGCAATGCACAGGCCCTTGTAAGCCGTGAGAGTGACTGGGTTGAGATAGTGCATGCTATAAAGATATATCGTCAGTGCTTTTGTCTCCGGTCAAACCCCGACATCAGCAGCGCTTACATTAACTATTTGATTTTTCATCGGTAAAAGACTGCATTTCCCAATGTAACTGCATTTATTTTTTTGTTGAAGACACCTGTATTTTATTTGCAGTTACTTAAAAGGTGGCAAGCCAGTAAAGTTATGACACATTCCTACTCCACCCACCCTACCCCCTGCACATATTGAGCCAAGCAAAGAGTCACTCTGGTTTGCCAGGCTCTTCTGTTGTACACGCAGTAAACTCGAGTCACACTTGCCGAATTCTTCCTCTCTAGCACGGCCACACAGTAGAAAGTTAGTGCGGAAAGCAGGAAACTGCAACCAGCAATTTCAGTTCGCAAAGCTTGAGATGGCAAGCTGCGCAAACTGCAATGCCCACCCAGCATACCTTAATCCATCTCGGAGCACGGCTGTTTCTCTTTAATGCTGAGATGGGGCACACTTCATCAAAGCGAGCGTTATGCACTGTTTCAGTGCGCCTGCCTCTACTACACATGCAACCATAGGGAAGCTGATATAAGTATTACATAATGATGAAAGTGGGCGCCGTGATAAAATATAAACCGCGACGCCCGTGCAATTTAACTTATATTCATGGCGCCCTGTGAAAGCGGGCGCCATGGTTACAAAATAATAAAACATGAAACTGGGCGCCATACTACGTGTCGTAATGATACACAATAAAACAAGTAGTCCCTAAATACTACACAGAAACACTTTGGGCGTAAGAAAATTGTAGTTGGTCGGTGCTGCTTCTGATAAAAACGGAAGTGATGTATCGGAGCACCGACCAATTAGGAGCCAAGCAATAATATTAAAGCAAGAGTTAACCAATGGTGGCCAGCAGGCGGGCTTACACTCCCTATGCTTCTTACAACAGTCTTGCAGACAGCACATGCGCTGTCAAGCCTCGACCTAAACATCTATGTAACATATATTAAAACATCCTCCATGTTACCATGCCGAATCCCGAGAATTGTTTATTCTATTGTGATAGCTATGTCACCAAGCGGCCAAAAACAAATAACATCTTGGGTGCTGTATTTAGCCCTTGTATAGAATGTTCAAGGTGTTCCAATAGAGTGCTTACAAAGTGGTCTTTTAAGCAAATTGAGTTTGATGAATGTGATCTTGTTTGTGCACACATATAAATGTCTGTTAAATGTCATTGTGTTTAGGGAGAAAAGGCATCATTAGAATGTAAGCATGGCAGGATGGGGGGTTAAACTTCAAAGAAACTGCCTCAGCTCACACACAAGGGACTTCGTTCTAGCCTATTGTGACTGCAGATGGACTGGGGACAGGGAAGGGAGGCAGGAAGTTCCAGACACTTCTGTGGAGGGGGGGAACTCTAGAAGTTTCTTTCACTTCAAAACTGGCAACAGATATAACAACAAGAGCATTAGCCCCACTCTTCAATTCACCTCAGGACCTGCTCAAGGGCTCTTAGAGAATTGCCCTGCTACCCGAGGCCTGCTGTGTGTTTTAGTGTACTGGCCTGTTGTACCAAGAGGACTGCTCGGCTGCCTGATGCATGCCGTGTGCCCTCATATGACTGTCCCACTGCTTGAGACCTGCTTTTCTACATGAACCAAGGACTGACAGAGTGACTGTAACGGCTAGTTGGCTGGCCTCCTGATCAGAGCCTTAGGAACAGAAAAAACTCCAACCATCTTGAACTCGCTCCTTGACCAGCCTGAGTGAGTCCTGATGCTACAAGTGGTGTCCCTTCAGTCCTGGACCCTTGAAAGTGTAGCTAAAGGTACCCAGATAGCCCAAATCCAAACCTTTTTTTACTAGAAGGTGCTTTGAGAACCTGAGAGGACCTACCAACTTGTTGATCTGCCCAAGGTGCATTGCTGGTTGGCCTACCATTGCAGCAACTCCTGCTACATTCTTCTCCGCAGCAGCAAATTCAGTTTAGCTGCTCCTCGCAGAAGGAGTATCTGGCCTTTTGGAGCGTTCCTCAACTGTAGCCTGCAGCTTCATCCTGCTGGAGATTTTCAAATTCCTTTTTTTTTTTTAATCTTTTTATTATTTTGCATCACAGGGGTACATCAGACAAATTATACAACAAGATATAAACATAAATGATAAAAAATTGCCACAGAAATAATTTTATGATATAATTAATCCCCATATTCTATCCACTTTCCGTTTAGCCTGTAGACCCCTAGTATTAGCCAAAGCATATTCCATATTGTATATTTCTTTAACAAGACTCCACCACTCAGTAACCTTTGGTGAATTTTTCTGAACCCAGTCTCTAGCAATAGTCAGTCTAGCACAAGTGATTAAGATATTCAGTAAATCACATAATACACTATTTTCCCCTGACGCTCCTATAAATACATCTTTTAACGATAACATAATAGGAGTACCCAGTTTAGTGGAAATAACTTTAGTTACTCCATTCCAATCACATTTGGGACATTTTGTATGATCGCTAAAATTGTTATTCGGTACCCATTTGAGAATCCGATCCGGTGTATAATACAACTGACATATAGTTTTAAATAACTGTAGTTTAAGATTTGAGGATTGAACAGCAAGATTGAGGCTATTTAGAGAGGAAGTAATGAAATCTGATGTTATTTCCATTGTAAGCTTATTAGTCCATTTTTCAGCTAATTTTTGTACGTCATTAATATTATAACCAGAGAATATTTTGTACCCTATACTAATCAATGCCTTATCTTCTTCCCTATATATACAGTTCCATACTTCAGATTCAGTCAGAGAAATGAGTTCTATCTCCCTCAGAAAATAATCCCTGATTTGAAAATATTTAAATCTTGCCCCTTCTTGCAATTTATAGCAAGCTTTCAATCTTTCAAACGGTAAAAATTCCCTATGATCATATAGGTCTCCAATAGAATTAATGCCAGATTTGGAAAATGCATTGCCTGTTATATCCTGAAATATTTCCGGAAAGCCAGGATTAGACCATAGAGGAGTTTTATCATGAAATAGAGATATCTTGCTTTTAGTAAGAATGGAGCGCCAGATGTAAGTGGTATCCCGCACCGTCTTAAATTTAACTCGTTTAAAGTAATTGGGGTCATTAAATCTATAAAAAAACATAATTGCATCTGCTCCTAACAAAAACTTATGAAAAAAAGACATTTGTCAGGGATCAGCAAGCTACGAAAGCGAATCAAAAAAGAAGACCAATAATAATATCTAATATCTGGAAGGCCTAGTCCACCTTGATCATAAGGAGCTTTAAGAAGAGATATAGCTCGGCGAGCTTTCTTGTAGCCCCAAATAAAGCTACTAATAATGCCCTCAAGCCTACAAAAATAAGAATTGTTTACCCTTAAGGGAATAGAACGATAAAGATAAAGATATTTAGGCAATATTTTCATTTTGACCAAATTTATTCGGCCTATAATACTAAGTGGGAGCTTATGCCATTTCTTAAATAAAATAGCAGTTTCCTTTAATAGCGGTTCATAATTTAATGCTATAATTTCATCTATATTTGACGAAATTTTAACCCCTAGGTAGGTTGCTACTTTACATATCCCTGTCATCAATGATGGTAATTGATGATTCAGGATGATTTGAGTCTTACTGGTGTTTAAGCGATAGCCAGAAACTAAGCCATATTTCCCCGCTTCTACCAAAATGCCTGTCATAGTTTCAGGAATATTGGTGGAAAAGACGGCAATATCATCCGCATACACAGTTATATCCAGAGAATTTAAACCATTTATAAAAGGTTGAATAAGAGCTTGATTTTGAGGTGCAATAAGGAAAGGTTCCATACCTAAAGCAAATAATAAGGGTGAAAGAGGACACCCCTGTCGCGTCCCTCGCCCAATCATAAAGGTGGAAGTCAAGTCAAAAGGCTTTATTTCGATAAGAGGTTATCATAAAAGCAACACAAAAATCACAGTGCAACAATTAAAAGCAAACATGAACATTCGATAAAAATGTAACCTATTTAAAAAGTTGTCAAAACAGTACAATAGGTAATCAATATGAAGGAAAATTTAAACAATCAATATTAACCTTTTAGTTCATTTGGTTTTTAGTTTTTCCAATTTGCAAAGCAGTTCATAAGAGAGTTAATTCGAACAGTGGATTAAAAATAAAATTAAACAGTCAATTTTAGCCTTTTAGCTCGAATGGACCAAGCCCATGATAAAAATTTGGCTATGGCACAAACGTAGGTTGCACGGCTGTCAGACATTAGTATCCTGATTGCAGCCGCGTGGCTCCTAGTACCCAGCTGCCGACATAAGTTTTTGAGCCAAACCCTCCTGGGTATTGTATACTCTCTGCACTCAAACATAAGATGTGCCAATGACTCTGGTTTGTCTAGGCATGCAGGGCAAAGGTCTGTAATTTGTACACGAGATTTCCAGCGTGAAGTAAAAGAATAGAGGGGAAGAGTTCCTATTCTGAATCTAAAATACAAAGCCCTATCAAAAGGTTTTTCAATGATGTCAAGGTACACTTCCCGTTTAGGTTGATCTTTAAACTTCAGGAAGTCCTCCGTGAGTCTGCCCATGGTGGTACTAGTATTCCTCTGAGAAAGGATGCAGTCCCAATAGAGTTTCTTAAGAGCTAGCTTCGGGGGTGAGGTTCTATTTGCCCATGCTTCATTCAGGCCCAAATTTACTAGCAGCATCTTCATGTCCCTTAACCATTTAATTTTGTGCCACCCTGGTAGTGACATAATTTCTGCTAGGCCTTGCGCATATCTGCTGAGTTCCTCCACACGCCACAGGCGTGCCCATAGCAGTAGTGGACGAAATTTTGCGAGGTCATCAATTGGGCGGCAACCTAGATCCAACATTAGCGGAACTGTGGGAGTGCCTTGCGGGAGAGACATAATCGCTTTACAAAATTTCCTCTCTGATCCTGGCAAAGCGTCAGTAATGGATGACCCCCAAAGTTCGGCCCCATAGAGGGCAGAACTAACCCCTTTGGCCGAATAGATCTCAAGGACAGTAGCTATTGGTCTTATTATACAGGAGCGTTGTTCTTTCAGAAGAGCTCCTGTGATCCTTTTATGAGATAGCAGCATTTTGTCCAGGTGAGGGGGCCATTCCATTTTGTGAGAAAGGCGTATCCCAAGATAATCGAAGACTTCTACCCTCTCCAAGAGTTCAGCGTTCAGGGTAGGAGGGCGGGCTTGTTTTTTGGGAGGGTTCAGCACAAGGTATTTAGTTTTGCTTGTATTGATTACCAGGCCTCGTTTGGTGCAAAAGGATTGGAAGTTGTCTAGGAGCCTTTGAAGTCCTATGGGGGTTTTAGAAATTAAAAGCGTATCGTCCGCGAAGAGGAGGGTTGGTATGCGTTCGCCAGCCAGGGATGGTTCATCTGAGGGATGT
This sequence comes from Lissotriton helveticus, assembly GCF_964261635.1. Lineage (NCBI taxonomy): Eukaryota > Metazoa > Chordata > Amphibia > Caudata > Salamandridae > Lissotriton > Lissotriton helveticus. The sequence continues at coordinate 299,414,880 of NC_136062.1, forward strand.
TTCCGAAGATGCTCAACCACCCCATTGATGTAGAGGGAGAAAAGGGTGGGAGCTAACACACATCCCTGGCGGACACCTCTCTCAACCGGGATACTATTTGTTTTTTCCCCCCCAGGGCCCCACCTAACCTGAGCAAAGTTATCTTGATGCAACCTAACGAGTAGGGATAACAAGTAGTGGGGCAACCCCATATCAGCCAGTACGATCCAAAGGGTCTCCCTGGGTACAAGGTCAAAGGCAGTCTTTAAATCGATGAACGCGAGATAAAGACTGCCCTTGCCTATGACCACAACTTTCCAATACACCATCATAAGTCTGAAAGCTTGTTCAACTGTCCCGGTGCCCACTCTAAAGCCCGCCTGATAGTCAGATTTTGTTTTCCTCTATCCAGTTTAAAATTCTGACCAACAAAACCTTGCCGACTACTTTTTGACTAATATCTAACAGGCTAATGGGCCTATAATTAGATGGGTCGTCTCTGGGGCCTTTTTTATAAATAGGGACCACCTCAGCCCCTTTCCATGAGGAGGGGATAGGGGCGCCCCTACAGATGGCAACAAGTAGGGAGTGGATCAGTCTCCCCCATTTCATGATATCGGATTTCAAGAGGTCGCCGGGGATACCGTCCGGACCAGCCGCTTTTTGGGGAATGATGGTGCTTATTGCATAGTCCACTTCCTTAGTTGTAAAATCAAAGTCATTAGGCTGAATGACCCAAATTGGGGTGGACAATAGTGGAGCCTCCAGCCCTCCATCAGGATCACAAAAAACAGTAGGAATAATATGATCATCTTGACGGGTATATAGCTTTGAGAAGTGTTGGACCCACGCCTGACTTGGGATGTTGCAAGTTATCAGGTCACTATCTGGCCTATTACGAGCTCTTATAGTATCCCAAAACCATTTAGAGTCTTTCTTAGAGCTAGCTTCTTTGAGGGTAGACCAATAGGCCTCTTCCCACTCCTTTTTTGCTAGCCCCAGTGTTCTCTTGTGTTCTTTCCTGCCTATCTGTATTAGGGGTTGGGACTTGCCCTTGACGGCCTCAATTAGTCTAGTCTTAGCTTTCCTGCATGCTACAGTGTACCAATCATGTGTCCCTTTAGATTTGTTCTGGGACATATTCTTCCCCGTAGTACCCTTTACCCAAAAAACTTCTCCTATAGCCTTAACAGCTGCCTCAAAAATGGGTGTTGCCCTATCTGCTACCGTGGCTAAATCAATGGTATTGATCTCTGCTTGTGAGGCTATGAGAACCTCTTCTATGGTAGAAAGTTTGTCAGCATTGCTGGCAACTTTGTTCCACTTTAGGCGTCTTCCACAGGAGGAGACAGTGACCCTATGTTTGCATTTGGGTGGTGCTAACAATGCTCCATTGAACCAGGGATTCGTGATGGTTAAGGAGAGCGAATTATGGTCGCTCTCCACAGTCGGTGTAATTACCATATCTTCAACCGAACTCCAGAGCCCCAAGTCCAGCAGAATATAGTCAATCCTCGAAGTATGACCAACCCTGTTGAACGTTGGGGCGCCCATCCGGTCAGAAGATGTACGGCCATTAGTGGCTCTTAACCCAAACTCCAAGGTCAGTGCATTTAACTGCACTGCACTACGGGTCCAACGTTTAATCGGAGGGATGTAGAGTGTGGGAATACCCCATCTGCTATCTTCCTCACCCAGGTCAGGGATTCCATCCAGGGGAAGTGGCTCATATGTGCAGTTAAAATCGCCTGCTACTAGGGTGTGGTCAGCTTCTTTATAGTCCCTAAGTTGCACCTCAAGATCAGATATTACAGACGAGGTGCACCCATTTTTAGTGCCTCTAGCATAGACGTTGTAAAGATCTAAAGTCAAACCTCTACGGTGGTTAGACAGAGAAATACCCAAAATGTCTGGGTTATTTGTCTGCTTAGAGGTTATCCGGCAGTTAAGGGAGATGCTACCCAAATAATGAGCCCCCCCGAGGGACGCCCCTTCCCTTGCCTAGGTTTTTCTGCTGGAACAAAATAGGTGACAAACCCAACTCGATGGAGTGGCTCAGTGCTCCAGGTCTCCTGAAACACACATATCTTGTGTGCTTCAACCAAATCGCTCCACTCAGGCAGGCCTAATTTCCTGTGAATCCCCGCGAGATTCCAACTGAGAATTTTTATTTTGTCCTTGATGGTTTCTCCTCTAGTACCATTAGTATCTCTAGGGTTATGGGGATCTATACTGACTCTATCTAGAGCAAAAGGCGTTGGCTTGGTCAGGCTGGTAACTACCACAATTGGGGGATTAGGGCATAAGGGGTGAGATGTGACCGAAGAAGCCTCCTCCTCACCCCTATTGATATCAAGATGTGTGGAAGAAGCTTCGTCAGAATTGAGTCAATCAACCTCATCCAGTGCGCAGAATCTATTCCAGTGGGCAAACTGGGAAACAAAGGGGTCAAATGGAGGAGGTAGACCATGCCATGGTTGCTGCCACTGATGAGTAATATGATGTGGAGCATGCATATACCCTCTATTAATTGGGAAGCTGAATCCAGGGGGATTTTGTCTTGGAGGCATAGGTAAAGGTGGAAGAGCATTTGCCCATATAGGAGACTTTTCCCAACGGCAAATCATATAGTGATTGAATCCATTTCAGAAATTTACCCTGTATGCCAAACGCTTGCAGCACTGCCCATATAAAATCCCACCCCACTCGGTCAAATGCTTTCTTTGCATCTAATAAGATCATACCGAGTGGGGTGGGTACAGATCTTGCCAGGTCAAACGCAGAAATGGCCATATTAATATGTGCCGTAGTGTCTCTTTTAGGTATAAACCCATGTTGTTGAGGGGAAACCATGTAAGACATTAGTGGTGCAAGTCGGGTTGCTAATATTTTGGCATAAATTTTTGCATCACTATTAATAAGCGAAATTGGCCGATAGGAACCTCTCTCCTGTGATGGTTTACCCTTCTTTAAAAAAAAGATAATTTGGGTGAGGTTCCATGATTTTGGAGCCTGTTCTCCATTACCAATTGCTTGTATAACCCTGATAAGCAATGGAGTTAGCTCTTCCATACAGTTTTTATATAGCTCTAATGGGATGCAATCCTCTCCCACAGCTTTACCATTTGCTAGCGAGTTGATAGCTGTTTTAATATCTATTGCTGTAATATCAAACGCCAATTGATCGGATTGTTCCACCTCCAGAGTCTTAACTTTATTTAGTGTTATGTAGTTTTTGATGTTATCTTCTTTAACTACGACTTCTGGCGTATAGAGTTTTTGATAATAAGATGCAAATTGTTGTAGTATTAGCTTTGAATCCTGGAACATCTGATTATTATCCCCTTTAATTTCTTTAATAGCATTTTGAGCACGGTCTTCAGCTACTTTATAAGCTAAAACTTTACCAATTTTCTCCCCATTTTCATATTGGTTAAGTTGGTATTTTTTCCATTTGATAATACTTTTTTCCATAAAAATATTTTTCATCGCTACCTTTAGTTCAATCAATTTCAAGTTTAAAGCTTCTAAGTTTTCTGCCCCAGCTAGTAAAGTTTCATAGAGTTGGTGTTCAAGATTTAGTATTTCGGTAATCATTTGCTCATTTCGGACTCGAAGTTCTTTATTTTGCCGCCATATATATTGTTGTGTAAATCCACGTATACTGGCCTTACATGTATCCCACACTATTGAAGGTGAAGCTGAGCAGATATTTATATCTATAAACTCCTTTATTTGATCCTTTAGTTGCTTAATAAAATTAATGTTTGTGAATAGATATCTAGGAAAAGAAAAAGAACGGGGTAATGGTCGATCTGTAGATATCTTAAAGGTCAGAATAATAGGATTATGATCCGAAGTGACTCTTGGACCTATTATGATATTGCTAGTTTCCAAAATAGAATCTGTAGTCCATACCATGTCTATCCGTGAGCATAATTTATGTGGAGCAGAATAGTACGAATAACCCGGTACCAGAGGGTGTAAGTATCGCCACGCATCTTTAAGTAAGTGAATTCTAGCTAGATCTAGAATTGCTGCTCCAGTCTTCTTCATTCTTTGAAATACACCTTTTTTAGTTATATCTAAATTATAATTCATAATACAATTAAAATCACCAAGTACAATAAATTCCCCATCCCATGATAGCAATTCCAGATTCACTTGATCAATAACATATGGTTCATCCTGATTTGATGCATACACTCCACAGACAGTAAATTTGTGACCTTCCCATGTTATCTGTACTATTGCCCATCTACCAGCCCTATCAGTTAATGTCTTGTTTTTTTCCGCTTTAAAATGTTTATGTTTTAATATTGCCACCCCCCGGATAGAAGCATTAAATTCCGTGCAGACCATAGTGTCATATCCAAGTTGATTTAATAATTTTCTATCTTTATGGGCTATATGTGTTTCCATAATAACCACAATTTGTGGGCTGTACATCCTAAGTTCTTCATACACCAGATTTCGTTTATTCCTATTATTTAGGCCTGCCACATTCCATACTAAACATTTTATTAAATGCATTGCAAAAAATATAAATCCCTATTCTTACAGTATTCCCCTAATTTTTTTTCCATATCCATCTTGTTGTAACTCCAAATAATATAAGTTTTTAATCCCGTGATGCTATTTTTTCCCCAAAATAAATCACCCCCCATCCTACCCTTGCCAGGCATTGACCTGACCCAGCCCACCCCATCCCTACTTACAGGCCCCCCCATGTGAACAGCCGCCGTTCTATTGGCAGCTTTAGCGCGGAGTTAACCGCCTCGAGGTCTGGGCGTTCAAATATTAATAGAAATTTATTGAAGGCCATGTCTAAATTTAAGTAAGTTTTCTCTTTTTTTCCCCCTTTTTTCCCCCCCTTTCTTCCTCTTCCCCCCTACACTTTTCTGTGTTATCTATTCCATCAATCATAACCTTAAATTAAACATTCCTGTTTTTATCTACAATCCCATACAAATGCCTACATCTTTGTTATAGCATAATCATCACAGCCAACAAGAAAAAAAAAAAAAAAAGGAAGGGAAGAGTTATTCAGTAATAGCTTTCTTTTCCAATTTCCACTCAGCCAATGCTCTTTCTATTTCATTTTTTTCCAAAAAATAATATGTTCGGCCATTTTTTAGCACTTTCAGCTTAGCTGGTTCTTGCACGTAAGCTTGGCCACCTAACTCCTTGATTGGATCTATATATTGTAACAGGAGTATTTGGTCTTGCTTTTAGGGAAATAGCCTGGCGTAACAAAAAGTTACCAATATATATCAAGATTGGCCGAGGGTATTTACTGTTCTTATTTTTTTGAAAGAGCGGAAGTCGATGAGCACGCTGTATCTGTGAGTCCCAGTCCCAATCAGATAGTTCAGGAAATGCCTTTTGAAGCAGATGTACAGTAAATGCCCTAGCATCAGCTCTCTCAGCTCCTTCCGCAATTCCAAATAAGCGTAGATTCTGTCTCCGCTGCCTATTTTCCAAATCTTCGAGCTTAGCTTGCATTTGGCGCAGTTGAGATTCATGTTTATTTACAGCTATCTCAGTACAGACTGATTTCTCCTCCGTTAACACAACTCTTTGTTGAAGCTCTACCATCTCTTGAGAGATAGCACCAAGTTTGCATGACATTTCCTGTAGAGAGGACTGGGTCTTATTACTATCTTCCCTCATCTGTTGGTAATGAGATTGAGCCTCTTGTTTTTGCTCATTCAAAAGCTGTAGAATCGTTTGAAATGAGGAGGAGACCTCCCCTTGAAGTGTCCAATCTGTGGAAGAAACATTATTATATAAAGTGCTGGTTGAGAATTGGTCATTAGAACTCAGTGATTTGGCAGTCTCAGTAATTACCGATTCATTTAATAGTCCTACATTTAATGTTATCTCAGAAGGTACTGTTGTTAAAGCAGATATTAGGGTCGGTGCTTTAAGATTCGGAGCAGTCTCTATATCAGAGATAATAGAAGGAAGGGGTGAAGTCTCCCGTGATAAATTCAGCTCAACAATCCCTTCTGATGCAGAAGTAGAGACGCAAGAGGGTGGAGTTGATATCTGTGTTAAAGCACCACCATCAGCAGTTCCTTTTACTAGATTTTTATTAGCAATCACATCCATCATAGTAGTAGAGTCACTAACAACTGCTGGAATATCGCCTAATTCAACGGGGCTATTTCCAGATAACCGAAGTGCCATTGATTTCACGCCACCCTTAGATTGTACCCATTGTCTTATCGGGCTATTCTCCGCAATCGATTTCTTGGTAGCAGTTTTAGGTTTGTTTAATGCCTTTTTAGTTTTGTTCTTGATTTTACCTCTTCCTTTCTTAATACCGGCTGCTTTGTCTTTAATAGAGGGTGAGGTTTTATTTCTACCCATGTCAGAAATGTCATAATATTCTTCATCAGTTTCTGCTCCATCCGTATGCTCCAGATGTTCCATGAGCTCTACCCCTATATTCTCCTTACACCCTATTGAGTCATTACTTTGTATCTCCTCATCTCTTAATGCCAAAGTAGTAGTAGTAGTAAGACTTGTAGCCTGATTAATATCCAGATTCATATTGCTTTCAGCAGTAATTAATAAAGGAATCTCAGTAGTGGTACTATTTTCTGTGGTGGTCAATGCAGGAGTAAGAATGCCTGTCTCATTATTACCAACATCATGCTGTATCTCTTCATTATTTACAATGATACAGCCAACCTCGAGAGAGTTGCTTAGCTGTGGAGTCTCAAGGCTACTATGTATCAATGTATCTGAGGCAAGGTCATTTTTACCGCTATTAACATTAATAGACATACGAGATGTTAATTTGTCAGTCACAGAGCATTTTTCCACTCTCTCTTGCCTACCAAAAATTCCTGGTGCGCTCTCCACAGTGGTCGATGCTGTCTGCTTTGCCGTTGCCATTGCCGCTGCCGTCAAACGCGTGTTCCTTGCTGGGGGCTTTGGTGCCATCTTCCCACACTCCGCAGTCATTTTCAGTAAAAGTGAAGAAGCAGAGCGCCGGTTAACCTTAGAGTTAAGCCAGCTAATTACAGCCCGACCGCTCGCTGCTATCGGATGAAAATGCCGCTGCAGCTGTGCAGAGCGAAGCACTCCCTTCACCCGGCTCTGGATCAGCCGGAATCGCAGCATCCGTTTTCCTCTTTCTTAATTTTTCAGGCTCCAGCCACAGCGAGTCAATCCCCCTCACCCGGCTCGTGATCAGCCAGGGCAACAGCAGCCATCTCACTCCGCCTTAGTTTGGCTCCAAAACACTGTTCCAAGCACCGCGTCACACAGCAAGGTATCCGCACTCGGCTCCAGCTGGCCTGCGTTGCTAGCCCAGCGTCCAGCGTCAAAGCGGCTCGGCCCGCTCAGCACAGCCGACCTGTCGGTAAGCAACAGCTTCTCGTGTTTTTAACAATTATTCCACCAAATACTTCTCCAGGGTAGCCAGGACAGCCAAATCACCCGGTTTTCACATATCACTTGTAGACACGGCCATTCATTTCAGTAAGTAACTCCGTGAGCAGCTCAGACCTCGATCTGCGTTCCTCCACACAGCGGTGTCAATCCGCCATTTTGGACGGTTCAGAGATTTTCAAATTCCAGGAAATAGTCTAAGTCCAAATATGGAAATCTTCACTACAACTTCTTTCAGTGGCTCTCCAATGACAATACCTCCTCCTTGAGCATCGCTGGCTGCCTTGCCCTGCTGCCTTTCCCTCCTCGGACATTTTTCTTGAAAAAAGTCAGAAAGTAAGCAGAAATGGGCGAAAACCACTTTGTGCATCCGACAGCGGTCCATCGAAGTTGGCCTTAACTTTCAACTTGGCCCCACTCTTGCGCAACGAGATGCCGGTGTTTGGTGCTTTCATCTTTCAGTCATTATTTTACACTAAACTTTCAAAATGAATAACGCTGGCTTTAATGATGTTATTTTTCGTCATTTCTGTGTCAAATAATTTATTAAAAGTGGCTCTATTTTTGTAAATTGTAGTGGGATTTTAGTCGTGTTGTGTTTTCCCTTTATTCCTGTTCATGTGCTACATACATACCTTCAGATTGCCTCTAATTTAAGCCTGACTGCTGTTGTGTTAAACTACAAGAGCGTTGAGCACAGGCTAATTTAGTGACTTTTTGTAGTTCACCCTGACAAGGATGGCGGCTATTGCTTGAGTAGGCTCTTACCTTCCTCAACCAACAACTTAGTTTCGTACACTTTTTCTAGGCAATTGATACTTAAAAACCGTACATGACATAATGTATGCTTTCTTAAAATTCTGTTTTAATTTTTCATAAATGAGTCATTATTACGTTTAAAAAAAAAGGACCTTAAATTCCCTTTTGAAAGTTTTGTGAGCAGTGTCTTAATTTTAACATTAGCCTTAAGGAGTGAGTTTCTGCTGCTGTTATGTTTTATAAATATGGAGCCGAGATGGATTTGAAAACAGTATCTGATGAGACTAATAGTTTGGCCTTCTATCCAAACTCTCAAAAGCCCGGTGTCTGCCACTGTCTGGCTAAGGCAATGAGAAAGCGGGAGAGACATAATAAACAGCCGAGCCTGCCTTTCGACAGAGTGCATCAAATACAGGGTATAAACTGATGAGCTGATAACAGGCAGGGAGAGCCCAGAACACCTACTCGCCGCTCACGTCATTTGCCCGCTGGTAATCTGTGGATAATGTTAAAGGCGATAACCTTGAGTGCCAAAGCTCGCAGTGCCTTTGGCCTTGAGGAATTGCCTTCTGTCTCAAAACCCGGGACTGCCGCGTCACAGACTGGTTTCCCTCAGCAGCTAGGAGTTCCCTTTTTGTCTGGCTTTTGTCCAAGTGTAACTCAGCAAGGAAATTAGACTATTTCACGTATTTATTGATGTATTCAGCAGCAGTAACATTTCGACAAGAAACTTTTGACACAGAAAGGGCGGCAATACATAAATCTAGCGGTCGTGGAGGTTGAGATCGTTTAGAGACATGAATTAGGCGGATTAGTTGATCTAAATCGGCAGAAAAATACCAATAACGAATATTGTAACATAAATACGAACAGACAAATAGTCTTGCTACCTAAAGTTTTTGGCACTTTTTTTGGCAAAACTGGCTAATCTTTAAGAGCTAGCGCTCGATATGGAGAGGGTCTGTCAGTGTCTTAATTTGAACCGGTGGTTGGCGGTGGGTCACCGGCACTCATTTTTGTGGAACTGCACTTAATTTTTTTTCACCAGACATTTCCCTGAGTAGGAAAGAAAAAACAAAAGAGGAAGAGAAAGACGGGAAATAGGTCACCAAGGGCGAAAGAAAGAACTAGCAAGAGTGACGACATTAAGGGGCAGGCAGTGTTTGGCAGGGGCTTAAACATGGGCATCCTAAGAAATGTTTCCAGGGGGGGGGGCAACATTTTAACTTCATCACCATCCTCCGACATGATTGAGCACAAGTATTAAATACATCTAAAAAAAAATCTAGTGAGACAAAGAGCTTAAACAAACAAAGTAACCCATAGAGGGAAGAGAAAAATCTTGTGAGGCTACACAGCAGACGACCTGGCAATTACTATAAAACAGAGGGAAAAACTAAAAATGGCCGGAAAAAAACAAAAACATTCTAAATCAGGTTGATGTGGTTCTAGTGCATGGGTACTCACAAACTTTCTCTCGGGGGCCAAATTTACAGTGTGGTTTGTGGCCGTGGTGGGGGCAGGGTCAGTGGGGGAGGGGTGTTGTGCTAGAGCAGCAAAAAAAAACTATGACCATGAGGTTGAACACATGCCCCTGCAGCGAACACCTTCGTCCACTGAGCCACCAGACCTGGCATACACACATCTTTCTCTCTCTCTCTCTCTCTCTCTCTCTCTCTCTCTCTCTCTCTCTCTCTCTCTCTCTCTCTCTCTCTCTCTCTCTCTCTCTCTCTCTCTCTCTCTCCTCTCTCTCTCTCTCTTTCTCTCTCTCTCTTTCTGTTTCTCTCTCTCTCCCTCCCTCTCCCTGTCTCCCTCTGTCTCACTCACTCTGTCTGTCTATCTCTCTCCCTCCCTCCCTCTCTCTCTCTATCTCACTCCCTCTCTCCACCTCTCTCCCTCCCTCTCTCTCCCTCTGTCTCCCTCCCTCTGTCTGTCTACCTCCCTCTGTCGCCCTCCTCCCTCTGTCTGTCTCCTATCCTCTGTCTGTCTCCTATCCTCTGTCTGTCGCCCTGTCTGTCTCCCTCTGTCTGTCTCCCTCTGTCTGTCTCTCTCCCTCTGGCTCCCTTCCTCTGTCTCTCTCTCTCTGTCTCCCTCTCTCTCTGTCTCCCTACCTCTGTCTCCTTCTCTCTTTGTCTCTCTCCCTCTCTCTCTCTCTCTCTCTCTCTGTCTCCCTCTGTCTCCCTCGCTCTGTCTCCCTCCCTCTGTCTCTCTCCCTCTGTCACTCTCCCTCTGTCACTCTCCCTCTGTCTGTCTCTCTCCCTCTGTCTCCCCCTCTCCGTGTCTCCTTCTCTCTGTGTCTCACTCCCTCTGTCTCCCTCCCTATATCTCCCTCCCTCTCTCTGTCTTCCTCCCTCTCTCTGTCTCCCTCCCTCTGTCTCTCTCCCTCTCTCTGTCTCCCTCTCTCTCTGTCTCCCTCTGTCTCCCCCTATCTCTCTCTCTCGGTCTCCCTCCCCTTCTCTCTCTACCTCTCTCCCTCTTTGTCTGTCTTAGTCTCTACCTCTGTCTGTCCCTGCCTGTCTCTATCTGTCCCTATTTCCCTCCCTCTGTCTCCCTCTCTGTCTCTCTGTCTGTCTCTGCCTGTCTTCCCCTGCCCCTGTCTCTGCCTCCATCTGTCTCTGTCTGTCTCTATCCGTCTGTCTGTCTGTCTCCCTCCCTCCCTCTCTCTGTCTTCCTCCCTCTCTGTCTCCTTCTCTCTCTGTATCCCTTCCTCTGTCTTCCTCCCTCTGTCTCCCTCCCCCTGTCTCCCTCCCTCTGCCTCTCTCCCTCTGTCTCCCTCTCTCTCTGTCTCACTCCCTCTGTCTCCCTCCCTCTATCTCCCTCCCTCTATCTCCCTCCCTTTCTCTGTCTCCCTCCCTCTCTCTGTCTCCCTCCCTCTCCCTCTGTCTTTCTCCTTCTGTCTGTCTCCCTCTGCCTCCCTCCCTATGCCTCCCTCCCTCTGCCTCCCTCCCTCTATCTCCCTCCCTCTGTCTCCCTCCCTCTGTCTCCCTCTCTCTCTGTCTCCCTCTGTCTCCCTCTCTCTCTGTCTCCCTCTGTCTCCCTCTCTCTCTCAGTCTCCCTCCCTCTCCCTCCCTCTGTCACTCTCTGTCTCCCTCCCTCTCTCTCTACCTTTGTCTCCATCACTGTTTCTTTGACTGCCTCTGTCTGTCCCTGCCGGTCTCTATCTGTCCCTGTTTCCCTCCCTCTGTCTCCCTCTCCGTCTTTCTGTCTGTCTCTGCCTGTCATCCCCTGTCAATGTCTCTGCCGCCATCTGTCTCTGTCTGTCTCTGTCTGTCTGTCTCCCTCCCTTCCTCTCTATGTCTACCTCCCTCTCTGACTCCCTCTCTCTCTCCCTCTTTCTCTCCCTCTCTCTTTCCCGCTCTCTCTCTCTCCCTCTCTCTCCCTCTCTCCCTCTGTCTCCCTCTGTCTCACTCACTCTGTCCGTCTCCCTCTCTCTCTGTCTCCCTCTCTCTGTCTCCCTCCCTCTCTCTCCCTTTGTCTCCCTCCCTCTGTCCCCGTCCCTCTCTCTCTGTCCCTCTGTCTCCGTCCCTCTGCCTCCCTCCCTCTGCGTCCATCCCTCTGTCTCCCTCCCTCTGTCTCCCTCTCTCTCTGTCTCCCTCCCTCTGTCTCCCTCCCTCCCTCTGTCTCCCTCCCCTCCTCTGTCTCCCTCTGCCTCCCTCTGTCTCCCTCCCTCTGTCTCCCTCTCTCTCGAACTCCCTCTCCGTCTTCCTCTCACTCTGTTGCTCTCTCTCTCTGTCTCCCTCTCTGTCTGTCTCCCTCTTTCCCTCTCTCTCTGTCTCCCCCTATCTGTCTCCCTGTGTGTCGCCCTATGTCTCCCTCCCTCTCTCTCTGTCACCCTCTCTCTGTCTCCCACCCTCTCTCTCTCTCTGTCTCCCACCCACCCTCTCCCTTCCTCTCTCCCCCTCCCTCTCTCTCCCTCTGTCTCCGTCCCTCTGTCTGTCTCCCTCCCTCTGCCTCCCTCTGTCCGCCTCCCTCTCTGTATCCCTGTCCCTCCCTCTGTCTCCCTCTCTCTGTCTCCCTTTGTCTCCCTCTGTCTCCCTCTCTCATTTTCTCTCTCTGTCTCCCTCTCCCTCCCGCTGTCACCCTCTGTCTCCCTCCCTTTCTCTCCCCCTGTCCCCCTCTCCGTCACCCTCTCTGTCTCTCTGTCTGTCTTATGCTCTGCCTCTATCTGTCTGTCCCTGTCTCTGCCTCTTTCTGTCTGTCCCTGTCTCTTTCTGTCCCTGTCTGTCCCTGTTTCCCTCCCTCTGTCTCCCTCTCCGTCTCTCTGTCTGTCTCTGCCTGTCTGCCCCTGTCCCTGTCTCTGCCTCCATCTGTTTCTGTCTGTCTCTCTCCCTCATCCCTCTCAACGTCTCCCTCCCTCTCTCTCTCTCCCTCTGTCTCCCTCTGTCTGTCTCCCTCCCTCTGTCTCCGTCCCTCTGTTTCCCTCCCTTTGCCTGCCTCCCTCCCTCTGTCTCCCTCCGTCTCTGTCTCCCTCCCTCCCTCTCTGTCTCCCTCCCTCTCTGTCTCCCTCTCACTCCCTTTGTCTCCCTCCCTCCATCTGTCTCCCTCACTCCCTCTGTCTCCCTCTGCCTCCCTCTATCCCCCTCTGTCTGTCACCCTCTGTCTGTCACCCTCTGTCTGTCACCCTCTGTCTGTCACCCTCTGTCTGTCACCTTCTGTCTGTCACCCCCTGTCACCTCACCCCAGCTTCCCAGGCACACACACACACAGCCACACCGAGTACTTCACAGGTCTTTAAAAGACCATTTACTTGTTAATGAGGCTTTGTTGTGAATCACCTGGCCCCCATAGAGCAGAGTGTCTCGGAGTCCGCGCTGCTGCAGCTGTGTTTGCTGACACTCTTTTTTAAAAAAAAATTTAAAACACATGTAGGATGTCTGCTAGGCACGTTAAAGGCAGACGGCCCATTGTCATTCTTTATGTGATGATCAGTAGCAAACAGAATGACAATGGGCCTGTCCACAGTCTGCTCAAGGTCGGGAAGGAGCTGCTGCAGCCTCTAGAGTTCAAAGAAAAGTGCGAGAGGCCCTAAGTGAGAGAACGTTTAAACTCCTGGGGTTTCTCACAAGGGAACGGCACAGCATGCTGTAATTGTGAAAATTAAGGGGACCAAAGGCATCCGTAAAAGGAATGTTGAAGGCCTCCCTGCTCAGAACACATGGCTGTCCACTACAGCAACGTGTGCTGCCTGAGTGATGATATCACACTGTCACTGGGCCAGCACCGGACGGACCGGCGATCCAGGCAGGCCTGGTTCTATGATTCTTGCTCAGGGAGGGCCATGAGCATCGATGGGTGGGCCACAAACATTGATAGGTGTGCCACAAACATGAACGGGGAATGAACAGTGGTACAAAATATTGCAAAGATCTGATATTTTAGGTACTTACATTGTCAACTTTTGACATTTTGAACACCATAAGTATCAAACAATGAGCGACATCTCTTTGCAGCTTTTCATGTTTAAAAAAAATGTAAATTCCACTTTGCAGTTTGCAAAGCATTGAAGTTTAAAAGTGTGGTGCAGTAAGCCCTCTGACAACTTTGCACACCCCTGCCTAATAAAATAATTCACACTTTACAATTATTTATCTTCTCTTTCTATGTACATAGGTAATACAAACACAGTTAAAAACTGAGCTATGGTTTTGCCAAATGTGTAAATCCATTGCAACTCACCAGTTATGCTAACCAACGCACACATAATTCATGTTCCCCATCGTGCTCAAAACCCTTTCTTAACTGGGCCTGGGTCTTTCTCCCATCTCCTTTGATGCCATCCAAGTTTTTACTGAGCTATTGCTTCTTTCACTTCTAGCCTCTGGCTGTCATCCCTGTAGAGGTGATACTCCCAGCATTCACATCTCCCCCTTAATGGAAGAAGCAACAACATACTTGAAGTGCTAGTAGTGAGTTGTCTGCTTGTTTAGGTAGGAGAGACCCTTTCTGGTAGCCACAGTGCTGCTAACAAGTCAACATCAGGGCAGATAGTGCCTTCCCAAAGGAGTCTCTGAGACTAAAGAAACACCCTGAAGAGAAAAACCTCTGATGGAAGCTGTGACCTCAGAATCCAGGCGACAGGACCTGAAAAGGAGGATAGTCACCAAGGGGATGACAGACCTGGGAAGAAGAGGAGAATTGCAGAAGAAGGAACTCACAGAACCGAAATACCAAACTGGAGAAAAATGTCACCAACAGAGCGAATAGATATCAACAGGAGAAAAGAGACAACAACAGGAGCAAAGAGTGTTGCAACGCAAGAAAAATGAGAATTCCAGCCCCTTATATATACACACGGACAGCAAGGCAGTGACGCAACAGGAAAAGGAGACCCACCATCTTGGTTTAGGAAAAAAAAGGAAAACGGTTAGAAAACCTCCATCTTGGAATGGTGAAGAAAAAACAGTACTCAAGGCAGTCTGGGAACCAGACAGAGGAATTTTGGAAGGAAGGAACATGAAACAATATAGCCCCTAACCATGACTGCAGGCAACTCATATTAAGGTCACTCTAAGGTTCAGGTAAGTCTACAGCACTTGGTTTTCCCAGGCAGTCTCCCATCGAGGTACTAACCAGGCCGGACCGTGCTTAACTTCAGACGAGATCAGGTGCTTTTAGGGTGGAATGGCCGCTGCCTACAGTGGCGGCGTGCCCGAAGAGAAAAGAGAAGTGCTTCATGGCGCGTCTTTGCACCCAGAAAAGAAACTGCAGGGTGCCGCACTGAGCTCCGGCATGACCAATGTTCAAAATAGGTGCCACGGACCCAGTCCACGGCGTAACACCACATCTATTAGATTTTCAAAGTGTCTGTATGTCTGTCCATTTATCATGCCAACTTTTAATTCTGTCTCCCTCCCACTGTCTTTCTCTCATTCTACCAACCCCTCCTTTATCATACTCTAACCCATTATCCATCTCTTTCGTTATCCATCCCTCTTTTCCTCTCTCTCTCTCTTCCCGTTGTTACCCTGATTTTCCCATTTCAATTGCCCCTGCTCTATTTCCCTCCCTCTCTCTTAGTCTATAATGTACCCCTCTTTCTCACGTGTCTCCCATATACACTCTATAAAGTGTTCTATTTCTACCTTCCATGTCCTTAGTCCCCACGTCAGTACTTTTTCTTGTATTGAAAATTCTCCTGTTCTTCAGTTATGTCTTCTTATGCCAACTACCTGCCTTATCAAACCTTGTCATTTGCATAAGACCCTTCTCCGTAGACATTAAATAGATTCCTGTCCCTGTGAATGCTTTCAGTTCTGCATGCTTCTACATGTTAGGAACGTGGAAAGACCTTGTTCAACCTTTAGTAGGCATTAGATCAAAAGAAAGTTTATTGTTGAGTGGTAAAGGAAAATCCATCTATTTCTGGAGGAGTTGTTAGATAACGTGGAGACTCCACATGTTGCATTTCTTTTACCAAACTATCCTTTTCTTGAAGTGATAGTGTCATATTTCTTGGGTTCTACTCCTGATTTGACACTTCCGCAAGGTATCACCAACCTCTAAATCAAGCTGTAGGCTGCTGAAAGTTAGAACTAAGAAGTGTGTGCGAGGCCTTGATTCATCCTTTCCCTATTATTACTGACCAGGAAACTTCTAATAATCCTCTTCTGCATCCATCCTTTGCGTTGTCATTCCCTGTCCTTTTTACTCCCCTTGCCATCGCCCTTCTCCACTTTCGTTTCCTACCCTATCTTTAATAATCTCTTGCTCTAACCTTCTTTCCACTTAGTCTGTTCTTACTTCATCTTTTACTTGGCTCTTTCCCTCTCTCATTTCCCCCTCTCTCACTCTCTCATTGTGCTTATCTATCATTATGCCCTCCCCACTCGCTTCTTTTCCTATCTTCTCTCGTCAATCATTTCTCCCCCTTTCCTCTCACCCTCTCCGTTTGTCTCTACTTCCCACTCCGTCTCTTATCTTTCCTTTTGGCTCTGTCTCTCTCTTTGTCTCTCCTCTGCTCTTACGTTTCCCTTTGTCCGTACATGGATGGTTAATTACATTTTTCACTACATTGTCAAAATCGAATTTTCATTTTTTTCCATTTTTAGTCGTATTGTTCTTTAAATGTAGTTATTTAGGTCCTTAATGTTTTTTCCGGAGTTTTTTCACTCTTAGCTGTATACAGCACTCTCCCCATTGCACAAACGGATGGAATTTCATAAGAATGAAGATTTCAATTTCAATCCGGTCTGTCACTTCACAGTTTTTAAACTAAGAGTGTAGGCACTGGCCCCTATCCCCAAACGCCCCCACCCACGCCCATAGCTTTTTATCCGATCGTTGTGGCCTGCTGTGAGGGACTAAAGCTCACGTCCCCTGCCTAAGACTTGCTGATTGTGCTGCTCGAAAGCATCAGCAGCTCCCCAAGGACTTAATTTAATCTCCTGAGGCCTGGGATGGGGGGAGACGCTCCATGCTGTGCCTCCTCTAACGGCCCATGGTCATTCTGCCCATGACAATGGGAACGCCTGACTCTGTGACCTGCTGGGAGTCACACTCGGGCTGTAGCAGCCTTTCAGGTGTTGCCCCAACAGGAAAGTTGGCCCAGGTATGTGGGCCCATCCTCTAGAACCGGGCCCCACCTTGCCCCCCCGCGGACGCCCATGGGCTTAAAGAGGCCTAAGAACTAAGGATTCAAGATTACACAGGCTTGGTATTCAGCGCGCAGACATTTAATAGCTTTCTAGGGTCCTGAGCAGTGCTTTGAGCACCAGCCCGCATCATACTACAAACTAATATGCTCAGCAACCTTGTATAAAAAGACAAAACTTTTAGATTGCTGATACTTTACTCCACAAATTAAGCTTTGAACTCCGTCGGTGCAGGCCTGCCAAGCCCCTCCACCTCAAACTGGCGGTTTGGAAACCACAGGTTGGACGATCATGGAGAACCTCCAATACCCGAGGTTTTTTAGGTCTGGCCTTCGCAGCTGCGCGCTGCGAGGCAAAATACCTTTTCCTGTCGCTTTGGCTTTTCAGCCAAGCACGTGCACGCGTTCCATTGCCTTCAATGGCAACGCGTGCACGTCAGGAGATTCACTCGCGGAAGCGCGCGCCACCATCTGGCAGCAGTTATCGCTCCCATGAGTGAATCGAGCCCGCCCCGTCCTTTCCCCCCCCACTGCGCGAGGCACGCGTGTTTGTGCTTGTTTACCCTTCATGCGTTGGTAAATTGGAAGCTTTGCAGGAGCGGGAAGCTCCATGTGGGAGAGTGTCCGGGAGCATTCACGGCTGTAGCTGTCCAATATGCGGAACTACTGCTTGCATATTTACCCCATTTCTTTCTTGTCTTTCACAGGAACTCTCTTTCTCCCCTTTACATCTCTATGCTCCATCTCTCTGTCTCTTTCTCTCGCTTCTGCCGGCCCGTTTTCTCTAATTTCTTTCTACGGGTCTCCGCTTCTCAATCTCCTCTCTCCAAGGCTCCCTTGTGGTTTCCTAACTTCTTTCATTTGATTCCCTTTATTTGTCCCTCTCTCGCTCTATTACTCTATTCTATTCCCGTCTCTCCATTTCTTTCTCCCTCCTGCTCTCTACGTGTCTCATTCTCGTGGTCTCTCTCTTTCTCGCGCTCTCTCTCTCGTCTTGCCTCTTTCGCTTTAATAATCAGTTTTCTTATATGTAGATAAGCACAATGAGATGACTTCGCCTAAGTGTGCAAAACGCCAGAGAGCCAGCTCAAAACCATAACCGCTAGAAAGGGAGAGGCAAGCTTTTATTTCGCAAAATAAAGAACATACCCTTTGTTTTCCATGATCGCGACAACGACGTCATAGGCTTACGTGACTGAACTCCTCCCAGTCACGTCAGCCCATTCATTACAACCCTCTGCTCAGATTTGGAAGAACATTAGAGGCGAGCTTTTGGGGTGAGAAATCCCTGACGTGGGGTGAAAGCGGGGCACTCCCATAATATTTTCTCAAGGCTGTTCAATCTCATATTTTGTTAAGAGCACGTGTTTTGAGAGCCATAAATTGAAACACTCCGACCACCCCAAGGCCATGGCACTTTCTACAGTGCCACATCACGATTTTTTTTAATTTAAAGCTCTTTCACACAAATGTGAGGCCCCGGTTGTGGCTATATTATGCAATGCAGAGTTTAAACTAGAAGTCAGCAGTGCCTGTGTCCTTCCACATGACACAGAGCTTCAAAAGGTTATGTTGTCTAAATACAAGTGGACATTTTTAATTTCTTCAGCAATGGGCCTAATGTGGCACTGCTGGTTAAGAGGCACTGTTTCTGATTTATAGATAGGCGGCTTTTAAGCGCTAAGACGCCTTTACAATTTGTTTTCGATGATTTTAAAGCCGCCCATTGCTTTGCTTTAAATTTGCGGATTTTGATAAGGCCTACATATCTCTCATGCCAACGGATACGTACAAGTATGTGTAAAATATATTTTCTATTCTATGTATGCTAGTTATTAAGCTCTTACTGGAGTGGCGATTTGGATCGGCACAACATCTGGAGGCTGTGCCAACAGGCATATACTAACTCTACATAAGTTACAGAAGATAACACTAGTACGATTAACATAAATGCACACGCTAAGTAACCTACATAAATGGATACATCCTAAGTAGACAGAACATGGTGCGATAGAATACCACAAGACACAACACAACAGGGCACAAAATAAAAAAATGCCATAACCTTAGGGAACACAACAGAACAGACTATGTACGTTACAATATACCATACCATAGCGTAATCTAATACGGCACACTGTAAAATATAACCCAATTCATGGCCTAACCATGACCTTCTGTAGTATCGCACGCCCTACCATGTGATAACATACTGTGTCATGACTCATCGTGACACTGGGGATGTGGCCCAGTGGCCTGAGCTGCTGACTTTGTAGCTCAGGAACCAGGTTCAAGTCTCGGCGTCGACTCAACGTCCTGTGATTCTGTGCAAATCATTTGATCTCCCCCTGCCTGCCAATCCTTGTGTAATGTAACTGGTGTGCGTGCAAAGTGCTCCAACACTTTCGGGTCGAGAACGTGCTATATCAAAGCTGCAAAAAAAATAAATGGATGATTTTCATACCATGCCATAGCACACTGTATCGCACCATAATGTAAGGTACGAAGATTAACATGCAAAAAAAGAAGCATGGTGTGTATAGAAAACACCATTACAATACAGTACAGTTGCCAGAATATTGATGTAATTGCTTTCTGATGGGCAGTTCCTCTGAGGCCGGGCCGCCTTGTACTACTGTTGTAATGGGCGGGGTCATTTCATGTTATATAAGTAGAGGTCCTTCAACACACAGCACAGAGTGAGAGACCTTGCCAGGCTTGGGGAATCGTCAAATGAAGTGGCTTAAAGGGCCCCACCCCCTCCCCACTCCTCTCTCAGCCAGGGGTATTAGTAATGATTAGGCAAGTGACGCCAGTAGCACCACTGTTCCTCGCGCCCGGCACGGGTAGTGCCACCCGTTTCCGTCTCTCCTCAAGGCGCCTGGGGGTGGGGGTTGCAGCGTCACTTCTTCGCGGACAGCGGCGTATGGCCGGCCTGGGCGCACACTTTCACTTTGACTAACGCGTGCCGTGACCAGCCCCCACTGCCTCCTTGGTGCTTTGTTTCAAGACAACCGAACAAGAGATTTTTTTTTTACTGAAAGTACAAGGGGAGCGGGCAACCATTTGCACACGACGTGTCTCAAAAAGTCGTGAAACATCTTTTTTCGTCCCATAAGCTTCTGAAGGCAATTTACCGGATGTAGTAGCCCTGATAAAGCAGCCCCTGATTGTAGGATTTAAACTTCAATTTGATGCAATAGCAAACGCTGTTGCCTGTGGGCATTCAAATGTTCACCAGGAAACACTATGTAAACTGAGCGATTAACATTAAACAAGCATTGGCATAGCCAATAGGTCTCGTTTTTGGGACCTTATAAGTATTTCGTTATACAGCACATTATCCCTGGTTCAACAACATCAACTGTTGCATGGCTAAACACTTATACGGTCCCAAAAGTGAGACCTATTGGCTATGCCAATGCTTGTCTCCTTAGTTTGAAAGAAAAGGAGCGCCTGAGACCTTCTCAAGAGGCAACTGGAGGTGCACCACCCACTGCCCTTAGAAAGCGGCCAATGCGAGTTACAACACAACTACTAACAATCAAACTTCTACAAGTGTTACATTCTAGACAATTTCAGTCCACCCAAAGTAATAAGAATGGCCTGGGCTGCAGGTATTTAGATTTTGTAAATGTATATTGCATTGTTAAAACATGCTGTTGATCTGCTTTCCTGAAAATTAGACAAACAGCACAACCATGTGGTTGACAATCAGAAGAACTGGTGTTGAGATTTACCAGTGTTGAGCAGTGGCAAACATCGACCAGTGGCTTAACGAATCTTGAGGGCGCCCCCCTGCAAACTACATGGAGGGGGCCCCCCTCAAATCCTCCGTGCCAGTCTAGAGCTCTCAGGCCAGCGACCCGCCATACTGCAGGGGATGCGGAGCTATTGTTACTCCACTGTCACCAATGTAGCCGTTATAAGTAACACTGGATGGTGGAGTCAAAGATTGGGCTTAGTCTGCCAGCAGGCTATCATAGGTGGTGGTTCATTCATTACAGGGTCCCTGCCATCAGTATTCCGGGTAAGTTTACCCAATTTCTAGGTGGGTTTCCTGATGCAGACTCCTGTCATGATATACAACATCGGGCCCACTCATCGTTCAGTTTTGACTGCTCCTTCTCGTTTCCATTTTAAAACATTAGACAATGCGACAATGCAGTATTTCAAAAGCAGATGTAACTACAAAGATCACATTTTGATAATACATTTTTATGAGTAGACAATAGCCATCATAAGAGGCATTGCAGAGCTTCATACACACTGTGACCCCAATTCCATCACAGTCTCTGTCTCTCTCTCTCTCTCAGTGAGTCAGTCTCTCTCTCTCAAGTCAGTCTCTCTCTCTCTCTGTCATTCAGTCTCTCTCAGTCAGTCAGTCTCTCTCAGTCAGTCAGTCAGTCTGTCAATCAGTCAGTCTGTCAGTCTCTCTCTCTCTCTGTCAGTCTGTCAGTCAGTCTCTCTATCTCTCTTTCTGTCAGTCTGTCAGTCAGTCAGTCTCTCTCGCTCAGTCAGTCAGTCTCTCTCTCTCAGTCAGTCAGTCTCTCTCTCTCTGTCAGTTTCTCAGCCAGTCAGTTTCTCGGTCAGTCAGTATTCAGTCTCTGAGTCAGTCAGTCTCTACTCTCTCTCCACTCTCTCTCTTTTACCATTCTCTCTCTCAACTCTGTCCAGTCTATCTCCACTGTCTCTCTCTCCACTATTTCATCACTGTCTCTCCACTGTCTCTCTCTCCACTGTTTCTCTCTCTCCACTCTCTCACTCTCTCTCCACTCTCTCTCCACTCTCTCTAAACTGGTCTCCCTCCACTCTCTCTCTCCACTCTCTCTCTCTCTACTCTCTCTCTCTCCACTCTCTCTCTCTCCGCTCTCTCTCTCTCCGCTCTCTCTCTCTCCTCTCTCTCTCTCTCTCTTTCTCTCTCTCTCTCTCTCTCTCTCTCTCTCTCTCTCTATCTCTCTCTACTCTCTCTCTCTCTCTCTCTCTCTACTCTCTCTCTCTCCACTCTCTCCACTCTCTCTCTCCTCTCTCTCCACTCTCGCCACTCTCTCTCTCTCCACTCTCTCTCTCCACTCTCTCTCCACTGTCTCTCCACTCTCTCTCTCCACTGTCTATCTCCACTCTCTCTCCCCACTGTCTATCTCCACTCTCTCTCCAATCTCTCTCTCTACTCTCTCTCCACTCTCTCTCCACTGTCTCTCTCTCCACTCTCTCTCTACTCTCTCTCTCTCTCCACTCTCTCTCTCCCCACTCTCTCTCTCTCCACTCTCTCTCCACTGTCTCCCTCCACTCTCTCTCTACTCTCTCCCCACTCTCTCTCCACTGTCTCGCTCCACTGTCTCTCTCCACTCTCTCTACTCTCTCTACTCTCTCTCCACTCTCTCTTCACCCTCTCTCACTCTCTTCACTCTCTCTCCACTCTCTCTCTCCACTCTCTCTCTACTCTCTCTCCACTCTCTCTCCACTGTCTCTCTCTCCTTTCTCTCCCTCCACTCTCTCTCTACTGTCTCTCTCCACTCTCTCTCCACTCTCTCTCCCTCTCCACTCTCTCTCCACCCTCTCTCTCTCTCCACCTTCTCTCTCCATCCTCTCTCTCTACTCTCTCTCTCTACTATTTCTCTCCACTCTCTCTCCACTCTCTGTTTCCACTCTCTCTCTCTCCACTCTCTCTCTCCTCACTCTCTCTCTCACTCCACTCTCTCTCCACTCTCTCCCACTCTCTCTCACAAGGTAGTAGGCGTTGCCATAGACGTCAGCAGAAATGTTTCCAGGGGGGGGGGCACATTTCTAACTTCATCACCATCCCCCTTACACCCTACTCCCCTCTGCCTTGCACCCTTCTCACCCCCCTTGCACCCTTCTCCCCTCTGCCTTGCACCCTTCTCCTCTCTGCCTTGCACCCTTCTCCCCTCTGCCTTGCACCCTTCTCCCCTCCGCCTTGCATCCTTCTCTACCTTGCACCCTTTTCCCCTCTACCTTGCACCCTTCTCCCCCCCGCCTTGCACCCTTCTATACCTTGCACCCTTCTCCCCTCTCTGCCTTGCAGCCTTCTCTCCTCTGCCTTGCACCCTTCTCCTCTCTGCCTTGCACCCTTCTCCCCTACCCCTTGCACTCTTCTCCCCTCTGCCTTGCACCCTTCTCCTCTCTACCTTGCACCATTCTCCCCCTGCCTTGCACCCTTCTACCCTCCCCTTGCACTCTTCTCCCCTCTGCCTTGCACCCTTCTCCCCCTCCACCTTGCACCCTTCTCTACCTTGCACCCTTCTCCCCTTTCTGCCTTGGACCCTTCTCTCCTCCGCATTGCACCCTTCTCTACCTTGCACCCTTCTCCCCTCTGCCTTGCACCCTTCTCCCCTCCCCATGCACTCTTCTCCCCTCTGCCTTGCACCCTTCTCCCCTCTGCCTTGCACCCTTCTCCCCTCCGCTTTGCACCTTTCTACCGGCCGCCTTGCACCCATCTCTTCTCTGCCTTGCACCCTTCTCCTCTCTGCCTTGCACCCCTCTCCCATCTGCCTTGCACCCTTCTCCCCCTCCCCATTGCACCCTTCTCTCCTCTGCCTTGCATCCTTCTCCCCTCCGCCTTGCACCCTTCTCTACCTTGCACCCTTCTCCTCTCTACCCTTCCCCTCTCTGCCTTGCACACTTCTCCCCGCTGCCTTGCACCCTTCTCCTCTCTGCCTTGCACCCTTCTCTCCTCTGCCTTGCATCCTTCTCCCCCTCCGACTTGCACCCTTCTCTACCTTGCACCCTTCTCCCCTCTGCCTTGCACCCTTCTCCCCCTCCGCCTTGCACCCTTCTCTACCTTGCATCCTTCTCCCCTCTCTGCCTTGCACCCTTCTCTCCTCCACCTTGCATATGTGCTAGGGGATAACATTTATTAAATAAATTACCATTTTTTTAAATTGAAAATTAATTATTAGAATGTTTAATAATCATGTTAATCTTTAATGTTTTACATATGTGTATATGTATATTTATTTGTCGTTAGTTAGTAAAGTTCATATTAACAGTTGTATATTTGTTATACATTTATAGGGTTATGTTTCATATATGTTATGTATTTGAAGTGAAGTACTTGCCCTAATGTTGCACAGATAGGAGATGTAATAATAAATGTTACCCCTCCAACGTCCACCACTTTCCCTACTGTTGCACAGACTGGAGTGGGAATAGTAAATTTAACCCCTCCGAAGTCCAATACTTTCTCTACTCTTGCACAGACTGGACTAAGAGTAGAAAATGTTGCCTCTCGGAAATCCAATGCTGTCCCTACTATTGCACAGACTGGAGTGGGAATAGTAAATTATACCCCTCTTAAGTCCAATACTTTCCCTACTGTTGACCTGTTTGGAGTGGGAATAGTATATCTATTATTCCCAGACTCCAATACTGTTCCTAATATTGTTTGAATATACTGAGTGGGAATAGAATAGTTAATCCCTCCGAAGTCCAATGCTTTACCTACTGTTGCACAGACTGGAGTAGGAATAGTATATCTATTAGTCCCAGACATCAATACTTTTTAAAATATTATTTATATATATCTGATATTATTATTTGTTTATTTGTTAAATTATATATTATTTGTATGTATGTATATATTTTTTAATAACATTTTTCAAAACATTTTTAGTAAATGTCTTTTTTATATTGAATTAATTTGGCAGTTTATTTAATGATTTACACTTGATTGGTTTATCTTTTTTGTTTTATATATATGTATGTGTGCGTATATATATGATATATATATGTGTGTGTGTATAAATATATATATATATATATATATATAATTATATATATATATATATATATTACCTACTGGCGGTCGCCAGTAGGTATATATAGTTAGGATTTTTTCTCTATGGGATTTTTGAAAATTCTATGTTTAATAACTTTGGCGTTTGTGGACGGAATTGGCTGAAATTTTCAGGAAAATGGCACATTTTGTTTCTGAGCAGCCCCTGAAAATTGGGGGGGGTTCGTCCAGGGGGGGTCGAGAAAAAAGGGGGGTCCCAAAACGTGTTTTTAACATTGAGTTTTCCATAGGGCGGTTGGCCTCACTTTTAGCCCGAACGGCTGAATGGATTTGCACGAAACTTGGCAAAATTGTAGGGACTGGTAGCCCGATGTGCCTTTTGTAGGTCTCAATATATGTGCTCCAGTGGATTTTGAGAAATTAACGTTTAAAAAAAGATATATATCTGTAACAGCGGACCGGGCAGCGCTCCAGTTTGCGTACTTTTCGCGCAACGGAGCTTTGTGAAGCGAAGCTGATTGGTTCTCCGGCGTCTGTAAACATTCCAAACAGTCCGTAGCGGCCACCATCTTGTCTCTCGGTAGGATCTAGAGACAAGAGGAGGCCAAAGCGAAGGGGCAAATGACCATAAGGGGGCATAGTAGATCCTCCCTGACCTCTTAGGTTTGATGTACCATTTTGCCAAGTTTGGTGTAATTCCGTTCAGCCATTCAGGCTGTAGACGTATCTAAATGTCAATAATCGAACGGCTGAATGGATTTGCACGAAACTTGGCAAAATATTAGGGACTGGTAGCCCGATGTGCCTTTGCTAGGTCTCAATATATGTGCTCCAGTGGATTTTGAGAAATTAACGTTCAAAAAAAGATATATATCTGTAACAGCGCTCCGCTTCGCGTACTTTTCGCGTTATGGAGCTTTGCGAAGCTGATTGGTTCTCCGGCGTCTGTCAACATTACAAACAGTCCGTAGCGGCCGCCATCTTGTCTCTCGGTAGGATCGAGAGACAAGAGGAGGCCAAAGCGAAGGGGCAAATGACCATAAGGGGGCATAGTAGATCCTTCCTGACCTCTTAGGTTTGATGTACCATTTTGCCAAGTTTGGTGTAATTCCGTTCAGCCATTCAGGCTGTAGACGTATGTAAATGTCCAATGGAAAATTGCATGGGGAAAACACATTTGAAAGTGTTGAAATTTAGAACCAATTAAAATGTTACTTTGGTTTTGTATTTGTGTGTGATGAAAGTTAATTGGTTATGTATATATCTCAAATGAGAGGAAACCACAGCCATTTTGTGATACTACTGTCTGAGGTACATTTGTGAGGAATTTTTGGTGGTGAATTTCTGGTGTTTGATTTACACAGTACTAACACTTCTCCTACTTTTAAAAAGGTGAGTTGTTAATTTGTAAGGGGAACTATGTTGTACACTTGAAGATAATTTGAAAAATGTTTTCTGTTATTTATTTGCAGTCCTTCTGTTATACTAAATACTTGATAAAGTTAGTTTTATATTATGTATTACTAAAAACGATAAATGAAAGTGATTATTTTTTTCTGCAATTTACAGCAAGCAATTTCAAAATAAAATGGCTCACAATGAAGAGACCGTGGCAATTTCTTTGTAAGGGGAACTATGTTGTACACTTGAAGATAATTTGAAAAATGTTTTCTGTTATTTATTTGCAGTCCTTCTGTTATACTAAATACTTGATAAAGTTAGTTTTATATTATGTATTACTAAAAACGATAAATGAAAGTGATTATTTTTTTCTGCAATTTACAGCAAGCAATTTCAAAATAAAATGGCTCACAATGAAGAGACCGTGGCAATTTCTTTTGCATTGTCCACTACATTGATTGAAATTGAGAGCACCAATAATGAAATATTGTCACAAGGAGGAGATGACTTGTATGATTTCATTAGATTGATTGAAATTGACAGCACCAATAATGAAATATTGTCACAAGGAGGAGATGACTTGAATGATTCCACTACATTGATTGAAATTGAGAGCACCAATAATGAAATATTGTCACGAGGAGATGACTTGAATGATTCCACTACATTGATTGAAATTGACAGCACCAATAATGAAATATTGTCACAAGGAGGAGATGACTTGAATGATTCCACTACATTGATTGAAATTGACAGCACCAATAATGAAATATTGTCACAAGGAGGAGATGACTTGAATGATTTTTTTGATCAATCTGTTGATGGCGAATTTATCGAATGTTTGGAGACCACAGAGTTACAAGAATCATCATTGCAGACTTTTAATGAGGAGATTCCAGATGAGATGATTGAAGAGGAAATTGCTGATGAGGACATGTTACTAGTTCTTTCAAATTTAGAAAATTCTGAAGAATAAATTTATATTTAGAAATCAAAAATTGTTTGAGACATTATTCATTTTTATTTTTAATTTATGAGGTTGTAGCGAAGTGATTGTAGTATAAAATGAGACTTATAGTATAGAGTGCAACATTTTTATGTTACATGGTAAGTTTACTCATATTTACTTCCCTTCTCCCACTATATTATCTCCAATGTGTATTTGACATCTCTTCTTCATCTCCGGCCTCCTTTCTCTCACTGTGTGTCTCTGATGCATCTTATCGCTGCTATTTTGTGTAATTACAGAAGAGAGTAAAATAAAATAGTTCGGAACGTGAAAAGGGGGCAAAGTAGAGTACCCCTCACCCCCTAGGCCTTCTCAGGCGGTCCCAAAAGGATCAGTTTCTGCTTTCCTGAGAGATTATGGTATGAGTTCCATATACCACAATAATTTGCATTACAACATGCAAGATATATATCTCCTATTACCAACTTTTGGAGATATTCGCGCTAAGCGCGAATATCTCCAAAAAGTAACACCTGCCCTGAGCAGTTCTTAGCCATGTTATCCAATGGGAGGTGGATAACATGGCTAAGAGCATTAGCTCGGTAATGCATGAATATCGCTGACTTTTTAGCGATATTCATGCATTGCGGCCGTTTTTTATCGCATTTGCGATAAACCTTGATAATAGCAAGGTTTATCTTCGATAATTTCTGACGATGCTTAGCGGTAAAAAATTCGTTGGTAAGCATCGTTAGCGATAAATATCGCTTAACTTTGGTAATATGCACCAACGTCTGTTAACGTTCGATTCGAAGGAAATGAGGAAGTGTTGAAAAACATTGTTTGCGCCATCTTGCCTTTTTTGAAATGCCACACTTTTGTCGTGCACGGCAGCCATTTTAGATGCCTTGACCAGACCCACTCTCTGCACGCTGTCGATTCGTAGCATGGCTCCCCACCCTCGCAAGCATCTTCCCCAGGCACTGGTCACCCCCGCTCTCTGTCTTATGCATGGGCAATAAACCTCCCCCCATCTGCGCTGCTCTTCCCTGAGAATCACACTCTGTGCCCGCCCGACACCTCCCTTTCGCCCTATTCACTACCGCACCCTCTGACACTCCTCTTCCTCTGTGTCCGATTGTCCAGGCTATCAGCTAGCCCTGCAGATGTAGTTTATGGCTCCAGCTGTAAAGAATCACCCCTCTTTAAAGGAGTTATAGTAGATCAAGGCCCACACCCGATGAGATCCGTCACACCACACGTGTTCCTACTATCTGAAAACCATCCTGTATTGTGATTGGGGAGGGGACCGAGCCTGAAGCGGAAGATTCTAGGAATGACTCTTTGTACATCAAAGTTTTTACAATTATGTGTCACATTAAAAATATATAGCACTCCAACAAAGTAGTAGGAATATAAAACTTTAATAACATATAAATATATACAACAAAACAAAAACAGTAAAAACATTTAAACAACGAAGAGACCGTGGCAATTTCTTTTGAATTCCTGATGAGGACATGTTACTAGTTTTTTCAAATTATGAACATTCAGAAGATGTTGCCTGGGGGTGGGTCGTCAGTAGCAGTCTGTTGTGCGAATAGTTCCAAGGCAGCAGAACGCGCTGAAATCTAGATGGCACGAAAGTGATGTCTAGTAAGTTGCCGCCCAGCAAATAGCGGTGTGGGGCGCCGCGGGGGTGAGTGAGTCCAGTAGGCACCACAGCTATTCTTACCGGCATTGCAGAATTACTGCTGGGGACAATGCCTGTGCTGTAGCAGGGTCACAGCAGAAACAAAAAGGATTCTGTTGAAGATGTTGTTGGTTTTTAATTTGAAAACAGTTCTGGTGTCAACTGCTATGGTAATGTAGTGGTTAATGTTTTGTTTTCTCTAGAAAATGTAAAAGAGGGGGAGGCAGTCCAAAGTTCCGTTAAAAGGGCAAAGGAAAGGATCGGTGGTTTGAACTATCACTCAAAAAGGGGAGGGGGTGCAACAATTTTTCCTACCGGGTCACACTGTGCTTTCACCGGAACTGAGGTCTGCAGGATTCTAGTAATTCAAAGTGAGGCTGGCGCCAGCATGGGAGCGCCGACATCCCGCGGATACAGTTTCGTCACTCCACGGGCGATCATGGCAGTCATTCCCCATCGGGGGTCGGAGACTCCCGCGGCTCCTCTAGAATCTTCAAGGTCGTGGAGGACTACGGTGGTGGAGTCAACCAGTGACCGGGCCATTTCTTCATGCTGGGCCCGCTCTTGCCAGGTCGATCGCCATTTTGAGAGTTCGGCAGCTACCGGCGATCGCGGGGTCACATGAGCGGACGGGCTCCACCCTGCCGGGTGAGATGTTGCAGCATCGCCACAGTGGACGAACCCTTTTCGGGGCGCCTGGAGCGCTGAGGGTGCAGCTGGGAAGCCTTCACCTGAGGAGGCGGGAGAGGCCTGTTCGCACCGTCTCTCCCTCCCAGTGCACCCCACGGCGCCCCGCTTGACATTTGTTATGGCCGGTGGCGATGAGGACGGGGGGGGTCGGAGGCATGTGCAAGACATCCCCCCCAGTGTTGTCAAAGCCATTTTTGAAGAAAGAAGTGGTGCCTGGCGTGTTGCCACTGCTATTACGAAGGAGAAAAGAAAAAATGTCCCGTCCGTCTTTGGGCCGGGCTTCCGGTGGAAGTCGGCCGGACGCCCCTGGCTCTGGCCTCATGAACGGGTTCCTTGGTTTATCGGCTGCAGCCGGATCCCGTCGGCCTCGGCCCCCCGACCGTTGGTGGCCGGACCGGAAGAGCATGTGGCGGGACTACCTGAAACTCTCAAGGGCCACCGCGGCCGGACTGGGAGAGAGAGGGGAGGGTCGAGGAGACATTACCCCCCCTGTAACTCTTCAGCGTTGTAAAGGCAATCCCCTGGCCGGGTCCCGCTGGCCTCGGCCTCTCCTCCGGCTACACCCTACGTTAGGATCTCCTGGCCGAGGCGTGGCAGCAGGACCCGCCTTATATGGGCTGCTCCCGGCTGGGCGTAGCCGCAACCCTGCCCCACCATGGAAGTTTCCAGAGTGGGGGCGGATGTTCTACTGACTTGCATTTTCCCTAGTCTATCGATTTTTTGGGCGTGGCAGGCGGTGGGACAGCGAGGGGTGATTTGGTTTCTCTTACTGTTTTTCTGGTCTCTCACCACTGGCATATTTCTAACGTTTTCTTGTTTCTAGGACATTAATAGGTTTTATCATTACGTTATGTTATCGTTTCTTTGTTCGTTGTTTAATAAAAGTTCATGTTCATCAGTGGCCTACTGATTTTCGTTTTCCTATTCTTTTCTTTCCAGGTTGTTTCATGCTAAAGTTTCTGTTAACAGGATACAGTGATCACTTCGTTATTATTGCATATGTCCTTTTCACTAGGGGTGCTCTCTGGTCGGGCCAGATGATGTATCTCTAGTAAATGGTCCGGGTGAAACAGGTGCATCAATCAGTGGGGAGTAGATAGGCATGACAGATTACAACGGGGGAGAAAGGTCCGCATTACGTACCCTGTCACTATTTGCAAAGATTTTCCTACGTATATTTGCAAACAGGGAATACCTCCAAAAAGAACCAATTCCCAAACAGTCAATGTTTGGGGAAACAATCAATCAATGAGGAACGAAATAGGCACGACGTGTTAAAGGTTTGCGTTACCTACCCTTCACTATCTGCAAAGGGAGAGAGAATATTCCTATTCTTCCTCGTTTGCAGGCAGAGAAGATTCTTAAGAGAACCAACTTCGAACAATTCAATGCTCGATTCAAACAATCAACAAGGGGTACTGTGAACACAAATGAACGCCGCTTATGTACATACACATTGGTATTATCAACAGGTTGTTCCTAATGTTTCTATTTTAGGGAGGTCAAAAAGAGATCCCATTAGTGGCCTACTGATTTTGCTCGATTCCTTTTGTTTTTTTACACGATTTTTCGCTATCTGCAAAGACTCAACAGAGTATTGCGACTCTGTGCTTGTTTGTAAATAGAGAATGAACCAAAGAGAACAATCAATCAAATGGAGAGAGAAGCAGGCACGACGGATTACAACGGGGGCAAAGGCCTGCGTTAACTACCCTTCACTATCTGCAAAGAGAGAGTACTCCTAATAGAAATGAGGGGTGGGGGGCAGCATTCAAAGCAGATCAGTGTGCATAAACACGAAAATGTTTTTACTTACCACGTACTTGACATTCGACAGCTTATGATATTTGCTTTTAAAAAACCATTGAAATTCACTGAAAAAACCATAGGTTATAGACCATATATAGTTAGGAATTAGCATTTACAAAACCTTGAAAATTCACTGAAAAAACCATAGGTTATAGACCATATATAGTTAGGAATTAGCATTTAAAAAACCTTATTTTACTCACACAAAACCATTGAAATTCCATATATAGTTAGTTGCACTAACTATATATCGCGCACCCGCAATCCACTGCTGATCATGTCTCATATTACATCATTCATGACATGGTCAGTGACATCACTGATGACATCACTGATGACATCTCAAATGACATCACTGATGACATCACTGATGACGTCTCATTTGACATCATTCTTGTGCTAATACGATAAACCTCTTCAGACTCTAATATAACCTTAGATACACTCAGTGTATACAGACACTCACACACTGCCACTCATCCATGGAGTTACTCACACACCCAGTCAGTCATGCAAAGAAACAATCTCACCTCCATTTCTTCAACTATACAGTTATACACACCTTACTTATTGAAACATATACTAACACATATTTACTCTCTTATACAATCCCTGATACAAGTTCACAATGATCGATACAACCACTCACTCATTCAGTGGCTCTCATGCACAGTTATTTATATATGTCAACTCTCACATGTACTGTGTTTTACATATGTACTTACTATGACATGTAGCATTGAGATATCCATTCACTCATCAATACACTCATGCACACAGTCAACTGCCCATGTAGCTGTTTCCACATGCACTCTTGAACTCATACACCTAGTGAATAAACTGCTCACACATCTATGCACAGAGTCACACACCTTCCAGCCACCCCCACACAAACTCAATCTCCCATAGAAATACTTGGGCAACCAATTAATAACACATATAGCCTCTCGTATAGCTAATGATCAACACATGCAGCAGTTTACATCACTTTTGAACAACAACAGTGGTCCCAAACATAAAGGAGTATCACAAGAATAAAATATAGACAGAGTCAATCTATATTTTCAGGACAGACATGTCCAGCCGGACAGGGGTCTTCCAGAGTTTTTACTCAAGATTTATGTATTGAAATCACATAAAGATACCATCCAACAATCAACCAGAGTGGACAACAAGCCTGTGTCCAGTACTAACAGAGCGAGTACAAGAGGTGATGTAGACAGCAGAGAAGGGCTTTGTAAGGCGAAACAACGTTACTCTATAAACAGTACAATTGTACAGAGTATAACAAACATGCACTGGACATTACAGTAGTAATCACAGTTAAGTTCACGTGCATAAAAGGTCGACGGCGTATCGGACCCCTATAAAGTATCAGGGACCATCATCAGGACAATTACAATGAAAAGCCTTAGGTTAATTAAGCCTCTAAATGCCGGGTAGCCTCGTTAGATAGAGGCTGGCTCCTCGGGCAAAAGATACGCGATCACCCAGAATCGGGTCGCGACGGCCGCGGACAATTTGGATTCCGTCGGCTTGACCAGGATACCGGGTTAATCGGCATGAATCATTTCCTGGACGACGCCCATCCTAGAACCCCCATGTTATACTTATTACCCAAACTACACAAAGACCCCCTAGTTCCACCAGGCCGTCCAATTGTTTCTTCAATTGGGTCACTATTGGAACATACATCAAAATACATCGACCACTACCTCAGACCGTATGTGGTCGCTCTCCCATCGTACATCAAAGATACTACCCATTTTTTGACTGCCATAAATGGAATTCATTGGGAAGATCACTTTATTCTTGTCACACTAGATGTGACAAGCCTTTATACGAGTATTTTTCATGAGCAGGGACTGAAAGCCATTGAACATTTTCTAAGGACACGTTCTGTCTCGTACTTGCAACACTCGAAAATGATCATATCTATGATTGACTTTTGTCTTAGAAACAATTTTTTTTTCTTTGACAACATCTTGTACCGTCAGTCACAGGGCACAGCCATGGGAACCTGCTTCGCCCCCAGCTATGCGAATTTATTCATGGGCTGGTGGGAGGAGCAGGTTGTCAGTGAGATGGCAGACTTTGACAACGTGGCCCTGTGGCTGCGGTACATAGATGACATTTTCTTTATTTGGAACGGTGATGAGACATCTGTGAAGCTTTTTATACAGAAACTAAATGTCAACAATTTGAATCTTACATTTACTGAACATATCAGTGATGTAAAGCTTGAGTTTCTCGATGTTCTTGTTGAGGTTGAGAACAAACAGCTGGTCACCAAGCTGTTTCGCAAAAAAACTGCTGGTAACAGCATCTTAAATGCGAACAGTTGCCATCCCCGTAGCTTGGTTTACAGTATTCCGTATGGCGAGCTACTCCGCGCCAAACGGAATTGCAGTACCGAGGGTGCGTTTCGTGATGAAGAGAAGAAAATGTGTCTGAGATTCCAGAATAGGGGGTATAGTCCTAATATGATCAACACTGCCAAGGAAAGAGTAGCATTGAAAACCAGAGACGAATTATTAATTCCGAGAGTTACATCGGATGATGTAAACCAAGTAAGATTTATCACTACTTTTTCAGGTCAAGCACGTGAGGTGCGTAAAATATTTGAGAAACATTGGCATGTTTTGCATACTGACATACATCTCAAGAAATATCTGAGTGACAACCCACAAATAACCTTCCGGAAAGGCAGATCATTAAGAGATGAACTAAGTAGGAATTATGTTACATCAGCAAGTACAACTAATCAGGATGTTGGCTTTAAATGCTGCAGACGCTGTAAAGCATGTAAATTTAGTCATGATTGCCAGACTCTTCTTGTGCCCACTACTAGTAAGACCTTCACAATACGCAAACATCTAACATGCAACACACCCTATAGTGTATATGTGCTCATCTGCCCATGCAATAAATGGTATGTGGGAAGTACCAAACATGAGGCCAAAAAGAGAGTACTGGAGCACCTTCGTGCAATACGTAACAACAACAGACAATACCCTATAGCGCGACATTTCTTCTCAGAACACATGCAGGATGAGAAATTGGTGCAGTTAGTGGTTATTGACAATGTTGATTTGGGGATCCGAGGAGGCAATCGTGAGTTGTCACTTAGGAAACTAGAATCAAAATATATTGTGGATTTCGAGTGTCTTACTCCGAAAGGATTTAATATGAGTGAAGAACTGGCCGTACATTTATATGAATGAATATATGTGCACATTGAGATTAGAGTTAATCTATTGTAATAATGTATCCGTAGTCTTCTTGATTTTAACACAATCTTTGTATTGTTTTTAGATTTCACACAACTTGGGCTAGCAGAAGATATTGGACTCTATTGGAAGAATCTATTAATGCAATATTATTTTTCAAATGCATTACCCACTGGGGTTTATATGATTTCACGTGACTTTGAACACTTGGGAGGTTTACGGCCCACTGGGGCAGCGTTATATGCACTTTTTTTTTCACATAGTCGATCATTACGACTGTTGACAGCATGTAGCTAGGACAACGTTTAACCAATGGCGCGGAAGATTATTGAGCAGCGAATGAAATACTATCACTCACGCTGGTTATTTATTTTCTCCCGAGGAATATATCTGGGAGTACATGTGTAATGATGATATAATTATGCATTTACTAGATTCTGATATGTCGATAACATTGTGGGAGTTCAAATTATGTGATTTGATCATACGTAACTCTTTTGACAGCAACTAATATATTTTTGTATTTAATATGTACATAATTCAAGTTACATGTTTTTGAAATATATCAATGTCAGGAATTGCGAACCGGACGGGTTAGCATATGTTTTCCATCAACATTTTACCATTCCAAAATGGCTGCTTATTTTCCAAGTTGGTAACTATGCACTAAGGGTGTTGGATGTATAAAAAAATGGCTGTGTTTACTTGCAGACGAGCGTGATCAAGCCGTATTGGCGAAACGCGTCGTTACTTTT
This sequence comes from Lissotriton helveticus, assembly GCF_964261635.1. Taxonomy (NCBI): domain Eukaryota; kingdom Metazoa; phylum Chordata; class Amphibia; order Caudata; family Salamandridae; genus Lissotriton; species Lissotriton helveticus. Next base: position 299,449,895 of record NC_136062.1, read on the forward strand.
TCATCTGCGGAATAAAATCTTATACCACTGAACTACGAGTGTCCTGCATCTTTCCATAATTGGTGGAGTTTTTCTGAAGAATTTAATGTGGCTGGCTGGTAGCTTCATGCAGGACCGCCCGTGACAGCTGACCCCTTCTACCAGCAATAGTGGATTTCATATATATATATATATATATATTCACTGAAAAAAGCATAGGTTATAGACCATATATAGTTAGGAATTAGCATTTACAAAACCTTATTTTACTCACACAAAACCATTGAAATTCGCATATATAGTTAGTTGTACTAACTATATATCGCGCACCCGCAATCTACTGCTGATCATGTCACATATTACATCATTCATGACATGGTCAGTGACATCACTGATGACATCACTAATGACATCTCAAATGACATCACTGATGACATCACTGATGACATCACTGATGACATCTCAAATGACATCACTGATGACAACATCCAGTGACTGTGTATTTCTGTAAAGTTAAAATATGTCTTACATATTGAAGAATGAGTGGATGTATAAGTGTCTGGATGAAGGATTTAGTAGGTGCATGACTGACTGTATGAGTGAGTGATTAAATGTGTCTCACTGAGTGCATGGGTTAGTGACTAAAGTCACATGAATAATGTCATCAGTGATGTGCTCAGTAATGTCATCAGTGATGTCATCAGTGATGTCATTTGAGATGTCATCAGTGATGTCATTTGAGATGTCATCAGTGATGTCACTGACCATGTCATGAATGATGTAATATGTGACATGATCAGCAGTGGATTGCGGGTGCGCGATATATAGTTAGTACAACTAACTATATATGCGAATTTCAATGGTTTTGTGTGAGTAAAATAAGGTTTTGTAAATGCTAATTCCTAACTATATATGGTCTATAACCTATGGTTTTTTCAGTGAATTTTCAAGGTTTTGTAAATGCTAATTCCTAACTATATATGGTCTATAACCTATGGTTTTTTCAGTGAATTTCAATGGTTTTTTAATAGCAAATATCAAAAGCTTTAAAATGTATTCTTCTTTAATTCGAAAAATATATTTTATATGTTTTTAATACAATTTTTTAATGTATTTTTTTTAATTATTTTTTTTTGTTTCGCTCCCGGTCCGCGAACCGGGTAGCTTCCCGTTAGCTCAATTTGGTGCCGCCACCCGGTCCGCGAACCGGTAAACGTTCCGTTTGCGCAACTGCCGCGTTAGAAAACAACATCGTGGCGCGTCGCGTAAGCGCGACGTATGGCGTTCTCGCGTAATGCGTCTTATGACGCGCCGCGTTAGCGCACCCGGAAGTGCTCCGGAGCGCGAACCGAGGCGCGAAGCGCAGCGCCCCGGAAGCGATCCGGGGCGCGGCGCGCAGCGCGTAACGTAAGCGTAACAGGTCATGTAACTTGTTATCAAAACTTTTCATTGGTTCATTTCACTTTTGGTTTCCTAATGATGTAAGGCTAGGTCATGTGACCTAAAAATAACACTTTTCATTGGTTTAGAACTATTTTTTTTCCAAAATGATGAAAGCCCCCACCTTCTTTCCTCACTCTGACTTTCATCTTTGTGAGAGGAAGACCTGTTTTTGCTTATTAAAATAATGGCATCAGTAGTAGCTGCAGCTGGTGCACCCTCACCACCACCACCACCTCCTAGGAAGAGAGGACCACCTCCTCAGGTTATCCTTCAGCAAGAAGTGGAAGAAGAGGAAGAAGAGGAAGAGGAGCAAGGGGAGAGGCAGTTTTTGCATGAGGAGCCAAGAATTTCCCATGTAAAGGAAGATTTCATCTGGCAATTTTATTCATTTCCCCGGGGCCAAAAGAAAGTAAATGCCCGCTATGTTACTTGTCTGATCTGCAAAAAAGATTTGTCCAAAGGGACTGATAAGAAATATAGCTATGGCAATTTCACCATGCATGGAGAGGTGGCACCCTATTAATTATAGTGCTGCGCAGGTACGTCACCTGCAGGATAACCCCCCTCCTGTGGCCAGAACATCAAATGAAGAGGCAGTGACGGGACCAGAGGCGAGGGAGACGGTCTCAAATATCCAGCTGGAGTTTGGGAATGTGAAACAAGTGTGCGTTTATTGCGGCCAATTGATTTGCTACAGAGAAAGTAGCATAAATTTAATCAACGTTGCTATTGACAATCATAATTGTCCAAAACGCCCCAGAAAATAAAAAAAATTTTTGTTGCTCCTGTTGAGCCCTTTATAATGAATCATTTTCGTTTCCCCCTCCCAAAAAAAAAAATATATAAAACCGTTCAAAAAATACAAAAAAAGTAAAAAAATGTTCATAAAAAAAATAAAAAAAATATAAAACAACAAAAATAATAAAAAAAAAGTTCTTTTCAGAACTACCTCCCCTTTATAAAAAATTGCTAGAATGTTTAGCACTCTAGCAACCTCTATTTCTTTTGATTCGCTTCCCGGTTCGCATGCCGGTACGCGAACCGGAAGCGAAACAACATTTAAAAAAAAAAAAAAAAAGGAAGAGTGAGTATAAGGGAAGGAAACAGAGAGTAATGATTAATAATTATGAATTTACTAAGGTTTCATCACATACACTTTTTTATATTTCTACTACCAGTCTGATACCATACACTGCCCAAAGATAAATTCACTGTTAAATTAATCCCAACAGTGCCCTATCTCTACTGATATATATATTTTTTTATGCAAATTTCAGGCAAAATGGAAGGGGAACAAAAAGTGTCATTTGAAATTGTCCTTGAAGAGACCAATCAAGAAAACATTGAACCAAATGACATTGAATTCATGGATGAATCACAGGACTATGAACTACTACAATGTGTACAATCTGTAGATTTCCTCCTTCAAAATGAGGACATTTCAGACACTCAAATGTTGCAAGTTATGTTCACTCAAAATAAGGACATTTCGGACACTCAAATGTTGGAAGTTATGTTCACTGAAAATGACGACATTTGGGACAGTCAAATGTTAGACGTTCTATTAAATTTTGAAAAACAATCACAAAAATAAAAAAAATAAAAATAAAAAAACAACAAAACGAACAATCAATAAACATACAATATTTGAAAAGTCTATCATTCTTTTTTCCTCATAGTACGGTCCCCGGACCGCTTCCCGGTGCGCGTACCGGGCGCTCCCCACGCAAAAAAACCGAAAATTATTATATATTTTTTTTGCCCCGCGGGGCCCTTTTAAAGCCTCCACATCAAACCTAGGCGGTCAGGGAGGATCTACTATGCCCCCTTATGGTCATTTCCCCCTTTGTTTTGGCCTCCTCTTGTCTCTCGATCCTACCGAGAGACAAGATGGCGGCCGCTCCGGACTGTTTAGAATGTTGACAGACACCGGAGAGCCAATCAGCTTCGCTTCGCGAAGTTCCGTTACGCGTCAAGTACGCGAACCGGGGCGCTAACCGGGGCGCGCTTACAGATATATATATTTTTTTGAACGTTAATTTATCAAAATCCACTGGAGCACATATATTGAGACCTAGCAAAGGCACATCGGGCAAACAATATGTACAATTTTGCCAAGTTTCGTGGAAATCCATTCAGCCGTTCGAGCTAAAGTGAGTCCAATCGCTCTATGGAAAATTGCATGGGAAAAACGCGTTTTGGGACCCCCCTTTTTTCTCGGCCTCCCCTTGACGAAACCCCCCCAAATTTTCAGGGGCTGCTCAGCAACAAAATGTTCCATTTTCCTGAAACTTTCAGCCAATTCCGTCCTCAAACGCCAAAGTTATTCGACATAGAATTTTCAAAAATCCCATAGAGAAAAAATCCTAACTACAAATACCTACTGGCGACCGCCAGTAGGTAATATATATATATATATATATATATATATATATATATATATATATATATATATATATATATATATATATATATATAATATATATGCGTATCCAGCCCGTCTTCACCCGTGCTTGGCTGCACAGAAAGGCACACAGACCAGGAATTAGCACGTCCAGGCAAGAGTAAGATATTTAAATCCTTTATTTTACTTCATCGTGTGGTGAAAAGTAGTCATCAGACGCGTTTCGGGCACGCCTGTGCCCTTGCTCACTGATATATATATATATATTACCTACTGGCGGTCGCCAGTAGGTATATATAGTTAGGATTTTTTCCCTATGGGATTTTTGAAAATTCTATGTCGAATAACTTTGGCGTTTGAGGACAGAATTGGCTGAAATTTTCAGGAAAATGGAACATTTTGTTTCTGAGCAGCCCCTGGAAATTTGGGGGGGGTTCGTCAAGGGGGGGCCGAGAAAAAAGGGGGGTCCCAAAACGTGTTTTTAACATTGAGTTTTCCATAGGGCGGTTGGCCTCACTTTTAGCCCGAACGGCTGAATGGATTTGCACGAAACTTGGCAAAATTGTAGGGACTGGTAGCCCGATGTGCCTTTGCTAGGTCTCAATATATGTGCTTCAGTGGATTTTGAGAAATTAACGTTTAAAAAAAGATATATATCTGTAAGCGCGCTCCGGGCAGCGCTCCGGTTCGCGGACTTTACGCGTACCGAAACTTCGCGTAGCGAAGCTGATTGGCTCTCCGGTGCCTGTCAACATTCTAAACAGTCCGGAGCGGCCGCCATCTTGTCTCTCGGTAGGATCGAGAGACAAGAGGAGGCCAAAACAAAGGGGGAAATGACCATAAGGGGGCATAGTATATCCTCCCTGACCCCCTAGGTTTAATGTGGAGGCTTTAAAAGGGCCCCGCGGGGCAAAAAAAAATAATTTTTTTTTTGTTTTTTTGCGTGGGTAGCGCCCGGTTCGCGAACCGGGAAGCGTTCTGGGCAGCGTACTATAATGAAAAATGAATGATAGACTTTTCAAATACTGTATGTTAATTGATTGTTGGTTTTGTTGATTATTTTTTAATTTTTTTATTTTTTAAGCAATTATTTATTATTGTGATTGTGTTTCAAAATTTAATAACATTTCTAACATTTAACTAGTTTATGAATTACATATAAAAATGATTAAAGACTCAAACAATTTTCTAATATTACATACAATTTTATTTTTCGGATTGTTTTTCAAAATTTAATAGAACGTCTAGCATTTGACTGTCCGATATGTCCTCTTGTTGAGTGAACATAAGTTCCCACATTTGACCGTCATCATAATGGAGTAAATGATCGACAGATTCTACACATTGAAGTAATTCATAGTCCCGTGACTCATCCATGAATTCTAAGTCATCAATGGGTTCCATAACTTGTTCATTGTTGCTGTCCAGAACAATTTCGAAGGAAACATTCTGCTCACCTTCCATTTTATTGCTGTAATTTGCATAAAAAATAAATATATCAGTAGAGATAGGGCACTGTTGGGTTTAAGTTCAGACAGGTACTTGTGAGTTTATAACAGAGAAGTAATGTATGGGCACTGTATGGTTTCAGGCGTGAAGTAGTACTATTAAAAAGTGCCTGTGAAGAAGCCTAAGTAAATTCATAATTATACCACAGAAACCTAAATCAATCCATAATTATAATAAAGAAGCCTTTCTCAATGTCTAACTCTTACAGAGGGATAGTATATAACTATCTGAAAATGTTTTCAAATTTATAAAATAATATCTCACCTTCTAAAAACAAGTTTAAGTTGTGAGTGAAAATGATCTTGCAATGTAGTTCAGGAAGTAGTAGTCAAAATGGCTGTGTTTCTCTCTCTTTCTTTATATATATTCAGGTACATAACCAATCAAATGTCAGGTAAAAAAAGTAGAAAATGAAAGTAACATTTTAATTGGTTGTCAATTCCAACACTTCAGATGTGTTTTGAGAAGTAATTTACCTCAGGGTATTTAGAGAGGTCTACAGGCTAAATGGCTAAATGGAATTCCAATCAAATTTGTGAAAATGGTAGGGATTGGTATGTAGTATGAGCTAATCTATATTTGGTGAAATTGTCTCCAGTCGCTTTTCTGTAAACTACTTTCCCACCTTTTTTGATGGTGCGCTTCCCAGGGAGCGACCCGGTACGCGAACTGGTGAGCGCCCCGGTTCGCGAACCTTAAGCGTTACGGGAGTCCACCATTTTGTGTTTCGGTCGAATTAAGATACAAGATGGAGGGCAAATAATGTTCAGAATGGGTAGAAGGGGGCACGGTAGACTTATTTTGACCCCCTCGGTTTTCTGAGGGTGGCTGAGGAGGCTTATATGTGCAAAAAAAAAACATTTTTTTAAAAAATTTCGCGAGGTTAGCTCCCGGTTCGCGTACCGGGAAGCGCCCCAGGGAGCGTACTTTGTTGAAAATTTGTGAAAAATGTTAGAGTAAAATAATAATTGTGAGTGATCAGATGTAGGGTAGCTCTGAGAAGAGCTTTTGGGTTTATGGTACATTTAGGTACTTATAAGTAGGTACCAATGCACAGTCTTAAATTCAGAATGAAAATTCTGTTGCCCTCATCTGAGAAGTGAACTCCATCTCCTCTGTAGATATCTTGCATGTAGTAACGCAAGTTATTGTTGTACAGGGAGCCCATTCCATGGTCTCTCATGTAAGCTGAAACAGATTTGTTTACATGCTTCCTCGACTTCTCAATTTGTGGACAAAATTGGTTTGACCACCTCCATTTCTGTCTTTGGCATATATTTGAATATACCAAGGCAGTTTGAGGAAAAAGTGCCATCAATTGCTCAAAGGTGTCCTTTAAAAGCATTTCCAGACCTACCCCAGTCAAAGTGCCCAAATCATTACCTCCACAGTGCACAATTAACAGGTCAGGTTTTGGCAAATGCATAAAGGTTTTCACCAATGGTATCAATTGGTGACATTTTAATCCTCTGTGGCCAAACCACTTAATTTCCACATCTTGTAAATTGAGGTTAGGTAAATTCCTGTTCTCAGCATACCTCTGAGCCCAATAGATGTAACTATGTCCAACAATCCAGACAGAAAACATGGTGAGAGAAGGTTCTCCTGCAGTCAGATGAAGTGTGGCAATGAAATGGCAGTTGAAAAAATAAGAGTTTAAAATGAAAAAAACTGTGGAGTTTCTGTGTTAATGAAGCAGTAACAGTGATTGGTGGATTTTGATTGCTGAAAACAGAAAGTTAGGGTGCATGGATGAGTTGTTTGAAAGATGTATTTTGAGTGGTCAAGAAAAAATCATTAAATGAAAGAATGCACTGGATATGAGGTGCACTGAGAGTTCAGAGTTCAATTGCAACATTGTTGTGTGAACTTGCAAACACCAGAAGTCTTCCAAGAGGTGGTTGCCATGCAGAAAAGGCATGAAATGGCAGAGGGGGGAAGGGTTTTCATTTGAAAAAAAGTGAGGGAAGTGTTTTGATTGGGTGACATGAGAGATATGTGTGAAGAATTACAGCATTTCTGTGCTTTTGATAGCTGCAGACTCTGGAGTGCATACCTTTTGCTCTGCTGAAGACAAATTGGTGTGTTTCTGAGACTGTTTTGAAACTCAAAGTATTTGCTAAGGTGAGAAAATATTTCTTTAATTTAGATAGAGAATAGTGTGCTTTAAGGAGAAAATTATGAAGAAAGTTGTGTTTTTCAAATGTTGCTTTGTCTCAAGTGTTTTACAAATAGATTTTGTTTCTTTGAGAAAATGTAATTGGAGAAAATGTGAAGTATTAGTACTGACAGGGTGTTTTTCTGCATAGGAGCTGTGGAGTCTTTTCAAATTATGACTTGAAAATCGTTTTTGAGGAAAATGAATGGTTATAATATTTCTGACAAGGACATAATGGTGTATGCTTCTTTATAAGGCAATTGACTGTCTCTGATGTTATTTTTCCCATTTTAATGTAAGACCTTTCTCTGTGGCGCAAATTGCTTGTAAATATGCTCCCACCTGTGCATGGCAAATTTAGATTTTGAATGTTTGTGTTACATAGCCATGTTAAAAGTGATACAAACATGCTGCATAGGCAATCAAAAAACGCTTTTATGTGTCTTAAGGACATTTTAAGTCATTTTCCCATGTGCAGTGTTTTGAAATTATGATTTTAAAATCGTTTTTGGGGAAAAGGAATTGTTTTTAAATTTATGACAAGGACATAATGGTGTATGCTTCTTTATAAGGCAATTGACTGTCTCTGATGTTATTTTTCCCATTTTAATGTAAGACCTTTCTCTATGGCGCAAATTGCTTGTAAATATGCTCCCACCTGTGCATGGCAAATTTAGATTTTGAATGTTTGTGTTACATAGCCATGTTAAAAGTGACCCAACCATGCTGGAAAGGCAATCAAAAACACTTTCATGTGTCTTAAGGACATTTTAAGTCATTTCCTCATGTGCAGTGTTTTCAAATTATGATTTGAAAATCGTTTTTGGGGAAAAGGAATGGTTTGTAAATTTATGACAAGGATATAATGGTGTATGCTTCTTTATAAGGCATTTCAGTGTCTCTGATGTCATTTTTCCCATATTACATTAAAAGACCTTTCTCCGTGGGGCACATTCCTTGTAAATATGGTCATACTTGTGCATGGTAAATTTAGATTTTGACTGTTTGAGTCACATAACCATGTTAAAAGTGACCCAAAAAAATTGCAAAGGCTTTCAAAAAACACTTTCATGTGTCTTAAGGACATTTTAAGTCATTAACTCTGTCTTTCCAGGAGAGTATGCCAGAGTGTTTTTCATCATTTCAGGATGCTAGCAGTGCATCATAATAAAGTGAGGAAATTAGTTAGAATGTTGTATTATGCTAAGAGTCCAGCAATTATGCTTAAAAAATTATGTGCTGCTCTTTTGCATGGTTCTGAAATAGATGTGAAGAATATATGTGAAGAAATTGAGTTTTGTTACTTTGGAAATAAAGAGGAGAATGTTGAAATTGACCAAGAAGAAGCGGGTGATGTGGAAGATAGTGTACAGGTTTCCAGTACAGATAATTTCCAGAGGGAAATTGCCACGTTTCAGGTCAAATCAAGTGAGAGGCCAAATTTCACTTGTGTGTGTTGTCGACGCACTTATTATAAGAATCAGACTAAGTTAGTGGATTTATGTGCAAAAAGTGAAAGGGAAAATAATAGTGAATGGAAGGATTTCGCAACATACTTGATGGTAGAAAATTGTTTTGATTTGGGATTGGATCAACGTGTGTGTACTTATTGTTGTTGCAAATTAAATCAAAACCAGATGCCTGCTAGAGCAGTTCATAATAATCTGGAATTGGTTGAGATTCCTTCTGAATTGAAGGATTTAAATACTTATGAATCTATTTTGATTCAAAGTATCCATCCCTTTCAGGCTATTGTAAGAATGGAGCCAAAGACAGGGAAATTGCCTCCATCAGATTTACAGAGAGGATTAAAGGGAAGAGTTGTTTATTTGCCTCTAGATTTGAAGAAAAACATTAACACAATTAGAGTAGAAAAAGTGGACGAGGAACCTCTGGTTATCTTAGTTAATGGGGTTCCGACAAAGAATAAGAAAATATGGCAAGATTTAGTAGATGTTAGGAAAGTTAAAAAGGCAACATTGTATTTGAAAAAAAATAATAAATACTATAAGAATGTATATGTTGCAGAAGAGGAAGTAAGTGAGGAAGAGGATAGCGATTTGTGTGCTGGTCAAATTGAGAAAGTAGAAACTTCTACTAGTGAAGAAATATATGAACATTATAGTGTTCATCCTTTGCATTCCAAGGAAGTCATGGGGAATGCTATTGAGTTGTTTCAAATGAAACAAGCCAAAGGGAGTCCCATTAGTGTTTGGGAGGAAAGTTTGGAAGCTCGGTGTTTCCCACAGCTTTTTTCCAACAGGTCAGGGAGGAAGATATGATGAGCGACCTCATCAAATTCCTGCTTCTGAATACCGGACTTTGCGATTGTATGCAGGAGATGCTAGGTTTCGACAATGCATTCCTTATTTGTTTCATCTCCTGTTTGAAAGCGATCTGTCTGGACTGTCATATGCAGTGAACCACATCTTGAAAAGTGGTATACACATGCAAAACATCTCGGCAAGTGACTTTATGGATAAAGTCAATGTCCAAGACAGTATTTTGGATTCTCACCTGATTAATCTCATGGCGTGTCAGCGTGGTACTAATGAGTACTGGTACCGTCGTCATGGTGATTTAAAATGTATGCTGAGGAACTTAGGTACTCCCACATGGTTCCTCACTCTGAGCTGTGCCGAGTATGGCTGGGAAGACTTACTTGAATTTCTACGAGAGGCAAATGCTAACGTAGAAAACATCGAATTCAAGACACCCGGAGAACTGTGCTCTTTGGATCCAGTCAATGTATGTAGGTACTTCAATCATAGATTTGAAGCTATGATGTCTTTCATCATGAATAAGAAGAATCCACCTCTTGGAGAGGTGTTGGATTTCTTCTGGAGAAAGGAGTACCAAGCAAGAGTTGCTCCTCATATACATATGTTGCTGTGGATCAAGGATGCACCTAAATTTGGAACGGATCCAGAAGACTCAGTGATGAGTTTTATACAACAGTATTCTACGTGTGCTGTTCCAAACGCAAAGGAGAAGAAAAGCCTAAGAGAAAAAGTTCTGCGTTTCCAAAGCCATCGATGTGGAAAGTACTGTCGTCGTAAATTCCGAAACAAGGATGTCTTCGCTGCGACATAATGTGATGAAGAAATCACCTAAAAACACATACAATTTGAAGAGGAACGAAGAGTCCAAGTACATCAACGACTACAACCCGGTGATTTTGTCCATGTGGAATGCTAACATGGATATACAGTTTGTGGCTGATAACTGTATGGCTGTGGCTCGGTATGTGACGTCTTACATCACCAAAAAAGAGAAGACAGAATTGAAGGATATGTGGGAGGACATTTCCCATGAAAAGAGCCTCAGCAAGAAGTTGTACAGTTTCAGTCTGAAGATGTTGTCGCATCGAGAAATCGGAGCGTACGAATGTTCTGACAGGTTGTCTTCAGCAAGTCTCTATGCCAAGTCCAGGAGTATCATTTGGGCAAGTCTTGGTCTTGCTGCAACGCGTAATCGAGTTCTCAAACCTGTGCGGGAAATTGAGTATTTGGCGGAAAAGGAGCCAAACAGTACCGACATTTTGAAGACCAACATGTTGGATACATATTATCCAAATCGAAGCATTCACCTCGAGAATGTTTGTCTGTATGAGGTTCTTCAAAATTACATATTCAAGAGGAACATCAAAGAAGATACTGAGAAAGGAGTGTATGCTGTAATAGGAAGTGAGGGATGTCTGGTCAAGCAAAGAAAATGCCACTTGGTAAACCATCGAAAATTGAGTGGCGAATCTCCTGAAAAAAAGGAGTTTTTCTATTTAGCACTTTTGCAACTTTTCAAGCTTTGGCGTGCAGAAGAGGAACTGCTTGGAGATTTTCTCTGTTACGAAGACTCTTTCAATGCCGCCAAGGAGACCATAGAATGTCCTGCTTTTCCCAAATATGTACAAATGTTGAATGCGGAAACTGAGCAGGAAGCAATGATTGCAGCCGAGATTGCCAGAGACAGTTCTCAGGACAGTCAGAGTTCTGCTTCATTGAGTCAGGATCCACTAGGAGGACCTGTTATCGAAAATGAAGCTGCCACTGCTATGAATTAAGTGGAAAGAGCCATGGCACATGCTCAGGAGGATGCGGTTAACTTAGAAGAGTTGGAAAGACAACTCAACGTTGAGCAGAGGAAAATATATGACGAAGTTACCATGCAAATTGATCATGGATTAAGTCATGACAAGAAAGAGTGCTCATGTACGTCGTTGAAGCCTGTCCGACTGTACGTGAGTGGAGAAGCGGGAACTGGAAAAAGTTTCCTCATTAAAGCAATTTCATGCTATTTGCAGGAAAGGACAGAGTCATCGCTGTCTTGTGTTGTCACCGCTCCAACTGGACTGGCAGCACATAACATTAAAGGGATTACTTTACATCGTTTACTGATGCTGCCAGTGGAGCATGACAACAAATTACAATATCACAAGCTATCTGGAGATGCTTGTTTTGAAGTTTCAAGAATCTTGAGGAAAATGAAACTTCTTATCATTGACGAAGTAAGCATGGTTTCCAATGTCATGCTTGCCTTTGTGCATTTGAGAATGCAAGAAGTTCTCAAAACAGAGTATGATGTGGTATTTGGTGGCAAACACATCATTGTTTTCGGAGATCTTCTGCAGCTGACACCAGTGAAAGGGCAACCTGTGTTCAAAATGCTCACGCATGAAGATACCAGGAAGTGCCTAGGCAGCATTGGCAACGTCAATATATGGTTAAACTTCAATTATGCTGAACTGCATGAAAATATGCGTCAGGCGAAGGATGAAGTTTACAAGACTATTCTACAAGATGTTAGAATTGGAAAAGTGACCGAGCATGGGAAAGAAGCTTTACATGCACGATTACTGTCAAATTTATATCCAGAACAAGATGTTGTGCCTGAGAATATTTTTCAGAAAATTACTGAGAAGAAATCTGGAATATGTTTGATGCCAACACTTGCAGAATGTGCCAAATTCAACAACAAAATGTTGCATTTAGAAAAGCAAGAGATTGTGAAACTGGAAGCTATTGACAGAGTAGAGCATATGGGATCAACAATTATTTTGTCTGAGAATCTGAAAACAAAATTGGATTCATTAGAGAAGAGTATATCTAAAACTGCAGGTTTTGAAAAGACTCTGAATGTGTGCTTGAACTGCCGTATAATTTTAAGAAGGAATTTACATGTTGAAAGAGGTCTGGTAAATGGATCAATGGGTAATGTTGTTGATTTTGTAAAATACAGAAATAGAGATGGAATTGAATTTTTAAAAATTAAATTTGATGGCATTGAGGAAGTACAGCTAATTGGTCGTTGTTCTGCTAGATTTTTGCTTGTAAAAGACTTATATGTTCGCCGTAAGCAGTTTCCTGTTTGCTTGGCATATGCGGTGACAATCCATAAATCGCAAGGTTTAAGTGTAGACAGTGCATTGGTGAATATTGGCAGTTCTGTGTTCAAGGAGGGTATGGCATATGTGGCATTGTCACGAGTTAGAACTTTATCGGGATTGTACTTGATTGAGTGTGATGTCACAAGCATTTGTGCGGATCTAGATTGTGTTAAGGAATACAATAGGTTAAGAAGAGAGTATGCGCCACATTTGCCTCAATATCCTTTGTTTGAGAAACGTGTGGTAGGCCGGAAACGAAGAAATGTGACCAATACTGGGGAGGTTGTAGCAAAAAGACGAAAAGTCGATGAACCTGAAATTATAAGCAGAAACAAAAAGGATTCTGTTGAAGATGTTGTTGGTTTTCAATTTGAAAACAGTTCTGGTGTCAACTGCTATGCTAATGTAGTGGTTAATGTTTTGTTTTCTCTAGAAAATGTAAAAGAAGAGATTGTGGTCAATTCTGATCAAAGATTTTGCAGTTTGTTAAATTCTGTGTTAGAGAAATGTAGCACTGATAGAACAAACATAGAAAGTGTGTCTGAAATTCGAAATCTGTTAGACAGATGTTCAGGCCAAACACAATTCTCTCAAAATATTCAGCAAGATTGTCAGGAGTTTTTAATGTATATGCTTGATGTATTGCATGCTGAAGGTGTAGATGTAGATCAGCTGTTTGGGCTTTCTTATCAATGGCAGCATGACTGCGAGAACTGTATGGTATCAAGTACTACTAGTGTAGACTCAGAAAGATTTGTATATTTAACTTTGCCAGACAGTAAATCAGTCTCCTTTAATAAGCTAGTAAAAGCAGCTGATCACAACATGGAGTGTAGCCAATGTAAATCTGAAATGATGTCCACATTATTTATACGAACATATGGCCAGTATGTCATTTTAATGTTCCAACGATGTAGGCCTGATGGAACAAAATTGACAACTTTAATTAAAAATTTTGTGGCTTCGCAGTTGTCAATATCAGGAAGGACTTTTGTAACTGCAGCAATTATATATCATGACGGTCCTTCAATAACATCAGGACATTACACAGCTTATTTAAAGTCTATAATTGGCTGGTCATTCTGAAATGATTCTGTTTTAATTTTCAAAAAAAAATTGCCGTATGACCTTAAAAACTCTTACCTGGTGTTTTTAAAACCAAAATTTTAGGGAAAGAATCTCGGGATGTGCTCTGTGGAATTTCAAGAAGTTCTAATGGCTCCTACACGATTTGGCCTTGAGGATAAGTGTAGTTCAGAGACATAACTTCTAACCATAAGACTGGACGTCATGGAGAAATAAGTGCACTTTGAATGTGTTCAGAAAAACTATTTCTTTTTATAAGCTAATTGAAGCAGCCAATCAAAACATAGAGTAGAGGGAATGTAAGTCTGCAATGCTGTCTACTGTTTTACATTGCTTTGTGATTAAAAGTGATGTAGAGAATTAAATAATTGTAGTAGTCATAGAGGTAGTGTAAGTCTGCTTCATAGTAAGCAGTATCAGTGTCATATGAAATGTAGAACATGACTGAGCAAGAAGGGGAAGATATTACTATTCCAGGATTGTGAAAATGATCTTCAACATTTTAATTCTGAAAGTTGCAGAAATGCCAAATGACGGGATTGGCTTACAAGAAATCCAAGAGTTATACATGGCTCTGACAAGATTTGGCCTTGTGGAAACTTGTGGTAGAGAGCAAGAAGTCATTTATTGCATGTAACATGTTTTTAAAAACGATGGAGGTTTTCTTTCAGAAAGTGGCGGGCTGAAAGTAATAACAGCACAACAGAGTGTAAGCTGTTCATAGGACATCCTTTGACGTCATGGAAAGTAAGTTAACTTTAAGGAGTTCTGAATTCTGATTTGTTATGTTGTATGGGTTTTTTAAACACAATCATTTTGATTGTGTTTTTTTTTCCCCGCTGTTATATGATGAATACCTTCAAGTCACTGTTTTTAGTGAATTTTGATACATTCTGAGAACAGCAAAAATAAACCATTTAACATGTATAATTAATTCTGTACTGTTTGTATTTATGATGTATATGTAGAACTGTGTAGGAGGCATGGAGAAGGTGAGGCTTCTGTAAGTGTCAAAGTTGTTGCATGCAGTGCTGCACTTCTGCGTACTCTTTCATATGCTGGACTACATCTGCACAATGAGATACCTAAGCAAAGGAAACACAAGTGATGTGATTGTGAAATGAGCAAAAGAAATTGCACGTATTTCAATTACATCACCTGTGTTTCCTATCATTACGAATCACATTGTGCAGATCAAGTTTAGGTCTGTCCAGGGAAACAGAGGAGGTTTGGCCTTTGTTCAAGAGTGCAGTGGACATGACTCACTTCATTGGTAGGCCTGCAAATGTATTATCTTCTCTGTACTCTTCAACAACTCTAAATTTCATCTGCAACCCTGAGTAGGCCTCACCTCAAACAAACCTCTGGATAGGACACATCTTATTGGCATCCTGAAGCAATCATTTAAAATTTTAGTGTCTTGCGACACTTTTCCGAGACAACAGCAATGCAAAAGATGCACCATGTTTTAAGATAGGCCTCACTTCATCTGCAACAAGATACTGTTAGTTTAAAATGTATATCTTTAGGACTGTGTAGGGGGCCTGGAGAAGCAGAAGCTTCTGTAAGTGTCAAAGTTGTTGAAAAACTGTTTGTCCTTCAATCTTTTCCCTTGTCTTTTGTAATTTTTAAATACATGTTTTAATATTTTTCAAATGTTTGTTCTCTCTTTCACAGATTGAAAGTATAAAAACAAAAAGTGAGTAATTTAACGACAATTATAAGGTAAATGTTTTGTACTCTTTTCGTTACATTTCTATCACATTTAACTTCTATTAGTTCCACTGCTTCATTTCTTTAACCCTCAGTTTCCTGCCTTTGCTACTTCCCTCATTCCTTTCTCTATTACCTACTTACTCAACTCCTTCCACTCTTTTTCTCAGTCCCTCTCTTCTCATAGTTCCTCACTCTTGTTCACTCACTCCGTCTCTATTACTCTTAGTGTCTTTGACTGATCACTCTATCACTACTTGTTCATAATGCTTTCTCTGTGTAGTTGAAGCACACTAAGGGGCATATTATGAACACAGCCAATAAAATTATTGCTGTTTTTATTGGCAGAAAACTGGTGCAAAAGTGGTTTTAGCGGCAGTTTTCTGCCGCAAAAGCGGCTTTAGCGACACATTTCTGACGATAAAAGCTGCAAAACTTTTATTGCCTATGTTGATGATATGGCTCTATGTTACTTACATTTCTTTGCTGTTTCAATTAATCTTTTTCTGTTATTTTTTGTTTTCTGTTTTCTATTTCTTCTCTCTGTTATTCCCCATGTTTTAATCTTATTTTGAACATTCACTCACATTCTCCAAGAAACTCTTCTTTGTTATTGTTCTACTCTCTTTTTTTTTCTTTCACTTCCTTATCTATTTTGTTTTTCACAATTATACCCTCTTCCGTCTTTTCTTCGGTAAATAGATCTATTAAACAGTATCTCTTCTTTACTCCCTATAGCTGTCTTTCTTTTAACATCACTCTCTGTTTACTTTCCTTATACTTACTCTTTTTTTTTTTTTTTTTTTTTTTTGGTTAGCTCTCGGTCCGCGTACCGGGAAGCTAACCGGGAAGCGAACCAAAAGAAATAGAGCTTGCCAGAGTGCTAAACATTCTAGCAATTTTTTTTGAAAGGGGAGGTAGTTCTGAAAAGAACTTTTTTTTAAAATGTTTTTGTTGTTTTATATATATATATTTTTTTTTGTATTTTTTGAACGATTTTATATTTTTTTTGGTTTTTTTGGGGGGGGGAAACAACAAAAAACAGGCATTGAAAAGGGCTCAACAGGAGCAAAAAAAAAATTACTGGGGGCGGTTAGGGCAATTATGATTGTTGTAAGCTAGGTTTATTGAATTGATACTCATGTTGCCACATGCTATCAACGCACCACAGTGCACACAAGTATGTTTCATTTGGCCAAAATTCTCTTGGATGTTTGGCACAGTTTCCCGTGCCTCTGCTGGTGTCAATGATATTGACGATCTTGACCTGGCCACAGGAGTTGATGTTGGATTTTCTTCCATATCCCGTATTTCTGCCCGGCTGTAATTGAGTGGATGCCTCCTTGTCATGTGCCTATGCATGGTATAGTTCCCATAACTATACTTTTTATCAGTCCCTCTTGATAATTTATCTTTGCAGATGAGGCAGGTGACATACCTCGCATTCACTTTCTTTTGCCCTGGAGGGATTGAATAAAACTGCCAGATGAAACTGGCTTTCCTATGGGAAACCCGGGGCATCTCTTCCAAGAACTGTGGTTCTTCTCTCTCCTCTTCCTCTATTTCTTCTTCTTCCTCCTCTGTGTTGGTCATGACCTGGGGAGGTGGTCCTCTCTTCCCATGAGGAGGTGGAGGTGGTGGTGGGGGTGCACCAGCTGAAGCAACTACTGAAGCCATTTCTCAAGTATTAATAAAGGTCTTCCTCTCACAATGATGAAAGTCAGAGTGAGGAAAGAAGGAGGGGTTTTCATCATTTGGGAAAAACAATAGTTCTCAACCAATGAAAAGTGTTATTTTTAGGTCACCTGACCTAGCCTTACATGATTATGAAACCAAAAGTGAAATGAACCAATGAAAAGTGTTATTAACAAGTCACATGACCTGTTATGCTTACGTTACGCGCTCCGGTCCGCGCCCCGGATAGCTTCCGGGTTGCTGCGCTTCGCGTCTCGGTCCGCGCCCCGGGGCACTTCCGGGTGCGCTAACGTGGTACGTCATAAGACGCATTACGCGGCAACGCGATACGTCGCGCTTTCGCGACGCGCCGTGGATCGCTTCTGGGGAGCTGCGTTTCGCGCCTCGGTCCGCGCCCCGGGCACTTCCGGGTGCGCTAACGTGGTACGTCATAAGACGCATTACGCGGCAACGCGATACGTCGCGCTTTCGCGACGCGTCACGATGTTGATTTCTAAAGCGGCAGTTGCGCAAACGGAACATTTACCGGTTCGCGGACCGGGTCGCGGCATCAATTTAAGCTAACGGAAAGCTTTCCGGTTCGCGGACCGGGAGCGAAACAAAAAAAATATTTAATTTTTTTTTATTAATAAACATATAAAATATATTTTTGGATTTAAAGAAGAATACATTTTACAGCTATAGATATTAGCTTTTAAAAAACCAATGAAATTCACTGAAAAAACCATAGGTTATAGACCATATATAGTTAGGAATTAGCATTTACAAAACCTTGAAAATTCACTGAAAAAACCATAGGTTATACACCATATATAGTTAGGAATTAGCATTTAAAAAACCTTATTTTACTCACACAAAACCATTGAAATTCCATATATAGTTAGTTGTACTAACTATATATCGCGCACCCGCAATCCACTGCTGATCATGTCACATATTACATCATTCATGACATGGTCAGTGACATCACTGATGACATCACTGATGACATCTCAAATGACATCACTGATGACATCACTGATGACATCTCATTTGACATTACTGATCACATCACTGATGACATCATTCATGTGATAATACGATGAAGCTCTTCAGACTCTAATATAACCTTAGATACACTCAGTGTAAACAGACACTCACAGACTGTCACTCATCCATGGAGTTACTCACACACCTAGTCAGTCATGCAAAGAATCAATCACACCTCCATTTCCTCAACTATACAGTTATACATACCTTACTTATTCAAACATATACTAACACATATTTACTCTCTTATACAATCCCTGATACAAGTTCACAATGATCCATACAGCCACTCACACATTCACTGGCTCTTTTGCACAGTTATTTATATATGTCAACTCTCACATGTACTGTGTTTTACATATGTACTTACTTTGACATGTAGCACTGAGATATCCATTCACTCACCAATACACTGATGCACACAGTCAACCGCCCATACAGCTGTTTCCACATGCACTTTTGAACCCATACATCTAGTGAATCAACTGCTCACACATCTATGCACAGAGTCATACACCTCCCAGCCACCCACACACACACTCAGTCTCCCATACAAATACTTGGGCAACCAATCAATAACCCATATAGTTACTCATATAGCTACTGAACAACACATGCAGCAGTTTTCAGAACAACAGACATAATGATGCACAAATTAAGACAGTTTAGTCACTAACCCATGCACTCAGTGAGACACATTTAATCACTCATTCATACAGTCAGTCATGCACCTACTAAATCCTTCATCCAGACACTTATACATCCACTCATTCTTAAATATGTAAGACAGATTTTAACTTTACAGAAAAATACAGTCACTGGATGTTGTCATCAGTGATGTCATTTGAGATGTCATCAGTGATGTCATCAGTGATGTCATTTGAGATGTCATCAGTGATGTCATCAGTGATGTCACTGACCATGTCATGAATGATGTAATATGTGACATGATCAGCAGTGGATTGCGGGTGCGCGATATATAGTTAGTACAACTAACTATATATGAAATTTCAGTGGTTTTGTGTGAGTAAAATAAGGTTTTTTAAATGCTAATTCCTAACTATATATGGTGTATAACCTATGGTTTTTTCAGTGAATTTTCAAGGTTTTGTAAATGCTAATTCCTAACTATATATGGTCTCTAACCTATGGTTTTTTCAGTGAATATATATATATATATATCCAAAACCAGCAATGTTGAACGTGCACTCAGGAAAACAGCCAGGCAATTGCGGTACCAAAAGTAGGATTTATTACTTCATAAATCCAAACGTGACGCGTTTCGGCAGTCCTGCTGCCTTTATCACAACAAGTTGGTGCAAGTCTACACAGATTATTTAAGCTATACACAGGAATCAAAGAAGGACTACGAACGTAGATCCTATCCGAAATTCAGAATGGCGGCCATCTTAGAATTGTGAATTCACTGGACATAGTTTGTATATGAAGTACGCTTGTAAATGAATATTGATTCAGATAAAAGCAGTATATATTAGCGGTACAACATACATTTTAGTTGTTACAGTCCTATAAACCACCTGCTTGGTGGCGCAAATGCAAGTGCACCACTTCTCTAATAACATCATTAAATACATGATTTTTATGATTTTTAGACAAAGTGTCTTAGAACAGAACCGAGTTGTAGTATTTATGTACATCTGATGGCGCACAATAAAACAATTTCTAGACAAAGTACATATCATGTTAAAACCACATCAGTGGGAGTTTAGTGATTTACCTGTGCTGTAATCTGAAAACTTATTTGGCAAAACAAACGAATAAATGTCATTTTAGGCAAAGTGCCTTTTTTTAAAAAACAAATCAATGTCCACTTAAAACTTTGATTGCCATTATCCGAGTAGAAAAATACGGCCTGTGTACGCGTATATAATAGAATGCATAAGTGAAGACCAAAACAAATAAAAAAAAGAAATGAAAAAGAACATCCTTATCTGGGATTGACGAACCAGGCTATGATGAAAGAAAAGGGTAGGGATCCCAGAAAGGTACAGCTAAGTAGACCGGGTCCCTTCCTTTACTCCTGAGGGAAAAAAAAGAAGCGTAAAAGAGTGCAGTTATCATAAAGAAAATATCGAAAAGAAGATATCAAAAGTCAACAAACATAATACATAAATTGAATTCCTTAACACACTGCATAGATTCATTGTAGAGTACAGTCATTTGACCTGCTTTGAATATTCTAACTAGAATTAGTCAGTATGTAAGTGCACCGTCATCCCTTCATCTATATTGTGTCCTCCGGGATTACGAGTCCCAAAGTCAATAATATGCTTAGAGTCACGTTTACGTAACTGAAGTAACCTGTTACCACCACGGCTATTAGCATTTATTTGTTCAATGGTAAAAAAAATTAATTTCGAATTATCTGAAAAATGATGTGTTTCAAAATGACGTGTAATTGGATAATGCTGGTCTTTATTTGTAATTGCTCACATGTGCTACATAATCATTTTCGTGGCCATGTGCTTGGTACTGCTAACATACCGTAAGTTACATGGACACACAAGCCCATAGACAACGAAATTGGAGCTGCATTTAATGAATTGGTTAATGGGCACTGTAACGCTTATACACGGATTGCCATATTCCTTTATCATGGTGCTATTTTTGCAGGCCTTGCAGTGGCTACATGGGAAAAAGCCTTTCAGGTTCATGTTGTTAGACTGGGGTTTAGTGGTAATGTTGTTATGCATGAGTGCATCTCTTCAATTTCTCTTCCTGCGGTATGTTATTCTTGGTCTAGAAGGCATGGTCTTTCCTATTATCGGATATTTTGTAAGTATTTCCCAATTTTTAGCTAAGATCTTTTGCACTTCCTTAGAATCATTGTTATACGTCAGTATAACTCTGGCGATCCCGGTCTCATCATCTGGAGTTTGGACAGGATCATACAATGTCATGTTCCTGTCTACTAATTTGACCTTGTCCACAGCTTTTTGGAGAACCCAGCTGGGGTAACCTCTTTCTCTAAATCTGTTAAGCATGTCTCTCTGTTCTGCTAGAAAGGACGCCTCCGAGCTACAATTCCGTTTGGCTCCAAGGAGTTCCCCGTAGGGGATACTCCATTTAAGAATTTCTGGGTGACTGCTCTTGTCGTGTAAAAGGATATTGCCCTCAGTGGTTTTTCTGTAAAGTTCCATGTTGATGGCATTACCTCTTACTATCACTTTGATGTCAAGAAATTCCACACAATCCTTACTGATATTGCTAGTTAATGTAAGATTTTTGCTGTTGCAATTGAGTTTGTTAATAAAGTCAGTAATTTCTAATTCAGTGCCTTTCCAGATCATGAACAGGAAATCAATGAAATGTAGCCATATGACGACCTGTTCAAACTCCTTACTAAGGTTGGGGTCAATTCTGATGTCCTCCTCCCATGGCCCCTGAAAAAGATTAGCAAAGCGGGGGCAAAACAAGTCTCCCTTGCAGTACCAAGGGTCTGTCTGTAGATATCACCATTAAAGAGAAAGTAGAGGATGGTCAGACAGTAATGAACCATATTAACCAGGATTTTCCTGTGTTCAAGAAAACGTTTGGGACGTTGATTAAGATATTTTTGATAGGCTTCCATCCCGTCCTCATGATCCATGATTGTAGATAAAGAATTGACATCCATGGTGACCAGTAAAAAATCTGGGTGCTATTGGATATCTTTGATTTTATTGAGGAAGTCCTTTGTGTCCCGAACATGTGAGGGTAGGGTGGACACTTCATCAATCAAGAAATGATCCACATATCTAGAGACATTCTCCAGTGCACTGTCTCTAGATGAGACTATAGGTCTCCCCGGAGGATTCAAGGCATTTTTATGAATTTTGGGAAAAGATAAAGGATTGGTAACTTAGGCAAGTCACGCTTGAGAAAGCAGTACTCCTCCCAAACCAACAATCCCTGATCCCTCCAAGCAATGAGTAGTCTCCAGATCCCAGTGATGCTGTTGGTATATTCCTCTTTGGAGCTCTTTGTATAGAATCTGGAGTCACTCAACTGGCGATTTGCCTCAGTTATATACATTGTTCTGCTAAGAATCACAACATTTCCGCCTTTATCGGCGGGTCTGATCACTATAGTTTCATCAGTAGCTAAATCTTTCTTGATATTTTTCTGAGCAATATTTAAATTAAATGTTTTGGGTTAATTTTTTTAAAAACACATATGTCTAACTCTCAGCAGTTGGCTTGATACTACATCTTGCAAAGTATCGATATTGTCATGTGGCATTGTCGGGAGAAATGTAGATTGTGGTTTAAACCTAGAGATCACCGCTTTGTCATAGGGGATTTCTAGTTCATCCAAGATGTTATGTACATTACTACAGTTACCCGCACTGCCACCCTCCAAATCATGCATCGATAACAACATATCAATATCACTGATATTGAGTTCTTCACTGGTATCCGATCTTGTAGATTGTTAATCACTTCTTTGTTATTAGGCTTCAGTCTGTGCCATTTCTGTAATTTGAGTTTGCGACAGAATTTTAAAATGTCAATGCATGTATTAACATAGTCTAATTGAACTGTAGGACAGAAGGACACGCCCAAATACAGAGTTCTTTTTCCAAGTCATTTAAGGGTCTGTTTGTGAGGTTAAAATGCAGTAGCATCATCATTACAACCAGAAACAAAACAGGCAGTGTAGCTCCATGCTCATGTAGAAAGAGCCAGCCTACTAGGCAACGTCTGTTCTTATTGTGGCCTCTAGGTGGAGCTCCAGGTTTAGACATGAGTCAGAGTCACCGGACTAGGGTTTAGGAGACAGCGAAGTGAGTGGTGGCAGAGAGGAAGGGATGATGGCTGCCATGAGGGGGGGGAAGTTATTGAGGGGCGGGCTGTAAAAAATGGAGGCGCAGGCCGAACAAGAACGGAAGCTTAACATCCAGTAGGGAGAGATTAGGGTAGGGGGTCACACCTTGGGCTAGGTAGATACAGGAAGGCCTCACCTTGTGCTAGGTAAGTTCCAGGAGGGCCCTCACCTAGTGCTAGGTAAGTTCCAGGAAGGCCCTCTCATCCCCTCTCTGCTGAACATTGTCGACAGGCTTGAGGCCCCTCAGTCAGATCAGCTGATGCCAGATCCAGCCACAAGCCGAAAGCAGCCCCAAAAGGTGGGTCTGATCGCCTATGCAGATTAGAGAATAAAAACAGGGGCCGGCCGTTGGACCCACGACCGTAGTGTTAAAGATTGCTGGGATTTGTTAGCATGAGCTGAAAGCCATTTTGTATTTTGGCAGTCATTTTAAGTAGCCATGTGCTCGCCATGTGCTGTTTCCCTCTTCAGAGCCTTGCACATGCTCAGAAGGGCCTAGCTAGTAGAATGCACCTGCTTCTCTTGTACAACTGTCAGGGTATTTTTCCTGATGTATGAAAAAGTAACTCTCCTCCCACTTTGTTGAGCATGCAGATCTTGCATACCCATATTAGGCATTTTGCATGCTTACATGAGCCAGGACTCCCCCTTGGTCTTATGCTGACTATGTAACCCTAAGCATATATAAGGCCCCAGTTTTCTGTACTCCTTAGACTACCTCATTCAGTTGCTAAGGGTTCTGTGTGACATAGTCTCCCTCATCTGAAGTTAATAAATATGTATTTTATATTACAGGTTGTTAGAAGCGGCTGTCTCTAGTTGGCAGAGGTATACACTTCTGACAAATAGGGACACACCTCTTCTAGTCAGGGCAAGGGGATCACACACTTAGATAACCCCTGCTCACCCCCTTGGTAGCTTGGCAAAGCAGACAGGCTTATCTCAGAGGCAGTGCGTTAAGCATTTATGACCACATACAGTAATAAAGTGAATACACTACAAATGGACACGACACAGTAGTATTATAAAAATAAGGATTTTTATATAAGGCTTAGCACAAGACCAAATAACGACAAAAATGTACCACAATCTTAATAAATACTCTTGGAAGGAAAAATAATAATTCAAGCACGGTTTCTTCTTAGCACAAAGTCTTTAGTATCAAAAGCAACTCTTCTTCTTTAAAACACAGTTCTTGGCAACAATGTAACCCCCACGGGAGTCACACGACGTCGAGGCAAAGATAATCCAAAGGTTCGGCGTCGACCGCGAGGAGCGCTACGTCGAGCCCGGAGTCGCACAGACCCCCACAACACAGTACCTTGGAAAAGTGAAGCACTCGATGATCAGCGGCGTCGAGATGTCCGGCGTCGCGTCTTCGGCGTCGATCGGGCCTCGGAGTTGGGGCGATCTGCAGCGGCGTCGACCGAAGTCAGGCAGGAGCAGCGCTCACGAGATGAAGCAGGATACGGCGTCGTCGATGTCGATGTTGCAAGAGTGAGCAGCGCTCACGGCGTCGAGAGGGCTGGAAGTCGATGCGATCAGCAGCGGTGCCGACACAAGGTCACTTGGAGCTGGAGCCGAACTCACTACTCACTGGCGTTGTTGCTGGCGTCGATCGGGCCTGGTGGCCGGCGTCGAGGAAGCGGGACACTGGAGCCGTTACTCACGATGTCGAGCTGGATTCGGCGGCGTCCGTCGGCGTCGAGATTGCTGGATTCTTTCAGAGGTGCTGGATTCACAAGTTCCAGCAAACAGCACTTTAACCAGATGAAGTCCTTTAGCCCTGTGACTTCAACAGGAGACTGGCACTCTTCCAGCCCTTGGAGATTTTCTTAGCAAAGATTGAGAGTACACACACAGTTCCTCTCTCCTGGTTCCTTGGCAAAAATAAAGAAGCAATGCAGGATTCCCCCAACAAACAGCACTCTGGCAGAAGGGGTAGGCAGTCCTTAGATCAGCAGGCTTCTTGTCCTTGGTTCAGGTTTCCTTGTCAGAAGTGATCTAAATTCTTGGTTCAGGGGTCCTTCTCTTATACCCCTTTTTGGCTTTGATCCCTTTGTCCATGCAGGGGAATTTCCCCCCATCTTGGGTTTGTTGTGGGTGTTGCCAGGCCGAAGCACCTGGCCTATTCACTGTGCAAGGCAGAGTCTTCAGCCGCCCAGCAGGAGCGGAGCCAGCATTGTCACTGGCAGGGGCAGGGCCATCAGTTGCCCGGCAGGAGGTGGGCCAGGAGAGTCCCAGGCAGGCACAGAGTCATCAGTCGCCTGGCAGGGGGGCGGAGCCATCATTGTATCAGGCAGGGCAGGCTATCAGGAGCTACTCTTCCCCTACTCTCAATGCAAATGCCCCACTCACCCCACACTGACTCATTCAGACCTCTGGAGCCACCCAGCTCCTGTCACACGCACACCAGAACCAGCAGAGACCGGTAGACAGTTAGACAAGAAAATAGCTACTTTCTAAAAGTGCTATTTTCAAACACAGAGTCCAAAAACCATCCACACAAACGGATGCGTTATTAAACCCTGAGTTCAGGGATACCAAACTCGACATTGCACCATGCTCCCCGAGCCCGCTAGGATTATAGCATTAATAATCCTGGCAGCCCATTCTAACTGATGGAGAGCAGGTTACCTTACACTAGTGAAAAACGAATATGGCTGTAATTCACTATTAGGACATGCCAACCTTGTCAGGCTTGTCCTACCTTATGCTTACAATGCACCCTGCCCGTGCGCCTACCATAGGGGTGACTAACATGAAGTTAAGGGAAGGTTTAGGGACTGGCAAGTAGGTGTACTTGCGCAGTCTGCGTGACAGTACCAGACTGCACGTGGTCTAGCAATGGTAGACCTTCAGACATACTTTTACTAGGCCGCTCTTGTGGGTGGCACAACACGTGCTGCAGGCCCACTGGCAGCATTTGTATTTACAAGCCCTGGCACTCCTGGTGCACTCTACTAGGGACTGACAGTAAACCAAATAAGCCAAACATGGAATTCAATCAATACAGCAATTTCACATAGGGAGCACTTGCACTGTGGCACTGATCAGCAGTGGCACAGTGCCCAAAGCATTTACCAGAAAAAACATCGTAAACAGAGGAGGCAAACAGAAAAAATGGAGGAGAGACTCATGCCAATGATGCCAGGTCTAACACAGGTTCTGTGCCAATTTCTTCTTTGTTGGTTTAAAAGGACCAAGTATCAGTGAGACCCCTGAGAAGGTTTCTATGTTCTTCAGTAGTCCAACAAACACCCTTCACAAATGCACCCGCAGCAGCGGCAATGTGGCTGCTCTTAAGGATCAGTCCCAATGTAGCATGGTGGCTGGCTGCCTCTCTTGCTGCAGGTGGCCCAACCGTCACGGCAGGGGGCCTGATGTCCAACCAAGCCATCAGCAGCTCCCAAAACGGGTCTGAACACCCCCGACGACAGCAGCAAACAGCCGCCGGGCCACAGGACCCGTGACCAAGGACTATGCATCCAAATTCCACAAAAAGACCTCACAGCCCTCCAGCTCTGTGGCTGTACGGCCGCTCATCCATGAACAGCAGCCGACCACTAGGAGGCCCAGCTGAGATGGGTGGTCGCGGTGTGTGAAAGCAACGGGACCAACCTGTGATCCGATTGTTAGAAAAGCTCCCACTGCACCAGCTGTGCCCCAGGACCTCGATGGCTCCCGATGAACGCTCTGCAACTCGTCACAGGCACAAAGATCTCCCAACCGACCCTCAGCATGCAATCTAAGTGGCAGCTTAGTCAGTAAGTTTGAGTCCACAAACGATGGTAGGGGATGATAGGCTAGGTAGGGATTTAAAAGCGTAGTTTATCCCAAGCTTGGAGCATCTTAGAAGATCTCCTCTCCTTGGGCGGCCATCTTTACTCTCTCTCAGTAGTTCCCCCATCAATAACTTTCAACTTCACCGGATATAAAGACATACCGAAGGTTCAATTGCCTGATGTGGGATTTGATTTCCAGAAAAGATTCACTCTGTGTTTTCACTTCTACAGTTTAGTCAGCTAAATGGTGATGCCGCTGTTATTAACTGTCCAGGGGTCCCTGGCACTCGCCTCGTTCAAAATATTGTCTCTATCATAATTAAACAGCCCGGCCACCACCGGACAAAGGTCTGCCAGTGACCGTGTGTCACCTTTGACTGAGAATAAGGTAGAGGCCCTCTAGTACTGTATTGCCAAGCCAGTCTTCCTAGTAGAGGACCATACTGGTGCCTTCTTCTCCCTCAGGAATGCCCACAATCTGTATATTGTTGTGGGAGGAGTACCCTTTGGAAATGTCCACCTTTCACCTCAGAAATCTTAACTCCTACTGCAATTCATGTATTGTGATGCTCATTTCTTTAACAGTGGGGCTGAGTGTTGACACAGTTGATTCCGTTGAGTCAACTCTTGTCCTTCAGTGTTTTATGGTCTGACCGAAGCAGACCCACATTGATGGCCAGGGCATTTAACTACTCCAAGGTGGCTTGCAATTCTCGCACTTCCTGCAAGAGGGTATCAAACTTGGATGTGTGGTCTGCAACATGCTCTATAGCATGGGAGTATGCGTCAACTTTTCATGGCTCCCATTTGCTTCCTGAAGCCCCACAGGGGTTAGGTTTGCGACCATTGGGCCTCATTTCAGGCCTCATAGGGGTGGATGTGGAATGACATTGAGTGTTGTCTTTCCCTATGGAACCTAAAAGGGGACCCCCCAGTCTGTGCCCTTTGACAACATGTCTCTGCCGGTGACAGTGTCGAACAGAGAGATGATGGAAGATTGCTGTCCAGTTTTCATGTGGGCGGCACCTCCTTTCCTGGTCAGAACCACAACAGAGATAGTGTCGCTCTGATGGAGGGGGTCTCCTCAGTGATACCGCCTAATACCTGAGGCCCTTCTCCCCTGGGTTGTTGTCCAGCATCCACCTAACTGGACTGAGCACTCGAGTGATCAGGACATTCATTGATCCAAGAGGCAAAACACTGGGGCCTCGGCCAAACAGTTATAGTTCCTGTGCTGAGGTGTCCTTCTATGGCCTGGATGGTGAGCCATGGCAGCGACCCCTGTTTATCGGTTGGGGTGGAAATGGGGGACCCCCAAGCACAGGCTGCCTCAGGGTAATTTGGCCTCCTCAGGTGGGTGCCAACAATCATCTGCCTTTCCCTGCGTACCCTTTTGCTGTCGCAGCAGCCAGGGTCACTCGACTCAGCAACAGGTTGGAGGGACCGTCTCCCATCTCTGCCTTTGTGGCTCCCTGTGCTCCTCTGAAGTGCAGCTGCCACCGAGTGCCAGCCGGGATCAGGCCATTCTGCTCCACTGCTGCTTTGCAGCTCAGAGGGGGCCATTATAGAAAAATGGGGTAACCCAATCGGGGTCCTGGGACCTGGGTATTAATTAGTATAGGTAAACAAAAGGAGAGAGCGAGGATTATGTTGGGGTTCGTCTCTATCCCCAGAGGAAAAGTCTAATCAAACAAAGTGGATGGACCCACTTGCAAAAGTGACTCACTCGTATTTAGATTTAAATGAGTGCCAGAAAACCTTTAGACCCCTCACCCACCAACCTAGTTGGTGGCATGCTTCATCATTGGGGTTCCAACTGGGTAGGCGAATGCCACCTGGAGCTGGTTTTGTGTGTATGTGAGGGAAGTGGTGCAAGTTAAAATTATGTCTGGGAGTCCTTACTAAATACACTTTAGTGGCCCAGGATAAGGTTAAATCGAGAAAGAGGGCAACTTTTGGAGACAAATGCTCCGGGTTGTCACAATAATAGGTCTACGTGTTTCAGCCCCACAAAAAGTGGGGGGGCTTCCGTCAGGACCAGGTGAGTGAAGTGAGGGTGTGGCAAAAATAAGCAACGTGTATCGTGATTGATAACACACATGCTAAGGTGTGTTGTGAGATGAGTGGTGTCTTTATACTTACGGACCCACTGATAGAAAAACACTAGCTATGTGTTACTTGTAGCTTTTAGCAGGACCAGGGAGGGGCGCCCATTTGTAGTCACACATTCGCCAAGACGGAGCACGCGCCAGCAACACCTATTTTGGTCTCCTCACAGTCCTGGATGTGGTATAGACAACAATCAATTAGTATAGGCAACAATTGGTCCTGAACCTTTCTCTTCGCAAAGAGAACTCGTAATCAACAAATAATCATTTAGAAATTTTTAGGTGCACGCATATAGTCAGCACAAGGTAGAGTAACTCACAAAAAAGAGATTCAGATGTGCCACATCCTGACTTGTAAAAAAGACATGTATTTATTAATTAAAGATTTAATACAACAAATGGTAGACCCTCTACCATAACTCTGATTTTAGAGAAGGATGGTTACTCCAAGAGAAGGTGCAGAAAAGGGTGTGCTCAAGTGTGAGATGAGAGAGAAAGGGAAATGGGAGGGATCCAAGGAAATCAAGGGAGAAACACTATTAAGGTAGTTTTGAAACCGACTGATAACCAAAATCAGTCCAAAAGAGGCCTATCCAGAGATGTTAATAATGTGCAATTTGTAGCTCCAATATAGTATATCCAATATAGTAAATACACAAAACATAGAGGTATCATATGTGCCAAGGACAGGGAGAGGGATGTGTGGTCCATGCCCGTAAGGAGTATGCGTCGACATTTCGACCCAACTTGTGGGCATCGAGGGTGTCTGTGTCCTCAGCCTGCTGGTCTTTTTCAGAACAGGGCGGGAAAGAAACAACCTTAATTGTAACAAAAAAAGGGGCGGGGATTATTATTTTACCTAATGTATGTCCATTAGTTAGGGCATTATAAAATTAGCCCACCGACCTGATCAAGGGGATTGAGGGCCCTGTCCCCTGGGATATGCAACCCTGCCATGCGGCCAGTGTGATGGCAGTCATTACAGTTCCTGTGATCGTCTGGAAGAGGGAGCATACATGGTCAGGCTATGTAATTAGGGGGTGACAAAGAGGAGCTCCTCACGGTGCAACTGTGCAGGTCGCCCTTTTGGACAGAACCCCTGAGCAGCTCCAGTATCAACAAGAAAATATACAAGATGTTAATTTACATACACGCAAGGACCTTCCTGATAAGCTGAAAGCATAGGAGCTTGCAAGCAACCTGACCGTTCCAAGGGAGCCGTATTGTTTGCACCTAGGGCCTAACAGAACCCATTTAGTTGCAGCAACATGGGGAAATGCATCACTCAATACAGCCATTGGTTGGTTTGGAGGCATTATGTCCAGAGGAGATTTGTCAGACAGAACTGAGGTCGCAACACAACTGAGGGGACAAGAGTAGTAGTTTGAGTCAGGGCAGTTGACATCCAGAAGAAGCAAGTTGAATATGCGATAGTCCTCCTGGCAACTCTTTCTTTCCTGCTTTGAGACACTCGTTCTTCCAGTGTCTGAGTTTCCTGACCCCAACCAACAATTTTGTTGATTTTCCATTTTACCCTACCCCCTTCCTCTCTCTCCTCGACCCCTCCTCCCAGTACCTCTCGAGCCTTGTACCCCCACTGCCGGGTGTGCGGGGGGCAGAGGGCCTTGTTGATAAAACGCAATTTGTACTATTATTAGTTTATCTTTGTCTTTCTTGCATTACCAATCAATAAATTCACTACAATAGCATGCATTGCTAATGTTTCCTAAATTGTCTTAGTTTGCCAACACATCACAGACTGTTGCACCAGGATACTAATATTTGGCCAAAGCTCAGGCACAAAGGCTGACACTGGCACCGGCATTCTGTGCTGGGTAGCATATTCTATTCAACTACTTGCATGGTCTGCATAATCTTGGACCTATTTACACATTGTATAGGTACTTTTCCCTTCAAGTACCCCATTACCTGCTTGTACTTAGCCACCACCATTGACAAACACTCATTTCTAGTAAGGACATGTGTAGGCTCCCCTTCTTGCCTTCTCTGTGCAACCTTAAAAGTGGCCCACAGATCCTCCTGGTACCGCAATGGAAGACAAAGCATCCAAATCTATCAACAACAATTTTGACAATTTCATTATTCTCTCTACTTCACGGTATAAGTCAGTTCTTAGGAGCTTCCTGCAGAATTGGAAAGTACTTAGAGAAAGACCAGAAATCCTCTCTTATACACGGGTCCATGAATGTGCAGAGGTAGCCGATCTTGTCTCAAAACCTCCCTTGACAAGTATTCTGGTTCCATCCTAGTGAGCAGTTATAACTTTGGACATCATTCTCATCCTTGGATGCTACAACTTTTTCTTCAGATGACTCTTTACTCTATTGTTTCTTCAATCCTTCGATATTCTCCTATTTCTTTATTGTTTCAAGCAAATCCTCAAACCAGTGCCACAACTTCATCAAACTTTCTTTCTTCATTTCTCCTTTATTCAAACACAATTTATGTGACATATCTATTGTTTTCTTTTGTAAATCCACTTCATTTTTTACTTGCCACTCTAACAAACCTGGTGGTACTCTGCCATTGCTTGACCACTTGCTCGTAGTATCAGTCAGAACAAATCATTTTTGCTCAAATCATTCCATGCCCACCATCCTGCTTGCTATCCGATATAAAACTCTTTCCTCCGGTAACTTTTCATGTGCCTTCTGGGTAGTGGCCGCTGACACCAACAAAAAGTGGTGGGGTTAGCGGAGAGGGTATGGGGGAGCACGGAGGAGGAGTGCAGGGAGTAATAATATAAAATAACACTTACCTAAAGCTGCCGGCCACCTGGCCCCTCAATGCTTCTCTGCTTCCTTGTCCCAGCGGCATCAGAGAAAGGCGAAAAGTATAACTGCAACAAATGATGGACAGAATGCTGAATGATTTAAACATTCTCCCCCAGTCAAGAGATCTGGGTAAAATCCATCATTCTTTTGCCCACTACCCCACCCCAGTTTAGACCCAGACATATGCAAATCAGCCTTGACCCATTGTATGTTACCCTTCATCAGCCAGGCTAGCTTGAATTCAGTGGCACAGTAGGCAATGGATTTAATCGAGATCTCTTGACTGCAGGAGAGTGTTTGAATCATTCAGTACTCCATCCACCATTTGTTGCAGGTGCACCTTTTGCCCTAAGTGGGATGGGTATGCCCAGATGTGGGTCCCTTGCTCACTGTGCCACTGGATTAAAACTAAACAGGCCGATGAAGGGTGACTTACCCCGAAACCAGTCCCAGAATGCTTGTTTCCAGTCCAGGTAGGACCTGGCTTGGCAGTTCGTCTGGACTGTTCCCAAGAATCACTGGGTCAAGACTAATTTATGCCCAGACATGGGTCCCTTGCTCACTGTGCCACTGAATTCAAGCTAGCCTGGCTGATGAAGGGTGACATACCCTGGAACCGGTCCCAGGATGCTTGTTTACGGTCCAGGGAGGACCTGGCTTGGCAGTTCGGTCTGGGCTGTTCCCATGAGGCACAGGGTCAAGGCTGATTTGTACATGGCTGGGTCCAAACTGGGGTGGTGTAGTGAGCAAAAGGACAATGGATTTAACCCAGATCTCTTGACTGGGGGAGAATGTTTGAATCATTCAGCTTCCGTCCATCATTTGTTGCAGGTACACTTTTTGCCCTAACTGGGATTGGTATGCCCAGACGTGGGTCCCTTGCTTACTGTGCCACCCAATTCAAGCTGATGAAGGGTGACAATACTTGAATCCGGTCCCAGAATGCTTGTTTCCGGTCCAGGGAGGACCTGGCTTGGCAGTTCGGTCCAGACTGTTCCCATGAAGCACAGGGTTAAGACTGATTTGCATATGGTTGGGTCCAAACTGGCGTGATGTAGTGGGCAAAAGAACAATGAATTTAACCCAAATCTCTTGATTGGGGGAGTATGTTTG